>NC_080087.1:8200847-8855847 GCF_950005125.1 Chionomys nivalis
ACTGGCTTTCGTAGGCCTGTGGTGTCTAGATTTTTGTAGCATGTCTGCCTTATGCCACCTGACCCAATTTCACTGAAAACTAAACCTAAGGGAAATAAAGTGACTGCCCCGCTCACAGAGAGCACTGGGACAGAGGCCACCTCATGTCTGTTCCCTCAGCAATGCTGCTTCTGGGTTGTACTACACTGTACCATGTTATAATGTGTTCTCTCTCTCTCTCTCTCTCTCTCTCTCTCTTTCTCTCTCTCTCTCTCTTTCTCTCTGTCATCCATTGTCACTTTTCCAACCCCCATGGTTCAGTTCTTGTTTGCTCTGATTTCCTTTCTCTATCCAGAATTATCTTAGTCTTCTCTATAATTTCTCTTCTGACCACAAAGCTGACTTTAAACTGTTGAATCCACCAGCCTCACTCAGCAACCTCTCGCCCCTGCAATCAGGATGCCAGCCACTACCATCTGGGTTGGTTCACAATGGGGGAGTCTAGCCCAAACTGATGGAGAATGTATTCCATAAGGCATCCCAGACAACGGGGGTTCTGGTCCTCCCTTCACGCACCATGTGGTCAACCCTTGCCCAGTGGTGCATCTTGTCTCAGACCTGGCCCCTCACGGCTTCACTGTCATTTTCCAAATCTTGGATTCCTGCAGATTTTAGAAGCTCACAGGCTTGTCCAGTTTGAGGCCTGTGGGCTACACACATCCCAAGATATAAACGTGACACTAATGCCCTGAAATGTCACATGGTCGGACACCTCCACACGGAACCCCAGGAGTTCATGTCACCGGAGATTTTGAGTTACCTCACATGCTTCATGACTTCCTCTTGATGCATTAAGATGTTCTCATTTGGGCTTCTCCTCACTTATCTGTGTATTTCTCTCTGAGCACTTCTGCTTGCCAGGACCAGACTTAACTCAGCGACTAGTTTAATGTCCATGTCCCTTGTGGACAACTGCAGCATTTGCTTCTGGGGTCAGAGGAACATTAACTAGTGATATGATTTAAATAACCCCTCACCTTAACATAGTAAATAAGACAGTTTTAAAAGTGGGTGTCATAGGCGCATCTGAAAATCAGGTGTGGATCTATGATACTGTGCCGAGCACACTTATGGTCTACACATTTCAGAATGGGAAAATGGGCAGAACTCCTACTTCCTAACTTGAAATTTGGTGAAAATAACTTTTTGCTCCATGTTAGGTACAGAGTAAGAGAAACACAGGGCTCCAGTCCTTCCATCTAAAAGGCCCAGACAATAGAGATCATTGCAGTCAGGGTCACCTAGTCCCTGTTTATAGCTACTTGACTGTTGCCAGGATGCGGCTGTCACAGACAGAGTGGAAAATTAATGCATAGAATTATATAAACAGGCCAATGGCCAGATACAGCCTACACTTCAGCCCCTGTTTTGAATTAACATGATGTGATCAGGGGAGCCACCACTCAGGCAGAGAGCGCAGCTGCTACACAAAACTGCTTCACGGTCTCTGGAACACAGTAACCTCATATTCTGATGGAGCTCCAGCCTGAAGAATAGAGAGTCCCTGTTGAAGTTATCAGAGACGTGAAGTTTTAAAAGAATTCCAGGGCTGGGTATTCTAGCCCGATGGTAGAGGCCTTATCTACCATATATGAGGTTCTGAATTTGATTTCCAGCATGGGATGGAGGGAAGGAAGGAGAGAGAGAGAGGAAAACATATTCAGCAAAGAGAATCACAAAGACATAAGACCTTGGATAGAGAGCTCATTGGGGCATGGCTGGACAGAGAGCTCATTGGGGCGTGGCTGGACAGAGAGCTCATTGGGGTGTGGCTGGACAAGAGCTCACTGGGGTGTGGCTGGACAGAGAGCTCACTGGGGTGTGGTTAGACAGAGAGCTCACTGGGGCGTGGCTGGACAGAGAGCTCATTGGGGCGTGGCTGGACAGAGAGCTCACTGGGGTGTGACTGGACAAAGAGCTCATTGGGGCGTGGCTGGACAGAGAGCTCACTGGGTTGTGGCTGGACAGAGAGCTCATGGGGAATGGCTGGTAGCCTCATGACAGGCTGTGGGTTATTTATAAAGAGATGGAGATATGGAGATAAAGAACCTAGAAGCTGAGGATGGAACACATGAGCCCTGGGTGCTGCAGGCACTGACTCCCCACTATGCTGGGCTCTTGTGGTACTTGAACACCTTTGGAATCCCCTCTCTGCTTCCATGTGCACCCCACTGCGTGCATCCTCACCAAACCTCAAAGCTCCTCAGCACCCTAGCAGAGTTACTCTCTCTCTCTCTCTCTCTCTCTCTCTGCAACATCCCTGCAAAATGCCCTACAAAATACTGCTTTTATTCCACAGACGAGGAACCTGAGAACCAAAGAGCCAGTAATTTGTGACAGTCACGTGACCAGAAACTTGCAAAGCTCACATGCCGGATCCAGGCCACAACACCATCACCCGAAGCCCCATCCCCTAACTAGCAAGACCAGAGTGTCACTCCTTCATCTGCAATGTGACTGCCGAGCAGAGAAGTTCACAACCAAACCCTTATCAGCATCTGGGCCCATCAGGAGCAGCTTCACTGGTACCACAGATAGTTGATGACAGGGAAAGGAAGCCAGCAACCTTCCCCTTGCCAGTTCCCTGCTGCAGGGGTGAAAGGTTCACAGGCCCATCCACTGTGCCCAGAACCGAAGCATTTAGTGAACAGCTAGGCGATCCCCTGCCCCGAGCCTTCAATGCATGCACATGCTATTGTCAGACATTTCAAGCTTGCACATTCTGTTCTGTGAGCTTTTACAAATTATTTTTACTTTTTCCACAAGGAGACTGTAGAAGAAGCTGGCTGGAGGGCATGCGGGCCTCATCCCGGAGCCCTCTTTCTTCTTGAAAACAGCCTACTCTAAAACAGGCTGGCCCTCAGACACTCACAGAGCCTGAAATCTGCACAGATGCCAGAATAAAATCCAATTTAAAACCAAAATCTCCAGAGAGATTATCCATTCCCTGAAATCCACAGTGGGCCAGGCTTCTTCAGTCCTACAAAGCCTCCACAGAGAAGGCTCTTCCTGGCCACTCTCTGCAGTTATGAGCAGATGCGGGCAGGGAGCAAACAGAACACACCTTCCTCTGTCCTAAGGGGAACTGCCAGGGCTTGGCCACATTTCCAGGATAGCTAAGGATCTTCCCTTCCTGTTCTATCACTCTGGGAGTGGATATCCCAAGCCTAGTCCTCTTAGATGTCCCAAAGTCCAGGGTGACTCTCTAGGGACTTGAGCATCAGTGAGTTCGGAAGACAGGCAAGAGCGAAGGGAGGGTGCCCCTTTTGCACAACTTCAGCTGCTGTACTTGACAGCTGAGTTCCTAAAGGTGCCATATTGAAGAGGGATAAACACCATGGGTCATATTTTGGGTCAGATGTGTGGGAAATGCAAAACCAACCCCCAGGGAAGCGGCACCAAGCCTCTCCGTGGGGGCTTCAAGCATAAACTTCCTCCCTAGATCTCAGCTCTTCATCCTGGCTCAAATCTGTAGTCTTAGTCATAAAAACTGCTTCCAGAATAAATTTAGGTATTTGCCTTGAAACACAGAGACATGGAAATCACACTAACTGAATGTCTGGGTTTACCAGAGGTGTTTCACTTTGGTTGTGGATATTTTGCATTGAATTATCAAAGAAAACTACTGTGTGAAATTTGAGACAACATATCCTAATGCCCCAAAGCACCACAGAGTTTTACTGAGGATTTTGGATTTACACTTGAAATAGGGCATAGACACGATTAGGTCTGTTTCTCTGCTCATTGGTTTATCACCAGCACCTAGAACAGTGCCTGGCTATACCATTACATCACAACGACTTTTCTTCTGTACTAATGAAAGCAACTTAAGGAATAAGGGGCTCCTTTTGGCTCACAGCTTTCAGGCACAGTCCGTCCTGGCTGGAAGGTGTGTAGTGGCAGTGTGAGGTAGCTGGTCACACTGTGTCCACACTCAGAAAGGAAAGTGCTGAAGGCTGGCGTTCAACCCACTTTCTTTTTTTGTCTAGCTATAAACACCAGCCTGTGAGCCAACCACGGGTAGTCATCCCACCTCAGCCCAATCCAGACATTTCCTCACAGACATCCCCAGAGCTCTTACTGGAAGGTAATTCTGGATCATGTCAAAATTGACAATCGCTAAAAACCATCACACTGTCCTAACTGATTTGATAAATATTTTTAGAATGCGTACATGAAAGGAAAGAGGAAGAGAGGGAGACAGAAGGAAGAATGGAAGGTGCCACACCATTCCGGCTGAACTTTTGCTGTGCATAAGCAGAGAAGAACGCCTACCTGTAAGTGTGTGGCACACACAGGACCTAATCTTTCTGTCAACAGTTCCTGAGGAAAAGCAGACAGGCGTGTATAGAAGGAACTCTCGTGCTGAAACTTAGCGACTGAAGGCAGAACTCTGAGATGCCTTTCCGAAAGGAAGCAAAAATAGCAACGTGCCCAGGAGTCGACTGCCTTCCCTACCCACCCCTCAGCCACAGTCCAGATCCCCAAGCAGACCTGAGACGCTGGGATCTGATTCTACCAAACCAGAACAGGACACAACAGAACAAAAGCCCCCTCGAAAACCTACTTTAGCATTCCAGAATGGAAGTGTTGGAGTCTTACTTTTAATTTACCTTCCACTGTGGGAAGGTTCAAACAACAGTAAGCAGACTAGTAGGGGAAACTACAACACATTCCTTGCCCAGTTGCAATGCTAGTAGACTCACCAATATTTTTGCTCTTTCTAGAACTATCTGTATCCTACAGAAACTTTCTAATGAGACAGAAGGAGACTTACCTCCCTGCGGGGCACTGGGCAGGTGTTAAGCACCACTAAATCCCTATTTAGGACCTAAGGAGATGGAGCCATGATTAAATCCATGCTACTCTTGAGGACTAGAGTTCAGTACCAGCAACCCACATCACCCGTATCGCTAGCTCCATCTTCTCACGAATGACCTTTCTGTCCTCTCCCAATAGTGTGGGCTGAGCTGTCAACACAGTGAAAGGAGCAGAGACAGCAGAGTGACTGCAATGGCAGAAGCAGCAGAGAAGCCGTGACAATGACCGCTGAAAGCCAGGAGGAGCTATGGAATCTTCAAGGCAGCCAGTCACGTGGCAGACAGAGAAGCAACTGGTTTAGAGTAGCTAACAGAAAGAGGACCACTATCCTAGTTAGGGTTTCTACTGCTGCAGGAAAACACCATGACTAAAAGCGAGTGTGTGGGGGGGGAGGGTTTATTTAGCTTACAGATCACTGTTCATCACTGAAGGAAGTCAGGACAAGAACTAAATCAGGAGGCAGGAGCTAATGCAGAGGCCATGGTGTGGTACTGCTGACTAGATTGCTCAGTCTCCTTTCTCACAGAACTCAGGACCACCAGCCCAAGGGTGGCACCACCTACAATGGGCTGGGCTCCCACCATAAATTAAGAAAAAAAATGCTCTATAGGTTTGCCTACAGCCTGATCTTATGGAAGCTTTTTTTTTTTCCATTGAAGTTCTCCCATCTCAGATGACTACAGTTTGTGTCAAGTTGACATAAAACTAGCCAGGACAGCCATGGAAATGGAAAGATGACAACAAGGATCCAAGAGCTGAGGCTGAAGACAGGTGAGCACATATAAAGATCAAGAGAAACAAGTGACAGGCCCCAGTTGCTGTCAGCCCTTAGGCCAGGAGTTGTAACACTGGCTTGTGTTAAGGAAACTCAACTTCAAACTTACACAAAAGCCAAAACACTGAGTTTTATCAAGGACTGAGGCATCCTGACACCCAGGCCTGCCCCGAAGCTATTATTCAACCACAGCCAAGTGCTCAGAAAGCTCTGCTTCCAATTCCCACAAGCCATAGCATCTATGAATCCAGCAGACTTGCCACCCAAGGTCCACAGGAGGACTGTCAGACAAGAGGGTACCACTCACTGCTGCTGCCACCTCTAAACACTGTCCAACATGGAGGGACCAGCCCTTGAGAGCTCCTCCTGCCTACCCACAATGTCTACCCAGTAATGCAAGCAGACTCCAGAGGGGTGATCGGTGACATCCCCGTCTCTGATTCATACTCTAACCAAGACAAGGACTATGGAACTGGGGGAGGGGGTGTGAGGTTTATTAAGACTAACACTGAAATATTTGTAAGCCAACAAAATCCAACACTACCCTTACCCCTTGTGGTCTGTTTAGACCGCCTTGCTAATCTGGTTAAAGGTGAATAGATGATACACTTACAAGGTCTTTTCAGTCAGGATGACTTATGGTATACCAACATGGGACTGAATTTCCATGTAGGGCCTAAGAAGGAAGTGGGGGGAGAGGAAGAGGGAGAGGGAGGGAGGGAACAATGGAGGAAAGAGGACACAGCTCCTTTAAGAGGTGCTGCTGTTCAGCCAGCAGCATTAAATAGGAACTAGAAATTACAAACTAAGTAAAAACCCCTTGTGGCAATGCTGGTACTGGCTTCCATAGGTAGGAAAGGTTGAATAAAGTTCTTGGTCATGTACTTCCAACCTGCCCTCAAGCTTTGGGCTTGACTTCATGACCCAAACCAAGAGTGAAAGGAGCCAGGCTATAGAGTGTACAGAGGATCCAGGTATAGGTAGCTTAGCAATCTAAAGTTTGCTTATGCAGTCAAAAAAAGACCAAAAGATACACAGTAAAAAGGAAAATCACACAATAAGTAGGAAAAAACCTCTGAATATGTTCCAGTGTGTTTTACAATGTGCATAGGCTTAAGAAAGAAAGAAAATGGATATAGGTAGTTATAGAAAGAAAGAAATAGTTTTTAAACATAAAATAAAGTCTTTAAAGGACAGTAAAAGTAATCTAAAAGAAAAAAGGTACATAAATATGGGAAAAACACAAGGCATCTGGATCCTGTATGCGATTGTGTTGATTTTGAATTTCTTGATTGCTGAAAAGCAAAGGACAGCTGCTCAGAGACCCGGAATTGAAAGAGAGACTGTTGAAATAAAACAGCCTAGATATTTTAGGAATGCTTTAACTTTTTAAAAAAAGTCAAAAAATACAATTGTCAAATAGAAATCAAAAATGCTTTCTTTGGTGAAGTGGTTTTGCTTTTATTTCCACAATAAACAAAAGGCTATGGATTTGACAGGTGATGTCTAACACCAAAGGTTACAGCTGGTCTTCCCAGGACTTGACTGTTATCTCAGATTTGCTCAGGGACCCTACAGGTACTTCTTCCACATTCAGCAGGAAGCAATCTAAAGAAAACAATGTTCAAATTCCCAAGAGTTGGGTTGTGGGAGACTTTTGTTATTTGTTGTATTATGGATGTTTGTTATAATTTAGGGGAATAGAGGAATGATAAAATAAAGAAGATTATTGAATCTATTTTAAAGTAAAAAACAATTATTAATCTCAAATATTTTGTATTGGTATTGACTTTTGTATACTGATACAAATTTAAGATCATTTTGTTACAACACACTGTATATATGTTTCTACTCTTGTTTAAGGTATTGTACCTACAGAGTTCATTTAAAAATATAAGGTAAAATTGTAGTTTTAGAAAGCTATTATTTTGAACTATATAGGATAATCAAGAAACCATAGGTTAGTGGTTAGTCATTTATAACAATCAAATGTATAGATATGCTAAGTATGCTTTCCAGATCATATAGAGATATATTTTAGATAGTCATTAAACCTTCCAAAGACCCATAGAATATGGCATTTAAAATTTTTAATAGGTTTTTCATGACAATGAGACACATCTGTTTCTGGCAACACCAATTTATCTCATAAAAGGATGATGTGTATTGAAGAAAGTCCTTAAGAGTTTGCTTTCATTGTGTCAAGATTAGCCATTTGGGCAAAGAAACTGTTCTTGCCTTGACTGCTATGTACTGTGCAGACTGGACATACATAACCCACTGGAAAGAGATTGCTGAGCCTTGCCAATACAAGGTAGAACAGGCCTTCAACTTTCCTGCTTCACTGAAAAGTTTGACAGCTACTCTAGGCCTGTAGGCTGAAGATGGATGCCCCATCATTACAGTATAACTTTGGATGACTGTCCAAGACAGCCAAATATTTCTGTCATTTCTAGAGTTTTAGAAGTTGCTTGCAATGCATTTCCTGCTTACTCATGTAATATTGTATCTTTTTAGGGTCTTCGATGGAGTTAAAGACTAGATAGTATAATTATAATTTTCCCTAGTTATGACAAAAGATAAATTAAATATGAAACTTTAGACTTACAAAGATAGGATAGCTAATAGAGTATTTTCTTTAATCTTGCAAATAAAAGTAGACTAAATATTAAACTGTAATTCTTGATTTACACATGTTTTGTTTTATGTAATTTTATAATGTTAAAGTTAAAACCTCCCTCTTTAATTAGACAGAAGGGGGAAATGATGTGGGATGTCCTTCTGTATGTTGCAAATATGTATTGCTTTCATTGGTTGATGGATAAATCTGTATTCTGGCCTATAGTAGGGCAGAATACAGCTAGGCAGGAAAGTCAACCTGAATAAAGGGAGAAAGAAGGCAGACTCAAGACAGACACCAGCAGCTGCAGGAGGAGAAAGATGTCAAAGCATAGACATCTTTGATAGAAATGGGTTAATTTAAATGTAATATCTAGCCAGTAATAAACCTGAGCTATCGGCCAAACAATTGTAATCAATATTAAGCCTCTGAGTGGTTATTTTATAAGCAACTCTGAGACTGGGTGGGACACAGAAGAGTCTCCAGCTATAGATGTAGATCAATGGGCTCCAATTCCTGAATCGCCTGTGTACTCATGAATTCTCTGTTATTTGACCCTGCTTATTTAAAATTCCAGTGCAATGTTTCTCAACCTGTAGACCACAACCCGTTTGGGGGTTGAATGACCCTTTTACAGGGATTGTCCAAGACCATTAGCAAACATAGATATTTACACTATGATTCATAGTAGTAGCAAAATTACATTTATGAAGTAGCAACAAAAATACTTTTATGGTTGGGGTCACTATAACACGAGGAATTGTATAAAGGGTCATAGCACTAGGAAGGCTGAGAACCACTGCTCTAGAAGAAGTGGATGCTTCAGCATCTACTTTCCAGGGAAATATTTAAATGGGAAAGAGTCTCTGCCATCTCATTTCTCTTCATCACCAAGGACCAGTTAGTACTTGCCAATGAGATGTGTCTCCTACTATCTGGAGATGACAATAGTTCTGGGACATGACATATGATGACTGTCCAGCCAAAGTCTCCATATATTCTGCTTTATGAGTATTCTGCAAGAACCATAGTTCCATTTTTAAGACCATTTCCTAAAAAAGAATAAAAGGGGAAAAAGAGAGAGTACTAACCAAGTTACTAGTTGCACTTCAGGAGACAAAAGGACTCAGTGTCAAAATCCAGCAGAATGTATTTATGCTACCCTCTGCTGACTGTATTTTCTATTGAGGCATATGTCTTACTGTAGAGTTTCAGTTAGCCTTGAACTCTCAGAGATCTGCCTGCCTCTGCCTCCTGACTTCAGTTATTATAAAGTCCTGGTTGATTGGAAGAACCAGTGCTCCCCCAAGGAGGAGGAAGAGCAGAGTGCACCTCGAAACCATACGAAGTCTAAAGCATCCTGTGTTCCTGGGAAGATCACTAGACCCTAGCTATCTGACATCTTCCTGAAAAGGATGTCAGACTCCAGAGGTGAAGCGGTTGATAAATAATGACTTGGTAAATAATGACTTGGTTGAAGCTTAAATGTGAGCCATAGAAGCTACCGGACCACAACGCGAAACTGATGCACAATAGTGCCTGACTTATTTCAGAAGCTGAAGAAGCCAGAACAGAGGACATAAAACTGTTTGGTCATGACATCACCATTCTAGAGTACTTTCTAAGCTACTTTTTTAGAGTTCTGGAGCTTAGGCATTTAAAGACCCTTGCACTGTGAACTCCTCATGGGAGTGAACCGTGTTTGGTATCCATAACTGTGTACCAATATCACATTAGCACTTAGAGGCATCAAAGGGGCAGGAAAGTGTTTACATACATACATATGAGTTTAGAATCAGTGAAGAAAGCTTCAGAACTGAAATCTGGGCATTCCAGAAACCCACCCATGGGTGGGAGCCCTACCTGTCCTGAGGGGGTCAAAGTGGGTGTTTCCATGTAGCACACATTTCCAACTGCACAGATGTGGATCTGCAGTTTTCTTCCCAAAGTTGCATGTTTTTTTCAGAGGCAAAACAGGGGCTCCATTTTGATCTCTTGGCCCAGTGTCTCAGCAATGTGTTCCTTTTGTGTCCTTCAGATGACCACAATTGCTGCTGCCACAGGATGAAGAACAGAAAGACAGCCCATTTGGGCTTTGTCCTTTGCCCTTCCCTTTCCAGGGGAGGACAACAGACTAAAGGAAGGGGCTGAGCCTGTATTCTTCCCATGGGATTATGCTCATGCTCCAGTCTGTGTTAGAGTTCTCAGGCCTCACAAAAAGCCACTGAGCGGTCTCAGCTGAGGGACTTCCCCAGCCCAGACCCCTGGATCAAAGAGAGCTGGGCATCTCACCTGCAGCCATGTGTGCCTACCGTAAAGTATCTTTGCAGCTGTGTTTTTCTGGATGAGACAGGAAAGACAGAATGGGCCACAGGTTGTCCTGAGCTGACCTGTGCTAATCCCTTCAACAGCTGCCTATGAACACACCTGCTAGAAATAAAACGCAATGGCTTTCCCCAAAGCTCTCTGGACATGATTTTAGGACAGGATTTCGCCTCTGCTGCTGCTGTGTTCTCATTCGCCTCCCACAGGAGTGCCCATTCTTTCTGGCCTGGCTCATTTAAAAGCCAGCTAACTGAAGGGAGAGCCTTGTACCTCCTTGAACTACTAAACAATTCATCCCACCCTTCCTGAGCCACGAGGATGTTTGTAAAAAAACCAAACAGCCTGGGGAGGTGTCAGGAAGTGATCCAAAGAAAACATGCTGTTTATGGGCCAGAAACATTACTGAGATTTTATTCTGGCTTGCTTGTTTGGATTGTAAAGAGAACACAGCCCCTCCCAGGGAATGGCTGATAGTCTACCGGCTATCAGTCAGAGAAACTACCTCCATAATGCCTGGCCTCAGCCTCAGGGGGGCAAGAGAGGGAGACAAATGATGAAAGGGTGGCAAAAATAATTGCTCACCTAGTTCAGAATAAAAAGAAAACAAGGAAAATTTAGAAGATACTTCACAGACACTCTTACATTTGGGTCTTAACCATTGCTTTGCCTACTGGGATACGCAGAGGGGTTTAGTGAGGGAACACTGTAAAGCGTTGCTTGCATTGAGACTAAAGAAAAGCAAACA
The DNA here is from genome assembly GCF_950005125.1 of Chionomys nivalis. NCBI lineage: Eukaryota > Metazoa > Chordata > Mammalia > Rodentia > Cricetidae > Chionomys > Chionomys nivalis. Next base: position 8,212,173 of record NC_080087.1, read on the forward strand.
AACAAACAAACTCTGCAGCATTTGTCACTTCAGGGACAGAGAAAGCTAAGCACCAATCCCAGAATGGCCAAGCTTCCTTGATGAAAGATGCATAATACAGAAGAAACGAGAGTGTCCTGTGGGCGCCGCTATAGTCAGAGTCTGGAATGGGTGATGACGGCCCATGTCATAAAGGTGTGATCCCCAACGAAAGCAATCCAGGGAGAAGTGGTTGATTTGGGGTTACAGTTCTAGGCAATACATTCTCGTGGCAGGAAGTTGGGTCAGCAAGAACTTGAAGCAGCTGGTTACACCGCATTCAAAGAAAGGATGCAGGAGGACATAAATGCCAGCGCTCGCTCGCGGTTTGCTTTTTCATCCAGCCCAAGACCCCAGTCCTTGGAATATTTTCCACCACAGTTAAGGTGGGTCCTCCCACCCCAATAAGCCTAACTGCAATAATCCCTCGCGGGCAGGCACACCCACGGGCTTGTCTAGATGACAATCAATATTGGCCGCGACCATTCCCTATACTCTTGCTAATGAGTAGAGAACTCTGCTCTCTTGCTTTTCTCAAGTTCAAGTCCTAGCCATGAGGTGAACAGCTTTGCTCTGCCATATGCTCCTGCCAAGATGAGCTCTGAACCAGCAAAGCCACGAGACTCCACTTTATAAGATGATTATCCCAAATGCAACCCTGAAATATTGCATAGTTGAGCAATATGCGAATAGTTTTAACCACCCGTAGCTTTATAAATTATAGAAAAAATAGAAATGTAAATGAGATGGAAAATGGAAAGGTTAACAGCTTTTCTCCTTGGTACTTGAGGTCCCAGGGTTCAAACCCAGGGTCATACACTTGTTAGGTTAACAGTCTTACCCAGGCCACACCCCCATCACTCTATGAACTAGGCCTTGCTCTGGGTCATGCTGACAGGACTTTATATACCAAAACCAAAGACTTTTTTTTTCTTTCTACAGAATTTGTCTCTAAGGAATTATTGCCTTAAGTAGCTAAAAGTTCAATTGGACCTCTGGGACCAAGAGGAGCCAGCTGTGCAGGCAGCTCTGGGGTTGTGGCTCCAGTCTTAAAGAAGAAACTGGCCCCCTATGTTCTAAGCCATGTTCAGAGTAGCCCATTGACGCTCCATGCATCCTTCATCCCAGCTGTTTTCCAGCATCACCAGACATGCTGGTCTCTACGATGGCAGACATCCCCACGAAGGTGAGATTATCAGAGAAGGAGAGGCAGAATGACATTGTTATCCACACTCCGCCATCCACTCTGTTCAGAACTGCTGACAGAGGAATCAAGGAAGCCGTGCCCATTGGTCCTGGTCCTGACCAGCCCACCTGGGAACTGCTTCCCATAAATATGTGAGCTGCTGGGCTTCTCATTTGTTCTTAAAAGGAAACCCAGAATATGTGAAGCTCCAATCCCAAATAGCTGATAGCACCATGAAATGGCGCTTTGGGGCATTAAACCTCTTGGGGACTCTTCCTTTCTAGATGCCAAGCAGGTTCTTACAAAGAAGGTACTCAGGGTACTGAGGCCACAGAACTTTGTAAACATAGCTTCTTCAAAGGCTGTCGAGAGTGAACCTCCAGCCTCCTTCCTCATCTTTAAATCAAGTTCAAAGGGTGCTGTGGATTCTATTTAAAGCAGTTTTATTTTATTTTATTTTCCTCTCAAGTCATGCTAACCATGGTCAAGATTTAAAAAAAAATATCTCAAATAACTTCCTGAGATGACTTCATAAGCCAGTAATTTAACATTCGTTCATCATGAAATCACAACCAAATGACCATTCATGAGAGAGTCACTTTCTACAGCTGCCTAGGGCAGCACACAGGGACCCAACATTTTCAACTCCCCAGGGTATGACTGTGTTCACAGTGCAGTTCCTGTACTTCCAAGCACAGTCTTGTTGTATCAAAAAGACTGATTTCCTTATGGTCAAAACTGCTCATACATTAGTGAGTTGACAACGTCCATACTGGCTTTGCAGTTGGTATAGGGATTGGGTCCTCAATCTCCAGTAGCTCAGAATAAAACTATCTGGAGATAGGACCTTAAAGAAATAGTCAAGTTAACATGGGGTCATAGGTTCAGGTCCCAACCCAGCCTGAGGAGTTATTACAAGAAGACCAGACGTCTGGAGGCCCCAGACTCTCGCACTCAGACATAGAGCCATGTGAAATGGCAACAAGCAGGCAGACTTCTGAAAGCCAAGAAGAGAGTTCTCAGGGAAGAGCTTAAGAATTTAATTTTTAAAGTTGTAGAGAATCTTAATTTGGTCTGTAGCAATTCACTATGGCAGCCCTAAGAAACAAATATACAACTCACCTCAGACCCGTGAGGAAAATGGAGAATCCCAATCCATCAACCAAATTCTCAGATTTCATAAGCCATGTCCAAGGGTATGGTATGGTCAGATCACATCAATCCATGATTTATTTTTGCCATATTGGTTAGTAATAAAGACCAAGACCTGAAAAGCCTCAAAAATATTTCATGCTTCCTCTTCCTCTTCCTATTCCTCTCTCTCTCTCTCTCTCTCTCTCTCTCTCTCTCTCTCTCTCTCTCTCTCCCTCTCTTCTCTCCCCCCCTTGTTTTCCTTTCTTCTTCTGTGCCTTTATATGAAAAATGAATATCATAAATTACAGGTTGCTACAAAGGTAGCATGAACTAATATACCATGACACATACATGACAAAGGAGAATACAAAATGGCAGACTTAACAAAACAGGAAAGAAGTCTAACCCTGGATTCCATCTCTTGCCACTCACAGTCTTCGCCCCCACAAACTGTGCCCTCAGTGCTTCCGTCCCTTCAGTGACATCCACACCCCACTCCTGAGACCTGATCCCTCAGAGTCTCATTGAGAGCCCATGGATCCCAGGGATTCTTTGATTGCTCTGTCTCTGCCTAGTATAATGCAATGTCCCACCAAAGAACTCAAGTTAACTTCCTACATCCATGATGTTTCTCAGCAGACTTCCTGGACTCTCTGAGTAGCTGCTCCCAGCTCCCAGAGACGTCCATCTGCTCCAGGGCAAGCAATCATGACCCAACATTCTTGGTCTCTGTGGAGGATCCATCAACTTTCTGGGGCTGTCTTATCATACCCTAGGGGGTTCTAAAGTTTATGGTAGGAACCAGACTCCTCTAGGATCTTCAGACCGAGTTCAGATGTTCCCCAGAAGTTGTTCAGCTCCTGAGAGAGGAGCAAACAGGATGTAGAGGCTTGAGTGAATCCAAATTTATCCCTTAATATCTAAGAAGAATAATTCCTTAAATAAATGAGTATATGTGAAAGTTGAGGTGAAGAATGACATTCAGTTTGCTAGGTTGCCAGAAGAATTTTGAACTTCCATTTATATGAACTTACATATCAGTTGGGTCTCATGTTAAATTAACAAGCTAGGATCAAGAAACAATCCTTCATGTTGTAAAACTCATCGGTGTGGGGTCTGCACACTGTGGAGGGCTGTTCCATTTTTCAACAGTATCTCTAGTTTCCTCTTTTGAGAAGTACAAAGATTCCATTTTCTTGTTTGTCTGTAGCTGGGAAGAGGGAAGCAATATGTGACTGCCTCGCATAAAAAGGTACCGAGCCATGAGGCTAACTATACTAGAATATAATATAAATTATGAGTTAATAAGAAGCCTGAGCTAATGGGCCAACCAGTTTATAACTAATGTAGACCTCTGTGTGATTTCTTTGGAACTTAATGATTATGCGAACTGGGCAGGACAGAAACCTCAGTCAACGGGAGAGCCACACTAAGCCCTTAAGAACATGTGTTTGGGGGCTGGAGAGATGGCTCAGTGGTTAAGAGCACTGACTGCTCTTCCAGAAGTCCTGAGTTCAATTCCCAGCAACCACATGGTGGCTCACAGCCATCTATAATGAGACCTGGCGCCCCCTTCTGGCTTGCGGGCACACATGGAAGGAATGCTGTACACATAATAAATTAATAAATATTAAAAAAAAAAAGAACATGTGTTTGACAAGCCTATTTTTCCCCCAGTCACAGACAACCTTGATACTGAAGTCAGACTGTGCCCAAATCTAGTCCCCTCAGTACTGTGTAAAATATGGCTCTTCAGGCTGTGCTTTACCCTAACAGACTCCATTTCGTCAACAGAATCAGACTATGCTTTGAGCATGAACGACAAAGCAGGACAAACCGTACACCTTAGTGGGCACATGAGCTCTACCGTCTGCCTGTCACCACCTATGGGGTGTAGAAGGAGCAGCAGGCCACTTTCCGCCTCCCAGCTCCCAGCCACCAGCTAGCTTTACCCAAAATAACAGCACACAAATTGTATTCATTTAAACACTGCCTGGCCCATTATATCTAGCCTCTTCTTGGCTAACTCTCATATCTTGCTTAACCCATTTCTAATAATCTGTGTATCACTACGAGGTGGTGTCTTACCGGGAAAGATTCAGCATGTCTGACCTGGTGGCTGGCTCCATTGCGTCTGACCAACTATGCTGTCTTTCTCCCAGCATTCTGTTCTGTCTACTCCACCTATATAAATCCTGCCCTATCAAAAAGCCAAGGCAGTTTCTTTATTAACCAATGAGAGTAACACATAGACAGATAGATCATCATTTCCTCCATCAATGGGGCACTGGTAAACAAATTATTCCTAAGACTAAAACAGTGACAATTTATAAATTTCTCAAAGTAAGTTGGGGAGATACGGGTATATTAAAATTATATCAGAAAAATAAGGCTCAAGAATGTATCAGACAGAGGAAGAATGAGTGCCATGTGCTCATAAGGACCTAATAAAGAAGAAGGCATGACACTATGATGACAATGACCACACCTACCCATCATCTGATCACAGGAGGTGTGTCCAGGAACCGATAGGCAGAGAACCCTTGACTATCTCAGGGACACTATGATGACAATGACCACACCTACCCATCATCTGATCACAGGAGGTGTGTCCAGGAACCGATAGGCAGAGAACCCTTGACTATCTCAGGGACACTATGATGACAATGACCACACCTACCCATCATCTGACCACAGGAGGTGTGTCCAGGGACTGATAGGCAGAGAACCCTTGACTATCTCAGGGGCTTCAACTCAGTCCAGTTCTCACTGCTGAGCTGACACATTTGATTGCTGTTTATCTGTCTGTTCATTCATCTTTCTAGACCCAGACCTATTCTTTTGTCCACCTAGACTCTTCCTGTCCATTGCTTCTACAGCCTCCATGTTCCCATACCTTGATTCTGTAGCTTGACTTTAAGCTGGGAATCAACTTAAACCTTTGACCCTGCTTGTCCCTACAGCAAGACTTCTCGCAGAGACTCTTAACATATTCCTACCAGATACCATGTCTTCCTGTCTTTAAGCCTTTTTAGCTGTTCAGTAACAAACACACACACGCACACACACACGCACGCACGCACGCGGGCGGGCGGGCGGGCGGGGTGGGGGAGTACAGTACAGTGTTACAGTGTGATCTGCAAGTCAATGTTAACTATTAAGATTAGAATAAAATCTCAGTCTTGGCTGGTTCTCAAGTGGGACCACTTGGCAAATTTGCTGTGGGACAATCTTTTTGTACACTATGAATATGTATTACTCTTATTGTCTAGTAAAAAACCAATTAGCTAATAGCTAGCAGAAAGAGACTGAACATTGTTGACAGAGGTTTCTGTCACACCAGGTCCCACAGCTGTTAAGTACCAAAGAAATCACACAGAGGTCTATATTAGTTATAAACTGATTGGCCTGGTAGCTCAAACTTCTTATTAACTCTTATAAGTTATATCAGCCCATTATTTTTGTCTGTGTTAGCCATGTGGCTTGGTACCTTATTTGGTGAGGCAGTCACATCTTGCTTCTTTTGTAGCTGGGTCACAACTACAGAATGCACTTTCCTCTTCCTAGACTTCTCCTTTTCTCCTCATCCTGCCTCTATTTTCTGTCTGGTTGCCCCGCCTATACTTCCTGCCTGGCTACTAGCCAATCAGCATTTTATTAAAATACAATTGACAGGGTACAATCCATTATCCCACAGCAGAACATGACAGCCAGACTAGGAGAATTCTGGGATGAAAAAGGGTGGAGTCAGAGGAGTTGCCAGTCAAACAGAGAATGAGTCAGACATGCAAAATAGGAGAAAGGCAAAGGCCACAAATGAACCTCAGGGAGATACAAAGATTAATAGAAATTATTTAAATTGTAAGAGCTTGTTAGTAATAAGCCTTAGCTATTGGCCAATCATTTATAAGTAATATTAAACCTCTGTGTCAGGTTATTTGGAAGAGGCTGCCAGTACAGGAAAACTCAGCCATCATAAATTGCTGCCATGTCTGACTGACCAAGCTATATCCCAAGGCTTTGTAGAAAGTGTCCTAATACAGATATGCAAACACTTTGCTGTCTGTAATAAATCATCACAATGCAAAATTATCTACTTTGAAAAGACACATTGTGTCAGTTGCTCCACTGCCATAACAAAGTAACAATCTCTTAGCTGCCATAAAAAAGAAAAATGACCTGAACAAGATGGCTGAAGCAAGCACAGTTTATTTACTCACAGTTCTGAAGGCTGGAAGTCCAGAGATACCAGCATGATCCAGTTCCTGGGGATAGGGATTTTAGTTGTTTGTTTATTTGTTCGTTGTTTTTTACTAAAAATGGACACTGTCTCACTGTCTTCCATAGTGAAAGGGAACCAACCAGCTTCCTAGTGTCTTCTCTTCTAAGGACATTAATTCTATCAGGAGGTCCACCTTCATCTAATGTTCCCCTAACCTTAGTCACCCCAAACACCCAGCTTTTTGATGCTGACACATCATAAGAGAGCTCTGGCATATGTACTGAGGGAGACACAGCACAGCTCACTGTACTTCTTAGGTTTCTCTTCAGGGCCTCCCAAAACACTGTAAAGCATTGTGGACTGTGGCCAGACTTTGGCTTCTCTCCTTGCCTAGAGATTTTCTAAACCTATGCTCTCAGGTCACATTTGCATAAAGTATCTTGAACATTCATTTCAAATTCATTCATTTAAAAAAAAGTCAAAGCCTATTGAGTTGCCATTGTTTTCTAAGTTTATTTTTAATTCTCTAATTCTTTCAGTTCTAGTAAGGGAATTAAATGTTCTCCTAAATATGTGTGCGTTCATCGAATAATTATTTATGAGGAAATGTTTTGCACCAAGTACTGCCAAGAACCCAATAGTTAGCAGCCTGTCCTCAAGGATCCTATGTGCCTACAGAGATACATAGGATCATGGGTAGGCCCACAGACAACAGAAACTGGAAATAGGAGATAGCATTAGCAAATTCCTCCAAATAATAATGATCTTATATTGAGCAACACCTGGTTCTAGTGGTTTGTGTGTTTGAAAGTTATCCTCAGCATCTCGGATACCTGCCATCCCTCAGACTTGTCCAAAGGGTCCAAACTAACTAAAGGGCACACATGTAAAATGATGGCACCAACATCAATAGTCACTCAGAAGTTCCTGGGTTCATCACCATTCACTCCGCTCACACAACGTCATGATGTGTGTGAAAAGATCTTGTCAGTGAACAACGATCAACTCCAGCTTACTCAGAAAAAGTGTATCATGGAAAGCTTCGCTCTGTGAGGCGAGAAGCAATTTCACACACACACACACACACACACACACACACACTGTTTTTACATCTACATCAAGTTGAAGCCATTCAGCCCAGTGTGAAGTCTTAATACCGTAGCTGTCCGTGCATTATAGGTAAGATGCGGCCTGGTGCCATTCCTGCTCTCTTGATGTGAAATCCCACCAGCCAGTAACAGATTGACACCTCTATCTCTAGTTTCAAGCTAGAGAGAGCATACTAACATTGTTTGGACCAGCTAGCATGTTTTGTTGTAGACATTTAAGCAAATTAATATACATACTACATTATATTTCTCTCCTGCTCTGTAGAAACGGCCTTGGGGGGGGCAGTGCCCCTTAAACCAAGATATCTTGTGTCTTCACTTCCTTGTCTTCAGCAGGGAAGGAAAAAGTCTCTTGAGAGATGGTCCTTGTTTGTGTGTTGTTTGGTTGCTGTAGAATGGGGGCATTGTAAGATGGTAGGCTTTACCACTGAGGAATAACTCTTACTCATTGGTTATTCCTACTGTTAAAGAGTTTACATGCATTATTCCATAAACCTTCACAGCAGCCATGCATGGTAAGTATTTATGATGGTTAATATTGATTGTCCACTTCCCAGGTTCTAGAACCACCTGGAAGACAAGCTTCATGGTGTGTCTGTGAGGGAGTAGCTAGATTAGGTTAATTGAGATGAGAGGATTGTCAAGGACCACAAATGTAAATCCATTCTACCTTGACTAGTGGTCAGAGAGCTTGAGTTTATTCCTGCTTTCTCAAAGTTGTTGACAACTGGTTGGCTACAAATAAGAGATCCTGACCTAGGGTGTGGTTAATTAGTATTTTGAGTATAGAGTGGACATGCTCCACCTTGACCAAAGGTTGGAGAAGTCAAGTCTACTCCTGCTCCTTCAAAAATGTTGGCAGGAGGTTCCAGGGAGTGGCTGCCTGCAGGATACTTGGTCTATTCCTTATATTATGTTAATGCAGTCTGTTGCCTTCCCTCCTCCTCTTTTGGAGTGGGCTATATAAGCATGTGGAAAATAAATGCAGGCGGTTTCAGTACTTAATGAATTTCTTGCCTGATGCTGTTCTGTTTCTTTTATTTATCTCATGTCTCTGTTCCATTTGTTTAGTAATTTTAATCCTCACATTTTTGCCCTGGAATGTGCGAATCCCACTGAGGCTGGACCACAACAGATATCACTCCAATGTGGGGCTACTACAGAGGATCTGTCTTAACTACAGGAGGCAGCATTCTACAGGCTGGAACGCTAGACTTACTCTAAAGGAGGAAGCGACCATCAACGTTCATCTCTCACCAGCATGATCTCTCTCTGCTCCCTGACTGCGGGATGTGACCAGTCCCTCAGGCTCCTGCCCTCCTCACTTTCCACCATGATAGACAATAAATCCCTTCTATCTTAAGTGGTTCCTTGTTAGCTATTTGGTCACAATAAGAACAGTTACTAATTCAGAAAATCATTTTCTCATTGCCAGTGAGAAAATCAGGGTTCTGGGAAGAGAAGGCTTTCCCCCCTAGAATCAGATTCCTACAAGTGCTGCATTTAAGTCCAGGCTGATAATTCTCGAGCATGAGTTTCCCAACGTTCCTGTCCTGCCCTCCACCTGACTCCACCCAGTGTCTTTCAGCCACTGTTCTGCCACTGAGAGAAGGGAAGGAAGATTTCTTCGCTCTCTGTTTCATCCTTGCATTTCTGGTTATTTCTCCCCTGCTCTGTCCACATCAATATCATGCTGCTGCCCATGGCCTTCCACCCCACTGGTGTAGCTTAGGAGCCCTGTGATAGCCACCATTCACTTCGTCAGTAGACAGTTCCTTTGCCCTCGGTATCCCTCCCACCATCCAGAACACACACATACATACACACACACTCTCATACACTCACACACACTCACACACTCACATACACACACTCACACACTCTCACACACACTTACACACTCACACACATGCACACACTGTGAAGACCTCCATTTTCATTCTCACATGTATTGGAGGAAAACCTCCTTTCCTTTGGCTAAAGTTAAGATGTACACTTGGAGGGGGAGGGAAGAGCACTTCCATATTCCCAAATATTCATTCAATACTCAAAAGGGGTGCGTCCCACTGAGACTCTGGGCGTAGTAGTAGTTGAGATGTTGCTCCTGAACTTGGAACACAGCCTCACGAGAGAGAATGGGGCTAGAGATGGGGTGATTCACATCAGTGTGTGGTGACTAAACTCCATGAACATTTCTTTTGGTGGGATGTTTGAATTTGAGAGGAAACAGAGACTCCTTTTTGAAGTCCATTTTGCCAAACTTAGAATGACGGTGCCAGGGAACTGCTCCTCAGAACCACTCTAAGGCCATGTTCGGATAGATGCAAAGAGGTGGGCTTCACACAAATGTATACCGTGTGAGATTTTCCTCTGGATTTAGTTCAAAGGTAACATTCAGTTAGGATCCTTTGCGTCACAAAATTTAATGTCAGAAGATCAAAGTTTAGATGTCCGAAAGGGAGGAGCGGATGTGTTGGCCGAGGAAGGCAGAGGATAAGGTATGCCAAGATGAGGTGACTCTCTATGAGATGTGGCTGTGTCCACAGAACAGTCTTTACCGGGGAGTCAGATATCTAAACTTCATAATATATTAACTCATGCTGAATGCATGGTTTTCATTTAGCCCATGGAAAATCGGCTCACTCGGGGGAAGTTCTCTCCTCCATGGAGTTTCACAACTGGTCACCTCTAGAGCCGCTCTGTAGTACGGAGCTGTTGCTTAAGCTTGTTGTAAGGGTCCTGTAACATTTGAGTTCGTTAGAAGCCCATAAAGAACAGAGACCTGGAATGAACATCAGTGACCCCTACAGTGGATGATGTCACTCAGATGTCTAGTCCCACAGCTGGCTCGCTAACATTATCTGGATAGAGGCTATTGGAGTAGGAGTGGCCCCAAAGGGAGGAGGAGGGCAGAAGGAAGAAGAGGTGTCCTCCAGCAGGGAGCTTAGCTGCTGCTTTGTGAGGTGTGTGGGTTCCCACAGAGGTGACCACAGCTGAGAAACAACATCTTAAATGAAGTTGACAATGTGTGAAATGGAAAAAGTCACCCACAGAGGAGAGGCACTGTGAACTTTAGTTTTGACTTAAATTAATGGGGACTCAAGGAGAGAAAATCCTTCCAATGTGCAAGAAAAGGCACAAGGAGAGTTGCTGGAGAGGCCTGCCTGAGCAGGTGCCTGCTGAGTGTGCTAGGGCTCAAACACAGTGATTCTGTTGCTGGGATACCTTCTGACTACCAAGCTTTGGGTTCCAGGTAATGAGCTCACCATGTCCCATTTTCCTCTTTTTAAGGTTTTTGTTAGTAGTCAGGGGCTGCAGGAGTAGAGGGGCTGGGACATCGCATCAGGGAAGACAAATGCAGAAGTTTGAGGGATTTTGTGGGTGTCGTTCTAGGAGTTTGTGTTGGGGGGCTGGGTCAGCCAAACAGGAAGAAGGGATTTCTTTCTAAGGAAAACAACTCATGTTCCTAGCAACACGTGTCTGGCCAGGCATTGGGAAGTCTGAACTGTGTGAAATGAAGGAAGTGCATGCCCAGGGCAGGGGGCAGTGGCAGCATTCCAATCCTTCTGAGCACTTCCCTTCTGCACACAAGTCACCTGGCTACACCACCGTGGAGAACACCTGCTCAACTCTCTCCCTCATTCATCATCCAACTCCCAGGTTCACAGACCCAACATTAATCACTTGGAACAAAGACTTGGCAAGGGAGATAGCCAGGGGGATCTCCACAAGGAAGCCCTTCATGAGTGGCAATGAGGAGGAATGGGAGATTAGATAGTGGGCGGAGTTGCAGCCTACAGCCTTTGCTAGCACTAGGGGGATATTGAGGCAGCTGCTGGGAGGCAGGGATGATTAGCATCGCCGATGGAATCCAGCAAAGCAAAGAGGCAGATAAGGAGCTGCTGGGAGAATTAGCTTCCTTAAATAAGAGACATAAGTGTAATGGGAACAGAGAAGTTCCTAAGTGGCTCATCTCAGGCTGTTCTGCAATAATGGGAATGTTAAATATATACCAAAAAGGAGGGGGAGGAAAGGGAAAGACAGGATGAACCAATGCTGTTGCTAGACATGTGCACCACGCAGGCACCTCTCTACAGCTGGTTCCCAGGTTAGTTTTGAAGCAAATGGCCATAGTTTTAATGGTGTATTAAACCTCATTTTAATGCTCTTAGTTGTGATGACACCATGCCTTCCATGCACAGGCGACATGGTGTCTTCCTCTTACTAGGGGAAGGCTGTGACTGCAGGCATCCCTACCCTTTAGGGAGCTTTTCTACAGATAACTGAATGGTGCCACTTCTGCCTTACCTTCCAGCTCTGAAGTTCAGAACAAACAGATTGCTTTCTGCGTGGAAAGTGTTTGTTTTCTCACCCAGGCTGTAAGTCCTTTAAGGTAGAGAAGAATCCTGTATTTCCCAGGGCCTCTTTCCCAGTGACAACTCCTTGCTGATGAAACCACCCATGACCTTGCTGCTGGGTTGTGCCCTGGAATCCTGGGTCTATGCAACCACTTTTCAGTCCTCCTGGGATGTGATGTGGGATTTCCCTCTGTATGCTGTGAATACCATTGGTGAATAAAAATCTGTCTTAAGCCTGAGCAGGGCAGAACTTAGATAGGTGGGGAAAACTAAACTGAATTCTGGGAGAAAGAAGGCAGAGTCAGGGAGAAGCCATATAGCCCCGCCGGAGACAGATGCTGGAACTTTACCAGGTAAGTCACATGGGGATACACAGATTAATGAAAATGGGTTATTTTAAGATATTAGTTAGCCAGAAATACGCTTAACCTATTAGCCAAACAGTATTGCAAATAATATGGTTTCTGTGTGATTATTTTGGGGCTGAGCAGCTGGGAACAAACAAGTGGCCTCCTACAATGAATTACGTGCCAACATGGTTGACTAAATCTTGGAAAGGAATTCTAGACACTAAAAAGCAAAGTTTAGCTGCATTTTTTTTTTTGATGGGCTTGCTTGCTGGCAGCATACTGCAGCTCCTTTGAGAGAGGCAAGGCCTTCATGCTTCAGCGGTAGTAGCAAAAGAAAAAATATGTGTGGTTTTGAAATGGTGGCTTTCTGAGCCATGCTGCCAGAATGAACTCTAGCTCTTTCAGGAGACAGATCATTTAAATGGAGTTTGTGAGCAATGTGTTACCAACTGCTTAATGGCACGACATAGACCTGCTGCACACTTGGAACTGGGGCAGTGTGCATGGCTTGCAGAGGCAGTGAACATGCCTCTGGCATGTTGGGCTGGGCAGAGCCAAAAGGCAAAGCAGGCTTATTACTAATAATGTAGCTTAACATTTTAAGAAGTGCTTCTTGACAGAAAAGGATTTCAGATACACAATAGAACAGATTCAGACATAAAAGACCTCTAAACGAGACACAGTGTGTTTTAAAAATGTACGTAGGCTTGGGAGAGAGAAGAAAAAAAGACAGTCACAGCCTTGTGACAATACACAGATTAATGGAGATTGGTTAATTTAAGATATTAGTTAGCCAGAAATACACTTAACCTATTGGCCAAACAGTATTGCAAATAATATGGTGTGATTATTTCGGGACTGAGCAGCCAGGAATAAACAAGCGGCCTCTTACAACAAGGATGTGTATGAGAAAGGTGGTTTCAGTGAGTGACAGGAGCTCAGACACATGAATCTGAAAGGCAGTATTTGAAGACTAAATACCCCTAACAAGTAACTGCCTCGGTGTTCCAAGTGCTTCCCAAGGCCATTCCAGGAAAGACATGCAGGAAGCATCATGATTAAGAAAAATGAACAGTTCTAGTGCCCTCTCCTGTGACTGCTGGATTTCTGCCCTCTCTTTAAAATCCCTAGCAGGACAGAGTTGTGAGCAAGTTCTGTTGGTACCCACAAGACATCACCATTTGACTCTTCATCCTGACCTTTTGGGGAGCAATCTGCTGCAGAGATGTGCCTCACCCCAACTGCCTCTCGTGACCATGAGATTTCCAGCCCTAGTTCCCTTTAAGGACGCCGCTGTGTACATGAGGTCACTGATCCTTGCTATTGAAATGACCAGGCCTGGGCCTCAGCTTTATCCCCAGCTCTAGACACACTTGGGGTGGCTGCTGTCGCGGGCAGGTAGAGCCCTGCTACTATATTCTGGGACATGCCCCAAGGAGTCTTCGGAAGGATGTTCTTTGCTTTCTTGCTCTGTTGTGGCTGTCCCCTTATGTGTTAGAAGTCTACGCTCCATTCCATCCCCTGTCTCATTCTCTAGTCCTGATGGATCTCTAGTGTCCTACTTCTTAGGGTGAGTTTGTTTTCATAGTTTTCCACATGCAGTCATGGCCAGAAAAACTGGAGGGACCACGCTCAGGTCTTTCTGGTGGGTCTGAATTAGCAGCACTTGGCTTCAAACTGACATACCCACCTCAGCTGCAGAGCCATGTGGATTGCTCAGCTTCACTCAGTTATCACAGTGGTCCAGGACTGGCAAGGATGCTCTGATTGGCTCTAACTAGGAACACCCATCCAGGACAGGTGGGCTGCCTGCAGCAGTACAGGATGGAGACAAGGAAAGAGCCGTGAGTCTGGACCAGGTGATCTGTGACTCCAAGGAAGGGAGAAACAGTTCTCACCGGGTCCATAAGAAGAGCCCCAGGAGTCAGCTGACACCTTTCTTACGTTTCTCTCCTGCCACTCAGTGACAGCATCATCACAAAGCCGAGGAATGCCCCAGACCCCAAGTGGAGCCTCAGAACCAAGGGTTTGCCCATCAGGACCCCCACCCCTGTCTGAGATACAGAAAGGTAGACTGATAGGTGGTATGTCTTGTAACGATGTCCAGGGGCCAGCAGAAGACAGGTATGTTTATGTGGTAGAAACAGTACCATCTTTTCCTTCTTTCTCAGTTTTCTCTCAGTTCAACATGTCCAAGTGTGAGGGTTACTGTGTTTAAATGCCATACAGTCAGCTATGCTTTGGTCTCCAGACTGACCACAAGGGACTCTTTGGAGGCTGTCACTGTCCCCAGGAATTCTATCTTCAAAGCTCTTCAAATGTACAAAACAGGACAAACCAGTATTTGAATCTTTAAAACATCAGCGATCCCAGACTCCTCCTTTCCCCTCTGAGTTTGAAACGAAACCCACTTGCTGTTGTTTCTTCAGAGTATGAAAAGGGAAGGATGAAGGTGAAACCTGATTATTTGGGGTGGCTTTTCTTCTTGTCTCTTGAGATTTGTTTTGTTTCCATGGCTTGTTGTGGAATCAAGGGACTTATTTTCACACAGAATTACCCTGATAGTTTTCCAACTGTTTGTGAACTCAGTACTGTGAGAATCAGGCTTGGGCTTTGTCTCCCATAAGATGGGGCAGTCCCTCCAATTTCTGGTCCTGACACCCTACTGGAGAGGCTCATCTGAGAAATGGTGCTGGAGTCCAGGCTCTGAAGTCTCCAGGAAAAACCACAGCTTGGGAACTCTAGAGGATCTTGGGTTAACCATCAGGCATGTTCTTAGAATACAGGCTGTCTCAGTCAACATTCTACCACTGTGAAGAGACCTCATAATCATGGCAACTCTTATAAAGGAAAGTATTTAATTGGGGCTGATTTACAGTTCAGAGGTGTGTCCATTATCACCATGGCGGGAAGCATGGTGGTGTGTAGGCAGACACGGTGTTGGAGAAGGAGCTGAGGGTTCTGCATCTACACAGCAAAAAGAGACAGTGACACTGGGCGTGGCTTGAGCAATTGAAACCACAAAGCCCACCTCCCAGTGACACACTTCCTCTAACAAGGCCACACGTACTCCCACAAAGTCACATCTCCTAATAGTGCCACTCCCTATGAGCCTTACGGAGGCCATTTCCATTCAAACCACAACACACACCAAGAAGGCAGTCTAGAAACTGTAAATTCTCAGTTTATTATCTGACAATTCGTAGATGTTCAGCCAGGCAGGAAATAGTTTCCAAAATCTAAGATGAAAACTCTGCAGGACTCACAAAGATGCTCACAGTGACCACTCCCAACTCACTCCCAGGGGCTGGTGCCCAGCTCTGCAGAAACACTCGTGTATGGGGTGCCTATGGGTCTCCACCTGGGAGCCATGGAAAGTGAGAAACAGAAACACCAGTAGGAAGAAGTCCGTGTTAGGAAAGGAAGATAGTCTGTCGTTCCTCGGACACCAACTGTGTGCCAGGCATTAGGGTGTGGCTCTGGGGTGACACTCTTCAGTCACCCCATGAACCTTTGACCTATGTGCCCTGCGCTGCATAAAGCAGAGTTAAACAGGAGCCGCCTGTGCCTTTCAGGGCCCTGACAGACAGCTGTCCCCTCTGCTCTTCCTACAGGGCAGGCTGCAGCTGAGAGGAACTGGGAATCACCAGTGTACCTCTCTCACTGTTTTCTGGGTGGCAGGGTTTCTGTTCTAGCCCAAGGAGGTCTGTTGCACCACCGAACCTTTGAAGTCCAAGATCTGAGTCCCGCAAGTACCAGAAAGGATGGTCTGTGGCTTCTTGTCTTTCGTCATCCTCAGACACATGCTCTCTTTAATTAGAAAAGGCGGCATTCCTGTCCCATGAGAGCTTGCCAGGGTGAAAAATAAGAAATAGACTCAGCCGATTTGGCAAGTGGCCCTGTGATGGGTGACGATGCCTGCATAGCTGTGCACATAGATCATCAATGCAAGCACTGTGTGACTCATTCTCTCAGTGGCTGCACAGAACACAAGCAAGGCCTGTGGCCCAAGCAGCCCTGTGATCCCAGGAGGCCCAGGCCTGCAGCAAACCTTCCTTGCCAAGGGAACATTGACGTTGGAGCAAGCTGAGAAGGCAACCTCCAAAGGTTAAGCTTCTGCTATGTCAACTCCACTAAAGTGATTTGAAATCTCTATAGAGCAGCCCCTTTAGAAAGAGTGATTTGGATAACTAGGTGAGGTGTCTGGGTTTGTAACCCCAGAGATGAGAAGATGGAGCTCACTGGACAGACAGCCTAGCCTACATAATGAGTTCCAGACCATGGAGAGACTCTGCCTCAAAAACACAAGACAGACACCATACCCGAGGAACAACTTCTGAAGGTGACCTCTAGCATCCGCATTGGATACACATGTGCATACACATGTGCATGCACACACACACACACCCCTGCACATACACACGCATAAACATGCATACATGCACATACCAAAACAACAAAATTTTTATAAAAAAAATAGAGCTTTTGAGGAGTATATGTGTGTGAGTTATGTGCATATGTATCTGAGATATATGTGTATGTATATGTGGTGTATATGGTGTACATGTGTAATATATTTTTATGGCGTATATGTGCATATGTGGTATGCATGTGTGTCTCTGTGTGCATGTGGTGTGCACGAGTATGTGTGTGGTATGTGTGTGTATAAGTGTGTATGTATTGGATGTGTGTGAAACATATGCACATACCTTTGCAGTATAGCTACCCATGAGTATGATGGAGGCCAAAAGAAGATGTCAGGCACCCTGTTGGTCACTCAGCACATTGTTCTGAGACAGGGTCCTCTTGTCTCTGGTGCCCACAGCTCCAGGATTCCAGTGTTATGCAAGTCCACACAGACATCTTTGTGGGGTTCTAGGGATTAGAACTCTGGTCCTTGTGCTTGCACAGTGAGTGTTCTGACCTCTGAGCCCTGCCTTCAGCCCAAGGCATTTTAACACACTACTTCTAAATGAGTTTCCTCCTGGCCAGTGTTGTTGAGGTCAAATGTAACTGATTTAAATACTGCTAATAGCCAGGATTGGTGAAACTCACTAATGGATATGATATTCACGTGGAAATGTTCATGTCTGTACATACATAATATAGATAGTTGGATAGAACTAGACTGACATTTGCTTTTGAACTGCCTTTGAAAAAGGAATTTGCAAAGCATGCAGGATAATTAATATTGCAAAGAAAATAATCCATTTAATTATCCCATTCAATTTTTATTAATTAAATAGTTGCCTAAAGACATCTATCTTCTTCTGTCTTGTTTCTCCACATATAGTCCCTAAAGCAATACACAATGTAATTTCTTTACAAAATTTCCAATGCATATTTTATTTAACTGGACTTTTTCAAAGTCTGATAGAGTTTCAAAGAAAGTGAAACAGATAGATAGGAGAAAGGCAGAGAAGGCAGGCATGAAGCGGACCCTCACCCCATGCAGTTGGGGGAAGGAGGATGAAGACAGTTGGACTTGAGCTAATCATGAGACACCAGGGCTGCCATGGCACTCCCACAACACACAAGAATGCTATCTCTTTGTCATAGACTGTTGGAAAACACTCACGAGCTCAGATCAACTGCAGCATCCCTTTCCAGGCTGATGGCTGGATGGCATTTCCTGCGGCCTTTGTAACACACGTGAGACCGTGAAACCAAAGACCACACTGCGTGATGGACAGGGGATTCTTTTGGAGCCTTCCGCAAACAGCACTAAGGGTCCAAAGCATCAAGAACAAAAGTTGCATGTCCTGTGCATGCGGAGATGCCAGGACACTGGGTTAACCTCTGTCCCGCCTCTAGACGTGACAGAGGCAGGACAGGGAGTAGCTGGCATGGTGGCAGGAGATGAAGCTGCCAGGTTGCACCTCACCGGCACAAAGCGAGCAGGGAGAGTGAACCGAAAGTTGGGCAGGGCTAGAAACTCTTGAAGTATGACCCCAACCCAGTGAGGGACTTCCTCTAGCAAACCTTCACGTCCCCAAACAGGGCCATTGATGGAGGAGAGTCATCTGTTTCATGTTGATTTCATTGGTTAAATAAAGAAACTGCCTTGGCCCTTTAATAGGACAGAAAATTAGGTAGGTGAAGTAGACAGAACAGAATGCTGGGAGAAAGAAGCCAAGTCAGTCAGTCGCCATAATTCTCCCACTCCAGACAGACGCAGGTTAAGATCTTTCCTGGTAAGCCAGCTCGTGGTGCTACACAGAATATTAGAAATAGGTTAGATCAATATGTAAGAGCTAGCCAATAAGAGGTTAAAACTAATGGGCCAAGCAGTGTTTAAAAGAATACAGTTTCCGCGTAATTATTTCAGGGCATAAGCTAGCCATGTGGGTGGCAGGAACGCATCCTGCTGCGCTCCTTACAACAGGCCACCAACTGGAGACCAACAAACACATGAGCCTGTGAGGGACAAAATTTTTCATTCAAACCACCACAGTTCCCTTCTCCTTACTCACCCGGTCTGCATTCAAAGGCTAACCGTCCCATGACAGAACTTTGGCCTAGGATCTTAAGGGAAAGGTGGTAACTCCACCCCCTCCCAATGAGGCCTTCTTTGGAATAGACAGGGGTTTAGAGGAATAATGACGGTCAAGTGAGTCATTTAGATGTCCCTGATCTGACTGTTATCCTGATAAGAGGCCAGGACACACACCGGAACAAAACCACGAGGACACCAAGAGGAAACAGTCACCTACACGTCAACCATACAGACGTCCAGGGATGGCAACCCTGGTCATACCTCCATCTCAGACTTCCAGAACTGCGAAGAGTAGCTTTTTATTCTGAAAGACACTCAGTGCCTGGTATTTGTCACGGAAGTCCTTGCTAATTCACTCTTCTTCCAGAGTTCTCACCTCAGATCCTCAGCAACTGTTTCTGGCTCAGTTTCCAAAGTGTGGGCAAAGAGTCCAATGGTTCTACCCTCTGAAGCTCGGCCCTGTGGGGCAGACTGATGATGATTAGATCATGGGTGATAGCCTTGGAGTGAGGGCTTAAGATAGGGCAATAAGGCAAAGACTCTGACCACTAGAGTGTCCTCAGAGTAGGGTCCAAGTCTCCTTAAGGATGGGCAAGAGGTGTAGGCACCAGCTAAGGTCATTGTCTGTAGCCTCTATATTGAAATAATTCTTCTAGGAGTGAGGCTCCTCGGGGATCGAGAAGTCTTAGGTAGTTCTTGAAGGTTACAGGATTCACAATGTCCCTCTTCAGGGTTCTACAGGCAGGAAAAGTGGCACAATTCCTAACACAAGGCTGTTCGCCCATTACTGGAAGCAGTTGCTAGCTTTTTGGAACAGGTAGGTAGAGTCACTCTTTTTTTTTTTTTTTTTTTTTTTTTTTTTTTTTTTTTTTTGGTTTTTTCGAGACAGGGTTTCTCTGTGGTTTTGGAGCCTGTCCTGGAACTAGCTCTTGTAGATCAGGCTGGTCTCGAACTCACAGAGATCCGCCTGCCTCTGCCTCCCGAGTGCTGGGATTAAAGGCGTGCGCCACCAACGCCCGGCTAGGTAGAGTCACTCTTATTCCTTGTTATCACTGCCATGCTTAAAGACAGCCAGGTGTGGCTGCCCGGAGCTCGAGGAGGTGCGGAGAGGAATTGCTGGGTAGTAGAGACAGAGAGTTGATTTGGGATGATTGATGGAAAGGCTTTTGGATGCGGGTGGTGGTGACAAGGCATGGGCAGATATTATTAATGTCCTGAATTGTCCAGCTACAAAGAGTTAACAAGTTTTATGACAAGTATATCTCATCACGATAAAAATGTTTTTAAGGTTTCTGGGAATGTGTCAACCCTTGAGATGAAGCCTTCTGTGGTGGAGTGACATTTAGCCAGTATTTTTGGGGAAATTTCCTACTCCTCCTTGTTAGGAGGTACTACACACACCAAGGGCTACCCCTCCAGGCTTCCCTACTCTCTGTTGAGTGACAGGCTTCAAGATAATTACAGGAGCCCCAGTTAATCAAGAGACACTGTGATGCGCACCTGCAGAACTCCTGAGATGGAGCAGAGTGTTTGCAAGTATCCCCACCACCCTGAACCAGAATCCCACAGTCAGAGCCAATTACTGGCAAGCCTCGGGTGTGTATACAGGAAGAGCCCTCTGAGCTCAAGATAGCAGGAATCCAATTTCCACTTATCAGGAAGTTACATATTTCTCATTAATATCCTCCTAGACCGTTTCTCTGGGTTCCTATGAGGATTTTGCCCATTGGGCAATTGGAACGGGACAGTTAGAATAGAGAAGCTGGCAAGTGCATAATTCACTTGGAGTCACAAAGATAAAGTAAGCCAGTTCTCTACTGTGCACCCCCAGGGAGCAGAAGTTTGGGAAAGGTGTCAAATGTATGCTGTGCACAGATACTCAGAAATAAAGAAGGGAGAAAAATCAATATGTCTTCCTTCTCACCATCCTAATGCCAGGAAGGGTGAAGAGAGAGAGGGAGAGTGGAGCTCTGGGGAGGGGAGACGTGAATCTGGAGCTGGAGGCAGAGGCTCGGGCTCCAGCGTTCAAGGTCACACTTGGGCAGATTCTCTGCGCAGTCAGAGAGAGGCATAAGGGCAGCATACTTCTAGAGGAGCAAGGGAATGGCAACCCCTGCTCCCCAGGCTGCAGCTGGAAGGGAAGCGCACTCTCACAAGGAGGCAGCTTTTCGAATAAAGTCGCCGACCAAGTGGAAGCATTCTCCACCCTAGACTTTACTGTCAGCCCTTTACATACATGCACATGTAACTGTGCATGCCTGGGGACACTGTGTGCAAACACATTCTGGATCTCATGCCCACAACTCTGCAGGCCAGTATTTGGACAGTCTGGTTGGGTCTTCCTGGAGTCATTACCTCTCTTGTCTTAGTCTGAGGACTCCTCATTCTCAATGGCAGACCATGTCCCCTCTCGGCTGGTCCTCTTGAGGGAATGTGTACCCCTTGGTTTCAGCAGCCAAGCAGATGTGAGGCCTGCTGACACTGAGAATCTTCCCGCGTGACAAGACTCGGGCGCAGAGTGGAGAAGATCTCTCAAACTTGCAAGTGGCCTCTGGCTCAGTTTTCATGACAGTGCTTCTCAGAGACGCAGACAGGACATCAGTTGGGGTTTCCAGTCTCATCCACTCTCTCCTGGGCCTCCAAACTCTACACTGAATATAGCACCCCAAACCAGTCAGTTCACCCTAGAGGAAAACCTTGCAGGGTTTTCCTGCAAGAAAATGGCTGGTGGACAAACAAGTCTGAGGTTCGAGAGGGGTTAAAATTAGAAACACTGGGGCCTTCTTCTAGAACCTCACCAAAAGTAACCACCGAGAGGTACTGTCAAATGAGCACCACAGCCAAGAACAGAGCATGCTCCCAGGAGCAGAGAAGCCCCACAAAGGGCATTAGAAGGGCTCTCCTGGACACTGCCACATCTTCTCTGCTGACTTTGACATAAGGAACATCACCTACATCACCTTCTCAGCACCTTAACAATAGCATTCAAATGATTCAAAGTATTGAAAGTGCGTCAGGGCCATTACACTGACGATGCAACAGTGTCCAGTGTTAGCAACATGCTGCCAAAAGAACATTCTCTAAAAGTGCAGGGAAGATATCACAGGTTTATACTTCAAGTTAACAATATACCCTTGGAGGGATTTAAAATTCTTCTGCTCAGGGCTAGGGAGAAGGCTATGTTTGCAAAGTGCTTACTACACAACCTTAAGGACCTGAGTTCAGATCTCCAGCACCCATATAAAAAGTTGAGTATAGTAGCTTAAATCTGTAATCCCAGAACTAGGAGCTTGCTGGCTAACCATCTTAGACAAACTTCAGGCTCAGATCTTGTCTCAAAAACAAATAACATAGAAGATGTTTGAGAGAAACAACCAACACTGACCTCGGGCCTCCACACACATGTATACATATGCAAGTGCACACGCACACACATATACCCACCACACATATAAACCTTGATCAGCTGACCCAGTAACTCCACTTTTAGGAAATTATCCTAATAAAAAGTCACAAATCCATACATACCAATCATCTTCAGAAATACGGTTATGACTATACTACTGTAAAATTCAGAGCAACCTTGAAAATAGAATAATAGGCTACCAGTAAAAAATCAGCAAATGTTCAAAGGTTTGGATAATAGTTTTTTATATAAAAAGTTTAAAACTAAGAAATATAAAACTGCTTACATAGTATGAGCTCAATTTTATTTAAATATTCCTCTAAAACAAGTGCACCATCAGGAAAGGTGTCTCATAGATGTCCCTCCCAAGCAAGAAAGACTATTTTACCGATGCTATTGATTCCCTCCACAGTTCAACAATGAGACCTTATTGCTAACAATGCCATATATTTACAGCAAAGAACAAGGAGAGAGCTAACCGGTACTGAGCTGGAAGTTCTGCCCCTTCTGGGTGGTGTTCCTAGTATTAGAAGGTGCCATCTGCACTACCAGAGTAAAAAGGTAATTACCAATTTACCCAGCTATGGACCCTGTGAGCTATAGCAGCATGTCTGCAATATATGCCCACTGGGGCATGACATATGACATGATGTTAGGAAATAACCATTTTTAAAAATCAGATTCAAGGCCCATTTCATGAGATGAAACCATACCTGATATTGCTAATGACTGGATAGGTCATGTGTTCAGGAAAAAACCTACCACTTTTATTCTTTTTTTTGAAGGTTTTTCCAGGCAGGGTTTCTCTGTATAGCCCTGGCTGTTCAGGAGCTCACTCTGTAGACCAGGCTGGCCTTGAACTCACAAAGATCTGCCTGAGTCTGCCTCCCAAATGCTGGGATTAAAAGTGTGTGCCACCACTGCCTGGCTACTACTTTGATTCTGCTAAATAATCAAATAACAATAAATAATATATTTATTATTAATAATAAATAATATATAATAAATAGCAATAAAATAACTCCTAATGGCATACGGATATCAGTGTATTGCTCAGCCCTAGTCAGAAAAACTTCTTTCATGGGTAGGAATTAACACAGAGAACTAAAACTGGAAAGTGTGAGGAGAATCAGAGACTTTGGAGTGTTCAACCATGAACGGGGTGTCTAGCATCCCTTCCTCGAGGTTCAGGAAAGAGGAAGTGGAAAGAGCCAGGGGTGGTGGACGATTTCAAGGAAGTGATCTCTCGACACAGCAGGACAGATACACATATGAACACACAGAGATAGTGGCAGCATGCACAAGAGCTACAACAGCTCACATCAAACAAATCCAAGGGTGGACACCAAGTCCCTCCCCCAGTCAAGGGGAAATAGACACCAAGCCCCACCCCAGCCAAGGGAAAGAAGTAGACCTTTCTTTATAGTACCTTATAATATCCTTCCTAGAAACATGAGTTTTGGGGACTGCAGGAATATTAATCAGGGTATTTCATTGCTGCAACAGGTCATGACCCCATAAATTTACTAAGATACTACCTACAAATGATCTCAGTTTTTTTTTATGTCCTTCTGGCCCTATGTATTCAATCAATCTCATGATTTTTTCACTGAGACAGGGTCCCAATTCCTTGGAATTGAACATCTGCCTTTTGAAGAGGCCAATTTATATGCCAAGATTCTGGAGTAAAGATAGCCATGTCTGCACCTGTGTCTAATAATCCCTCAATTACCATGTTATTTATACGTATTCTTAGCTTTGGTCTTTGATCATTTATAAAAGTTTGCCAAAATATATGCTTCCTATTTCCTATTGGAATTTTTGATTCATCCTCCATGTTTATTCCATCATCCAGAACAGTATTTTTTTTTATAGCAGGCAATAGATTTTCTGGCTTTCCTGGGGAGGTATGTCCTCCATAGTGACTGGGAATGACTAGACCACAATTGACATGGGGGCCTGCAAGGGTCCCCCCCCCAAGGAGCTTCCCAGTGGCATTGGGTTGCCTTGTCTGTCTTTTGTTGATCTGCATTCATTGGTCCAATATAATCCAGAATATCAAGACCTTCTATTTTTGCCATTCCCAATGAAGACATTATTTCTATGAATTGCTTGTCTGTAATCTCTCCTCAGATGTTCTGTTCTGCTACAATTAAAACATTTGGCATTTTGATGCCTCCTCATACCTTTGGAAATTGTTTCTCCTACCCAAGCTTCAATATTATAGTCAAATGTCTCAACATTCATTGTATGCAGGATCCATTTATCCATTGGTGATGATCTAACCTTTAAAGACTCAAGTATATTTTTTTCGTTCTGAGTTGGCATTTACAAAAGCCAGAGATTCAATAAGTACTCATCTAGCTTCTAGATCTGTTACTCCCATTTGTACAGCCTTAGTTAATCTTTGTAAAAAGTCACTAAAGGTTTCTCTCTGTTTAACTCTAGTATATGATTCAATTCATTTTTCTGATTCTTGAATCCTGTCCCAAACATTTAAGGCTTCTGTGTGGCATAGGGACAAGATGTGTACATCATAAAGAGCTTGATCCTATAGGTTAGCATAAGTGCCTTTGCCAAGAATTTGATCTTAGGAATCCTCAAATCCTTTTAATTTTCCCTGTTGTTCTAAAATTGTTGCCTCTTCCTACAAATAGTATCTCCACAGTAATTGTGGCCCATCTTCCAGGACCCCTGAAACTAATTAAAGCCAATTGTGTGGGTTAGTCTTATTGCTAGAAGCCCATGTCTTTACCATCTTCCTCAAAAATGCTGAAGGCAAGCCATAAGATACTACTGCTTGCTTAATTTCTTTTAGCTCATTTAAACCTATATGTATTCATCTACATTCTTTGCATCCTTTGAGCATTTAGAACTTGATGCTTTTTCAGATGTGATTACAGGGTAGGAAGCTTAAACCATGGGTAGGTCTTCTCTGGCTTTGACAGGTACTGACAATGTTAAATCCTGTCCTTGTACCTTCTTTCCCTGCTCATTAGCTGTGATAATTTCCCCAATCATTTCCAATCATTTTACTACTGTCTTTTGTAAATCCTGAATTTCTTATATATTTCTAGTGATTTCATTGAGAAGCCTAGCCTCTGGTCCTCAATCTACACATGTAATTTCAAGGTATGAAGTTTTTATTTTAAAGATAACATCTCGTCTTTGGACATTATTTGGATAGTGTGCAGATTGCCTTTCTGGAGTGATAATCTATCTGATAACCTATCATAACTTTTTAACAGGTTTTGATTGTCAAACTCAACAGTATGAATTCTTTCAGATAATTTCTCAGTATCCTTTGACATGAATTGAATTTTGTCTGTCAAATTAATGTTATCCTTTTCAATGGTATTAATTTTCAACAATCTGTTCATTATTAGTCTGTAAAGAATGTATCATTTCTAAAAGTGCCTCATTCTCAGTTCTGTTATCAAACCATCATCTTAAGGATACAATATGAAAAACAAGGATAAATCACAATATCCAATAATTGGATGTATCAGAAAAAACATTTAAGACTTGAAGAATACCATCCACAGAATAAGCAAAAAGGTTATTAAATTCCTCAATGGTAATATTATCTGCAATCTTATAACTTTCAAATTTATTAATTTACTGGTCTTTGTTAGGAACAAATTGTTGTAGCTGTAATAATCTTTATTGGCCAGTAGATGCAATGGTTGCAGCCGCATGGCAAAGAAACACAACCAGTGGTGGCTCAGGACTGTTTACACCCCTTTGGTTCTGCACATTGGTGCCTGGTTAGATACTGACAAATATGCTTTGCTTGACAAATTTAGAGCAATTAAATCAGTTCCATACACAGAACTTTTTGGTGGCCAGAATATCCAGGAGCCCAGAGTTCACAAGCACTGCACAAGTCACCATGGGGAAGTGAAAGCGGTGGGAGGGGGCATGTGCAAGCCTGAGAAATTGCCATGTCACAGTGTGGTAGCAGCAACTCCATTGTGGCAGTGTTTTGAGGAAAAAAAAAACTTAGTAGATGAAATCAAGTCAGGCAGGCCAAGGTAGGAGACCTTCTGGGCTGTAGAAATTTTAGGCCTTTTAGGCTGGTCTTGGTAGGCACAGAGTTGGGATTCACATGGGTGCCAGATGACAATGGATGCTATAAAATAATCCCACACTGGCTCAGAATTGAGTCTAATAAAGGATTATTTATTTAGGGGTAGACTCATAGATCATAGGCCTCTGCAAGAACTGGGAACAGGAACCAAATCCAGAAGCCAGGAGAGAGAGCAAGTGCATGCTTTTTATTGGCATTTATAGTATAAGAGGCTATGCCCAAGTAGGCTGGTATCTTAAAGGCTACTGGCTTAAAGAGTTCCCATGGCATATACTTACTTATATATAAGCATATATGTATATATATATATATATATATATATTCCCAGTTAATATTGGCAATGATAGCATATACAGCAAAGGAGGAACATAAATAAAATAGAATTTTAACTCAACAGTCTTGAAATTCATTCAGACATCTTTGTGCTTGGCAAGGAAGGATTATAAGGAAAGAAACTGAGCCTAAGGGGCGTCTGGGCTTCTGATCACTGTGGGGGAAAGTAGCCTTTTAGTGAATTAAGGGTAAATATCAGAATTTTATGATCATATTCTCATCAAAACAAAGAAGCCAAGATTTAGAAGGAAAGGTGCACTGGCAAACTCATTTTAGTTTGTTGAACCCAAGCGTTTGAAAAATAGTTTGATTGATTTTGCCAACTGGAAACTCTGCCAATTTTCTAGTGTCCCTAAGTACCTACTAGCATTTTCCCAGATTGAATTTCCTATCCATATTTCTAAACGTTCTTGGCCACTCTGCCTATAATCATTTGGAGTTCTTTGTGAGCACAGCAATAACATGCCCTGTTCTCTGAGAATCAGTCCAATGTCATGTTAACTTCTGCAAGGCTCTAAACCTACAAAATTCTTTCAAGAATATCCCTCCACTTTGTAGCCACAGTAGCATCCTGAGGGATAAGAATTGTCCCCTTCTGTAGATGTGCAAACTAAGGCTTAAAGAGATGAAAGAACTACATTGAAGCTGCACAGCCAGGAAAAGGCAGATCATGAATTAAATTCCTGGTCTCTTGACCCAAATCCACACTACACCATAGGTATAAAACAAATGCTAGATTCCAAGTTGTTTTTAGCCCAACATCTCCAAGGAGGAGCCCTTGTGGGATACTTGTTAGAATGGTGCAATCTGAGAAACCACAACAGACCCCATGAAGTCAGGTTAGGAGATCAGTCTCCAAGAATGGAATCCTCTGCCTTCTGTAACTTCCTGCCCACCTCTGACCTCACTTCTGCACACGCTACTTTATTCATACAAAGACATCTTTCCTCTGTGTGGGTCCTAACCATATAAATAGAATGACTCATCATTTTGAAGTGATTATAAACAGAAAGACTTCAGGTATAATAAGCATGTAAAAAAAACAACCAAAATGCCAGCTCTAAATTGTGAATATGGTGTTATCAACAAATATGTCTCTATCCTGCTTATAATCAGTAGATCTTCTAGATTACACAAGCTCAGTACATCATGCAATGGGAACATGATTAGCTGTCTTTTATAACATCTTCCAATTTGAAATCCAAGCATTTAATTCATGTTCTGCTTATACCCTACTTCTTGGTCATTAATAATCATGCTCAATAAGCTGAGTTTAATAATAATCTCTGTGCAAAATAATTAATCTTCTTCCCTTAAACATGGGCTTGTTCTCACTCCCACCATAAGCAAAATATGAGTTTCTAAATTATCATCATCATTTAATTTAAATCCCCAGGATAAACCATCCTATGAACTCACCCTGGAGCTACAATGTATTGGAATCAACTAAAGCACAGCTCTGAATCTCTTGGCCAGGACACTCAGAACCAACTGCAAATAACCTAATAGCTGTTCCATGGTTAAAGCAGAGGGAAAATTGAGGCATTTGAACTCTGTCACTCAAAGTCAAAAATTCCTGCCTAAGTCTGACAAAGCATGAGTGGAAATGAAAAAATAAATCCTAAAAGCAGAGAAACCTGAGACAAAATTACTACTAATCTATCTTTCTAGCCAAGACATAAACTGTGTTGAAGTGAATTAATAAAGATCCTACAGATAAAGACCTAATTCTTTGTGAATAGCTAGCATCCCACTCGCTTAGGAAGTGAGGAGAAAGCCTTAGCTATGTGTTGCATTCTAGGCCAAGAGGACTAGAGAGCCACTCTAGTTTCATTTCTGTTGTTTCCATAAAATAGCCTAGCAAAGAGCCACTGACTTAGGGCAAAGGGGTTTGTTCGATTTATAATCCAGGCTACAGTCCATGATTGTGGGGAAGCCAAGATAGAAAAGTGAAGCATTGTATCTGCAGGCAAGAGCAGAGAGAATAAGCACATGGGTACATACTTGCTTGCTTGCTCTCAGCTAGCTTTCTACTCTTCTGTTTGGGATACACTGCCTAGGGAATAGTGCTGCCCACAATGGACCAGGTCTTCTTACATCAATTAACAATCAGGATAATTCCTCACAGATATGCCCCAGAAGTCAATATGACACACATAATTCTTTCCTAAAATTCTCTTCCCAAGTGACTTTAGGTTGTGTCAAGTTGATGTTAAAACCATCAGGAGACCCATGCTATCAAAGAGAGATTGCAGAGTGGATAGAGAGTGAGAAACTCAGATTGCCGCCACCTAGTATGCTGGGATATTTCCTGCCATGCTACTGACGTTGCCAACTCCCAGGATTGCCCACCTGGACTCTGATTCACTCTAATCTCCCCTGGAGTTATTGGGGAGTCCCCCTCTCTGGGAAAGTGAATCATCCTAGTCAGAAAAATACAGAACACTGATTGAAGTCCAGGACTCAGGACACCAAATCTAACCCAGGCCACAGAAATAAAGGCAAGTTAAATCCCTAGTCTTTCTCAGTGAAGTTGTCTATAGATGTACACATTTCTTCAAGGCATTTGCTGAAGGCAGGTGCAATGTAAGAAATCAGAATAGATCCTATGAAGTAATAAATAAGGTTGGGTTAGGAGACTTGGATCTCCAAAAATGGAACTAACTGGCTTGTTTCTGCAGCTGCCCTTGACTGTCCCCAGTCTCAGAAAACCCTGAACCCTTGGGTCTTTCCTCTCCAGCTGAGTGTGGACCACAGCCCTCTGGCACTATGACTGCTGTCCCTTGGTCTGCAGTCAGCTCTGCCACCGGCATTATACAGTTCCTATGTTCATACAAATGAGGCGAGCCATCAGGAGACTCTGTGCTTATCCAATCAGCAGTGATGGAGAGGGGGCAGCGATCCCACCGCTCAAGGTCTCAAATGCCAAGTCCTTCAGTCATGTGTCAGCCGCAGACCCCAGCTGTTCCTCGGGAGCTCATGCCTGAGGACACTCATTGAAATATAGATAAATCCATCAAAAAGAAGACCCACATCTGTTGTAATACGAGCGGCGGGGCTGCGTCCCCGGCACCCGGCCGCCCGCATGGCTAGCTTAGTCGGTAGAGCATGAGACTCTTAATCTCAGGGTCGTGGGTTCGAGCCCCACGTTGGGCACCAAATGTGGTGGCACAAATGAATGTAGACAGATTATATAGATATATACAGCTTTAATAAGGAAATAGACTTACAGGACCACAGGTTCCCGCGGGAGAGAAAAAACTGCGCCCATGTTCCCAAATATTGTTTATGAATATTCTTTTACATTTAAAGGGGGATATGATATAGATATGAATAATTTGCATTGGTATGGATTTTAAGGTCAATTTTAGTATATGTATATCTGATCTTGATCACTATATTGTGATTGTCTAGTTCATTTAAAATGTAATGTATAATTAGGAAATATAGGTTGCTAATGGATAATCATCAATAATAGTCAAATTTGTAGTCATGTTAGTTAGATTTTCTAGATATATAGAGATATATTTCAATTAGATAAACATTCTTCGTATCTTTCAAAGACTGCAAAATATGGCATTTAAATGTTTTAATAACTTAGGACTTTTCAGGACAATGAGACACATCTGCTCCTGGCAGCACCAATCTACTTCAAGAGGAAGATGGGCATCGAAGAGGCTCCTTATGGAGTTTGATAGCCATTTGGGCAAGAAACTGCTCTTGCCTGAACTGTTGCATAAACTGGACACAGAGAACCCTCAGAGAGAGGACTACTAAACTTGCCTAAAGGTGAGATGGTCTTTCGGGGTTCCTGATTCATGAAAGAGTCTGCGAGACATTCTGCAGGACACAACAAAAAGTGACTGAACTGTCTTTGGAATTTCCTGCTTCATGAAAATGTCTGCTGGATACTATGGGCCTGTAGGCCAAAGATGGATGCCCCAACGGTACAGAGAACTTTGGGTGACTGTCCAGACAGCGAGATGTCTCTGTCATTTCTAAAGTTTAAAGTTTCTTATTTCTTGTTTACTTAGGTAATATTATATCCTTCTGGCGTCTTTGATAGAGTTGAAAAATAATTAGATAGTTATAGTTTTCCTTAGTTATGATAAAAGATAAAATAGATATAAATATTGTAACTGTAATTCTTGCTTAATAACCGTTTTGTTATATGTAATTTTACTATGTTAAAGTTAAAGCCTTTCTTTTTTGTTTAAACAAAAAAAGGAAAAATGATGGAGGAATTACTTTCATTTAATAAAAAAAACTGCCTTGGCCCATTTATAGGCCAGCCCTTAGGTGGGTGGAGTAAACAGAACAGAATGCTGGGAGAAAGAAGCCGAGTAAGGAGTCGCCATGATTCTCCCACTCCAGACAGACGCAGGTTAAGATCTTTCCTGGTAAGCCAGCTCGTGGTACTACACAAAATATTAGGAATGGGTTAGATCAATATGTAAGAGCTAGCCAATAAGAGGCCAAAACTAATGGGCCAGGCAATGTTTAAAAGAATACAGTTTCCATGTAATTATTTAGGGGCATAAGCTAGCCATGTGGACAGCCGGGTGGCGGGGATGCAGCCTCGCCGCTCTTATTTCAACACACAGCGTCCATCCACTCCTGTCTCAAGCAGCCCTTGTCTAGTGTGCCATTGCCACAGTCCTGAACAAATCAAAGGATATTATTTTCAAAGTGCCGAAAGCCTTGCTGAAATTCACGGAGAAGCACAGAGACCTGTTCACCTGTCTGGAGGCCAGAGACTTGTCACACAAAGACAACTATGCTAATGCCTTCTTCACATACCCTATCAGCTGCCCCTCCACGTTCCCACACTGGCCTTAGTAGCAGCCAGATAGACATTACTGAAAGTTAGTACTGAAGGCAGTTCTCTATTAAATCCTCCCCCAAACCATCTTTTACCCTGTTTTTTAAAAAGAAAAGGACATTTCAAACTGATGATGTTTAAAACCTTGGTGTTCAATAAATACTTGATCTTTCCAAGGCTCCTTAGAGGTAATCAGTACGACTTTATGTTAGATAAAAATAATAATATCAATAATAATAATAGTAATCAATAATTGGTCTAAGCACCTGGCCAGATGAGTACACGGTTCACATTTTCCTTTCCAGATAACAATGTTCAAACCAAGGATTGCTCCCACAAAAGGCCTGGTACCAAGGTCTTTTTTTTAAAGGGCTTATTTTAAATACAAAATTATACAGGGAATTAAAAGAACAAGGGCATCCGAGAAGGATGGAAGATGAGCCAAGAGAGACCCCTTTTTCACGTTTGTGAAGCCAATGATGCAAATCAAAATGCATCTTACCCCTTACCAGAGGCTTCCACACTGACAACTCAGAAACACAAGAGATTTTTCTGCTTTAGAAAGCCCTTTAGAAAAGGTGACGGCCACCAGGGTCTCCACTCAGAAACTCAGTTCCTAATACATTCCACTTCACAGCACTCCAGGCCTCCCTAGCAGAACTGTACTTAAATCTTGCATTTCCCACCAACTAGAGGCTCTCTCGTTGGCAGCAGCTCCTGGCTCAGCATAAGCATGTCGATGTGGCCTTGTGTAGATTCAGGCTGAGTCAGTGAGCTGAGAGCTGGCCATCAGAGCTGGCTATCAGAAAGAACTCGGGATAAAGACTTCTCTTCATTGCTAATGCAGGCTAATTCACTAATGGATGAATTGATTCCCGCCCCATGGGCAAAGGCATCTACCAGATTTTAGATTTCGATTGTGTGAGAAATTACTTCTGCACTTCAGCCAGTAAAAGTACCTGTAACTGGGCTGGGGTTCTTGCTTTTGGAATCTTACCAGCGTGTGAGGAAAACAGAACAAGCAGGCACTGTTTTGCTGAGGTCAGGAAGGAATGCAGGAATTTGGAGAGGTCCCGTCCAGAGAGACCTCTCATGTCTGAGTGCAGCCCACACATTTGCTG
This sequence comes from Chionomys nivalis, assembly GCF_950005125.1. Taxonomy (NCBI): domain Eukaryota; kingdom Metazoa; phylum Chordata; class Mammalia; order Rodentia; family Cricetidae; genus Chionomys; species Chionomys nivalis. The sequence continues at coordinate 8,244,818 of NC_080087.1, forward strand.
GGCTCAGTCAGTCTGGGATGCCCCGACAACTTCAAGGACTCCTGAAAAGCAGCTCATTTTCTTGCCTGGAGGCCCACACAGCCAGTGTCCTCAGGCCCCTGCAGGCATTTTCCAGACTCTCGGGAGAGCCATTTGGTTCTGGTCTTTCAAAGCTGTTCTGGCTTCCAGGTGTGTGAGCAGACCCTCCCAGGCCACTTCTGAAGATGGTTTTCCATTAAACTGTGCACACGCATGCTCTCTGCAAACTCTGCCATTCACCATAGACTCTCTGGCCCTTCAAACACCAAGGCTGAGAGGGCTCTGCAGCAGTGGCCTGGGGTCTACCACTCCCAGGAACTGCCCATCACCCTGGGGATGACGCCCAGGGCTAACCATCAGCTGAGTGGAAACTGGAAGAGTCTCCAAACACACCCGTAAGAGCATCTAGACCACAGGTGGCCTCTGAGAAGGCCTGGGACGCATTATCTTTATTGTGTTGGTTGGCAAGGAAGACCCATAGTAACTGTGGGAAGGCCTATTCTTGGAGCAGATCCTGGGCTGTATAAAGGAGAAAGGGAAGTGAGCAGCAGTGCGTATCTATCACTCTCTGTTCCTGATTATCGCTGTGATCAGCTGCTGTGAGTCTTTGCTACCTTGACTTCCTCACCCGGATGACTACATGGAACAAAAGCAGTCCTTTCTCCCTCAAGACATTGTCATCAGAGTGTTTATCACAATCTCGGGAACAGAAACCAAGACAGGATGTACTGTGCTTCTGAAGATGGACGGCCAAGTTAGGACACTCAGCAGAAAGCAAATATTCAGGGACGTTCATAAGGATCTGTTGTGTGGAGCTGCGGACCTGCTTTTCGTCCTGCCCGGCTCCTGCACGGCTAGCTTTACAGCAGAAATAACAACACACAAATTGTATTCATTTAAACACTGCTTGGCCCATTTCTATTCATGTGTGTAGCACCCCAAGATGTGCTTACCGGGAAGATTCTAGCCTACGTCCATCCTGGGTCGGAGCTTCATCGTGTCTGCTCTGGAGAGGAGAGCTATCGAGTCTGCCCAGGAGAGGGGAGCATGGCGTCTGTCTCTCAGAGGAGCTGCCCTGCATCTGAGCTCACTTCCTCTTCCTCCCAGCATTCTGTTCTGTTTACCCCACCCACCTATGTTCTAACCTATGAGGGCCAAGCAGTTTCTTTATCATTTAACCAATGACCTTCCTCCATCAAGGGTCCAGGTAGCCAACCACACTTTGGCCCTTGGCAACAGGAGGTGCTTGCGTGTTTATTCTGTAACTTAGGACACTGAGACAAAGCAGGAAATGTTGTGTGATATTTTGATCGTATTCTGACAACAAAGTTTGCTTTGAGTCCGAGGGCTGAGCTAGCCACTTGCTGACCGAAATTAACCATAGAGGTCTTGGAGGACTAAGGACAGATAGGAGACAAGAAATACACAAGACACGGCTAAGAGAGGATTTCAGCCTTTTAGGGTTGAGGAATGGAAGAAAGAGGTCAGAGGTGGCTTCTCCATCCCTCTCTGATCATTCGGGTTCTTATCCCATAGTTGACTGCCTAGTTTTTATTGATACACATTACAGGGATAGGAACCACTCAACAGGGCACAGCAGATCAAGGCAGCCAGGACAGGACCCACACCTGCGGCTCTCATGGTCCACTCCATACAGCATCGAGCTGAGCAAACCTCCACCCTCCTTGGCCTCTGATCACTTCTGTCCCACCCTTCTAGCCGGGGACAACTTCCGGTAAATACGCTAACTTCAAGTGGGATGCGCAAGTCCAGGTGTGAGTAAGTCATGTTGTCAACAACCTCTGTTGTTTCACACAAAGGCCTGTGCTGGACCTGACTCCCTGGACATCAGACATGGCCATGTGGACTTGCCCAGCCATGAAAGCAAAAGCAAAGATGGTAGGTGACAACTGGAGCCAGATGGATGACTTGCTGGTGCCAGGCCTGCTGGCTATCTCCTCACCTGATACAGAGGTCACAAGACTACATGTAGATATAGGGGGAGATCAGGGTTACAGACACCAGGAGCGCAAGGCAGAAACTCGGAAACTGCCTAGACTTTCGGAGGACAGCGGGGTCTGGGGTCTAGACGTTCTCCATGTTAGACACAGAGGTAGATGGCCATCCTTGCTCTCCTGTCTCATTGAGGACCTGCTCAGGAAGATTGGGAATGGCAGAAGTCAGGCCAGAGAGACGTTTGGGTGGGCAGGGGTATTTGCCACCAAGCCTGACAACTGAGTCCAATTCCCAGGTCCCATATGAAAAGAGGAAGCTAACAGCCAAAGCTTGTCTTCTGACTTCTGATTTCCACTATGTTCCATGTCATGTCTGTATTACCAACACACACACACACATACACACACACACACACACACACACACACACACGGAAAGCTAGTGCAGTCTGGATGAAGGGAAATGATTGCCTTAATACAAATCCTAGCCAAACTATGGTCCCATCAGGAGGATGTATATATTTTTATGTATGTATGTATATATATGTGTGTGTGTGTGTGTGTTTAAACATATATATGTGTTTATGTATATATTGTCATTACTTTTTAACAAGTGTGTGAAATTCCATGAGAATTTTGAAATAAATAGTTTTGAAAACTTAGCAATTGTCAAACTGACAACTTTTATGCCAGGGATGCTAGTGTATGCTTGTCATCCCAGCGCTTGGGAGTTAGACATGAGGACCTGTGGTTCGAGGCCAGTCTTAGCTATACAGCAAGTTTGAGACCAACCTGAGCTGCGGGAGAGGTGGAGGGAGCGAAGGAGAGGGGAGGGGAGGGGAGGGGAGGGGAAGGAGTTCTATTTTTCTAAGGCAATTTTCTGTGGATCCTGTCAGTTTCTACAGCCAGGGTAAGGTGGCCACTCTCTCTATGAAAGCGCAAACCAGGCACACATCACATGCTCACCAGGTGGAGCATGGCCGAGAATGTTGAACTCCACGTAATGGATAGACAGAAGAGTTTAGTGTGTGGCTGACAAAGCAGAGGCTGTTCCAGAAGCTCAAGGGCTAGGCTGAGTCATAGCTGGTGGTAAGTGGGAAGAGAAATAAAACCCTTGCTAACACTGTGAGTTTTAATTTAGCTCCAACATCAACGGAAGCGAGGAGCCATGGATGTGCGCTGCATTGTGCTCATTCTAAAAGTGAAGCCCTGTTAAGGCACCTTGCCCATGAAATAGATGTGAGCTGAGGGAGCCCCCCAGGGACCTTGGCAGTATCTATAGTTCCCCAGAACCTCTCAGACCTCAAAGGTCAAGAAATTGAGGGTCTGGACTCAGGCTGGGCTCTTTCCTCCGTCAGTCAATAGGTGTCCATGGACAAATTAATTTGCTGAGCCAAAGTCCCCTCTCTTCTAAAGCAAAGAATTGTAATCTCAGTCTCACAGAATAGAGCAAATCTTCCAGAACTTGTGCGTGTTAGGGGGGTGCTTTCCTGACCACTTCTAGCTGGATTCGATTGGTCCATCTGGGGAAGAGCCTGGCGTCTGCAGATTGCAGACTGGGGGAACAGAATGTGGGGGTTGTTGAGACCCGTGGCTCTGTTTATCAGAAGGAAGGCAGGTCAAGACAAAGAGAGCCATGAGAAGAAAATGGGAAGGACTCAAGCTGGTGGGATCTGCATGAGAAGCTGTGGGCTGGGTCATCCCATGGCCTCACCCATGCCAGACGGGAGGGAAGAGTCTCAGAGTGAGCAGAACTAATGGAGTACACATATTCCCGTCTTAAGTCCCTAGCGTTGTACAATTGGCTGAAGGTGTGAGACAGAGGGCTGATATGTGAAATCTCTGACATTTTTATGTTTTATATTCTTTGTCCTATCATAAAATAGGGATTTCGTGTGGTAATAAATACTTTGGCCAGAAAATCTGGTCAAAGGCACAAGGACAAAGCAGTGTGGAGAACGGAGATAAGAGAAATGGAATGAAAAGACAGTCGATCAGAGCTTGGTGCAGACAAGTCTGGCCACTGGGCACAGGATTCTGGGAGCGTGGGCAAAGGAGAAGATGGTGCTGCTACTATCACCTGGCTCTCGCAGTAGACTTAGTTTGTGCTAACAAAATCTTTCTTTTGTGGCAAAGAAAAAGAAGGCAGGTGACAAACTAAACAGCTATTACATGCCTAATTCAGTGGTTTTTTTTTCATTTATCCTTTATTTTTATATATATATATGCATGTGCTTGCATGAGTTGGTAAGCACCAAGTGGGGACAAGATGCCAGAAGAGAACATTGGATACCCTGGAACTAGAACGACAAGCTGCTGCAAGGTGACGCGAGGGTTCTGGGAACAAACCCAGGTCCTCTGCAAGCGCACCAAATCTCTTAACTGTTGAGCCATCTCTGTAGCTACCAGGTTCAGGAGTAACAATACAATTACCATGGGTTGTTAACACGGAGAGTCGAGGCAGCATGATCAGTGCCCATGACCAGTGGTCAATATCAGCAGGGAAGGGTGTGGTCAGTGGTGGGCATGGCTGGAGGTATGCATGGCCAATGATGTACATGATCAGTATTGAAGCCAGTGTCTTGAAGCCAGGGCTGTGTGACAGCGGCTTAACAGGGAGCCTAACACTCATTGTCGGCTTTCTGGGGTAAGAAGGACCTTTATTCATTCCCACAGCCTCATGCGTAAGTAGACAAAGTCATCAATAAAGAATTCCAGAGCCCTGGCGCCACTGCCCCTGCCCCTCAGTTAATCCTGGAAGGTAAAGTTCACCTGGCTCAGGGCCAGGAGTGAGGAGCAGCCTCGGTGGCTCCCACTGCCCCATACCATTGGCAAGCCTGACCTGCCAAAGCCTCCTGTTTAGTTTCCCCCTCTTCCTACAGCTGCCTTGGCTTAGATCCCATTGCCCTGTGATGTCCAGTCATGCTGTCCGGTCCAACCCTGGGCTTAGAAACTGCCAGTGGGAGACCCTGCACAAGCTACCTGATCTCTCTGTAGCTGGATGTCCTCCTGCTACTACAGGAAAAGGAAGAGGAAGAGGAGGAAGAAGAAAGGAAGAAGAAGAGGAAGAGGACAATGACATGGAATCAAGTTCACGTCACATTTCCAGAGCTCCAGATGCCGGGGTGTCACTTCTCGCCCAGACCCTGCAGACACTCCCCATGCCCTCCTTGTCCCTCAAAGGAGACTCCCACTAGAGCCGTCTGTGCAGCTGGAGAGGTAGTGGTGTCCTGGGGGCCAGTTCCTGCACCTCCCATGTCCATGCAGAGTCTCTAAGGACAGTTAGTCCTGGACTCAGAGCACAGATTGATTTCACACTGGGGACAAAGGAGCTTCCAGCAGAGCTCACTGAAGGGAGAGCAAGGACACCAGCAAAGGACAATTGAGCCTTCTCTATCATTAGGAACTTCCCAGCAAGCGCCTCCACCCAAAGCACAGGCCTTCCCTCCCCACCAGTGGGGGAGGCCAATCAGTCACTGTCATGACACATTTCCAATGCACAAGGCTCCCTGCAGCTTCTAACGGGATAGGCACTTCATTTCTGAGACTCGCTTTTTAAAAATGTCTGTCCTTCCTACCCTCAGCCTCTCAGCATAAGAAATTCATACCCTATTCCAGGCATACAGGTGTGCCAGGTGTGCCAAATATGTACACACATCAGACATTCGCTGTTAATAAATCCTAAAGAAAATTTCAAGCAGTTCTTTGATATATATATATATATATATATATATATATATATATATATATACATATATACATATATATATACACACACACACACTTTTATCCTTTGTTAAAGATGAAAGCAAATGTATATACTAATGAGATGATGTGCTTATTTTTACAAAAAGAATCAATATTGGGGAATATTTGTTCCTGCAGAATGGAGGGCATCTTCAGTGTTTCTCAGAGATGATTGATATTTTGAAGCCACACCACATAGCTGAAGAGTACAAAGGGTCATGAGTAGGTTTAGGACCATCTCTGAGCTGTTGGGAATTCTGCTCTAATCCCAAGCCAAATTTTCATGGGTTTTTCTTTTGTTGTTGTTTCTTTGTTTCATGAAACTCAAGTCAGCAATTCAAATGAAAATTGTTACAACCAAACCTTGCTGAGGAACAAGGATAGCGAAAAACTACTGAACACTTCTGTTTTCTGTAGGTTTATTGAAGAGTGAAAAGCTCTGCTATGAACGATGAATACCGCCTCTCAGAGCACACGCATCTTGAACCTGAGCTGGTTTCAGGCAGCGTTTACTGGGTTTGGATATCTTGACAGTGTGCACAGTACAAAGTGTGTTGTCATTGTGATTTCAGAACCCAGGCTGCAGCGACATCCTGCAACACAAATCCGGGAAGGGCCTGCCAGAAGACTTTCAACTGGCTGCTAATTTGGTTTTGAATTAATTTTTGATGGTTCTAAACTCAGAAACCTGTGGCCAAATTTTTCATGTCCCTACCCCATACTGTTACACGCCCCCATATGGGACCTTGACCCACAGTTTAGAAGCTGTCTCCCAAAGACACTCTTTACTCATGGACTTCTAAACAGGGCAAGATAGGCACCAAGGAGTGTGTTCTGGATTTAATAAATTTATCAGTGGTGATTCAGCCACCTTAGGAAGTTTTCAATAGTCACTCACAGGTTCCCCCACAACCTCAAAAGAAAATCACCTCTGATTAGAAAAATGGTGAGGGGAAAAAAAGAAAGATATCTGGAGAATAGAAAAAAAAGCAAAGAAGCTGTTTGCCCTCCTAAGCAAAGAAAGGCTCAAGTTGTCTCCTGCACTCGGCTCTGTCGCTGTAGGCTCTTCATCAGGACGCTGGAGCAGGAGCCCTTTAGGATTCTCCAAATATCACATCTTTGATGCTGCTACCTGGCCCTTCAGCTCTTCACGAGACATCTTCAAGGCCTATCAAGATGACAACCAGAAGATTAGCATGGCCTTCTCTAGGAATTAAAGGATTTCTTGGAAAGAGACAGGCTCCTCCTTGCCATCTCTCTCATGGCCGGTTCCTTCCCCATCTCCTTAAACCACTTCCATCACTGCCGGCGGAAGCTGTGGCTTCAACCAGAGCAGGCTCTGAGAAACACCACTCCTTTGGAGGAAAGTGGACAGCTTTTAGAATTTCGCCTAAAATGCTTGCGTTCTACATCATGGATGCCCATATGTAGAAGACATTGGCCATCAAGACTCTGTAGTCAGACTGTAAGTGCCCAGGCATTGCCCTCAAGAGCCCCTGTCTGCACTGGCAATGGTATCTGGGGACCTTCACCCTTCTGCTTGTGGAATCTGGTTCTGCTTTGCCACCACCCTAGGCATGCCACGCGACCATACCACATGGTCTGGTTCCAATCTTCCATGTCCAACCTCAACCTGAATCTAATGTATATCTGGGGCTTCTTTGAGTCCCAGGTGTCCCACAGTCGAGTGGCTTATATCTGAAGACAGATCTCCATGTACTTCCGGGAAGGAAAAGAGTAAAGGTGATTTCCCAGGTGACACCATTGCCCTTTGGGGCCAAGTTCTCTGTGGCAGGAGCTGTCCTGTGTATTGACGTCTTGATCCAGAACACTGCAGTCTGGGAGCTTATGAGGAAGAGAGATTTTTCTAGCCCGTGTCATGAAGACTGAGAAGAGCAATGTCAGGTGCTAACGGCTGCTGAGGTCTTCTGCTGCATCATAGTGACTCCTCATACCTAAGACATTGCAAGCAGACCAGTGCCACTCTCTCTTGATCTTCCTACGAAGCCACCGATGTCATCATAGGAATCTTATTCTTCTGACCTCACATCATCCTCCTTCCCAAGGCCCCATCTCCAAACCCTACTAACATGGGTGGCCATTAAGTTCTGTTATGCGTCCTGGAGGGCATCAACCGCCAGACTAGAGTTTATGATTACAGCATCCCTGACTCAAATGCTCTAGATGCCAGATGAACAACCCCACACCACCGTGATGACAGCTTAGACTGGCGCCAGATATTGTCAAATGTCGCTTGAGGATAAAATTACCCCAGCAGAGACCACTGCTTTAGGAGAAAGGGAACAGGAAATAATGTTTGATGTGGTAGTGAAGGCAGACAGTGGTGCCTGGAAGGGAGTCAACATTTTGCTATCACTCGGCCACATGTGAAAATTCACACTGAAGAACCATGAACTCTAGCTTAAAAAAACAAAACAATCAAAAAACAAAACACTAAGACATCTTACAATGTTTTAAGTAAGGTTGCAGTTCTGTGTCAGGCCACACTCAGAGCCAGCCTATGGCACACAAGGACAGCCTCCCAGTAGACTCAAGCGTGTGCTGTCCTTACTATTGTCTTTGCCCAGAATGTATCACTTCTGTGTGTAGCAAGGGAAGGGGACAGGAACCCATAGGAAGGGACCAATGTGGAGCTAGGGAATCTGAAAAGGATGGCCAGCACTGGCCTGCACAGCTAGCTCAGCACCCTGACAGCATACTTCACTGGACGGCCCCTCCAACCAAGACCACACCCCCGGAACAAAGAATGAGGTCTCTCTCTCTCTCTCTCTCTCTCTCTCTCTCTCTCTCTCTCTCTCTCTCTCTCATACACACATGCATGCATGTACACGCATGCACGCACACACACACACACACACACATTGTTTCAAAAGACACCTCACCAAAAATTGCCTGTTCACTGCAGTCTTGTTTATAGGGGCAAAGTGCCATGCTGCCCACCTATCTAACACACCGGTTAAAATCAATTCACGTGCCCAGAACATCCTATGAAGTCATTTTGACAATGCAGTAGGTTGGCCTATGCATGCAGGGTGGAGTTGCATGCAAGACCTGCTTGCTAAACAGAAGGGGGGGCTGTGTGAAGAGGGGGTACTGTGGTATCTGTGATGCACTTCCATTTCTGTGAAGAGAGAATCAGGATTGAAGGGCACAAATACGCAGAGCTCCTTGGCGTTTGTTTCTTGATCATTACGCTAATTTGAATCTTTCCACATAATGAGGCACACTTCCAAAACAAGAAATGGACACAGACCATCTTCAAAGAGAAAATGGTGCAAGGTGACCTGGGAAAAGGCAATTTTGCTAAAAGTACTTGGCAACCAAACCCAGTTGGCTGGGCACTGAGGTCCCCGCCTTTAAATGTGATGCATTCCTGAAGTCTTCGGTGCATGCTAATTCTGGATAGATGGAAGTTGAAACAGTTGGCGGGTTTTATGTGACTATTATATTATCGTGAAAGCTTCAGGACTAATCCACAATAGCACAGTGAAGTAGGACACCTAATATCTTCAAACTGAAGGAATTTGTTGCTCCCATCCACGCCACCAACAAAATAAATCAGCTCTGTGGGAGGTGGGTCTAAGAAATGAATGGGATTAGCTGAAAGCAGAAGACTGATAAGTCAAAAGATTACAACTGTCTTTAATTTTTTTTTTATGTCCAGGGTGCAACACAATTTTTTCATCAGCAGCAATCCCCATCCATTCAATCTCAATTTCTTCTAAAGTATTGAAATGTAAATCTCTTTGTGTAACAGCCAAGGCGGCGTTTTCTAAACTCAAGCTCAGCCCCTCACCCTGGGGAGAACTCGGTCAGTCAAAGGCAAAGATAAACAATTCTTAACAATGGGGATGAAAGGGAAGGCCAGGCCTTTAAAAGTGATGGTTTTTAAATAGAAGAAGCTGTATGATTTGTTGTATTTCTTTAGTCTATTTTCAGATGGGAAGAAAAGAAAAAAGTCATCAAATTTTATTAAATGATTAGCTGTTTAATCACGAAGTTATATTTTTAAAAGACTACGTAAAGACCTTGGTAACGGAAAATGAGGCTGTTTTGACATAGGACGGCCTTTGCCCTGGAGCCGTGTGCCAGCCCCACTAGCCTGCACTGTGTCTAGACCATGTCATCGTGGGCCTCTCTGGGCTGGTCTCTGTCTGTCTTGCATGCAAATTCTTCCCGGAAGATCAGAGCCTTGCAGGGAATCATGCTGATGGAAATACGCCAGATTTGTTCCTGAGCCTAGACGCATTTGCCATCAGACAATCCACCTTCTCGGAAGCACTCGGCTTTACGAAGCACAACCTATAGCCAGGCCCATGGGCAGTTCTTTCTGCCAGCTGTTAAAATTGGGCATTGCTATAGTTAAAGTTCAGATGGACCTAGACTTTCCAAATGACATGTGGAGGAAGTAGGTGAGGCAGGCGAATGGAGACATGAAATAGAAGGGAGAGGACCTGACGACTCCTAAAGTAGGGAGATTTTTATTATACTTCGAAAGGAGAATGCAGACATCTGGGAGAGTCCAGGCTGAACATGGCCGGCAGGCGGGAAATGGGGAAGGAGAGCAAGGGAGGAACCATCGGCCAAGATCGGCGACCTAGGTCAAGAGGCCAAGAGGCCTCATAACCAAACTGACTGAGTTACATAAGGATAAGGCTGGAGGTGTCAGGGGGAGGGGCAATGTAAGCCCACCCCTTTGGGCGGGGTCAAAAGTGCTGGGAGGAGTCACAGGTAATGAGTGACGCTGGGAGAATAGTAGCTTTGATATGTTAATAGGCTCCTCAGTTGGCCTTTGTTGGGGGCAGGGGAGTTCTTAGCCCTTACACGAATGGGTCTTGGGCTGAGCCTATCCAGTAAAGTGTCTTCCAGCAACCTTATCACCTCATGGTCTCCCAACTGAAAGAAAGCCGCGGCAGGTAGAAAAATACAAGTGCGCTAGTCATCCAACTATCCCTCATCAGTCCGTGAACACTCGGGGTGTGCAAGTGCCCTGTCACCCACCGTGGGCCTCTGCTGTCCTGGAGCCAGCAGTGAGAGGACACAAAACCCGGAAGAACCCTTGTGAGCTGCCTCCAGGGACCCTGCATCTTCCCGTAAGGACTGAGGTAGCCTGGACCGGAAGTCCATGAGCGGCAGCCAGGGTGAAGACCCACCGGTTCGCTGGGCCCTGCAGGAGAAGACGCCAGCTATTTCCCTGCGATTACACTGTTGCCACTTCCTCCTGTGTCAGCTGAATAACTGATGAGCCCAATGGGCCGGAACCGCAAACCAGATGTAAGTTAGCACGGAGTCATCCCCGGAGGGAAAAGTCTAAGAAATAGGCCGAACATAACGCCATTTTGGTTGGGTCTGGGATGAAAACTCTAAGAAAAGGAAGCAGGAACGTAGTGCAGGCCTCATTCCTTCGTTTCCATTAGCTAGCTCCCCTCGTGGCAGGACCCATCAATTTAACTTTTGGATGTCTGGAATTCAGCCAAGATCCGCTCCCTCCATATGCTCAGCAAAGCACAGAGCGATAGCTTGATCACTGCTGGCTGGTGCCATGGTGAATCACTGCAGGGTCTTAGTGGTCCCAATTTCTCCAATTTATTACTTGATTTTGAGAACTCTGTCCCCTTCCCCCCATACCCAGCATGCATTTGTATCTGATCTTGGCCTTCCCGGAGGTTTCAGCGCTTGCTGCCTACTCTGAGTAATTGTTTTTCTTGGTTTGCTTTGCTCTCACCTGGCCTGAGTTCTACCCGTCACATCTATCATGTTCGGACTGTCAAAGCAAGAAGCCAAACATCTCAGTCATGATGCTTCCTGGGCCCGGTTTATTCCAGCCGTTGAGCCGATCCGAGAAGAAAGAGAAACAGAAAGCAGTGGGTTCTTGCAGGGTGGCCACCAGTGAAGGGATGTGGTTAGATGACCTCGTGATTTCCCCTACTCTGCAATTATGTCTCTCTCTGCACATACACACAAATGAGCATACATGTGCATACATACACACAGAGAGACACACAGGCATGTACATACACATAGTCACTCATACAAGTACATACACACATAAAGATGCATGCATGCCACCACGAATACCCATACAGATTCCCAAATACATGCAAGCATGCATGTATCTTCATATTTATTCAGGCACACAAATGCATGCAGGCACACATGCATGTACACATGTGTGTGCATCTGTTAATGCATATGTATACAGACATATGTATACATATATACAGGAACCCATGCACATGCACTAACATGTATGTACATAACACATGCATACATACAGGTACATATATGTAAGTGTGCAGGCATATACACACATACAGGCAGACATACATACATATATGTATGTACACATATATGCATACACACAGGCACACTGTTTTGTTCTGTATCCCAAATCTGCACGGTGTCCAATTCAGATTGATCCTAACCTGTCCCGCAGCTGGCCTTGTACTGGCCGACTGCAGAAGTACCCACACTCACGCAAGCCCTGTATTTACTGCCTGTCATTCATCAGGCTTGACTGGAACTCTTTCCAGCCTTGCAGCTCCTTCCTCATAAAGTTTAAAATGTGTTGAATAAATGAATTGATCGAGTTACACACGGTCTGGCAAGCCATTTAATCTAGCTGCACTTCAATTTCTCCATCTGCAAATGAGAAGAGCCCCAGCTGTCTCACGGGACTGGGGTGGGGATCCTGGGAACATGGCTGACCAGTATTCACAAATATTTGTCTCTGCAGTCTCACTCATGGGTGGCTATTGATGCCTCACTATTGATAAGGTCTTTATTGACAGTGAGCTGCCAGATGGTACAAGATGCAAAAGAAACCAAGGCACAGGGGCCAGACATTGCCACCAAAGAAGCCCTTTGTCATGGCAACGGTATCTCTGTGTGTGACAGGCTGATCACAGAGCCCCTGCCGCAGCAGAGGGGCTCAGCTGACCCGTCTCCTCTTCTGAGAACTTTCATGCTTTGGTTTGAATTGATGGAACACAGGGCACACGATTGCATGCAGCAGAATGGGAGGAGGGGGTCAGCTCTGCCTCCATCATAAATCTACAAGATCTCCGTACTCCTTGAGCCCAGTTCCCTTGCCCCAAACCTCAGGGGGCCGCTCCCTCTGTTCTCCCCATACTCGCTGCCAAGACCTACCATATCTGACCCCAGCTCTCCTCAGAAGCAGCAACTAATAAGAGGGTGTGAAATAAGACAAAGCAAAAAACTCATAAGCACCTACGCAGCCCCTACACGCACTCTACCAGGGACATGACCTAATCCCAGTGTTACACAACTTAAGGGGGCTCCTGAAGAAAAAGGTCACAAAACAATAAATAGAACATTATGAATTTGAATGTTTACAGTGAGAAAATAAGTAACAATGCATCATTAGGGAGTGGGAGCCCCTTTCTATGAGACATCCTGAGCTGAGCAGTCAATCACCCCCACACAGAAGGGCTTCCTGACAAAAGCCAGGTCCTCTAGCCAGAACCTACGCCAGCCCCAACAACCCCATAGCCACGGGGCCTCCACAGCTTCTTCATTCTGCTGGTAAATCTGCAGCTTCTTTAGAGCTAAGACAAGGCTGGGTCTACCCATCCGCATGCTTGCTGGAGAAAGCCCATGAAACTCACCTGAGCAGGTTTTGCTGAAACGAAAAAGATCATTTGAATAAGCTATGAGATCCCTTCTAAGTGGTGGGAGCTGCAGGTCATCTACCGCATAGAGTATCATTCTCGCACCTGGTCCCCCAGGGCAGCCTACCCCTGCAGACCATGGCATCAGCCCAGGCTTTTTGTTGTTGTTGTTTTGTTTTTATTTTTGTTTTTCGAGACAGGATTTCTCTGTAGCTTTGAAACCTGTCCTGGAACTAGCTCTTGTAGACCAGACTGGCCTCAAACTCACAGAGATCCGCCTGCCTCTGCCTCCCGAGTACTGGGATGAAAGGTGAGCCACCGCTGCTGCCCCGCAGCCCAGTCATTTTGATCATACTCATCCTTGCTGATCCTCGACAGATGTCAGTCTTTCTGAGGCATGTTTCCCAGCATGCTCATCTCCCTATCCAGACTCTATAGAATGAAAGACTGACAAATGAACAGATTGTGTGTAAGCATGCATGCATGTGCATGTGTGTGTATAACTCATCAGCATGCTTTAATTGAAAACTACAATATTTTGAAAACTGTTGTTATGAGCAATTGGTCTTTGGAAGGAAGACACTGAAGGTCTGTTTGCTCTGGACAATGCATTTGCCCTCTTTATCCCTGGTTCCCTTGACAGCAAAATGACCATAGCACCTGCCCCATGAAAACCTGAAGGAGCTGTTGAACTTAAATTAGCACACTATAGGCACTCACAAAACATTACCATTCTGGCTGTCTGCCCCGTCTTACCTGAAAGAAAAGTTGAGCTTCTCTTGGTAATAGGGCCATTGGATAGGGGCCACAGTATCGCCATCTTTATACCAGGCTCTTTTACCCCAGCCTCTGGGCCTGTCCTCTCCCGAGAGTTCAACCTCACCCATTAGCTTGCACTTCTGAACACGGCCATGACTGTTTAGTATGTGGGTACATTCTCTCCAGTTGGGCAGTAGCCCCAAGTCATCATACCCTGTTTAAGCAGACTACAAGGTAATGTGTGGTGATGCTGTGTGGTGGGTGTATTTTTAGGACAGAAATAAAGATGTTAGCATGCTCAGGATAAGAACTTTCTTTTCTTAAGATGGCACAGAAGTATCCCTGAGATGTCTCTCCAGACATAATTTCCCATCCTCAGTGTCCCGAATGCACTACCAGGGCTTCCTGGAAGATAGGGGTCTCACTACCTCTTCAGCTCACCCATCCTTTCTCTAAGCACCATTCTCTAAAACACTTAAGAGAGACTGGGATACAGGCCAGAAACTTAGTATCAAAGCCTTACAGCCTGAAACTTGGTATCAAAGCCTAACACAGCGGAGAATGACTGCTGTATGTCACCCAGCTGATTCAGGAGTGCAAGCTATCAGATATTCTAAAGCAATCTAGAGTGAACCGGATCATTCTATAAGAAGGCCACTGATCAGTGAATGAAAGAAATATGGAGAAACAAGAAATCTCGGCTAAACTCAGCAGTTTTGACAATCCTCTGCCTTCAGTATTCTTTGCCTATGGTAGAAACCAGTAATTTATTAGTAACAATGTTTGAAATGGAAAGATCGCAGTGGGTGGGCTTCCTGCCTGGGCAGAGTTCTGAGGGTCTCTGTGCCTCTGTTTAAATTGCCTACGCCATGTGCTCCAAAGTGAAGTCCAGGAATCTGTTTTAGGGATGCGAATGTTGGCTCCAAGAATATTTCTCTCCTTTGGGTCTTCATTAGAAAATCTTAAGAAATTGTAACCTACAGCAGGTATGGTGGAACTCACCTTGAATCCCAACACTCCAGCGGCAGAGTCATGTGGATTTCTGCAAGTTCAAGGCCGTGCTGGTGTCAGAGGTGTCAGTGCTATGTAGACAGACTATTCAAACAACCAAAATAAACAAAAAGTAACTATCATTGAGGTCAGACAATGCAAATGGAAGACAATGTAATTCTATAACCCTTACAGTGCTGCCTTACCACCCCTGGCTGCCATATTTTCATGGCCAAACTTTGCCAAGTGGCCGAATCCACTGTCAACCTCAAGTGGATCCTTTTTTATTCAGTATTTTCAAGGTAAATTTTCTGTTGTCACTATGTAGACCAGGCTGGCCTCAAACTTCAGAGATCCACCTGCCTCTTCTTCTATGCCAGGCCTGAAAAAAATCTGTTCTCTCCTGATAATTCCCCATACTAAATTTGGTGTACTAAATATTAGGAGTTTGATTTCTCAGGTTATTAGTAAATACTGTTTAATAGCATGAAATTCAGCGAGTGCATTCCCGTCTTTCAGAGCAGGCATGAGGTAACGCCTCTCAGCACAGTGTGCAGCTCCTGGGAATGACCTCCAGGCCCAGGACTGCCGGGAATTAGCTGTGGGCTCCTGCTAAGCTGTTTGAAACTCGATTTCCTCAACAGTGCAGCAAGTAGAACTGATTTCAGGCAAAGATTACTCGGAGCAAGATTTCTAGTTCACTGTGTCCAGGTACAAGCCCCTTGAAGGTGAGTGTAGCCATAGGAAGTGCTTTGACCTGTCAAATATCCCTAGGTAGGACCTGAGTTACATTGGGAGAGAAATATTTAAAAACTGTAAATTTTTTCTGTAAATTTCCATTATCTAGAGGAGCTATGCAATGGACGGCCTAGAAAGCACAGCCTTCGTTTGCACAGGCTGGCTCATTGCCCAGACCCACAAATGACTTAACATGCACAAGAAATAAACATTTGTTGAGTTAAGCCATGGAGATTTGGGTGGTGTTTGTCACTGTAGAGAATCTAGCCTCCTCTGGCTGATCCATTTCCTCACTGGGCGCAACAAGGATTAAATGAATTACTGTACATAAACACTTGAAAAACGCTAGCTCTACAAATATTTGCCCAAGTTACTCTGCAGACTTGATTCGAATGTGCATTTTTTTCACATTTTATAATTGGCGGTGTTTCGCATTTTAATTGGCAGCAGTGTTTCTTTCTTAATGCCCCATAAAATCACCCTACGTCTTGGCTCCAGGCCCATGTATCTGTATTATTATTATTATTATTATTATTATTATTATCTTAGGGACTAGTGAATAAATAACAGGAACCACATTCTTCATTCCTAAGCACTGCACAAACAAGCGTTTTGCGCTTGTTTCAAGCAGAGGAAAGTGAAGGAAAGCAAGGTTCATATCACAGAACTGATGTGTGCCTCGCTCAGCAGGGGTAGCCGTTGGTTTCCAGAGCAGATGTGCTGTTTGGACTCAATCTTGGTGCACGCCAACCGGTAGCTCTCCATGAGTCCTGAGGATCTTGGGGATGCTTTCAAAAAGGCTGCTAGCAATTTTATACTTAGAGCGCACTAAGAAAGAATTTGTCTGTGAAGACAGCAATTGGCCACGCCGAGGAACTTCTTTGGGTCTCCCCTCCAGAAAGTGTCGACTCACCAATAATGCTGGCATGAATTTTATTTGTTTTTAGGCTTTTCTTTGTGTGACCTTTGAAAAATTGTTTTTGTTGCAGTTGTGTAAGAATTAGATGCATATGAACATTTCTGTTTTGTCCATATTGATGAGCTATAACAATAAACAGACACACAAACATAATAATAAAAATAAGTGCAGTCAAAACAGGAAACCCTTCCACGGGGAACACATGACTGAATGCTGAGAAAATAACTCAAACAAAACAGGTATACAAGTTGTTTTTGCTTTTCTGTCAACACTCCCAATACTCTCAGTATGAGCAGAAATTATCTCGGGTGTGCATCCCAGAGAGAGCCTCTCACGTCCTATCTGCAGGCTGCGGCTTGAGAAACGGGCCACCATGTTCAGCCTTCATCCCACAGCAGATTCTCAGTGCTGCTCGGCTGCTCCTGTGGAGCCAAGTGAGAGGACCAGAGAGTGGGCTGGGATAGGTAGGAAAGGAACACTTGCTGACAGGAGGTCTCAGGAGTCTGAGGAAGGAGACAGGCCCACAGTGCTGGCATTTCTCACCCTGAATCTAGAGCTGGAGAGAACTGTGTGGGAACACAGCCTCCATCTGCTGCTCGGCTGCCTGCGAGCCTCACGGGCGTCCTCACGGGCGTCACCGGCTTGTTGACAAAGTCTGCAGAAGTCCCCTCTTGGAGCTCCTGTCAGGCAGCCTGAGCCCCAGAGGCTCAGCCAGTGTTGTCACAGGCCCTGGAACATCTGGACCCCAGGCCCACGGCATCTGTGTGCCTCTCTCCACGTGTTCACCCAACCACACTGTGTAGGATTCTACTCCAGTTGTGACCGCCGCTTGGCTCGGCTGCTTCTGTAACTAGAAGCAGAAGAATCCTGTTCCTTTTGCGTCTTGATTGGCATTTGGACTTTGACTGTGTTACTCTGTGAATTAATTCATGTTTTGAGAATCAGAAAAAGAAATGAAAACATCCATTCCATTTGGGCTGTATGACTCCACGAACCAACATATGGATTTTAAATGCAGAAACCAATAGCACCCTTAAAGAGATTTTAAGAAATAACATCCTTTCCTTCATTTGCAGTTCTGTTGATCCTGCCCAGCTGAAACTGAACTTGGGTTCCTCTACCTCTCTCTCTCTCTCTCTTGGGCTTGAAAGACAAGGGACCAAGGCCCAGATTTAGAGAAGAAAGCTTTTCCAAAGACACCCAGGTAGAAAGGCCCAAGTCAGGCTGGAAGCTAAATCTACTAGTTACAACCCAGGCCATCTAATTTTCTCACAGCAAACCCCATGCCAGATACTTAGAAAGAATCTTTTTATCAATTTTTCAAAAGTGGCATGCATTCAACAGAAATCCTACTTGAATTTTAAATAATGATTTTAGTTCCTTTTCTTCCCTCGCTAGTGATATGGGGTCATAGATCCTGTCTCTTAGACGGCTGCAGAGAAGGTCCCAGGCAGTCCTGCGTTGAGGATGGAAGCAATGGAACACTTTCCATGACAGGGTGTGACCGATCATACTGTTGCTATCCAAAGACTTTCAGTCGGAGAGGTACATTCAATGTGTTTCAATGCACCTTTTAACCCCAGGGGAAGGTGAGGAGTGTCTGACCTCAGTGACATCAGTTGGAGTGCTGAGCTTAGCAGCCATTGTGCGTCCCTGGAGAAGAAGAATCAGGGTATATAGTCAAGTACCAACTAAGAAAGTCAGCCTGATGAGTAGAGAATGTTCTGTAGTCATCCAGATGGGGGCTAGGAGAGGGTCATGGTTTGAAACTGTGTCCACTAGAAGTTATATTGATACCCCAACCCTTAGTTTTTGAGTGTGAGATACTGGGTGGAAGTAGCAAGTGCAACCAAACTAAGATGCAGTCATTGGTAAGTCTCAGAGTATCGGTGTGACTGGTGGTTAGCGAAGAAAGGGAGACCCACAGACGGGCATTCTCAGAAGGAAGGCATGAAGACTCATGGAGGATGTCGCATGACGACCTAGATAGAGACGCAAAGAGGATGTCTGTAAACCAAGAGACTCTCAGGGCTAGAAGCTGGGAAGGATCTTCTATAGTTTAATAGACCGTGGACTCTCTGAGTACTTGCTCTTGGATTTCTGCCTCCAGAACTATAGAAGAATATTTTTCTATGATTCTAAACCATAGTGGTACCATAGCTCCCAAAGTATACAAGAAACTTATTCTAAGAGCCCCCCTTACTGGATGCCTTAAACTATAGGTAGTAGTAAATCCTGTATGAATTATATTTTTATATGCATGCATGCCTAGACAATTCAACTTATAAAGCAGGAACAACAAGAAATTAACAATGAATGGTAAAGGAGAAAAATCATAATAATATACTACAATAACACCCATTTAATATTTAATGACTATTCATTTCTGGTATTTCTTGATTACTGTTTTCAAGCCACAGGATACTGAGTCTGAGGCAAGGGAGACTATTGTACAGCAGCCTCTATGTTCACGGGCTCCACATCCACAGATCCAAACACAGATGAAGCTGTAATCACACAGGAACAGGAGGCTGCTGCCAGCATTCCCCAGACAAGACAGACAGCATCGCAACCGTCCGTGCAGCCTTGGCATTGAACTAGAGGAGACTGGAAGTGGGAGAACACACAAAGACCATGCCGTTGTGGTCAGGGTTCTGAACATTTGCACGTTTGGATGTGAGGAAGCCCTGGACTCAACCCTCACCCACCCCCAGACCCCAAAGAATGACTATCCTGCTTCATCAGCCCTAGATATGAGTGCAGGCGGTGAGCTGTCTTTCGGTGCCCCCTTGTTTGGTAGTCATTTTCGCCTTGAAATCTCCAAGGTCGCAGTTAAAAATTTCTGGTATTTGGAAGTTTCCTGCAAACAGGACATAACGGAGAAGAACCGCTCACATGTTCTCATGTCCCCCAGATGCCCACATTCCTTCTAACAACGGTTTACACCTCTCCAGTTCCTGTGCTGTTTTCCTTCCTCTACCAGGAAGAAAGTCTCTCTGTCTTTTAATTGTAAAGGAGAAGGAAAACACCAAGAAAAAGAAATGCCCATTACCCCTGATGCCACTAACTCCTTACACCACAGTTATGCAGTTATAGTCTATATAATCTATAGCATATATATAATTATTCCATGATTCAGCAATAACTACCCAGAACCTGCCATGTGGTAGGAATCATTCCATGACTCAGCAATAATTACCCAGAACCGACCATGTGGTAAAGCCTGGGCTACTGCACGGAACAGATTAAAGATGCTTCAGGCAGCTAACAGGAGAGGTTGGATAGATGGCTGGATGGGCGGATATTACTGATAATAAATAGGATCACTAATGAGAAGGACTGGTAGGCATGAAAGATAATAGCTATAAGTGACAAATATGATGTATAAACACATAATTTAATGGATTATTAAATATATAATATTTAATAATTTATATTAAATATATAATAGATTTAGTGAGACAGCTGATAGTCAAATAGCGAGTCATCATAGACAGGCAGATATGATAGGTAGATGATAGTGCCTAATAGCCAAGTCACCAAATATACCAAAGCAGACAGCACAGTATTTACCCCCCCACACACATACACATTTTATTTTTCTATTAAAATATAAGTAATATTGGTGATCAACATAATTAAAGATTACTTTCATCCCTTATGACATTTCCCGCCTTGACCAGTCAGGATGCCATGGGATCTAGGCATGACTAGGCTATCCAAATGGGTTCCCAGGGAGCAAGGAAGGTGACGTTTGCAAACTAAAACAGATAATGACAACACTGGGCTTCGGCTGACACAAACCCGGAGAGTCTCCCTGCAGACATGGCATCACAGACTTTGATTGTCTGAGGACTCTGTGGCCTGGAGTTAACAGGTGACAGAGCTGTGGAGAGGACTTTGCTGAGCTCCTGCCATGCCCTTTCCTGACTCTTCTGGTCTCAAGGTCACTGTGTCCACTTGACCCAGCCCAGAGTTAGAGGAGGGAATCTCAGTTGTGTATGGCCTCAGATGTACTGGCCTGTGAACATGTATGAGGGGCATTTTCTTAGTTGTTAATTGATGTGGGAGGGCCCCGACCACTAGCAGTGCCATCTGTAGACATGTGTGTGTGGGGTGAATAAGAAAGCCAGCCGAGCAAGCCACAGGGAACAAGCCATCAACTGTCATGGCTTCATTGTTTCTGCTTCAATTTCTGTTTGAGCCCCTGCCCTGGTTTCCCACAATAATGAACTACATCCTGTAAGTTGAAATACTGTCCTCCCAACACAAACCAAGTAGGTTTTGGTCATGGTGTTTATATAACAAACGTAAGCAAACTAGAACAGAAATTATTACAAGGAGTGGTGTTTCTGTGCCTGACCTGTTTGTTCTGGATAGGAAGACTGTGGAAGAATCTGGAATGCTAAGCTAGAAAAGCCATCGAGTATTTGGAGTTTAATGAACTAAGATAGAGAACTTGGAGGATAATACTAAGAGCAATGCAGATAATGAATTTTGGTTTTTTTTCATTTTCAGAGGGAAATTAAGACTCCATTAGGATTTTCCCTGTGATATTTTGAATTAAGGATCTATAGAAGTGAAACCTTTGCTTTACTGGGATAATAGATTGTGGTTAATTGAGGATAAAGCATCCACTCTGATTAATAAAAATTAAAAACACTGGTGTGAAATAATCTTCTGGAAAGCATTTCTCCATTGTCAGCATACTGAAAATGTGGTCCAGAGGTGGTTCAGGCAGTATCTAAAGCTGGAAGCAAGATTTAGTCAATAAGATTTCCCGTGTGACTGAAAGCTGGAGAACTGAAGGGGTTGTAGCGGGAAACTACAGCTTGACACCGTGTGCCAGAGTGAGAGTTGCTAAGGTCATGCGGCTGTCAAAGGTGCAGCTGCAGTTGCAGGGGAGAGCCCAGGGTTTGGGAGACGTCAGGACCATAGGACATCTTCTAAGGACAGTGGCAGGTGTTGAGTGGAGATGACCTAAACCGAAGTGAGAAGCTGAGTGTGTGTTACATACGGCTGAACTGGAGCCCAGAAGATCATGAATGAGTCCCAGAGAGTGGACACAGTGTACACTGTTAGATATTGGTTTTGTTTTAATCTGATTCTCTGTCCTGGTTCCTTCCTCTTGGAATAAGAAATCATATAACTTCTTTTTTACTTTATGGAAGCACACAGTTAAGAAACTTTGAATTTCTACAGAGAACTTTGACTTCTAAATTGTTGTAAATTTTTTAATTGTGAAGCTTTGAAGTTGTACCGCATTTTATATTATGATACAAACATGGAACACACCTATAATCTCAGAACTTGGGAGGCTGATACAGAAAGAGCTGGGGTCTCAAAGCCAACTGGTGAGCAGGGAATTCTGTCTCAAATGGATTAGAAGGTAGGAGTGGAGGTGGAACCCCGTCTCGTGTCCGATGGCTCACGCTCCACAGTCATAGAAGACCCCTCCCCCTCACATTCTAGCATGACCACAGAAGGCTGAAACAAAACGGTCCTGTGGCAGAACATGTCAGGGGCAAAAGCTTTCAAATTTCATCTAATCAAAACCCAACTTTTAATACCGAGCGTCTATTCAGCATGCAAGGGATAGATCAGGAGGTCAGGAGAGCCCATAGGTGGGAGAGTACCCACCTGAGCCCTCCAACCTATGCCCTCCTGAAGTCAGAAGGCAGGGGATGGTCCCCTCCATCCTCTGTACCCACCTGCTTCATCTCTGTGAGCCCCTGACTCTCATATTGGCTCTGCCTTTGTCTCTGAACTGGTGGGTCTGCCTCTGCAGAGGAAAGGCTCCTGTAGCAGCTGTCTGTCACGGACAGGGGTATTTTCCCCCACAGAATTGTACTCTGAGGCATAGTGCGAGTCCAAAGAGGGACTGACTTGAGCTGAAGGGAACTTGACGGAACTACTCTGGATTCTTAGCTAAGGCCAACCGCCCTGCACCACTTCTCCATGCCGTCCCAAAGAGCAGCAGCTCCAGGAAGGATTTAGTGCTGAATCAACACTTTCCATGTCCTCAGCACTCATGGGGAAATGAGGCCAGCTACATACCCCAGCCGGGGCCCTTGGCTTTGATAATAGCCTTCAAGGGGCTATATTTGCACACAGCCAAAAGAGGAAATGAAACCTCAGCTGCGGGTCAATCCCAGTTGCCAAGGAGGCAAGCATCAAACAGCTGTGTTCCTGTCACTCAGCAGAAACTCCATTTTCCCAGTGTCCTCACCATATAATTCCTTCCATTTACAGTCTTGTGGTAGTGTAATAACTTTAGAAATATCTCCTTCTTGGTGAAGACAACTTAATCTCCCACCTCTCCCCCAATAAACCTCCTAAGTATTGTTTCTCTGCCAGAAAATGAGTTGGATTTGCTTCAAAACTGCTTCAGAGTTGATGAACACAAATGGCTCTAAATTTAGCAAATATCAGCTTGCTCAACCAATTTACAACATTTTCCTCCCCTCCCTTCTAAATCCTACTTGGCCTCAAAGTCAAAGTTGAGCTGGACACCGCACCTCTCCCACGCCCGTCCTCGCCTTCCTTCCACATCTGGTTTCATGGTTAATTGATAAAAGATGAGCCCACTACTTAGTAACACACAGCTGGCTCGGCCGAGTCCTTGGCCTCCCCCTGGCAGTGGCTATTCAGAGGTGAACTGAGTTCCAACCCTGCTCACTCGGCAAAGCTACTGCATGGGTGGAGATGAGAAAAACATCTGCATTCCTCATTTATGCTCAAAATACAGCGTTTCCTCAAAGCCTGCAAGATGGGACAAAGAGTTCTAACTGCCTACAAACTCTGGCCCAAACACAATTTTGAGTGTTGATTTCACTCTGGAGTAAAGGGTGGGGAAAGTTCTAGCAACAATTCAACAGGCCCTATGACCTCTGTATTGATCCTGTCCACTCCAGAAGAGGTTATGGCTAGTTTTTTTAAACATTGACATTGTGTCAAACATCATCCAAGTCCCTGTGTCATGTGTGTAGAAGGTTGACAGCTTCTCAAAGAATACAACAGCGTTTACTGGACTTGAGTAATGCCAAGAAAGACAAGGTCCTTCTTATACCCTGCCAATAGTTGCAACACAGACTATGGGGAAGGATTTCTTCACCACATACAGTTTCCTTAAAAACAACAACCCGGCCTGCCTCATTTCCTGCTAATTGGTCCACCTTCATACTGAACGCCCCAGAGACTCCCGTCCCTGTCCAGTATCTCAGACTAGGGGAGCCCATATGATTACCTGGTAGCTCTGATTTCCTGCAGACTTCATTCTTAATAGGTCAGCTTTTGGCATCTATAAAAAATGATAACACTGACAAGTAGCATGGTGTGACCCACACAGGTGCAAAGAGTAAATTAAACTCTTGCTCTACTTATTGCTGGGTTCTAGGCACACAGGGGCTTCTTAGAAATGAGCAGTATTGAGGAGATGGCAACACCTTTTGTGAGCTGATTGAAAATCACCATCGTCACTACCATCAACACTATCACCATCATCACAATCACCATCATCACCCGCAACATCATCACTGTCATCATCATCACGGTCATCATCAAATAAGGTTTTTATGAAAGTAGGAAATAGAACAGGAAGTCCAGGCAAGAAACTGGGAGCTGAGGCATGAGGAAGTAAAACCAGGAAGAAGGTTCTCCACTGCAGAAGGACCACGGCTTCTCTGTGGTCCCCACCCCTACTCCAGAGGCTGCCAATCTCCAATCTTCCTCGTAAGGACAATAAGCACATGCTTGTGAATTATACAAGGTCAAACATAAAACTGCTGGCTGAAGTCTGGTACAACAGAACTGAGGGCCTGCTCCATGTCATGTCTGTTCATTTCCAGGTGACCCAGATACATGGGAAGATTTAGATAAATATCCAAAATGCAGCCCTATCTTTCAATATCCAGAAAAACCTAAACATGAAGCCACTATAAACAGTGATTTTTAGAGCCACTATAAGATTCAAGGGGAAAAAGTGTGCATGTTATTTAGATGCAAACTTTACTCTGCACTTCATTGTGAAATTTGTTTCATGTAACACACCAGTTTTTAAACATTCTGTGGTATTTTAAAGGTTTTTCTATTCGTGGTGACATCTTGAAAGACGTTCTCTTAGTTATTTTGTCTCAAAATGAGGCTTACCATATTATTAAAAGAAGGCAAAAAAAAACCAGTATTTCTGACCAACACCCAAAATACAACTAAATCCCTACAGCGTGTGAGAAATAACAGTCTTTCCTTCAGCTCTAATGGTTGCTTGTCTTCTGTGTAGAGCTAGGAGAGATTTTCAGGGTGATGGTCATAACCCCTGAGCATCGCAGAATAGACAAGAGCTTTCCAGGCTGTTCTGCTGTTCCAGCAGGGTTGGGAACCAGAGACCAGTAACAGGAACTAACGGTCCTAGACTGTGTTTCCTGATCTAGTGGGCTCAGACCCACCCAAGGGATATCACGGGATGGAAAGATCAGGAACATCATCTTTCCAAGATGAGTACATCCCTGTCCTGCAGTCTCTCTGCATCCCTTCCCAGCCCCAGGGTAGTCAAAGTCAAGTCAGAGTCACACTGAAAAGAGAAAGAAAATGCACTGTGCTCTCTCCTGTCCCTCCCTGAGAGCACAGCCCTGGTTTCCTCCTACAGGAAGGAGGCCATGCTGGCTTCCAGTGAAGGGTGTGGACTGAGGAGAAGCCAGACACAAAAGAGAAAGCAAGTAAGGATGTTACTAACAGTCCAGCTTCCTTTTCAGGTTCCTGTTTATCTAAACATTTCAAAGGAGAAGGTTTCCCAAGCTGCTAGTCTTCCCAGCATTTCCTGGGGGGGGGGGGGGGGATGGAGCCAGGCAAGGGGAGTCTGGGGATGGGGGTGGAACCAGGCAAGGGGAGTCTGGGGATGGGGGTGGAACCAGGCAAGGGGAGTCTGGGGATGGGAGTGGAACCAGGCAAGGGGAGTCTGGGGGTAGGGGTGGAGTCAGACAAGGTGAATCTGTCTTCTCCATCAGTTACCAGGACTCCAAGACTATCTTAATGTCTCCTGTTATGGTAAAAATAAAACGCGGCAGGTCCCTGAGTGGCTGCAGTGGGCAGTGGGTCACGAGGAACTGTGGTTGTAAAATGCTGCAGTTTCCCGAGTGGCTCAAGGGGCAGCAGATCCCAGGCAGGGAACCGTGTGGCGGGTCTGAGACCAACAAGCCATACAGAGAAAGTGGGTATTTATTCAGTGGGCTATGGAGGGGAAAGGAAAAGGGGGGGAGGGGAGAAGGGGGAAGAGCAGAGAGAAAGAGAGAGAGAGAGAGAGAGAGAGAGAGAGGAGGGGGGAGGGGAGAAGGGGAAAGAAAGGAAAAGAAGGGAGAGAGGCTTCAGAAGAGAGCTGGAAACAGAAGGAGCTCAGACTGGAAGCAGAAGGAAGCCCCACCGGCTTTGGAGGTGGATGGGGGAGCAGTGGGCAGGGCTTTCCTTTTAAGATCTAACAACAAAGAGAGAACGATACATAAAAATCTGATAGACTATTCCCAATCCGATAGAATGAAGAAAATGAATCTTAGCATGATACCCAATAAAGAAAACCTTGTATTTAAATAGCAAGAACTTTTTTCTTTGTATTTCATAATCACCTTCAATATTTATCTCATCGAAAGCCTGAGCAAACAGGACTGAGAAATCCCATCTCACAACCTCCTGTCCAATAAGCCCTCGGTGGGCTGAGGACTGACGGGTTCAGCAAACACGCTGTGATTCCAAGGAGAAACTAGGAATCGGATACCTGGAGCCCTCACTGGCCACGTTAGAAGGGAAAGACTGTGTTGGGTAGAAAGTGCTCCGAGACCTTCTGCCAGAGCTGCACAAAATACAGGAAGGCCTGCCAGACTCTCCTTCTAGCGCCTGCTTCTAATCCAGCATGGCCAACCTGGCTTTGCCGCAGACCTCTTTCCACTGCTGTGATGAATAGAATAAACCCTTCTATCTCCATGGCAATTTGCCTCTGTGGCTGGACCAACTTCTCTTGCATAGAGATGACAGATTTTTATTACATCTGCTTAGCCAGTGCCGTCACACGGCAGTTGGCTGACAGGGTTATCCACCTTGACCGTGGAATACCTTTACCCAATGGGTAGCCATCTCCAGTGGTGCTACGAAGGCATGTAAGTATTGTAAGCCATGACTCAGCACCTTGTTACTATAATCATGACAGGTTGGAGTCTCTGGCACAATTCTCAGTGTCTAACCCAGGACCTCACCATTCATTTCTTTGCTTAGTCATTGCCTTTGAGATAAGGTCTACAATCCAGACTGGTCTTGAAATACCCACAAAGCTAAGAGTGGCTTTGAGCCCTCATCCTCCTGCCTCCGCTTCCTGGGTGCTGGCATTAAGGTGTGCACCACCAGGCCCAAGGCAAGCATGCTGTCAGCTGAGCTACAACCCCAGCCCTAGGCTCTCATCTTTGAAAAGCCCGTTAGAGGTTCGAAAGGAAAAAGCCAAGGAAAAACATTGAGCTAGGGAAATTTGTACAAACAATCTTAAGGCAGAATAGGTTTTGCTTAATTTTTAAACGGAATCATGATGTCACCAATTGAAATTACAGCCCTGTGGTTTGGAGTCCCATATGTTTGACAAATAGTGCCAGTCATTTGCCAAGTCTAAACATAACTAGTTTTCCTCAGTCACAAGCTGTCTCCTTGTCTCCCACCAGCGTGAGGATTTGATTTCTTCTGCTCTTCCTGAGCTTAGTGTCCCTGAGGACCCGGCCTGATGTAGATTGCTTTCCTGCCTGCTGTCCCGTCTGCCAGGGAAAACATTCTATAAATTCTTCCAGAACCTCCCTTGGCGGTGAGTTTCTGTCCATCAGTTTCCGGTTTTTGATGAAGCATTCCTCGTGGCTTCCCATGGCAACAGGCGCACTGCCCCGAGCTCGTGAGGACCTACCTTGCCCGAAGAGCACCCCAACACAGGCTTGTGCTAAGGCAACAGAAGGTGCACAGTCCTGCTCCACTCCGCACTTCCGCCTTCTGTGGACCCTTTCCAAGATCACCACCCACACCACAAATGGCTGCTTCTGCAGCTACCACTCCCAGCATGGTCCATGTGCCCGGACTTAAATTTCATCTCAAGAAGGACTTCTGGTGCATGCCGACTCCACAGTCAGGAGAGCAGGATCAAATCGAGGACATGGTTAAACCAACTTATAAAACAGGGAAACGCAGCTCCAGCAGAAGGCAACAGCGTTCTTTTCACGTCAATCCAAGCCAAATATTAAACTCCCAAGAGTCTGTCTCATTTGTATCCATACCCGTGATTTACATCCCAATTACTCGTCACCATGGGAACCAGGTATTTTTGACTGACAAAAGAAAAGATTGTCGAGATACAGAACTCCTCTGGGAATAGGCGTTTTCTTTTTTCCAGCGCTGGGACTAAAACCCAGGTCCGAACACTAGACAAGCCCTCGACCACTGCATGCTTTCTGTCCTGTGGCGGATGGAACTTGCTGCCCTGAAACAGCGGTATGACTTTCAGCTTAAGGGCTGTGAAAATCCGAGTGTCAGACCCCACTGGGAGCACCCGGATCAGCACTAAACTGTGGAGGATGCCAGGGGACTGGGGACCACATTTTAAGCATGGGCGACTAGACCAGGGCTCTGAGATCTCATAAAGGATGCCAGAGAGAAGGGACCCTGTAAGTAAAGTTTCCACTAACAGCCTCTCCAGGCCTTCTTCAGCAAGCCTGGCCTAAGTGATTCCTTCCTGAGATGGCGGTCTCAAGGATTTGAGTTAACCAAAGAGCCTGGCATCATGGAAACTGTGGTCCTCACATTGTTAAATGATCACAAAATGACTTAGTAAAAAATGTAATTTTGACCTGCCAGAATGTTTTCCATATGCTAATGAAATGCCAACTAATTATTAAAAGCATACCATTGACAGTTAACCAGGGTGGCCCTCTCCCAGAACTTCTACATCCAGCAATCTGTAATAAGCAGTAACAGGCCGTCTCTTCAAAACCAAAGGCATAGAAGAAACTAGGCTTCTTTTTAAAATATTTATTTATCTATATTTTATGTGTGAGTATTCTGCAGACACACCTGCAGGCCAGAAGAGGGCATCAGATCCCATTATTGATGGTTGTGAGCCACCCTGTGGGTGCTGGGAATTGAACTCAGAACCTCTGGGAAAGCAGCCAGTGCTCTTAACCCCTGAGCCATCTCTCCAGTCCCCCAAAAGTTTCCTTAACCTTTAATTGTATCTGTGTTCTATTAGATGGCTATTTTGACAGCTCTTCCTTTGAGGCTGATGGAGAGATCTGGGGTGAGAGAAGGCAGTGGAGCAGTGAGTCTAGACTTCCATCTATCCCTACAAAGGTTCAAGCTTGAGAGAAGGGCTCTCTTGACCTCTGCCTACCTCTGCCTCCTGAGTTCTGAGACTAAAGGCATGCACCACTATTCTCAGCCTTAGAGAGGTACTTTCTTAAACTCCCTGCATCAGCCTGTCTAGTAACTGTGTAACACCAGGAGTTGCGCTATGGGAACAGAATGTCATGGACTGGATGGCTTCAATGAGCAGCATCTATTTCTCACAGTTCTTGCCACTGGGAAGACACAGATCAAGTCATTAGCAGACTTAGTGTCTGCTAAGAGTTACCTTTTTGGTATGCAGACGGCCACTTTCTGATCCCATCCTCCCATGACAGAAAAAGAGCAAGCCCTCATGTCTCTACTTACAAAGGCCTTAGCTTAAAACCCATTAAGAACTCCACCCTCCCAACCCAAGTCCCTCCCAGAAACCTCACCTACCTCTTGATGGTACCATGTTGGAGGGAGGACTTCAGTATCTAAATCTCGAGGCAAAGTTTATATCCAGACAAGAGCATGGATCACACAGCTCCCACCCTCATCCCATGCTCTGAGGAAAGGAAGAAATAGCGGGGAGTTGCTCATATCTATCCCGTGCTAAATCAAGGATTAGAGCAGAGTTGGTTTTGTTTTCACTCATTCAGCTTAATGGAGCTGGTTAGGCAGAAATAGGCTACCATAAAAAAGTACTTATAACCTAGGCGTGAGGCAGCTGTCAGAAAAAGTGCATGTAGCATTAGCCTTGTGACGTGTGGCGGAGGTGGAGAGAGGTCCGGGGGCTCCAGAGGCACAGTAAGCTCTGGGGAAGGAGGTTCTTCCTGGGGACTGAAGAAGAGCTTACCCTTGTGCTGTGGGAATGAAGAGTTCCAGGTAACCACAGACATCCAGAAGATACGTCTGCAAATGTATGAGTTGGACTTTGCGGTTTCATTTCCAAAGATAAAATTCAAGATGAACTTGAACCAAAGGAATAGTCAGTTTCTTAAGAAGAGTGCAGAACCAGGGCTTACTAAGTCTGAGGGGTGGGGCAGGTTCTCTGTCCTCTCTGTAGCCTTTACCAGTGAGGGTTTTCCAATGGAAACTGATAGCCCCACTGCAAAGATTAAATCTGCAGTGCTATTGCAAGATCCGTTAAGGTCTGAGAAGATCGCTTCAGAGACAGAAAGCCCTGATAAGGACTTCAAAGTTTGCTTCAAAATCCTGCTTTACTGAAAATATGGGCCCAAAAGTTGGAAAGCCATGGTTCTCAAGAAACCATTCTTAGAGCTAAAGACAAAGCAATGCTATTCATGAGTTCTGAAAAGGGGAAAAAAAAAAACAAAAAAAAACTACACATGTCTCGCCTTCCTAGGCCCAGGACTCAAATAGAAAACCATTTTGAACCCTCTAGACAATCCCACTCACCTTTCTGATCAGCAAGGGACCCTAGAATTACAGAGACAATTCCAATCCAAATTCCTGACCCACAAAATTGTGAGATTTAATGATGTTTGGGAGCATAAGCCACTAATCTCGGAAGACAATCATTCATCAAATGATAGCAGTAACATCTTATAGAGAGTGAAATAAGCACTAACTGAAGGGGGAGCTTTGAGTCACCTTCTTTATACTGATGATATCGCCAATGATCTCTGCCTGCTGTTAATCACACAGTGACCTACGCACAGGTCTCAACACTTTCTGCAGCAACAGACACTGTCAGCATTGTACCTCTTGGGACCCCCTCTCTTGACTTCCCTCATTGTCCTAACTCAGCTTTTATAACTATTGGTTTCTTTCTATTTATTTTCCCCACCCCAGATTAAGTTACTCCATGTCTGGTCCAGGCTGCTGTAATAACTTCTCAGCGATTATCTCTATCCCCAGATGTTTCAAACTTCACGGCAGATTAAATTAACTCTGGTCCCATCCAGCCTTACTCTGACCACTGAAATAGACTTCTTGCCATCGGCCCCAATTATAGTCGCTGGATCTTTACACCCGATACTCATTTCTTCATAGAATAACCTTTGCCCTTATCCAGCATCTGCCTCAGCCCCTAACACTCTAAAACGTTTCCTCTTCATCCCTCCGCCTTTGCTGTAAGGCTCTTCCCCTGGAGGAAATGTGGACCTGACTGTCCAGCCTGACGCTAGCCCCCTTCCTCTCATCCTCTTGGTCTCTGATTCACAACTGTCAGCATTCAGCCAAGTAACTGGTTCATAGCCTTGTTCTCTACCGGGTTACATGTCTCACGGTGTTAGGAATAATACTCCAGCTGTAGGACACAGTAAATGTTAGCTTGAATACATTGCAAAGATGAGTCCTGCTCTCAAAAAGCATTATACCCAACAAAGACGAGAACAAAACAATGAACAATTAGAGAACAAACTAAGACAGGGTATAATTAACTTCTAAATTACACGGTGCAGATTCAAAGTGCTTTGAGAGGTTAGAGGGGTGGGGAGCCATGGTCGAATGTGGATCATGCAGGGGAAATTCACAGAGGAGGCGGGGTGTGACCCTGTAACTTCAGGGTGCAGGAGGAGACAAGAAGAGAAGGAAGTCACATTTGACAAAGAAACCCATGGGAGCTACAGGGCTGGAGTAAATAGGATGCATTCACCAAGGAGTGAAGAGACAAGACTTCTGCTCGCGAGGTGTAAGGGCCGTCTTCAAGGGCAGCCTGTCCTTCTAAAATGAGAAACCCAAATTCTGTGTTCATCAGAGTCACAGAGTCACGTTCTCCTTGACTATAAAATCACAAAGATGTTTCCTAAGCTATAACCTGGGACATATGAGGACAAATTTTTTGAATGCAGCCCTTTTGGAGAAAGCTGAGGAAATGCTACCACCCTGCTTGCCAGGGTCCTGCACAAATGTCCAGCCCCTCACAGAAATCTCCTGCAGGAGAGTGTCTGCTTTCAGCTACCTCCAACTCAAAGAGCCCTTCCAGTCAGTGTGAAGAACCAATGCCACCTGTAATGGAAAAAATAAAATGCTGTGGGATCCCCGAGTGGCTGTAGTGGCAGAAACACTGCAGGTCCTCAAGTGGTAACAGGCAGCGGGCCATGTGGTGACAGGCAGGGGACAGTGGTCCTTAGAGCAGCCAGTCCCAGGTAGAGATGGTGCATGAGAACACGCTCCAAGGGGGACTGGTCCCCGGCAGCGAGCCACATGGTGGCGGTGGGCAAGAGACAGATGGATAGGCGTGCCATGCAGAGTGAGGTTGGATATTTATCTAGTGGGTTATGGAAGTATGGAAGAAAATGGGGAGAAGGAGAAGAGGAGAGAGAGAGAGAGAGAGAGAGAGAGAGAGAGAGAGAGAGAGAGAGAGAGAGAGAGAGAGAGGAGGGAGAAATTGAAGATGCCTCTTTGAGAGGGAAAGGGAAGGCTGGAAGTTGGAAGTCTGCTTCAGTGGATAGGGGAGGGAGTGGGTGTGGCTTGTCTCTTAAAGAGACAGAACAGATCATTACCCCACCTCCTAAATAGACTCTGTGGTTAACACTCATTAAGAGGGACAGACACAGCAGGTGCTGTCTATGAGCCTCTCCTGCAGAGAGGCAGGATGTGGCCGGCTCTGGAATGGATGGCCTGTGCATCTTCCTGTGATCCCCTCCTCCACAGTCACAGAAGCAGGGGGCACAATGGTACTGTCCCTGAAGCATCTCAAGGAGGAAGCAGCTCTAAGAGGTTGTCACCTTCATCTGCAGGTGGCAAATATGAGAGAAAGAGGAATGATTAAGCCGCAAGCTTGGAGTTTGCAGCTACAGCCTA
This sequence comes from Chionomys nivalis, assembly GCF_950005125.1. NCBI lineage: Eukaryota > Metazoa > Chordata > Mammalia > Rodentia > Cricetidae > Chionomys > Chionomys nivalis. The sequence continues at coordinate 8,277,699 of NC_080087.1, forward strand.
GCGTGACCCCTTCTGACTAATCCAGCGAGGATCTACTTAGACGTGTTCCTGAAACAGAGCTTCCCTTCGTTTCAGAGACAAAGAACCTATGGCTCCAAGATGCTTACATTTGAGTGAGAAACACAAGAGCACATTGTCCTGTACAGAGTAAATCCTGTGCCTGCGATGAGCTGTGTAACTCTGAGTTGGAAGACAAAGTCTTCTACGAGCCCTGGCTATTACCTAGGAGACCAGCTGTTCCGTGGAAACCCATACATCTACCCATGTGTTGCTCTGCTATTCTGCATGACCAGGGAATATTCTGCCCTGATGTCCCCATGCCTGTCTTCTGTAGATGCAGTCATGTACAGATGCCTCTCTCACAGGAGAACTGGAAGACGCTGGAACTTTCTCTCCAGTGCCTGCTGACTCAATCCTGGGAAACAGAAGTTGGTGTATAAATGGTGTAGGGGAAGGGGGGCCTAATGGCTACCAGCCTTTTGCCTAAGAATCAGAGATAACAAGCCAAGGAAACTCCTGAGGGAACTCTCCTACCCCAGGCTTTCTTCTGGAGACACTGACCGCTCTGGTCACTAGCGAGACACAGCAGGCCCTGTCCCGCTGTGACCCATATGCTCAGCCACAAAGTGCAGAAGAAAGTGGAAGAATAAGAGTTAGGAAAGTCCTTTTGGCTTTACCAGTAAGTTCCATTTGCCCTGTTTCTCCAGCAAAGAGCAAAACTGGTCACTCTCTGGGTTCTCTATCTTTCTTCCCCCTCCACCCCTGTGGAGGTCTGAAAATGTGAGCCTATTTCCAGGTCAGAGAGTTGGAATTTACCTTCTTCAAGGTTATTGCGCTTCAACCTCAAACAAAGGTCCCACCTAGAGCTGTCAGAGAGTTCTGTGTTCTCAAGGTTCTGGTCAACAGGTGTGGCTAATAGCCAAGCCCTTGTGCTCCAGGAATAGAGAAGCAGATCTGTTCCTACCTCAGACAAGAGTCTAAGGATCCAAACAAGCTCCAGTTCCCTTAAGGAGATAACTTTGGTTTCTTCCCAGGGAGTGGTTTGTCTACAGAATGTTTTGATCTAGGGTGTGAGCAGCGATTTGCTTTGTTCTAGGGACAGAATGTTTAACTGTGGATGTAGCCTTCAACTGGTCTGTTCATTTCCTTGCATCATGTTAATGCAGTCTTTTACCTTTGTGCTCAGGGGTATTTTAAGCAGTTGGAAATTAAACGAGGATGAATTTCAGTACTCACTGGAATTCCCTCCCAATACCATTCTATGTTTCTCTGTTTTATTATTTTTCATTCACGTCTTCATATTCTTTACTAATATTTTCTAAATCCCCACGCCTCTACCCTGGCAATAGGCATTTTTGCCGAGGCTGGTCCCCGACACCGCCCCCTCCCCCATGACAAAAGAGAAAAGCTTGGCTCCCTGGAAGTCCCTCAACACCAGCATCCTGAAAGATCAGCAAACATGGCCTCATGTGAGGCTTCGGTGTCATCTTCACGCTCAGAAGTGACAGCACGGCACCTGCCAATCATTCCTACGCCAGGTCCCCCAGCTCCCTCTGGGCTGAACTCTGAGAGCCCAGTCCTGCCCCCACCTCCTTCCCTGGCTCCAGGCCTGAGATTTCTCCTCTTTTCTTCCCCTAGTCTCTGTGTCTACAGAGACAAGGCTTCCTGCAGGGTTCCTGGGGTGGTGGAGGTGGGGGTTGTTTTATTTACAAAGTTACCACCATCCCTAGATGTGGTAATGACTGCTTAATTGTAGCTTCTAGAACACAGCAGCTGAGAAGCTGGATGACAGGAATAAACTTTAGCCACAGTTACCTTAAAAATAAAAGAACAAAGAAACAGACCTAGACCCACAGAAAAGAAAAAGAATAGAACAACCCCGGGAGGTCACAAACTGTCCACCAGTCTACTCCTAAACTGGAGGGCTTCGAGGGTACTCAGCTGACATCTCCACCCAGGGATGCTGGTCCACAGACTTTCCACCTCCTTCCTCCAGCCAGGCCCAAGCTATCCTCCCTTTCAAGCCTGGATCCATCCATTTTCCTTCCCCCACACTTTCTTTTCCTATTGGCTGGCTCCAAGGAGAAAACTTGCTCCAAAGAGAGGCTTCTTTACACTCCGTCTCTGACCTTCTCTCTCTGCAGAGCTGTTTGTGTGCACCGAGCTGGTCATTAGCACGCATTGAAAATTCTTACCTGCCCAGACCCTGCAAATGTGGCCTGACTTGTAGGCCCTTGCAGATGTCATCAAGTTAAGATGAGGTCATACAGACTCACAGAGAAGCCAGCCATGTAGCAATGGGGGCAGAGATCACACTCTTAGACCTACAAGCCAAAGAACATGCAGGAGCAGTGACCTGGTCAGACGCTAGAGACAGCTAGGAAAGAAACCTTTCCAAGACGATTCATTCAGAGGGAAGCCTGCTCAGTGAGCGGTGACTGTGGATTTTGACCCTCTATCCTTGGGAGAGAATAAGCCTTGTAATCTTAGGTCACCAGTCCATGCTCCTTTATTATAACAGGAAGCTAACAGACGCCTCTTTCTGGATTTTCCTCCTTATTCCTTGCAGGAGCTAACACATCTCATGGCTCCAGTCTCTCTGACCATCTCTGTGGTGAAGTGAACAAGGCAACCCCCATGTCTCCTCTTACCTCTGACTGACACTTGCTGGCCCTTTCAATGGTTTTCCCCAATCCTTACTATTTTTTCCCACACTGTTCTCCTTTCCAAGGTAGGCTCATACCCACAGAGACTAATATGTATTTACGGCTTGTCTCTTTTCAGAGCTTTGGACCCATCTCTCTGAGCACTTCCCAGGCCTGGCTACTACCTGCAATTCCCATCTACCCATCAAGAACAGAATTCATTATTTGCATCTTAAAGTGATTTTTACTGATTCTCTCACAATTTTATACACACACATAAAGTAATTTGATCATGACCTGCTTCTCCGGTTCCCTTCCCTCTCTCCCCAACTTCCAGCTTCTTCCCAGCACTTCTGTCTCCTTTTTTCATGGATTTGTGAACGACCCACTGAATTTAACTGCACGAGCATGGGTGGGAGATTATGTACCGAAGCAAAGGGCAACTTGCTAGCTACTTGAGCGTTGAGGGGAAGTATGGTTGTCCTTCCTTCAGAAACCATCACCTGCTGCAGCTCATGCAGGGGGGTGGGGGGGAGATGAGTTCCTCCTTCATCCATGATGGTGTTCATGCACATAGTCTTACACAAGTCTTGTCTTGTGCAATTGTCCCCTGCTGCGAAGTTCACCAGCACAACGGCCGTGTCATCTCTAGAAGAGGGTGTTTCTCAGCACTCCTGCCCATTCTCCTCTCTTACACATTCTTTCCTCCCGTTCTCCATGATGCTCGCTGGGCCTTGGAGTGCATAATACAGATGTCCCATTTAGGACCAAGTATTCAATAGCAACTTATCCTCCACACTTTGGCCAGTAATGAATCTCTACACTAACTGGCTCCCACTCAAAATCAATCTGCTCCAACCACGGCTAAGGGTCATACTAATCTATGGATTTGATACCAGGCCTATTTAACAAACCAAACAGTGATTGGCTCTTATACTAAGAGATGCTTGACGATGACCTCAGATGTCATATTAACTAAGGAAGCCCATGAGTCCCAGTACAGTGCGAGCCACAAAGAGGTTAGAAATAGTTAGCAATATTCTGACAGCTCACTGTGCATGGTACATACAGCAGCTCTACTCCGTGTCAGAAAGTGGTGACTGGCATGAGCCGTGTGGTAGTTGCTTGCATGACAGCATCCCAACAGTCCTGAAAACTCATCTTGTCTTCTATGCTGAGGTGCCAATGCCCCGCTGCGCTTAGCTCAAGGACACTGCAAACATCTCCATAGTTCACAGTATTGCCCAGCACAGAGAGCTTCAGAGAGCTCCTCAGCCCCACCCAACCTTAAATTAGGCATGGGCAATGCTCTAATACCTTAGGGGGTGATAAAAATGGAAGACGGCATCCAAACACTTTGAATTAGGCATGAGTCATCTTTCAAAACCAACTTTGCCTTGTATTTAGATTTCCAGCTAAAACAAACTAGCAAACAAATGCCCAGACTAATTCTAAATATTCAGAATTTGCTTTTCATTCCTTCTCCAAACAGGTGCAGAGGTTTCTTCCTTCAGCTCATTTTGGCTTAGGCTTGCTCGGTGGCAAACACTCCCTCAGGGGCAGCAGACAAGAAGGTGTTTGTGTAAGGGGTGAGGAGAGAGCCCTCACAGAGCATCAGAACAAGCCATGGGCAGCTGCCCTCCAGCTGGGCAGAGGGCAGGAGGCCAGGATCTGAGCAGATGGAACACTCCCACACAGAAGCGTGTGGATGGCTTCCACAGTCCCCCACTGAGAATCAGAGAAACATCTGCCTCTTTTGTCATGAAGGACCAACTATCACCATTTCTTCACCCCTGGAGTGATTTCTTATGTAAGGAGGGAGTCACAGCTGTGTGGCAGGTGTGACGTGCACGTCTGCCCCGAAGCGTCGGTGTTCACATGCCTTCACTAGGATAAGAATGTCACGTGTTCATGTGTGCGTTTATGGAGAGGGATTGGTGCACTAGGCCGATGAAGCTGTGGGGTTGTGCCTAAGACACATCATTTATATAAGGGAAGCTTTTCTGCAACAAGAATACATATTGAATAATTTTAGGTCAACTTGATCAATTTTTTCCAAAAATCAAATTTTATATCAGCTTATTGTCTACATAAAGAAGACTTGTGGTGTACCTTATCACTTACGTCACAGAGACAGTTGGTGACCATGAAGTGTATTTTACAACATGTGGGAAATGACCTAGTTGTACGAGTCTGTACACAAGCCATTGTACCCAAGGGCTTCTCACGAAGCATCAGGATCTGGCATCAGCAGTTTGCCTGAGGCCTGGAGCATCACAGGAAAGGGCAGAGTCTCTTCTGCAACCCTGCGGTGTTCCATGATGTCTCAGAACCTCTCAGAAAGTGCCCACTGACAGAAAGCAATACTAAACCATGGGAGAAGATAGAGTGGCTTAGTGACCACCACAACACAAGGATCTGAAACCTCTTCGGACCCCACCATCTTTGAATGGCTACTTGGGGATCTGGCATCTAAAGGGAGGAGTCAGGAGGCTCCTCGGGAACCTAGTTCAGGAAGATCATTTCCAAAGCAGAAGACGAGTGCCCACTGGCTGATGCAATACCCAGGTGACTTAGACAGCTGTGTGGATGATGCAGTTACCACAGCCTTGAACCTGTGTAGGCAATAGCACCCTCGCACTGGCTACCTAAATATTGACATCTGAACTAAGGTAACCGAAAAGCTCTTGGAAGTTTTCACAGACGGGAGGAAAAGGGGAGCCTCAGGAGGGAGATGGTGGACTTCCTGCTTAATAGGAGATTAGTACATCAGAAATTACAAAGGAAAGGGAATATGGCCATGTTATACTGAAGTTTGCAGAGCAGCTTGTGAGAATTATGCAGACATAAGTAAATGTGACGTTTCTTTCTTATATGCCCATATGTATATATGAATATATGTGCGTGTGGGGGCACATGTCGGCGGTGCATGTGTACATGTATGTCAAAGCTCGAGATGGATGCTGGGAGTCTTCTTTCATCAATGAAGCAAGGTCTCTCAACTCTCCAGGACAGCGAGTCTAGGAAGTCTGCTTCTCCGGGGAGCCTTCATCTCTACCCCTGAGCACTGGACATACAGGCCAGCTCCACACCCGTCCAGCACCTGTGTGGACTCTGGGATCTGAACTCACATCCTCATACTTATGCGACAAATACTTTATCCACCACTGATCCATCTTCCCAACCCTTGTCATGTTACTTTTCAAAACCAAAATTAAATATGCATTTTCATAGACGGAATATGTAAAGCATGGTATTTTGGAGTGTGTGTGCATGGGTGTGATGTGTGTGCTGTCTGTGTGTCAGAAACAACTTGGGAGAATTGGTTCTCTCCTTCCACCACATGGTCCTGGAGATGGAACTCAGATTTCAATGCTTGGCAGCGAGCATCTTTACCCACTGGCCCTGGAGTATGTGGACTAAAGGCTTGTCCTGTGGCGGTGCACAGCCTACATCAGCACAGGCTGGAGTCCAGGTGGATCCTCATCGTTGGCACAGTGGGACTGAACTTCAGTTGTGCCAGGATGGAAGCAGGTAATGGTGAACCATGTGGTCATCTTGTGTCTCAAACACGACCTCACATCAGAGTCCAGGGTCTGCTGGAAGACCTTCACTTCCAAGGACAGAGCTTTGCCCCTCCTCACTCCTAATGGCTCTGTAACCCATCAGCTTCTGCCCTTCCTTTGCCTGCCCACATCCACGCCAATGATGAGTAATGAGACGTCAGCTCCTATGGGGTGGTTGCTGTCTCCAGAAAGAGACCTCAGTGTCTGCGGGTTCCCTCCACCAGATCAGGTTTCCCTGTCAGTTTAACCCAGGTCAATATGGTCATAACGGTGTCTGGGCAGTTGCGTTATTCCTTCGGCTCCCAGCTGCAGTCTGTCATCCCTCCAGGCAGCTCTACTGGAAGGGACCTTACACAATGCCTGTCTCATGAGGCCTCGGCTTGGGTCAGGAAACACTAATCTACCCCCCTTGCTCCAAAGCCTTCTAAGCATGCAACACCGTCCAGGCGTATCCACGCTTTACCTGGACCCACTTAATCTTTCTCAGAATGAGCTAAGCAACAGCTCTCTGTATTTCATAAAAGTCACATTGGCAGAGACTGATAAAAATTCCCTCACATCGCTAGAGACCAGGGTAGGACTCTCAAGACAGCCCCTCCCATCCGAGGAATGGAAGCATGGGAACCTAGGTGAACAAGAACATCTCCAAGGCAGCAGCTCAGGGTCTTCTGGATTTGGCACAGCCCACCAACCTTTTCCAAATGCCTCTCACCAGAAACATTCACAAAACTATTTGATCCCCTCTTAGGGCTTCTGTCTGGTTTTGAAGTTCAAGACTCATAGAAATCCATTTGCAAAGTTCCCACCAGAAAGTTCACATCAATATTTGCCTCCTGCTCATTTCAATGTCTGACATTTACGCTAGTCGCTCTTCCATCTTAAGACCCAGCATACATATTAACAATTTTAACAAGATCTGAACTTATTATTTAACCCTTCATTCATTCACAAACATATTACCTATTCAGCTTTTGGTGAGTAATCTCTGTACTTGACATGATTAAGCCCGAAATTATTCTGCTTAATAGTAGAAATTGGCTGGTATTGCCTGACTCTATGTATGAGTGTGGGTATGTGTGTGTGTGTGTGTGTCTGTATGTGATATGTTGTGTGCTGGTATATTTCTGTGTGTGACTGTGCATGTATGTATGCCATGCCATGATGTGTGTGTTAGGTGTGTGCATGTGTAAGTGTGCATGCGTGCATGCCACAATGTTTGTTTTGTTTGTGTTTGTGATGTGTGCATTTGTGAGTGTAGATGTATGTATACTACGATATGTGTGATATGTGTACATGTCTGGATATGGATGCACACATACCATGATTGTGTGGTGTGTACACATATGTGTGTGTTGTGTGTGTGCAAGTGTGGACTCATGTATACCATATGTACATTGTGTGAGTGCATGAGGGTGCATGTGAAAGCCGTACGACAAGCACAAGCGACAGTCTCTGCTTTAACCTTGTCTTTCTTAGCTGTGGAAACCAGACTAATAGGATGGTGGGTTTCCAGCAACTCTCCTGTCGCTTCTCCCCAGTTCCTGGTAGCACCATGCTGGGATTACAGATGGGGGCACTGCTGCATCTGGGGCTTATATGAGTTCTGAGGATCTAAACTCAGGTTGTCAGGCTTAGGTGGCAAGTGCTTCACACACTAAGCCATCTTCCCCCATGACTCCGAGGTGTCACTCTCGTGTGCATCCTCTCTATGGAGCACCGTGGACCAGGACCTGAGAAACACAACCCTGATTAAACTCCAGTGGATGAGAATATCGACCTCAGAGCCATCGCTGGAGCTCCAACAAGCATCGTGTGTTGTTCATCCTTGTGGGGGTGTGGATAAAGAGATCCAATGCTGGGATTTGTGATTTGGGTTTTTCCATTATTAAACAGGTATTGAGGTTTATTGTATGAGAAAACATCTAGAAAGTGCTATTTGCAAGGATGTGTACAATGGTATAAAATAATATTTGCAAGTACATAAATAAGTTATGAATATAACATCAAACACCCAGAGCCTAAAGATTTCATACAAAGCACCAACAAGAAGGAAGTAGGAGTCAGAGGTGCAGTTTGGTGGCAGAGTGCTCGCTCACTATCTCCATGTATTGCCTAGGTTCAATGTCCAATACTAAAAACTAAGGAGCTATTTAAAATAAAAAGCCACTTTCTAAGTTATACTGTATTTTGCTCAAATAAAATATGATGAAACAATATTATGGATGTGTGTTAGTGATAGGGCTAATGTTGACTGTGTACAAGACCCTAGATCAAGCCCTGGGAACCGTCCTCAACAAGCTAGTGAATCCACACAGATGGCATCTGCTTTTACGATTCTAAGTGACCAGAGGTGGATGCAGACTCTTTCACACACAGGGGCTCTGCAGCTTTAACACAGTTGCTCCATGTTTAGAAATCCTCTTAGTTAGAAAGGGAGACAATTTAGAAATGTCTGTATAGTTTTCTTCAAAGTTGTACAAAGAAAAACACACACAGGCAGTTTGCAATCAGAAGTTCTTTTGAGTCTCAGACAGAAGCTCAAGTCTCTGCATGGTGGAGCATTTCCAAGACAACAGGAGTGGCCTGTTGTCCTGGAATCAGAAGGAATGCCTTCTCCTGGGAAGACAACAAGGGTGTCTCTTGATTCGTGAGACTCAGCAACTGTCCATCAAAGCGACTCAACAATGATATTTTGCTCTAAAGCTCCTTAGGAAATGTGTGATGAGCTCAAGGTTCCCAGTGCTGCGACCGCTGGGGGTAATCTTGCCTGAATATTTCACAAAATGTCACCAAAGTAATGTTGAGCAGATTTTCCCACAGTTGGCACAATGACCACTTTCAATCAGAGCTTTCTGTTGAATCACGAGAAACTACCCTCAGTGTGTCAGAATGTCCAGCAGCCTCCTTGGCCTCTACTCCCTGAATGTCAATAGTAACCGCCATCACCCCCTCCTGAGGATGTAAATTCTCCAGACATTGCCTACTGTCCCCTGGGAGGCCAGATGGCCCCTGCTGAGAACCACGGACACCCGTGTACCACCTGGGACACAGATGAAGTTCAGCTCAATTCATTTTAACCAATGTTTGCTGTCATTTGTACTTATTGCCAGGGGTCTCCCAGTCCAGATGCAGAGCTTGGCAGGTAAAACAGGAGCTTAGGCCATGGGCACTACAGTCTGTTGCTTGACATTGAATTCAGAGTTTCCTGTACTAGCTGCCTCTCTCCTTTAAGGTTTCAACAGTTCATCTGGTAAATAAGAGTAGTAAAAAGACCAGCCTCACAGGTACTAATCCTGGATGGGGCTAAGTGCTGGACATTCATTCTAAATAACAAGGCATTCAGCATACTGCTATCATATGGTTTCTCTAAACTCAGCGAGAAAGAAATGACTACGAACCCACCTCTAAGAACCAAGAAAATGAAATTATTCAAAGGCATGTGAGCATGTGTGTGCACACACACGTGTGTGTGTATGTGTGTTGTCACGTGGATGTGTGGTTTTTCAGAAGCTCCACTCTATGTCATCCATGCTGTATTAAGATGCCAAGTTCATTTTGGAGGTTTCATCTCTAATAGATCAGGCAAATTAAATTTGTTTTCTTTCAGCTCAGAAACAGTACCCTTCATTTAGCTCTAGGTAGCCCCCACCTGCTACTTTAAAAGTTTTCTGTTCTGTTTATTTTGTAGTTGAAGAGGCTTTGATGGACCACATTCACTTTTTAGATTTAGATTTTCTTTTTCTAAACAGGATTCAATGAAGACGGGATGTGGGAAGGTGATGTCTAAGATTGTCTTTGGACAATATATACATACATACATACATACACACACACATACATACACACATACATACATACATACATACATACTCACTGATGGTAGCATGTAAATACTCACTGCCACATACTTGAACACACACACACACAAATATTAAAAAGAAAAACACAACAGGAAAAAACTGATCTGTGATCTGAAAACAAATGTTTTTTTTTTCCTTGAAACATGTTTAGATCTACTTCCCCCTTATCAGCAGATGGATGTGCAATCCTTAGTCATCCCACAAACCCCAGAGCATGGAGACGTGATGGGAACCCACTGCTGCTCAAATACAAGGTTGGATATCTCTGGCTCAAGGTTACTTTGTGTGGTGATTTGAATGAACGGCCCCCATCTTTAGGCTCATGTAGCTGAATGCTTGGTCCCTGGTTGGAGAAGCTATTTAGAAAGGACTGGCCTTGTTGAAGGAGGTGTTCAAACTTCACAGTATTCCAGTTAGCCTTCCTTCTGCCCTATGGCTGTTGTCTCAACATGGAAGCACTCAGTTACTGCTCCATCACTATGCCTGCCTGCCTGCTTCAGAAGGTGGACATGTAATCACCATCTGAAACGGTAAGCAAGACCCCAATTAAATGTTATCTTTTGTAAGTCATCTTGGACATGGTGACTTGTCATAGCAATGAAAAAGTGGCTAAAATACGTGGAATCCCCATAAATAGACCTGATTGGGAAGGGTTAAAAGAGGATCTAGCAAGAGTCTGCTTCTCTGAGGCCCCATCACTACAACCTTCTTGGTCTAAGACAAACCTCCTCCACAGGGGTGCAACCTTATATGAAGGCACTCAATTTAATGACTGGACAGTGTTCTACATCAGACAAATCTACCACCCCTCTCAGACTTGCCCACTCATAGCCACTGTCCCTTGCAGGTCTGTACCTAGAGGCTCACGGGGCTAGAAGGAAAGACCTGTGTTGAGCCCTACGCTGGCCCAGCACAGACACTGAACTACATCCTAACTACAGGAGAAACACATGCCCTCTGTCCCCAGGGCCTGAGACCCAGTGTGCAGGGACAGCTGCACATTGCTTCCATCACCTTGAATCCATAGACATTCTTCCTCCTTATCGTAATTAAGTTTTCTATTGCTGTGAAGAGATGTCATGGCCATGGCAACTCTTATAAAGGAAAACATTTACTGTGTGGCTCACTTACATTTTCAGGCATTTAGTCCATTATCATCATAGCAGGAAGCATGGCAGCATGCAGGCAGACATGGTGCTAGAGAAGGAGCTGAGAGTTCTGACATCTTGACTCACAGGCAACAAGAACTGGCCTGTCTCATGGGGCATAGCTTGATCATATATGAGACCTCAAAGCCCACCTCCACAGTGACACACTTTCTCCAAAAAGACCACACCTACTCCAACAAAGCCACACCTAGTAGTGCCAATCCCTTTGGGGGCCATTTTTTTTCAAACCACTCCACTCCTTTTGACGTCTCTATGCCACTTGGCTCAGGGGAGTCCTCAGGGGGAGTCTGATGCTGAAGCCCACCTCAAGCTCTCTATGGTGTACTGGACAGATAGCATAAATGTCTTGATTGATATCATTCTGATGTGGGATGCCCCTCTCTATGCTCAGAATATGTTTTATTAACATTGGTTAATAAAGAAGCTGCTTTGGCCTATGGCAGGGCAGAATATAGAAGGTGGGAAATCCAAGCAGAGATAGAGCGAGAAAGAAGGCAGAAAGAAGGTAGACACCATGTAGCCACCTAAGAAACAAGAGGTAATAAACCACAAGTTTCATGGTAAAACATATAATAATACAAATGGGTTAATTTAAGATGTAAGAGTTAGTTAATAAGAAGCCTGAACTAATCGGTCAAACAGTGTTGTAATAACTAACAAAGTTTCTGTATGATTATTTGGGTCTTGGTGGCTGCGAGACTAAAGCAGAGCCTCTGTTTACATGATTCTAGGCTAAACTGCTGGTTTGCTCCCAGAGAATCCTGCCAGGTGTTCTGGAAAACTTACTGTTTTCCTGGCAGAATCATCTAAATAGGACAATCACCACTGCCCCTCAGAACAGGTCAATCACCCACTAGAGATTGGATTGGTGGCCCTGGCTCTCAGAACAGCTGTATTGATATTTGTCACATAATCATGCCAGAAAAAAAAAAAAAGATTGAGAAGATGCCATACTGGGAAGACACCACAAGGGAACTGAGGAACCAAGAGGCTAGGGAGCCCCTGGGCTCTGCAGAACCCAGAGGAAGGAGCTGTTCACTGTTGACCGAGGTTTCTGTCCCCCCTGGTCCCACAGCTGTTCAGTCAGTCCCAAAGAAACACACAGAGGTCTATATTAATCATAAACTGGTTGACCTATTAGCTCAGGCTTCTTATAACTCTTATAACTTATATTAGCTTACAATTCTTGTCTGTGTTAGCCATGTAGCTTAGTACCTTTCATCAACAAGCCATTCTCATCTGACTTCCTCTGTGTCTGGGTGATAACTGCAGACTGAATTTTTCCTCTTCCCAGAATTCTCCTGTTCTCATTGCCCTGCCTCTACTTCCTGCCTGGTCACCTCACCTATTCTTCCTGGTGACCGGCCAATCAGCATTTTATTAAACAAGTACAAGAAACAAATCTTTACAGGGTAAAACCATTGTCCCACAGCAGTTGCCCCTCCCCTTTTTTTTTCAAAACAAGAACTCTGAATTTAATTCTTCCTTGTTTAGCTTTCTTCCTGACCATTATCCATACAACTTGTAACCAATACTCTAAACAAAGAAAAATATCTATAATCCATTTTTTTTTGGAAATGCAGGCATAGTTTTCCAGGCTACTTCCTACTGATTGAGGCTGCTGATAATCTTACAGGAACCTAAAGAAAATTTAGAATTATGACTGGAAAATTCTGTGAGGCTTGATCATCTCAGCTAGCAGTCTTGAAATTGTTCTGGATGTAGAACTCAGAAGAAATTTTAACAAAGGTCCTCTGAAATGTTGGATCATCTGGGCCATCCACTCTTACCAGAGATTTCTCAGGGGATCTTCCTTAATCAAACCTGATTTTTTTTTCTTAGCCCAGAATTAATCCACAGTCTCTCATTTCTTGTGGAAATAAAAACAAATCCTCTTATCCAAAGTAACATATCTTTTGACTTAAATTTTGAAGCCAAAGCATTTTCAAAATATGTTGGATTAATCCAATATTTATAATCAAATGACCTTTAGCAGCTGTTGCTCCTTCCTTAGCATTCAAACAATTCAAAGAGAACATAATAGCATACAGTATTCAGATTCTCTGTGTGTTTTCCATCTTTACATGGTTTTATTTTAAATTCTTTTTATTTTATTTTTACTTTTAATTTTTGGCTTTTTGAGACAGGTTTTCTCTGTGTTTCTTTGGCTGTCCTGGAACTCACTCTGTAGACCAGGCTGTCCTTGAATTCACAGAGATCTGCCTGCCTCTGCCTCCAACATGTTGGGGTTAAAGTTGTGTACCACCATACCTTGAACTCACAAAGACCTGTCTGCCTCTGCCTCTCAAGTGTTGGGATTAAAGGTGTGTGCCATAACACCCAACTACTCTCTCTCTATTTTAAGGACTTTATCCTTTTTCTTTTCTCTTTCGAGCCTATATTTTTGAATACACTGTAAACCATTTAGAGGTTTTCTTCATTTTTGAATCTATCTTTACTGTATACTTTTTCTGACCATGAGTCTTTAATTTGCTAAGCGATATGACCAGGATTAAAGCTGTGGCTCTGACGGCTGGATCCACCCCATTCCTTAGCTTTCTGGGAGTCCAGCCTCATGGCAGAAGTACTGGTCAGAGCCATGTTTATTGCCACAACTCCATGGTGTTTCAAGGTCCCTGTCACCACCAAGAAGCATGCTATTGGTTATTAATAAACACCATTTTAGCTTTTGGTGGTGGGGCCTCTTAAAAGAGCTGCAAGGCTTTTGCAGTTAAAGCTGAGTCAGTAAGCCTCTCTTAAATGAGCTCACTTGCCACTAACAAACAGAGCCCACCTGATAAATGGTGCTATCAAGAAGCCATGCTTAACTCTGTTCTTTTTGTGTCTAGAATTCCTTCCCAAACTCTCTCAGGTTTTAAGTGGATTTAGCTGTCCATGTTGGCACCATTTGTTGACCGAGGTTTTTGTCCCCCCTGGTCCCACAGCTGTTCAGTTCCAAAGAAACACACAGAGGTCTATATTAATCATAAACTGGTTGACCTATTAGCTCAGGCTTCTTATAAGTCTTTTTTTTCTTTATTTTTTAAAAATATTTATTTATTTATTATGTATACAATATTCTGTCTGTGTATATGCCTGAAGGCCAGAAGAGGGCACCAGACCTCTTTACAGATGGTTGTGACCCACCATGTGGTTGCTGGGAATTGAACTCAGGACCTTTGGAAGAACAGGCAATGCTCTTAACCACTGAACCATCTCTCCAGCCCTTCTTATAAGTTTTATAATTTATACTAGCCCACAATTCTTGTCTGTGTTAGCCATGTGGCTTGGTACCTTTCATCAATGAGGCATTCTCATCTGGCTTCCTCTGTGTCTGGGTGACGAGTACAGACTGAGTGTTTCTTCTTCCCAGATTTCTCCTGTTCTCATTGCCCCACCTCCACTTCCTGCCTGGTCTCCCCACCTACACTTCCTGCCTGGCTACTGGCCAATCAGCATTTTATTAAACAAGTACAAGAAACAAATCTTTACAGGGTAAAACCATTGTCCCAGAGCAGTTCATCACAACCCACCATTCACTGATTAAGAACCGCTTTCTGTCCTGGGTGAGAAGGAACTGTAAAAATCCTTGAGAAATGTCTGAACTCTTCCCATCTGAAGTTCAGTTATCTGCTGGGTCAGGCTGACCTCTTATATAATAGAAAGCATCTCAGAGCTGTATCCAGGGCTCCCTATGGGTTCCTGAATTGCTGTGACCTCTTACATTTCCTGTCTGGGAAAGACTGTGTCCTCAGTTTCAACAATGGAGTAGAAGAACAGGCTTTGTAAGTTCCTACAGCTTTGACTTCTGCATCTGTAAAATGGAAATTGTCTAAAAAGCAAAGGGAAGAAGCTTATGGTGGGGGGTGCCCCCCACATGCTGAACCACAGATTTCACAACAGGAAAAATCAGAATTTCTTTCACAAAGTATGAATGTTTCTAGAGAGCTTAGGCTCTGCTGATCTCTAAAACTGTGGGGCTCTCTGGGTAGAATCTGGCACTTTGACTATAGCAGCCTGAACAGAACATCTCAGAGGAAGTACAGCAGGAAAAGAGAGAGATCAAATTAATCTTTTCCTTGATAACCTCCCCCCTCTGCTTTCAGAACATGATGAGAACCTAATTTAGAAAGAGTGTTGGTTTTTCTGACAATCAAATCTAAAGTCACAGATTATCCTTGGGAAAAACAAAAATATGAGATCTTAGAAATAACGAGAGTTGGAGCCAAGATCAAACAATTGCAGCGTGTGCACTCATCGGCTCGCATGTGCATGTGCAAATGCACGCAAACCACTTGAACACGGGTGTGATGTCGGATTCCCCTCTGCATGCTGTGTGTTATTACCATTGGTTAATAAAGAAGCCACTGTGGCGATAGGGCAGAATAGGGCTAGATGGGAAAGCTAAACTGAATGCAGGGCGAGAGAAGGCAGATGCCATGTAGCTGTGGAAGGAGAAACATGCCAGAACCTTACCTGAGGGCCACAGTCACACGGAAATATGCAGGTTAATAGAAATGGGTAAATTTAATTTGTAAGAGTTAGTTAATAAGAAGCCTGAGCCATTGACCAAACAGTGTTATAATTAATATACTTTCTATGTGATTATTCAGGTCTGGGTGGGCAGGAAACCAAAGGGCAGTCTCTGTTTACATGGGTGTGATAATTGATGTCTACCGACAACTTGATGAGACTTAGAATGGCCTGGGAAATAGGCCCCTGGGCATCCTTGTGCCCACTCTGAGTGGCACCCGTCTCTCTGCTGGGAATCCTGTGCTGTACAGATGGAGAAAGGAAGCTGAGCACAGCATCCATTGATTTGACTTCTTGATTGTGGGTGTGATATAGGCAGCTGCCTCGGATTCCACTATGACCGCCCCACCACAGTAGACTGTACTCCCAAATTGGGTATTTTATTCTAACAACAGAAAAATAGTTAAAGGGGTATGTATATGCATACTCTCAAATGAGACAAGAGACTCAAAGTATGTGGTTTCTTCTATTTTACCAGAAGACTTCAGAGCTGAACATCAAATTAAATCTCTCAATACTTCTTTCTCCCTGAAATTCCAAACTGCTTTGTGTGTCATTGCATCTGAGCATTTTCTGAGAGATCCCTGAGCCCAGGGTCCTCATGTCCAGACTCCCGGACCTCTGTGGTCCACACGTTGGGTACTCAGATTGTAGCAAACATCGGTGCTGGGGGGCCATATTCTTTCAACTGGGCTCAGTTGGTATGGACATTCACTGCAAAACTATGTGGCATTCAGAACAGGAAGACCACCAGCAGAGACTGGACACAGTCCTGTTTATAGCAAAACCTGACAAAATCATCACAGGCTAGAGGGAACAGCATAGTCAAAGACAGTGGGTCCAACCCAGTACACACACCTTCTGTGTCCCAAGCCAGACACATACACTGGATCATGATCACATAGACGCTGTATGTGTGCCAAACCTCCGCCTTCCTCTTACCCTTGCCACGTGCTACTGTGAAGAATGGAATTTACCAAGCCCATTTGCTTGTTTGCTCACCTAATTGACTGACTTGTTTGTTAGTTGATTAGTGGATAGGTACTTGGCTAGTTAGTTGGTTGATTTTTACAAAAGGGTGAAATCAAGAGAGAATAACAAGATTTTTCTGTAGGACTGGGGTTGTAGTCTGGTTGATAGAGTCCTTGCATAGCATGTAGGAAGCCCTGGTTCAATCCCAGCACCAAATAAAACCAGTGGCGATACACTCCTGATATCCCAGCATTCCAGAAGTAGAGATTTAGGCTCTGAAGTTCAAGATGATCCTCAGCTATGGCACACAAGACCAGCCAGGGCTATATGAGACTTCATCTCAAGAGAGAAATTCAAAACTATTTTCCTGCTGATGTTTCCACGCATTTGCAGTTTGACTTCCTGTAGTAGGGTTGTTCTTGCCTTATTAATTCTGTAAATGTGCCATACTTTCTGGTTATTTTAAATAACTAGAAATAACCTTTCTGTAAGATTGAGTTAGTGAGAAATGATTGTGCCCAGATAGAACCCTCACATTCAACCACTCTTCCTGAAGCTTGGGGAAATGCGATTTTTAAAGGTAGTTTTGGCAATCAGCAAAGGAAGCAATGGGTTTTGCGATATACATTTTGTTCATTCTACCCCTCTCCCCTCTCCCCAGACCTGGCTTCTTGGGCCCCCTTCTGCTCCAGTAACCAACCAGTAGCTCTTTCATGTCAAAGGTCTTATATTACTCCCCTCACCCCAAGACCTCTTCTTCTCCTGTCATGGTCCCAATCTAGTTTCACACTCTCACACACAGCCAGTTTTCACTCAGGGACATGATCATGGCTGGTCAAGAACAAGAGTGCTGGACCAGTGGGTCACCAGTTAGCTACTGCAACCCTAAGGCTTCCTAGCTCTGTTCCCCCACGGGTTTTCAAAACACCCACCAGCTTGTCCAAAGAAAAACAGAGTTCCTGACTAGGAAAGCAAGCAGGAAATCTCTGTCCTGTCAGTCCCCGAAATCCTCAAACAAGGACATGGGGCCCGAGCCATGGTGGAGCTCAGTTCCGAGGGAGGGTGGGAGAGGCCAGCCTCTGCTGTCCACTAGGAGAAGACAGAATTGCCAGATGTGCAGATGAGCATCCCATCTGAGCCCAGGGGAGAACATCTGTTTGGTTCAGCATGGCTGCTGAGCAGCATTGAGTGGAGAAGCAGGGAGTGTGTGTCAAGGCGACTCTGGGGGTACAGAGGAGACCCTACGAAGAGGACTAATGATAGCTCCAGGCAAGTAGCAGATCACACAGTGGTATTATGGGAGGACCTTGTCAGGGTTCCCCCAGGGAATCCTGAGATTCACAGGAATCACCTTGTAACAGCAAGATTAGAAGGAAGGGCATGTGGACTATAGACAGGCCATGCCCGCAAAGATCCATAAGCAAAGCCCTTCAGGCTACGATGCCTCAGTTCAGCAGGAGCCCAGGGTGCCTCCCTTTAGGGATACATGCAAAAGGACTTTATTTACCTGCAAAACCCTTGGCCCGTGTTTGATTGACAGCGACTGTAGCCTCACCATGTTAACACATTATTGCTGTTATAGGTTTCAGTACGCATAGGCACCAGACTGCCCGATTCCAATCTCTAATGCAGTCCTGTGTCGATGGGTAAACTAAGCAGATGCCAAGTGACACCTCAGTGGTCTGGTCTTATTTCTGTTGCTGTGACAAAACACCCTGACAAAAAGGCACAGTTCCAGGTGACAGTCCATCACCGTGGGGACATCACGGTGGCAGGAGCTTGAAGCAGATGGCCGCAAAGCATCCACAGTCCAGCTCAGAGAGAAATGAGCACATTGATCCTGCCTGCCCGGGATCAATTTTTCCCCACTCTTCCATGGCCCAGCCTCGACAGTGGTACCACCCGCAGCTGGCGTGGTTTCCCACATCAGTTAACAACAAGACAATCTTCCACAGGCATTTCCGTCCACCAGCCAAGCTGCTCTAGACAACTCTCCCCATTTGAAACTCCCAGCTGGATTATAGCCTGTGTCAAGTCGACATTTATTAGTAAGTGACATAGTTGGTAACTATAAAGATGCAGCAGCAATACATCTTCCCGAAGACACTGTTTGGGAGAAAGGTGGAAAGGATTACACTTGGTAAGAAACATAAAACGCTCAAAATGATGTGGAAGTGCAATAAGAACCAGGAAGTGTTACCTGTCACCACTGCAGTGATGCTGGTTTTGACTGTGACTGTGATAGGGGAGGGGCTATCTGTGCAAGTGCTTGAGCCTCCTAACCCTCCTTTACCTTAGTCAGTGGCAGAGTCGGGAACTGAGAGTTTGAACAAACATACATTGTTCACAGCAGCAAGCATGGGACTGTAAAGTGTAGAGACAATTCTTGTTGTAGTAGGAAGTATGAACTAGAGAGATAATACCACCTACATGCTGAATGAGAGGGGACTATAGCATCATTCATTAAAAATGCAGGAAAATTAGCCGTGATGATATCTGCCTGGCATCCAGCCTGCTCTGGAGTCTAAGACAGGAGGATAGTTAAGTCTGGAAATTCCTAGCTAGTCTGGACAACAGATTAATATCCCCAATTTGGGAAGTGAAGGGAGGGGATAGGAGAGAAGGGGAGGAGAGGGAAGGGATTGAAGAAGAGGAAGAAAAGAGTTGTGCAGGTAAGTGGGTGGCTTCTCCCTGTCCGTCTAGAAAGGTCTTGGGAGTAGTGACCTCTGGACGGGATTGGATACATAGATTGGAAGGAGGAGGGCAGGAGATGGCAGGAAGGGGCTGCCCAGGCAAAATGGCACAAAAGCCCAGAGCTTGGCCAGTAAGAACGCTTGCAGTGGAAGCCGTTAGCTCCTGACATTGGACAGTGTCACTTCACTTAAGAAACAATCTATTTACCTCCTTGAGCTTTTGTGTTTGTATATAAAGCTCCAGACATTGTCTCACTGCCACACAGCATTTCTGGAGATTAAAAACACCTCTATTTGTGCTGTTGTCCATTGAGTTTTACTTCTTCCAAGGACCAGCATTATTGGAGCAGTGGGCAGTGCAGCTGGTCCCTTGCATTAAAAAAATAAACATATAGTTCTTCCACAGCGGCACAGCCGAAGGATCTGATTTTACAAACTGTGCAACTAGGAAGCCCTGGCTTTGCCTTGTGCTGGAGATGTGGTGGAATTAAAGGATTCAAGAGTGCAAAGCCCTCATGAATAACGGAGAATCATCTAGTTCCAGCAAATACTAACTTCGCTTCTCGTGTACCAATACTGGCCTCTGACATTTGAGAAGAGCTTAGTAGTGCTAAGTGCTCCTTGGTTCAGAGTCATCCTCACACACACGGGCCCCCTTGCAGCTGCTCTGTGGAACTGTGTATCTAAAATCTCAGAGTTAATTCGTTCTTAATTCGGTGAGTTTTGTAGGTGATACAATTTAAATTAATAAAAATGTTGATTATAAACACCTCAAATAGCAGTTCCTGGGGGTTCTCAGAACAACAATTATGTTCCTTTTATCAGTGAGGTCATGAAGGACAGGCCACTTCTCCAAGCCATACACTCAGGAACGGGAGACTTGGATTGAGATACCAGTTCTCTGGCCTGAGTCTACACATTTCTCTGCAAAGTGGTCTTTTCTGCTGTTCTCTAACAGAAGAATAGGAACGTCTGGGTTGTGTAGCAGACTGTCAAAGTGAAGCACTTCCCAAGCAAGCACGGAAACCTAGGTTCAAATTCACAGAATCTGGAGAAAAGCTTGGCACATAATGCAGGTGGCATCTGCAATCCCATGGCTCCTACAGAAAGGGAGTTGGAGTTAGGACAATCCTCAGAAGCTCAAGGGCCAGCTAGCCCAACGTATGTACCAGGAAACAGCTAAGACCCTGTCTCAAATGAGATAGAATGTGAGAATTGATATCAGAGGTTGTCTTGATACTCACACCATATCATATGCCCGTACACACCCAGACATCCCACTCCTCACCTCTCTCTCTCTCTCTCTCTCTCTCTCTCTCTCTCTCTCTCTCTCTCTCTCTCTCTCACACACACACACACACACACACACACACTCACCCAGTAACAGCAAAGGGCTGATACAGTCTTTCTACCATATGCTTAGAAACAATCACGACACTGGGCATGTCCCTGCCCAGTTTGAAGACTCTATTCTTATCTTGAAGCTTGACTAGTGATTGCCATCTGCCCACCTGCAGAGGCGACTCTATTGCTTCAGCCGGCCAGCGACAGGGCAGACGGGTGGAAACCGCCACCTTGCTTCAGCCCTCCAACCACAGGACAGACCAGTGGAAACTGCCCAGCTGTCCAGGCGTGTCTGTAATCACACACAGGTCTAAAGGAACAGTGGGCCATGCCACCCTCTATGGGAGAAATGGCCCCAGAAAACTCTGGGAAGGATTTCAGATTTGGATAAGCACTGGCCGTATATGAGGCAATCATTTCACCCTGAAGGTTCACAGGGGCTCCCATGGCTTGAAGCAGGCCTCTGAGGTAGTTACTTTTCTTGGAACTACGGGAAAATGCTTGCCAAGACACAACGTACAGGAAGAAGGTCATCTTCTACGGCGTTCTGCGAGGGCACAGACCTCCATGGGGAGGAACGAAGCAGCCAATCACAGTGGCAGCGGTCACCTTCTCACAGCAGCAGACCAGGAAACACAGAGAGACCCGTGCTGCTGCCCAGCCACCTTCCTCCTCCCCCATCCCCTTCACTCAGTCTGGGACCAGACCCATGGGACGGTGTCGCCCACATTCAGGGTGAGTTCATCCGCTGTACAAACGCCCTCACAGACATGCTCAGAGTGGAGCCCCGTAAGTGGTTCCAAGTGCAGTTGAGTTGGCAGTGAAGATGGACCATGGCAGCCGGCATGGAGCACAACAGAAGGGCCAACTGAGTCCGGACCACAGACGGAAAGATGCATACAGACCTGCAGTGTGTGCAGTGGGCACAGATGGAAAGATGCATACAGACCTGCAGTGTGTGCAGTGGGCACAGATGGAAAGATGCATACAGACCTGCAGTGTGTGCAGTGGGCATTGCTGAGCCAGCTCTGGACACTGCTCCCTGGATGGAAGGGCACGGGAAACTGCAGACTTGGGCCGCTCATCACTTAGGAAGAGCAAGTTAAGCTGACACAGGAGGAAAGGCAGAACAAAGGCATCCACTTCAACAGAAATCAGTATCTCACAGGGATCGAGGCCGCTGGGAGAGGGGGTTGTGTAGGAAATAAATGATAAACTTATGGGTCGATTAAAATCCACCCGCACAATCGTTTAGTCCGCATTTAATAGCATCTCAGATCATTGTTAAGTGGAAACACAGTACAGCAGAGCATGTGCTACAGTTCACATCCAAATTCAGCTCAGTTCAAAGAGGCTCGGTTTTGAAAACTCCATCCGAGTAGGCTTTATCAGCATCTCCAAGAATCCTCCTTGATGTATTGAAATCGACGGCATCACAGACCCTGCGGACTCTGCATCTCCTTCAAGGGCTGTCCTTCAGATCTGAAGGGCTCTCCCGGAGCCCCGCCCAGGGCCTGGCTGTGGATCTCTGCATCTGTTTCCATCAGTTAGCGGATGAAGTTTCTCTGATGACAATTAGGGTAGTCACCAATCTGATGATAGGGGAAGGCCAGTTCAGGCACCCTCTCCACTACTGCTAGGAGTCTTAGCTGGGTTCACCTTTGTGGATTCCTGGGAGTTTCCCCGCCACTAGGTTTCTCCCTAACCTCATAATGTCTGCCTCTACCAAGATACCTCTTTCACTGCTCTTCTCTCATTGGAGGCCTAACCCACCTGAGGAGTGGGTAGGGGGTGGGTAGAATAGAGGCGGGGGAAGAAATAGGAGGAGAGGAAGGAGCAAAAAATGTAGTTGGTATGTAAATAAATTTTAAAAATTTAATTTAAAAAGAGCATAAAAGAGGCAGGTGGATCTTTGTGAGTTCGAGACCAGCCTGGTCTACAAGAGCTAGTTCCAGGACAGGTTCCAAAACCACAGAGAAACCCTGTCTCGAAAAACCAAAAAAAAAAAAAAATTAATTTAAAAAGAGCATAAAGAGATTGTTTAGGTAAGGATTCTTTTTGTAAATAATAAAAAGTGATTTATTTGAAATAAAAAGATTGATGGAGGAAGGTCATTGGCTAATAAAGAAACTGCCTTGGCCCATTTGATAGGCCATCCCTTAGGTGGGTGAAGTAGACAGAATAGAATGCTGGGAGGAAGAGGAAGTGAGCTCAGATGCAGGGCAGCTCCTCTGAGAGACAGATGCCATGCTTTCCTCTCCAGAGCAGATGCCATGAAGTTCCGACCCAGGATGGACGTAGGCTAGAATCTTCCCGGTAAGCGCACCTTGGGGTGCTACACACATGAACAGAAATGGGCCAAGCAGTGTTTAAATGAATAGAGTTTGTATGTTGTTATTTTGGGGCATAAGCTAGCTAGGCGGCTAGGAGCCGGGCGGGAATGCCACCCACAGCTCCCCACTACAAAAGATAACAAACCAAAAAAAGAAGAAGAAGAACAAGAACAAGAAGAACAAGACCAAGAAGAAGAACAAGAAGAACAAGAAGGCCGGGCAATGGTGGCGCACGCCTTTAATCCCAGCACTCGGGAGGCAGAGGCAGGCGAATCTCTGTGAGTTCAAGACCAGCCTGGTCTACAGAGCTAGTTCCAGGACAGGCTCCAAAGCCACAAGAAGAAAAGATCTGAAGAGTTCTGTGTCACTGGACCACTTCTGTCCACCCCACACAATCCTGCCTCTACTGCAAGACTTCAAATTTTGCTCTACAGTTGTTGCATGCATTTGCATGGACATGTCTGATGTAACAAAGACGATGGCGAGGAAGGAAGCATCTGCGGAAAGAACTTCTGCTATAGATGCTGACACTTGTCTTTGCTGGCTCATTTCTGAGAGCAGAGTCAGCACTGAGGAAGCTGAGCTCACACAGGAACACAAGGCCCTTCTGCTGTCAACTCCTACAGCACCAAACTGTGGGGTCCTCTGGCCCGAATTCAGGCTCATGCATGTGTTCATTGCTTCCTATCCTGTGGAAGCCCAGTAGATCTGTGCTAGGGAAACAACAGTCAAACTACTCAGGCTAAATGTCTCTAACCTCCATTATGGTTCCGGTATGTCCCATTTTCACCAAAATAACCAACGGCATTTGTCAAAAGCCTCCAAATATAAAATGATTAAAGCTAACATAGAAAAATTCAGTCTTAATTCTTTTTATGGTTAACCTCACAAGAACTTAGAGGAAGCCCTGACATTCTAAAAGTGAGGACAGCCTTGGACAGAAAGAAGTAACGACTCCGGGTGAGAGATGGAGTGTCTGGCAACGTCTGGGGCTGTGGGAGGAAAACAGAAGGCCAAGCCACAGATTTATGTAAGGGACGAGATTGGCTCAGAGACCACCATGTAATGAACACAGGACCCTCGGGAAATAACAGCCACAAGAAGGAGACTGTGTGAGGAGGCGTAGTATTGATTCTGGGTTTGGGTTTGTTTTTTAACATTTATTTATTTGTGGGGGAGCATGTGCTTGCCACAACAGGTGTGTGGAGGTCAGAAAACAACTTTCAGTCATCCATTCTCTTCATCTACCATGTTGGTTTCAGGCATGGTAACCAAGTCATCAGGATTGACAGCAATGAGCTTTACCCAGTGACCGTCTGACTGATCCTTTGTGTTGATTCTTAAAGAAGGGGAAGAGAAAACTCCCAAGGATTTCTAACTAGATATCAGTCCTCTCTGTGTTTAAGCCCATGACTCATACCACCATGTAGCCCCTATAATCCCCACTGTTTGTATCCACAGATCCTAGACAAGAATCTTAAACCCAGATGTCAAATAATTTCTATGTATAATTCAAGTATGTATTTCACAATTTAAAATCAGGAAACATGTGCAAGGGTAAGAGCTGACATGAGTAAGAGTTAGCAGAAGCTTTCTCACCAAGAGCAAAGCCACAAAGCAGAAGTTGGGGCTGCCAAGCACACAAAGCAGAATGCATGCATGCATCTGAAGAGAGAAATGACCTCAGACACGTGATGCAAAACTACTGGGCAATCATGAAAGTGTGAACATAGGCGAGTGACCTGCTAAACCTGAAAGTAGAGGAACAAAAGAGCAGATGGAAATTGTAAACCAAGTTAGGCAATTAAAGGACGAGGTAGAGCCACAGACTAGACATCTCTGAGGAGAGAATGTGTGAGCTGGGTGATAGAGCCACAGACTAGACATCTCTGAGGAGAGAATGTGTGAACTGGGTGATAGAGCCACAGACTAGACATCTCTGAGGAGAGAATGTGTGAGCTGGGTGATAGACGTCAGGATGAAGAAAGGAAAGGAAACATTCAGAACTGGGAAGGAACTGGGAAGGAATGGGAGCCAGCAGGTCTCAGGGGAAGGGTGTAAAGGTAAATGTGCAAGAAGTTTGAGGAGTTGATATCTTGGAATATTTACAATAATCTTCAGATTCAGGAAGCCCAAGAAGTCCTAAATGAAAAAGATATGTGTACACTATAAACACACACACATATAGACACACATACATACATACACGCACAGCATGGATTCTTCTTTTAAACAAAGCATTTACTTCTTTGTAAAGGAGACTGGACTTCCCACAGCAGGTGTGTAGAGATCAGAGACCTGCTCTCAGGAGTTCATTCTCCTCCTCCGCCATGCTGATTTCAGGCAGCACTCCCCTTCTCTAGACCTGAGTGATGCTTGTCTCTGCTGACTTGTTTTCTCAGAGTGGAGACATTAGGCTTGTGTTCATGGTGTCCCAACCTGAGGTCCCCTGGTATAAATACGTGTGTGTGTGTGTGTGTGTGTGTGTGTGTGTGTGTGTGAGAGAGAGAGAGAGAGAGAGAGAGAGAGAGAGAGAGAGAGAGAGAGAGAGAGAGAAGGAAATATTATTGTTGGAAGTATTGAAGGAAGTATTAATGTTGGCATTAAGCCTTCTAGGCCTTAGCAGGTGACTCAGTCAGTGGAATATTTGTCTTCCCAGCATGAGAACCCAAGTTTGAACTCACACATTTAAAAAAAAAAAAAAAAACCTGGATGTGGAATTGGCATGATGACATATCAGTAAAATGTTTTCTGCACAAACCCATTTTTTAAATATCCAGAACCATGATAGGAAGAGAGAACCTACTCCTCCTGCAGCTGTCCCCTGAGCCTGCGTGTCCCTCTCTCTCTCTCTCTCTCTCTCACACACACACACACAACACCACTAACAACAACAACAACAGCTCAGGTCAGCTGTTTCAGTGGGTGTCCCATCACGGTCTTGACTTCTTTGCTTGTCTTCTCACTCCTCCCACTCTCCGACTGGACTTTGGGAGCTCAGCCCAGTGCTCCATCCACTGCAGGTCTCTGCCTCTGTCTCCATCGGCTGCTGGACTGAAGGCTCATTTAAGATAGTCATCAATCTGACTACAGGGCAAGGCCAGTTCAGGCACTATTTCCACTATTGCTTAGGGTCTTAGCTGGTGTCATCCTTGTGGATTCCTGGGAATTTCCCCAATGTCTGGTTTCTTGATAGCCCCATAATGGCTCCCTCAATCAAGATACCTCTTTCCTTGCTCTCCCTCTCTGTCCTTCCCCCCATCTCGGCCATGCTCATGTTCTCTTCACCCCTCCTCCTCCCCTTTCACCCCCCTTCTCTACCCCCACCCTATGCTCCAAATTTTCTCAGGAGATCTTGTGTATTACCCCTTCCCAGATGGATCTATATATGCTTCTCTTAGGGTTCACCTTGTTACTTAACTTCTCTGGGGTCATGGGTTATAGGCTCCTTATCATTTGCTTTACAGCTAGTATCCACTTATGAGTGAGTACTTACCATGCTCATCTTTCTGGGTCTGGGTTACCTCACTCAGGATGGTTTTTTTCTAGTTCCATCCATTTGCATACACATTTCAAGATGTCATTATTTTTTACCTGAGTAGTACTCCATCGTGAAATGTACCACCTTCTCCTCATCCGTTCTTCAGTTGAGGGGCAATGAGCTAATGGAAGCCCACCAACTTGAGCCTGACAGTGAGGGAACCAGCATAGGCCCAATCCAGGCCCTCTGAATGTGGTGGCAGTTGTATGGCAGTGAGACCAGGATTTATCCCTACTGCTTGTACTGGCTTTTTGGAACCCATTCTCTTTGGATGGATATCTTGCTCAGCCTAGATATAGTGGGAAGGGCCTTGGTTCTGCCTCAAAGCAACGTGCTTACCCGCTCTGTGGAGTGGAGGCGGGGTTAGGGTGGAGGGGTAGGTGGAAGGACCGGGAGGAGGAGAGGGATTGGTATGTAAAATGAGAAAAGACAGTTTTTTAAAAAATAAATTAATAAATTAAAAATAATAAGAATAAATTATTATTTACAAATAAAGAAAAGAAAAGCCAGCTGTGGTCATGCCCACCTGCAATCTCAATGCTGGGGAGGCCAAGCTAGGCAGACCCCTGGAGCTAGCCGGCCAGCCAACCTAGCTGCTTGGTAAGTTCCAAGCCAACAGGAGACCCTGCTTCAAAGACATAAGGCACACTACATGTAAGAAAAGGAATCTGAGATACATACGCACATACATTTAACGCACATCCACACATATGTGTACTTATGTACACATGAGCACACACATGCATGCATGCATACATGTGCATAAAGAATTGTAAATTTTTTAAGGAAAAAGTTTACATTTTGTAATGTAAGTATATTTGTTTTTGAGAAAATTACTGTAAGATAATGCAGTAATTCACAGATTAACAAATAACAAGTGAATAATATAAACCATATGTAAATAATATTACATTTCAATAAGCATGTAATCACAAACATTATAAACTATATAATGTGTAGTAGGAGGTCAGAAACGTTTCCATAGCAATAAACTGGGAGGAGAAGCCCAAAGTAGAGTCTGTATACTAAGATGTCCTCCACAATGAATCAGAGCATCCACTTTGCTTGCCTGGATCTGAAGTCCACAGTTAAGACTTAGCTTCACAAATGATTCTCTGATCAATAGCACACTTGAGACTACACCACCTGCCTTCCAACCTCATTCGAAGATGGCACCATTTGGGACACTGTGTTTCAACCTTGCTCATTTCCTCCTTTCAAAGACCACTTCCCTTTTGGATGACATTGGTATCAGGCCATTTTTCAAGGATACCTAGAGTTCCCATAGCTCAGTCACTTTCCCATCCCACGTAACAGTACAAAGGAGCTCTCATCGGACTCGTGGGTACCTTGATGGCCATCACACTCTGAACATCCTGTTTAACCTGAGCAGAACATCCAAGGAGAAGGAGTACTGGGAGATCAAACTCCACTGTAAAGTCCCCACTCCTCCTCCTCCTCCTCTAACTCTCCAGTTTCTTCTCTTTGCTCCTCCACCAATTCTTTCTGCTCCCCTCACCCTGTGAACAGCAGACAGACAGACAGGAACTCCCACGTCGCACACTTCAAATCTGCTCTTTGGCTGATTAGGGCGGTGAGCTTGCTGTGCGCACCTGTCAGAGCTGGCCATCACAGGTGCAGCTAGAGCCCGTGTGTAAAGTAATCATTGCATTTGGGTGACAACATGGGATTTTACAAGCCTGTGGATACAATGTTAATTATTTACCAAAAGTGAGTCAGTTGCACCTGCATTCAAAACAGAACTGTGTTAAATAAAATTTATGATGTGCATATGATTTCCTCTCTTTTATTACCTATTTGTTTTCTTAAAATAATTATGTTAAAAGGTGTTCCCTCAGGTAATAAATCCTCCTGCTTAACTTAACTCCCATCTCCATCCTAGCCAGGCTCCTCAGCGATAAAAGCCAAACTCAGCTGACATGTTTGCAGAGCACTTTATCCAAAGAGTCCCGAAGGCTTTCCGGGTTTCGTTCTATCCAGGGAGGGGAGTAAATTATTCACATTACTGAGAGCTGTGAATAATGTTTTCTGGCTACACCACTCAGCTACCTTAACCAGCATGAGCTAAGCCAGGCTCTTGAAGCTGGTTTCAGGCCAAGAGCCATTTGTAAGCTTGCCAGGACCAAGAGAGGCTAGCCCTGCTTTCCCCACGCGGTTTCTCATCCATCATCTGCTCTCCACTCCCGTGCCACCTCTTTTCCTTCACTTTGATTTTTTACTCAACAAGTCAAACCGTAGAGACAGAAAAATAGAAGATTCCTAAAACTCAAAAGATAATGGGGTTCCGTGGTTCCCTGTTGTCCTCAAACATTAATGTCATCTCAAATGTTAATGCCTCAGCAGCCTCCACACTCCGAGCCCCTCCTTGTCATTCAGCTCCAGAACCATTTGCTCATCTGCAGACCTCCTCTGTTCATCAGGGAATGTAGAACGGGAAGAAGTAAAAAGAAAGAATGCAAATAAGGGTCTAAAGGCAACAGTATTCACATATATGCAAGTTATAGTGCCTCTGGGAACACAATAAAATGCTAAGAAAATGAAGGCAGGCAGACAAGCAGACAGACAGACAGGAAGGGTGATCTCTACCAAGGACCCAGTGAGAAAGTCTATGAACACCTCTCCCTAGAGGATGATACTTCTCAGAGAAACAACCGGAACACCCCATTGCTGATAAATCCCTTCTTTCTCATGAGCGTACTCTAACGGGACAGGACCATGCATTTCGAGTGTGTGTGTAATGTGATCTGAACACAGCCACTCTCCTGGATTCCCCCATGCCTTCCTCTTCCCTGAAAGTCCCCTTCTATTTCATGTCACTTTTCAATTCATACAGGAATGATCCAAAAGACAATTATTAATCTCAAAATGTCTTACATTGGTATAGATCTTGGTTTATTGATACAAATTTAAAGTTTTTTTGCTATCCTGTATGTATGTTTGTTTCTACTCTTGTTTGGGGTATTGTGCTTAAACAACTCATTTAAAAATGTAATTATAATTTAAAAATACAGGTTAGTAGTCATCTATAATAATCATACTTGTAGTCATATTAGGTATGTTTTCAAGATTAAACAGATATGCTTAGATAGATAGATGGTCTTCAAACACTTCAAAAGCCTCTAGAATATGGCATTTAATATGTTTAATAGCCAAAGGCTTTTCATGACAGTGAGACACATCTGCTCCTGGCAGCAAAAATCTATTTTAGATGAGATAATGGGCATCAAAGGACCTCCATGTGGAGTTTGCTTTCTTTGTGACAAAAACTACTGTCCAAACTGGACCAGTAGGATGCAAAAAAAAAAAAAAAAAAAAAAAAAAAAACGTGACTGCAAAACTTCCTCAAGACAAGGTAGGACAAATCTTCAAAATTCCCTGCTTCACAAAAATGTCTATCAGATATATTAGGCCTGTAGGCCAAAGATAGATGCCCCAAATGTTATAGAAGAACTTTGGGTGACTGTCCAGACAGCCAGATGTCCCTGTCATTAGGTAATGTTACACCCTTCTGGGATCTTTGATGGAGTTAAAGACTAAATAGTTAAAGTTCTCCTTAATTTTGATAAAAGGTACAAAACTTTAGACTCACAATGACAAGATAGATAATAAAGTATTTTATTTAATTTTGCCAAATACAAATGGACTAGACATTGTAACTGTAGTTTTCACTTGATAACTATTTTTCTTGTATATAATTTTATTATGTTAAAGTTAAAACCCTCCTTTTTAATTTGACAAAAAGGGAGAAATGCTGTGGCTAAATCTCCCTACACTGCAAATATGTATTGCTCTCATTGGTTAATAAAGAGCTGACAGACCTATAGCTGGGCAGGAAGAGATTGGGCAGGAGAGTCAGACTAGGGGGACTCTGGGAAGAACATGGGGAGAGTCTGAGGAGTCACAAGGAGATGCCAGAAGATGAAGAACAAGCAGTATGGAGAGTACATATGCTGTAAAAGGAGGCCACTTGTTTGTTTCCCGGCCGCCCAGTAGCTCAGACCCGAAATAATCCACACAGAAACTATTTTATTTAAAACACTGCTTGGCCCATTAGCTCTAACCTCTTATTGCCTAACACTTACATTATAATTTAACACATCTCTAGTAACCTGTGTATCACCACGTGGCTGTGGCTTACTGGCAAGATTCTGACTGGTGTCTGTCTCTGGCAGAGTTACATGGCTTCTTCTTGACTCTGCCCTTTTTTCTCCCAGTATTCAGCTTAGTCTTCCCCACCTACCTAAGTTCTGCCCTACCAACAGGCATAGGTGGTTTCTTTACTAACCAATGGTATTCACAGCATACAGAGGGGAATCCCACATCATACATACATGAGGTAAACAAGCCACAGGAAGCACATAGGTTAATAGAAATGGGTTAATCCAAGTTATGAAAGCTAGCTAAAAAACAAAACAAAACACAGCCTAAGCTATCAGCCAAGCATTTATAATGAATATTAAATCTCTGCATGGTTATTTGGGAGTGGTTGCCAGGACACACAGAAAGTCCTCCAATATCCAGTATTCTGCATATGAGACCATAGGTGTGGCACTGGCACCTCTCTTTTTGAGCCTGATATAGCATTATAATTTTCTATATAAACAATTTTCCTTCAAATAGCATGATTTAATTCTCATCACTGAATAAAACTCCATTGTGTAAACATACCATATTTTCCTACCCATCAATCAGTGCACAGGGACCTAGGCTGATACCACACCAGGGCTTTGTGGACAGGACCACAGTCAGCAAGAGTGAGCCGCTGTCGTGGCTATGTGCTGTGTTTAAAGACACAGCTACCAGAGTAAAGAGCCAACAAAACAGAGGAAAAGACCTTTGCCTGCTGTTAATTCAACAGGGGGATATACCCAGAATATCTAAATACTAAAACTATTAAACATCTAAAGAATGAATACTCCAATCTAAAGTTAGTAAGTAAACAGAATAGATGTGTGTGTGTGTGTGTGTGTGTGTGTGTACGGGTGCTGTATACAATCCTTAGTGTGGGTGTTGTGTGTTGTACATGTGTACATGCACATGGAGCCCAGAAGTTGAAATCAAACATGTTTTTCTTTCTTTCTTTTTTTTGGTTTTCAAAACAGGGTTTCTGTGTGTAACCTGGCTGTCCTGGAATTTGCTCTGTAGACCAGACTGGCATGGAGCTCACAGAGATCGGCCTGCCTCTACCTCCCAAGTGCTAGATTAAAGGCATGCACCACCACCATCAGGTTTTGAATATCTTCTTTAATTATTCTCTGCCTTTGGTTTATAGAACAGAGTCTCTCACTAAACCTGTAGCGCATCAAGTTAGTTACAACGGCTGACCGATGAGGTTCAAGTAGTCTTTCTCTCCTACATATCCTCCTACCCTCCAGCCCCCCACCTTCTGGTGCTAGAGAAACAGGCAGGCCACCCCCAACCATGCTGACATTTTCACACGGTTTCTCTAATCCAAACTCAGGTCTTCATGCTTACACAGCAGATATCTTCCTGCCTGAGCCAATGACCAGCTCCTTCCAAGTAACTACAAACAGCCAATAAATAGATGAATCATTCCATTTTTGTCCCGAGGAGAATAAAAATGGAAGAAGTACATCATTTATCTGCATTTGCTTCTAGAAACTTCAACATCAACCACCCTAGAGCCATCTATCCAGCCAACCTCAGGCATGACCTTTCAACAGTGCAAGCCCTGGGAAAAGGTGTCTGACAGCCAATCTCAGTTGCCAACTCCACACACTTGGGAAGACAGAATGTGGATTGAAGATTCACACCCTCCCTATCAAACTGGTCTGAGCAAGTCTGTGGAGCCAGTTCTTGATTGCTAATTACTGCAGAAAAGCCCTCCTACTGTGGGAGGCACCATCCCTAGGCAAGTGGGTCTGGGTTCTGTAAGAAAGGTAGCCAAACCTGAGCCTAAAGGAAGCCCAGGGGCAGCATTCATCTACGGTTTGTTTCCTGCTTTTGCCTTCTGCATCCCAGCCTCCCTGGACGATGAAGTGTAACCTGTGAGCTAAATTAAACCCTATCCCCTGCAAGTTCCCTTTGACCAGGGTGTTTATCACAGCCACAGAAAGCAGACTGGAAGAGCCTGGGGAGCCCACAGATGGGCACCGTCCTGCCATAAGTCAACCCATCGAGAGTAGCTTCTTTTGCCTATCCCCCAACAGACTGCCTCCTGACAGAGCAAACTACAGAACTCTGTATTTACCATTTGGGACACATACTCACCCCAAGTATTTGCTTTAATGTTATCATCACTTACATCCTAGTAAAAAGATGCATGCAGAACTGCAGGGACGACCTTCATAGAGTCCAAATCAATGCACCAAGAGCCTTCATGTTACTCCCACGTCCATCAATCCAGCACGTTTACTGCTGTATAGACGACGAATCGATAAGAATATACACCTCCAAATACCTATAAAATAGAGCGCTGTAGAGTAGACACCGTGGGCCTACAAGAAGCAATTATACTGCACAATTACCACGCGCGCGACACAAACAGCAAACAGTTATCTTAACTGCCCGTGAAAAGCTATGGGAGGGGTTTCAAGCTGGCCTGCCTCCCCTCGGCTCCTGAAGGAAGCCAGTATGAGGAAGTACATCCCTGTCCTTTATCCACACATTCTGCCACTATCACCACAACGGAAATGCTACGCACTAAGCAGGATGAACAGACTACCCCAAAGCTGGGCTTAGAGCTGCCTTCTTCTGGGGCCATGGTGGAATCAGGCCAAGCCTTCAGAGACAGCAGACTGGAATCCTCTCTCCAGGACCACACAGGTGTGTTCTGTTATAAACAGGGAGGCTGTCTCCTATCCTACACACCCCACTTATCCACAGCAGGTCAGCTGCGGGCTCGATTCCACTCAGGATCCAGGGCCACTACAGGTTTATTTTCAGTGGCAGACACAAAGAGATCAAGACACGACAAGCCACAGTGAGCCTACGCTCACAACACTCCACCCACAAGGATAAACTTCAACCTGAAGAAGTCCTGAATTCCCAGAGGGGGAGGAAATAGCACCCCTGCCTGGAGCATGAGCCAAAGCAGAAGTGAGCAGGCCAAGCATCATCCCCAAGATGGAGTGACTGTCTCCACTGGCCTCAGTCTATGTGATGCTAACTGCTCCCCACTAAGGTGGACAGGTCATAGAACCACCTGAATTCCACCAATGAGTTCTGAGTCTACAAGCCAGAGAAAACCTCAATGTGATTTTGTGTGTTGTTGGGGAGTGTGGGTGAATGTGTACACAAATGTGAGCAGGCACACACACTCATGCACATGCATGTGAAGGCCATCAGGAGTCTGTCCAACCCTCAGCATCTTCCTGTCTCCCTTACCTGCTGAGCCATCTCCCCAGCCCCTTGGGTATGGTTGCTGAGAACTGCCAAGTCAAAGGCTTCCTGGGACCTCTCCGGCCTTCCCACCCATTGCTCCCTATCCCAGGATTCGGCTGTGAGACTGCCCATTGCCCGAAAGGAGAAAAGGCCATGGCCATTTGTCTGGCACCTTGCCCCTCAGGACTGAGCCCATCAGAGCATTATATCCCTGGCCCGATATCCCTGGCCTGGGTATTGCTTGTCCACATTTCAATGGCACCTGTGCCCTTTGTGGTGTGGAGAGGAGAAAGCTCCCAGATAAGATGGAGACTGACTTTTTAACACTTCAATTCTCAGGCATGACCACCACGCATGGCACAAACATCTGCCCGTCACCCAGACACCATGTCTTCCACATGAGACTCATCGTCTTGAGAAAAGGCAGAACTTAAAGTATCACCCCGCTCCCCGAAGGTGAGTGGAATTTCAATTTCCTCCAAGAGCCCATTGGGCTGTTTTATAAACGGATGCTTTGTCTCCATGGTTCACACGACAGTGAAGCCTGTCTTTCGGAGTTCATCTCAGACCCTCTGTCCTGGAGGTCCCCTTGAGAAGGACTTTGCCGAGCTCCCGACCTTATTAGACGCACGTCGGGCAGAGTCCATGCACTCCCGGGCAGCCTGCCTCTCATGGCATCAGGGGCAGGATATCATTTGCGAGCAGCCAAGGTAATTACCATCCAGCAGGGTCCAATTGTTTTCAATTAAAAGCTTTACTGCAGTCTTTAGTTTTAATACCACTGTGGCCATCTGCTCTCGCTGAAGATCAACCAGCCAAAAGCCCAGGCCACGTCTTAATGCCATTAACTCCAGAGGGGAGTTTTCCCTGCGAAGTGGGAAAATCTTAGCAGCCCAGGGAAAATATGAGAATGTCCCTCGCAACACACACACACACACACATATCCTCAGTGGCCGCGGGGGGGGAAAGCTCAAGACTCCAGAAGATTTACCCACAGGGACCAGCACTTGACTAGAGTCCTGGGCCACTCTTTTAATTCTCTGCATCGTTTTGGCAGAGGAGGCTCAGCTTTGTGCCTTGGCCTGTTTTCTACAAAGTCTCAATATTCTTCAGCGTCGCTACTAAAAGCTAAAAGCTTTTGAACCGGTTTCAGCTGAATCACTTTGGTATGGCCGTTTCCCATCACTGATACCCAATATTAATTGGCATCTTCTTAGGTCACCCTGACTCCAAATCTAAGCATCTCTGAATTGTAAGGCGTGATCCAGATACCTAGTGGACCCTCACACTGTGGTGAGGAAGCAGTTGCCACCACTAAGAGCCTGCAGCTTGCCTTCATAGCTCACATGATTCTGAGACAGGGCCTTAAAGGGTAGCCTGAGCTGGTCTTGAACTTCTATATACTCTAAGCTAGCCCAGAACTCTCAATCCACCCGCCTCTACCTATCAAGCATTGGGATAAATGGCCACACATGACTGGTCCCAGCATTTTTAGAAATCAGCTCAAACATTCATTCCTAATAACTTACACAGAGACCTTGCTTCCTGCCTGCTGCTCTTCAGAAACAAGAGACTATTGCAGATAAGGATCCCTCGAGATCCTTCCATCAGTTCCAGTGCTGTTAGAGGGGATTCTGCTGGCATCTTTAGCTTCCCATAAATCCCCACACTCTGTACCTCTGCCCTCCAGCTACCAGCATTCCCAGGACCTGTTCAGGAGCTTTGGGAAGCATTCTGTGTCTGAATGAAAAGATAGGGTGGGGGCAAAAAGAACTACGTTTGCATATCAAGGTTCTTCAGTCTTTTCTTATGTGCAGAGCCACGCCCAACCTAGACTAACTTGTAAGTCGGGTCCATTGTGCACCAAGACAGAAGTAAATGCTCAGAATAGGGGGACAGAAATCGCCCAGATTCTCTGAGGCAAGATGGCATCAGTGTAGCCCTGAGCCACTTGGCTCCCAGACCCGTGAGACTCAAGGCATTGAGTTATTTCAGACAGACCATGGGATTTACTGTTATTTGAGAAAGAAAAGAAACTTCTAGCCATTAGAATAATCAAAACCAAGGCAACAGTCAGAAAAGAGGCTGAGAATCCTGGAGGTGCTTGTGCTCTGATTCCAGGCCAAGCGTTCCTCTCTTGAAATGGCCATGCTGGTCTCTAAATCCCAGGACTGTGAGGAACTAGCCAGATTACAAGAATCCTGGATGAATTAAGTCATCACCCCTGAGTCATGGCTGTTGCTGCACTCCTGAGATTTCTGCCTTGCCATCTTCCAAGAACTTGTAGGGATTATACCCTGCTGTCCCTCTAACACAGCATGTGAGGTTTGCTTGTCACAGCAGCAAGACCTTTCTACCTGCTCACTGTACCGACTCGCAAGTCTAAGCAATGCAAAAACCTCATGTAAGAAGGAAGGCATCGAGAGACTGAAAACCTTAACAAGAAACTTACATTTAAGAAGATATACCAAATGCCAGCCCTTTGGAGGGGAGGGGGGCTTCAAAAAGTCCTGATGCCAAGGCCCACACCCTACAGGCACTAGACTGGAGTGTCTGGGCTAAGAGCCAGGTTCAGGGTGGTTAGAGAGATTCCCCAAGTGGCAATGACATGCAAGGAAGATCCAGAGATACACAAAGTCCTCGCAGATACTTTCGCAATCTGCATAAACATATTTGTGTCAGAGAACTTGGAAAGCAGCAGCTGGCTGTTCTGCACAGGACAGGCAGGTCCTACAGGGTCTCCGTCATCTCAGCTTGAGGCATCCTTTGGGGTTCACTTCATTTGTCTCAAATTCTCTCAGTCAGCTTTCCATCAAAAGATGCCCGGCCTCTCTAAGGTTCATACAGTTTCTGCCTTGAGATTATGGGTGTGCGGCAGTGCCACAGGGCACATACCTAGCATGGTTCTCCCCAGACCATCAAACACAGTTGATTCCCTTCCTAAACCATCCTGGGAGCTTCCCCACTGGTCTGAGTCAGGTCTGAGGTTCAGGAAGCTAACAGGCAGATTACACCCTGCAGGCAGTAGCTAAGTCTCCTCTGAACCTGCAGTTTGCCTTGGCCTCAAACAGAAATGATGGACAGGAAACCTTAGTGTATTGCACTGCCCTTGCTAGCAAGGAGTAAAGTAAGGAATGAGATATTTATAAGTTCTCTGCCCCTGTGCCGGAAACTATTTTCCAGAAGCTTCAGCATACCAAGGCTAGGCCAGCCTGGACCAGTCGCAGGGATACCTGAGACAAGCAAGCCTCCAGCATCTGTTTGTGGACCATGCAGGCACAGGTTCTCCGTCCCCTGGGTACTTGTGACACCCCGAAGCCTTTCCTTCTAGGCCCAGGGGATTACTTAAGAAACCTTCCATGTAGTACAGCGATCAGATACGCTCTCAGAGGCTTGGCTAATGGCCACTTCCTGTGCTTGTCAAATACAAAAAGAAAAAGCAGCACGTCCCTCTGACTTATTGTATTGCTTCCCGTATGCGACGATCTGGCGGCAGCATAATTTAACGTCTCTCAAAAATTAAAAGCCTCTGGCGAGGGTACCACAGCCGAGCCCTCCAACCCCTGTTTCGCTGATTAGAAAGAAACCTTTGCCAAGACTTCCATTACGAATAGTCATTTTCTAAGATGGAACTCCAACGAGAGTGACGCACAGCCATATATTAAATGAATGGATGGAGGTTATGTGTCCACCCTCTGTACCTCTGAGCTCATTCTGGAGATTAAAGTGACTTCCTTTAGTGCTCTCCAGCCCGCACCGCACCCATGATGTCAGCTTCCCCCACGATCCCACCCTTGACCTTCCCCCAGCAGGCCTGCAGCTCCCTAGCTCTTTGCCCTATCTCAGCCTCAAGCTAAGACGCTGCTTTGTTCCAGATCTTCACGTCCCCTCAGGTTCAGTGACCGGACACCCATGAAACACCTAGCACCTCCGCAACCAACCACCCTGCAGGGCTGCAGACAGCAGAGACAACAGCCAGGGCTTGCAGGATGGCTAGACCCCAGGCCACAACTTCCTCCCAAAGCAAGAGTGTGATAATCAGGACCGCAGGAACAAGGAGAGTTCTTTGTTCTGCTGACCTGAGCTGAGGGCTCTTTCTCACCCTTTCTCTCAGGAGGAAAGGTCATTTCGATGTCTTCAGTGACCTGAGTGTGTTTGTTTCCATCAGTCCGAATGGTGTGCTTTTCAGTGTAGGATTGTGAAGGGGAATGAACAGTTGGAATCAGAGCACACAACTTGTACACTGCCCTTGTCCGTTCACAGTATGGCCCCCAGGAGTTGTATTTGGGGAAGTCAAAAATCTTTCAGAGCCTCAGGTTTCCCATGTGTAAAGTGGAGAATTGTTGTGGGCATCCATGGGCTAACATAGATGAAAGCACCCTAAGAAACTGAAAATAGAGCAGCTCTCTTTGTCATGAAAAGCAAGAATTGATTAGCAGCTCCAATCGTGACTACAGTCGATGGTCTATGTCTTTGTGTGTCTCTGAGTGTTCAATGTACGTGGTACAAATATGAACAAGATGACTCGGGTGTGGCAGATGCTCAATATTTTGAGGAATGGCTGTCATGCACCTCTGTGTTTTCCCCGGGCTCCGCTTCCTCTAACAGGCTGCAAAACGCATGTGTGCAGAACCGTGAGGCCCAGCAGGAAAACTCTCTTGCACGTTCAGAGAAGTGAAGCACGTCAGATGTGAAGCAGAATTGTTTTCTGGTAGAGTTAATCACCTTGCCAATAGCCCCTTGTTGATTAACTGATGAATTCAATGTAGCCTTTTTGTCAATTTCCATTCCTATTGGGTAGTTTCTCTCCTTCAAGACAAATTTGTCAGAGCATTAGAGGCCATGTACCCCAAATCCACTACTTAATTTATTTTTAATCCCACGAAAAACCAAGACTGATAAAAGTGCTGATGGGCCTTAAGCAATTGATTGTTTGAGTGAACGGAGGGTGATGCTGTATTCAGCTGGCAATGCTGTAACTAGCGATGATGTAACTAGCAATGCTGTAACTAGTGATGCTGTAACCATGCAATTAGCTCCAGGTCCAGTCTTAATAGAACTAGCTAGTTGACCTTTGACCTTTGCCTCTAAAGTTCATAAGAGACTACAGTTCATCCAAAATATGTACATTTAGGTCATTGGCCCACAAAGGTCACAAAGCTTCACAGATGGGACAAAGTGCTCAGAACCCCATTCAGGACATGTCTATCTCCTACCATTGGGATAATATGACTAATCTGAGTAGCAACAGTCATTGCAGCGGACTGGTCTTCAGGCTGCAACACCCAAGGAAAGAAAACTATGGAGGGCATATATGCGTTATAAAAACTCAACCTGAAGATCAGAAAAGCAAAGCAGACAGTCACTGACTCTTCCCTCTACCTCAAATCAAAATGACAATCCTGCCTCCATGCAGCCTCAGGATGAGACTGTGTGAGAGCTGTCCCTTCCCATCTTATATTCCTCTCTAGCGCTGGGATTAAAATCATGCACCACCACCACCCAGCCTCTATAGCTAACTAGTGTGGCTGCTGGAATTAAAGGTGTGTGCCACCACTGCCTGGCCTGTATGGCTGATTAGTGTGGCTGTTTTGCAGTAACCTTTAGGCAAGCTTTCTTTATTAAAACACAAATAATAGACCACTAAAGGGCAACTTCTATACACACTGCCAACACTCACACTTACACTCTGGAAAGGCTTTGCCATCCCTCTGAGCCATGCCCAGGGAACAAGCGAAGGTTTTGCCACTCTTATGGGGGCTGAGGCATTGGGGTCCTTAGCATGATCACGCCTGCACGAACAATACATATTTGTTCATGATTTTTCAATCCCTACAGGTTTGTTCTCCAGATTCATCCATTAAGCCCCTTACTCAGAAGGGTCACCATCAAGGTGAGCGACCAAACAGTGTTCCATACACTCCCTCAAGCCCACTGCTAAGCAAGCAGGCTCTCTAGCTGCTCTGCCTCCTTGCCAAGCCAAGCAATCTTCACCTTCACCATAAGAACACCTTCCCTATCCTCCCAACCCTACCCCACATCCCAGCTCAGAGCCTGCTTCATGCACATAGCCTTCTCTGTTGAACTTGACCAGATGGGCAGACATAGCCCTGAGTATCCAGTAAAAAGGAGCCTTAGCTTAGCTCTGAATGCTAGAGAATCCCTGTATGAGTAATGTGTTTTGCTGAGCTTCACATGGAGAACTGAGACCTATTGTGGGTTCTCTTATTAGTAGCCACTCACAGGTGGAAAATCTGAGGACAATTAACACACAGAGGTCACCTCTAACAATGAGCCCATCTGACACTCACACAAGGTCATGTGCATAAGAGCCCAGGTTCCTCTTTTTACCTGATGCATCTCTTCTTATCTGGGGCATTATAGGCCTGTATCTTTACTCCCACCAGACCACCAGGTCCATGGACAGAGACCACGACTGCCTGGCCCTTTAGAATGAAGCTTGCAGGGGTCTATGAGGACCCCCAAGGATGACACTCTCCTGCCATGGTGCGGCATTTGGAGTTAGGCTAAGCTGCTTCTTTGTTTTGTTTTAAATCTACTGGTTAATCAATGATTCTGCTGGGAGATACTGTGGTATCTGCTCCTGAGTCCAGGAATAAACAGAGAAATGTCTCGGTGACCTTAACCCTGTGTCATTGAGCCTGCATGTCTGTGGAGAGGATGGGACAGGCGACATTGTTGAGTCTTATCTTTTTCATATGTGGCAACAGGCTTTCCACCTAAGCAGAGGGACCATTGCTGAAGTGGGGAGATATTACTGGATCAAGAGGAAAGTCAGCCTGCACAGGAGAGACTGCCCGATTCATCTGAAAGCTCGGTCGTCAGAAACAAAAAAGTCAGCACGTAAAATCGCCCCTGTTCCCAAATCTCTGGGGATGAAGGTTCAAGACAGCCAGATTGTTTGTGCTGAGGCATGATCCCTAAGCAGAACTGAGCAAGGCCAGGAGCTGCAAGACCAGGTATGATGGGGAGGGAATCTCAGTTAATGCTTGGGATTGTAAGCACATCCGAGACAAAGCCCCAGACAGTGAAGACCCATCTGGATGGCGATGGTCCCCAGTGAGGAGACGGGATCCCTCCGACACGCATGAGAAGGCGGGCTTTTGCTCTGCCATTGATTCCATAAATCCCCTCCGTGTAGCTGCTTCCACTTGCCAGTTTACTTCGATCCCATCAGAAGCACAGTAGGAGATGCTCCCGGGAATCGAAGAGCATCCCCAGAGCAGGGCTGACCTGTACTCTGACCTCTGCTTGGCATTTGCTTCGTGATTTAATTTACCTTTTCCTGCTCACCTTTCCCTCTCTTGTTTACCTGGATCTCAATTGGATTTAGCAGCTGAATTTTCATTACACAAGTCAGAGGTCCTGGGGAAAGTTTATGAGGTTTGAATTTCTGCCAGCAGGACTCTGTCTGCTCTAGCCTGTTCCCCTTCGGAGCTGAATCCGCCTAAGCCATGCTGGCTCACACCATGATTGCAGATTCAAGGAGCTTGAGTTTCTCTCAAGGTTCCTTCACTCTCAAGGACAAAAATAAGGGCTGGGTATGCTGCAGTAAAGTGAGCTGCCCAGTATGCAAGAGGATCTGAGTTCTCATTCCCAGCAGCTGTGCATGGCAACACCCTGGGGAGACAGAGAGAGGATCTGATCCTTAGAGTTCATAGGCCAGAGCTAAACTGATGAGCTCTGGAGTCAGTAATAGACCCTGTCTTAAAACTGAAGTGGACAGCCATTAAGACCCCTGATACTGACTTCTGCTGGCTTCTGCACACATGTTCACACACATGCCTGAAACACACACACATGCCATGACGTGAATACATTCATATAAGCACACACTCATAAAGGACAAAGTTTACACAGTGTTCTTGCTGTGTGTTCAGCTAAGGTCAAAGCAGAAGCTGGTCAAAACATAAGTGCAGCCTTCATCATCTGCAGTGGCACAGCTTCCTCCAGGGGAACACTTCCCAGGTCTTTGTTACACCAGAGAAAACAGGACTGCCAAGAGTGTGTGTGGTGGTGGGGGGGCTTAAGCTCCCATAATCTGCAACAACAGCTCCCTCTCCCCCTGACACCAATACCGACCCTACACGCAAGCACAGGTCACTGCGGAAGGCCCGCAGGACAAGTGCCCCGGTGCCCCAGCATCTTCCCATCCACACGCCCCGGCTAATCACGACCGTGGGAACTGTGGGAGGGCCGTGCTTTTCTATTGGAGCTTCCATGGAGAGAAAATGAGAAGAAGGGATGGCAGCTCTGCCTAAGGGCCTCCCGTGCCTGCAGCCTGCAGCTCAGCCAGCTGGAGTCCGGCTTGTACAGCCACGCAGAGGTGAAAATGCCAAGCGCTCCTGTGACCCGAGATGAAGCCGCGATTAGAAGTGACTATAAAGAGACAGCGCCCGACAGGAGGACAGACTGACCCCAATCCATTTTCAATCACCTCTCGGAACAGTTCTTGGGCTGAACGGATGAGTCGGCCCAGCAGGCAAGAATGAGGATAAGGGCTTTCCACCCAGGGCATTTTTTTTAGATGTCCTCAAAGTTGCCACTGCCCCACCAAAAGCAACAATGGGCATGTCAAGGGAGCTTGGTTGGTGAGGAGGGGGCTGGGCACAGACAGACCTCAGTATGAGACTTTCCAGAGGACGTCACTGGCTGGCCTCTTACAGCACGGATTTGGACAGAAAAAGAGACTAGATAATTCATCCTTCTTTTTTTTAAGTGGACTGAATTGCCAGAGAAACCCAGACTGGCCTGCAAAAGGACTGTGTAAGAAGCTGAAATCTCTTGATTTCCTCAGGTCTGCAGGGAGAGGAAGAAAGATAGTCAGCCAAAGAAGGTCACTGTCTCCAGTGACTATGTTACACGTGGCTAAGTGGGGAGGGGCCAAGAAGAGCCCCTCTGCAAGCACTCTCATCCCACAGAGCCCCCCGGGGGCCAGAGAGCTGGTTACTCCCAGAAAAAAGTGATTGGGAGGCTGAGCCTGGCCTGCCACAACAGCCCAGGACTCCAGCACTGCACTGTGGGGGAAGGGGAATGTCTGTGCCTCCTGGGGTTTTCCACTGTCCCTCTGTTTAGCCAGGGCTTCCCGGAGGTCATTCTTCCAAAGACACCAGCAGGACTTTAACCTGGAGGCATTAACTGGGTTGAACTTAAAGCCTCTCTTTATTCAGGGGTATTTAAGAGGGGAGGGGAAGACACAGGGATCTGTGGGTTTCCAAGGGAGCACACGATCAAAACTCAAGGGTCCCCTTCTATCTCTGCATTTCTGCAGCCATGTTTAAACGGAATCTTAAGACCAAGAATAAAGAGTCCACTTTGCTACTCCCGCTCCTACACACACACCAGTTAGATATGGCCACATGACTAAGAATTCACCAAGAACACGGAAACAGAAGTGATGTGCGCAACTTAAGCTGTATCCTCTCCTTATACAAGAGCCGGAATCTGGATGTGGGACTGGGCCTCGCGGATCACAGAGGTGGCAGAGCTGCAGGGAGGATGCATCCTGACACCTCAAAGCCAGGTGAGCACTGGGAGGTTTGTGTTCCTCTCAAGGAGATGAGTAGTTAGTGGC
The DNA here is from genome assembly GCF_950005125.1 of Chionomys nivalis. Classification (NCBI taxonomy): domain Eukaryota; kingdom Metazoa; phylum Chordata; class Mammalia; order Rodentia; family Cricetidae; genus Chionomys; species Chionomys nivalis. Next base: position 8,321,315 of record NC_080087.1, read on the forward strand.
GGCTAACCCCTCCCTATCTGATAAGAGCATACTAAAGATAAAACTTGAGTGAATCTTCTGTAAGTGGAGGGATACAGGAAGGGCAGGAATGAAGAAGGGACAGAGGGAAGGATGGGAGGAAAGGAGAGGATGTATAAGAGAAGAGCTCAAAAAGCAACTCGAAAATAGGCTACAAGATCCGATATTCACATACATAGCAAGAGTCCACAAGGAGAGAGGAGAGAAAACGGAGAAGAACTCAACAATGAAGCAACCCAAGAAAATGTTCTCATGGGTGAGACAGGTGCTTGTGACTTGGAAGAACACAGGGAAAGGCCAACACCATGGTGGAACTAGGTTGGTCCCAAAGCACATCCCTGCGAGAGGAAAGCATGTCCATGGCTAATGTAGCACTATTTATTTAATAACGTGAAAAGCCCAGAAAGCATTCTGAGAAGACTCCTCGTCTACATTCGAAGAAACTTTCAGAAGCATCTGTGCTGCAGCAGTGTCTCCTTACTTAGCATTTCGTGTAAGTGTGGATGCCCGATTCACACTTATCCTCGGACTAGGAACCCAAGGACATTAAAAACGATCATTACACATTGGTACAGAAACTGTGCATGTCCTTCGTAGCACACCCAAATCTTCAGGGTTGACCTCTAAGAGGGAACGGCAACTAACCACACGAAAAGCAAACACTGGGGATTGGGCTTGCCACCTGCAACAAAGACAGGCAACACAAAATTAGAAGAAAGCCTTCTGTTGGGTTTCCTGGGCTGACGAGCACATGGGCCCTGTGTCAAACACATTGACCAGGAAGCATGTATTGGAAGAAAGAGAAGGTAGATTCTCATGCGCTCACACATACACAAGCTGGTTAGTCCAGAGCGGTAACAGAAATACCATGTTGAAATCGCAAACAGATCTTGAATTTAGGTTTTGTAATTTAACTGAATTTTAATACCTAATGTACTAGGAGTGCTTAAAAAAAAATCAAGAAATGCCTTTCTGTGATATAAAGTATCCTAATAGAACATAATCATATGGCTGTTCCTTTTGGCTTGCTAACAGAATAAGTTATACTAATAGGTCCTCTAAGGTTAAATCATTCTGTATTCTTGGAACAAATATTCTTTCATAATGATTACCCTGCAAAGAGACTCTGAGGAAATGTATGTGTTTTTGTGGCTGCTGTCATCATGATAACTGATGATGTCCTATTCGGGGTACATTTAGGTATCAAGGTCACACTTCCTTTGATATAATAAACCTGGAATTTTCATCCCACTGCATGCTCTGATGCACATAAATAAGACAGGAATTACCCATTTGGACTTAGGATTGAATCGATCCGTAAGATCACACATGCACTCAGGGATAAGAACTTGCTATGTTATTTGAGTTGTGTTTTCTCTTATTTCTTGATTTTTAAAAATCTTTCTCAATATTATAACTTCATTATTTTGTTAATTTAAGTTTTCATATTTTTTCCTAAAAGTCATCCATTACATCCAGCTTTTTTCCCCTGACTCCTTACTATAAAATGTGCCTATCATTTAAATCATCCAGGTTCCTCCAAAGAAAAACAAACCGATAGTGTAAGTTATATGTAAAACTAATTCCCATTACATAAAATGCACACACTGTATATATGTGCACAAAGAGAAGCAGAGGGCAGAAAGACAAAGGCTTCAGAGAGAAGTGGGATAGTCACAAGATGCAGTCTACACATGCAGACTTGGGATAATCATGTCTAAAATCCAAAGGCAGGCAGGGAGGTAGGCTAACATACAGACAGGACAGACAAGATTCCCAAGACAGTTTTAAGGCCTTCCTTCAACAAGTTGCGTAAAGCCCACCCACATTATGGATGGTCATCCGTAACTCCTGGAGTCTACTGTTGGAGACTGGCACCTGGTCAAACAATGGGAATCGTGGTCTAGGCAAGTTGGCCCATCATGTTCACCATTACAGTGAGTATCACCAATTCAAAGATGTATTTTCTTTCCTCATCTTCACATGATGAGAAATAGGGCATTGCCCCTGCCTATGTGCCCCCATGGGAGGGTGTGACAGCTTATGTGGGACCATGGCAAGAAATGTCTCTAGACACACCTGTAATACAAGCAGCCTGCCTCATGGATTGTACGATCCGGCAGAGCCTACTATTTGGGAGCTGTCTCTCAGGGTTTGAAACACAGAGCATCTGGAGATTGGGACAAGACCAGTTGGAGAATCACGGTGAGCCTCACACCATCTTCAGCAAAGAATTACATATTTTTTTTTCTTTTTTTATCACTGGATGTTCCATTGAGGTCTGGTAGAAACAGAATTCCTGATCCTGAACACAAGTAACCATGTGACCAGAGATGCCTATGATAAGCTTTGATACGTTGTACACACCACGGCATAAGTCAAGATAGACATACAACAACCCATTATTGAATGGTAGAATTTTGTCCTGGTTCTGGCAAGAATGAGACTACAGAGCATGCCAGAGGCCACAGACTGAGGGTGAACATCCATCCAGACCTCAGGGGTACCCAACATCTGCCCTTCTCTTGGGCCTGTGCAGACAAGGAATTGAGTCTGCTCGCTAGGGAAGCAGAAAAGGTTGAGCTTGGGTTGTAGATGAGTCATGTAGGAGCGTGAATGTGTGGCCATAACCAGGGTGTCTTTGATAGGCGGAGTTGCAGGACAGCTCTCTCTGCGGGCAGAACTTTGGACAATGTGCGGCCATTCATTCTAAGTGATGAGAGAAATACCCTGGACCATAAATGATCTCCTGGGCAGTTGTGAACAGTTTAGTTAGATCCGAAGCCTAGGAGAGGAAAATATGAGATGACGCGAGTCAGAGAATGCTGGACGCCTGCGGACACAGGGGAGGTGGACGGGTGTACTCATGTCCTCTAGAAGGTCTCCACATCTAGATGGAGATTCTGAGCAGTTTAAGCCAACCTCTGTCCTTGGCCCTTCCCATGGTGTGACACGGTCACAGTGGCAGAGACGGAAACTATGCATCCTGTCCAAACTGCTCTCCCTGGGACCAACGAGGTAACCGCTGCGGCTGAATGCAAACCTGACACCTGTGCTGGGCTCTCAGGGTAGTGTCCCCTCTCTGGCAGGACAGTTGTCTCTCTGGAGCATGCTGATGAATCAAACCCCTGTTCCATTTTGTAAGTGCCATTGATTAGCTCACACAAACGAACGTGCCGGCAGCTTGCTGTTTTCAGGGTCTCGTGCAGATACACAATTTACGTGCACGCCATTCTCCATTGTCCATAACCCCACAGAGAGCAGTGGTTTAACACCACCCCAACCTCACAGCAAAGGTGATTCAGAAGTGGCTGTCTAAAAGGAGCAGGATCTGTAGGCACAGATGCAATGCCACCCACCAAGGGTGAAAGCACTAGTGCTTGCCCTGCATCAAAGCCACCTGCACAGCATTGTAACTCCACTAAAAGATCAGGAGCCTGGAAACAAGGGACAGGAGAAGCAGCTGCACTTGCCACTCAAGAAGTGATTCTCCAGAAATCCTTAGCAGAGCATGGCAATGTTCCAGGGACAGATAAGACATTGCAACCCCACAACAGCACCCACCAGGCTCACCATGCTCCCAGCCCCTCCAGGAGAAGGAGAGTTGGAAGCCCAAAGTCTTTGATCCTGAAACAGGTGCACGTCTCATTCGCTAGAAAAGAAATTCCCTGCTTTATCTGTTTTCTTTGATATTAAGAAAGTAAAGATATGAATTTATTTAGAGAACTCTTTTCATCTTTTTGCAAAAATTGAAAGCAGCACTTAAAATAAACAAGCTCATCTCTGATTGGCAAGCCTCAGAGGTTGTGGGGGTCCACCCTCAACAATCCTGACTGAGTCTTGGGAAGGACCCAGAACCTGCATCTGTGACAAGGTCCCAGGGGTGTCCTAGTCCAGGTCCACTCTGAGAACTGCCTTCATCGTTTCCCCGTGGCTCTTATTTCCGTGTTTAGACACCTCTCTGACCTTCTTCTGACCTCTGCCGTGAACTCTCTCATGAAAGGATTGTCTCGGCAGAGCATGCTCTCAGCAAACTGCCCAGCATAAAAGAAGGATTACCCCGCAGTGTGCTGTGTCAGCCGCTCTGAACGCCACTCTGCGCTTGGCCAGCTGAGCCTCGTCTCTGCGGATGATCTGTGGGCAGCACCCATCCGCCGTGACCCTGGGTCTCTGCACACGGCACCCACTTCATCTTGCACTGGAGAGCCAAGGGCGCAAGTAAGCAAATGCCTCAAAGCTCTCCTGCAAGGGGAAGAATTACCACACCCGCCCCAATGGAGGGACTTCCTTTATTCATAGCCACAACGAGAAACGAGAGCTATATAGCATTTCGAAACGAGTTAGGACAGTAAATACCTGCTTGAAATGAACGGAATCGAAATGAGTCGTTTGAAGCCCCACTGTTGGCTTTCATTCACTACTGTTCCACCTTTCTTTGCACACTTAGGAAGAGCCTTTGTTTACAGAGAACCAAGTGGCCAGCTACCCTCTGGCTTTGGCAGTGGAACAACAGGGTAGGTCTGCCTCTTATTTGAATTAAACATAATTTATTCTCAGCGATCCATTTCTCATACTCTGTTCTTCTTCTGGACCCCAGGCTTTTAACTGCTCTGCAACCTGTTTTCTCCCATCGGACAGTCAGACCCGGCCCTGTCTGTTAGAGAACCCCTTCACCCTGATCCACCCTCACCCCAGGCATTGAGCTGCTCAGTGCTGTGGCTCCTGTTGGAATAGGTACCTCCCCCAGCCCCGATCTCATTAGAAGAACTGAGTCGGGGATGCTGGCCTCTGCTCTTCTGAAGCTCTACATAGTCCATGTATTAATTATAGCTGGCAGCTCTCTGGCCCAGTGCAGAAAGCTGCAGCTCAGGAGAGCAGTGGGAACAGGTCACATGAATGGGCTCCCCAAGAGGGTGAGGTGATTCCCTTGAATGTATGTAAAGCTTAGGTCAACATGATACCCTGAAGCAAACCTAGAGCTAAAGATGCCAAATAAGCGGGATTTCCCTGTTAGTGCTGCTTGTCAGTCACAATCTTCCTCCCTCCCTTTTCTGGCTGTTGTTGGAGATGCACAAACACAGGTTCCTCATGGAACCTCATGTGTAGCTTTGGGCTCCCATCGCAGGCGCTGGGTAGGTGGTCCACGCTACTTATTTCAGTCTAGATGCTATTCTGTAACTCTTCATCTCCTCAGTGGGTCCACCGCGACACAGGGTGGTGAGTGAAAACCAGCGGTTTGTTGCCTCCCATAAACAACAGCCTCCAGCATTTCAGCAACTATCTGTCCTTGGGCAAGGGACTTGCAGATCAGAGGCATTTTTGTTTCATGGATCTCTTAGGCATATAACTAAAACTTAAAACCTACCTTTGGCGCCCACATGCCACCCAGTTCTGGTAGCAGAATGCAGCTGTGCTCTCAGAGGTACAGATGCTGAGGGCTGTGAGTTCTTCCACCACAAACTGTTTCAGCACAAATCTTATTTCCTATTGTCCTTGTTTGGGCTAGAAAGATATCTCTGTGTGTGTGTGTGTGTGTGTGTGTGTGTGTGTGTGTGGTGAGCCATCAAAATTTTGAAATACGATTAAGACTAAAACTACAAAAAGATAGATTGACAAACCGACTAATAAAATACCAAACTGGAACTCGTAGTTCATTCCTGGTACGGTCTTAGGCACACAGCAAACGAGCAGAAATGATTTGCTTTAGTGCGTTAGTTCTGAGGGCTGACACGGCATGATGGGGACAAGAGGCTCCGCCCTCTCCCCAGATGACAGAGCCTTTGTTTGTGTTGACTCCTGCAGCAGTAGTGGAGTTCAAGGAGAGTACAAGGGTCAACATCTTGCCAAGCTGTGAGTAGCCCTGGGAAGTCCCTTCACCTCTGTGAGCTCTAGCCATCATCGGTAGAATGGACATCATACCACCCCCCCCCACACACACACACACAGCACACGGCACAGACTTATCAAGGTATCACATGACTAGGAGAGAGTCAACAACCAGAGACAGGGGTGAGAGCAACCCCCCACTCCGAATGACCTGGCTTGTGATTGGATCGGCAACACCACACTCCCACTTTCACGCGAATGGAGCCGTGGCACAGCAAGAGGCTGTAATGGCTGCCCAAGGACTGGGCGGGGCTCTAGTGTTCTGGGGTACAAGGTCTATTAGGAAGTGCTAACCCAATGACCCTTGTGTGCCTGGTGGCCCAGTGTAGCCGTGGCCTCCTGGCAGCCTGGCAAAGCTCCCAGGCTCTGGCTACTTCTAAATGTAGAAATGTCTCCCCTCTTTCCCTGAGATGAAAAAAGTTAGGAGATACTGTCCTTTGCCAGACGTGACAAAGCTTTCTCCTCAGAGTCCAGTTCCCAGGCTTTATAAAAAGGAACTTCTCTTGCTGGGATAGGGGGCAAGAGGGACAAAGAGTAGGGCCGGCTTAAGCCAGTTTAAAGCTCAGCAGCTGTGGGCGAGGGCTTTAAGACTGCGACCGGTTCTGACAGGAATAAAAATGGACAATGTGTGGCCCTGAGGGCATGTACAGCACCATTATAAGTTCATAAAATTGGGTTAAAGTGAATATCAAGTGTACCTTTAAAGTGGAAAATAAAGTCCTTCCCAGCTTGAGCAGGAAGTGGAGGACTCTGTGACCTTTCACCCTTGAAAGAGCACAGGTGTGAATGGGCTCTGTCTTCCTCAGACTCTGGCTATCCCTGGAAGACCCAGAAACCATTTTTGGTGGGGGTCCCCTTATAGGATTCACTCTTTGGAAAAAGTTAGGGGTGTGCATAAACCGAGTCTCGGAACAAAGAGGCCTGACCTTCTACAGCTCCTCCCCTCCCAGGTGTGGCTACAGGCTATTAGGAGATTGGCTTAGCTCAGTCAGGGTCTTCTGGGATAGGGAGAAAGTTTGTTATCTTCCAACATTCTTGCTGTCTGCTAGAGACCCAGGGCTCTAGGAGAAACTGTGGCTGTGTCTTTTTTGACGACTCCACCCTCACCCCCAGAGACCAGCCTGTCAGTATACTCTTCTGAGCTGGGGCCTGCCAGATCTGCTAGAGAGGTTGGCCTGGTTCTCTGGGCTGTGAGCTTGAAGCTGCCTAGGGCCACCCTCTCACTGTGCGGGGAGCACTCTGGGAGCCCCCGTTTCCCACCTCATCAGGCGCTCTCAGTGCAGGTTTGCCTTGGAATGACCTGCAGTGGATGCCTGGCCTGGTCCAGGTCTGCCACATGGAACTGGAAGTCTGATATATTGGTCTGGTCCCCACACACTCACAAGCCCACGGGTGCCCGGGGATGCTAACACTGAAAGTTCAGAGTCACCCCTCGGGAGCTCCTGGAACCCTGAACTGAGGGACCAGGTGGTGCTGCAGCATCCGGTTGCCTGTGCATACCAGGGTACCCAGCAGCCTCTCTGGCCTGTGCCATAGATATCAGCAGTGTCCCTCCTATCACATCCAGCGTCTGCTGCAACTATCCACCAGGCAATCCTGGTGTGTGAACTCAGAGAAACCTGTATGGGTAATCCTAATGGAGACAGAGACAAGCGTATCCTAAAGTTCGCTGCCCCGCCAGCCTAGCTGATCAGTGAACTCCTGGATCAGCAAAAGACACCAGACATTGATGTCTGGCTTCTATGTAAAAACAAATATGTACACATGCACAGGAACATACAACATGCACACACATACACCCCATACAATGTTTTAAATAAATTTACAGTTTTAGGCTGTATCACGTTTGTAGCTGTGGTCAATAGCATGTTGCCACATGTAGCCTGAAAGCCATGGGTTAGACGTGCCTATGAGTATGGCCAGCATCTAAAATAGATCCCTCCCATCCTGCACAGTAAACACATGTCCTCTTTAAACCCATCAGTGATGGCAGGGCATCTCAGTGCCAAGGCCTCCCAACAGCTAGAGAGATTCAAATCATTTCGATAGTTCTGCAGGTCACAGACTTCCTTAGGAAATGTTATGTAAATTTCCAAACACTTGCAAATTCGGAAGCATATATATTGCCCTTTTGATTTACACCCATAATGGCACTGGCATCTAAATTATTTATGCAATATGATAATGTTCCGTCCATTGCAGACTCTCTGAGGTGAGCCAACAGATAACCACTGTCCTACCTAAAAACAAAACGTGTCAGGCTAGAATAATGTGGTATTTTCTTAGGAGAGGATGGTGTGATTTACAAATGTCACGTTTTCGGGGCACGAGAAAAATTCTCATTATTCATAGCCTGGGATCCAAGGGGCCGTTGAAAAGGCAAACGGCAGGAGCTGCTACAGCCACACATGCTGAGCACATCGGTCTTCTCCGCTGCTGTCTGGGCATGGTTGCCCACACAGGCTGATTGTTTCAGGTTTGACATTAATGACCTCGTGGAATCAGCTCAATGCTCTGAGCACCAGCTGCAGAAACATGTCAGAGATGGCTTCCGAATCAGCAGTGCACACGCAAGAACAAAGCGAAACAGGATAAAACTGTCACCTGGAGACCTAGGGAGCAGCTAACACGATGTCAGCTGCTGGCTCCTTCGAGTTGGTGTTACCTAGAATCGCCGTGCAGCAAGGGCACCAGACGGCTGCCTCCCCGAGGCTGGGTGGCATGAACGATGGGCATTTGTCTGGAGTACACAGACTTTGTGACCACTCTTCTTGATGGATGGCCCTTTCCTGTCCCTTAAAGGATGGCTTCTGGATACAGAGCACTGGCAGGTTATTTTCCAGGCATCTCCTCTTTCCTCCAGTTCTTTGCTGTCAACTTCATGGAATTAAAAGTCAATTTCACACAATTGAAGAAGAGAGGAAATGTTGGGTGTCGGGAAGGGATGGCCCTGAAGTCAGAGGAGCAGACTGACCTTGAACCATCAAAACACTCTACGAAAGGACAACAGCACCAACCACTCAGTCTTACTGCAGCATGGGTCCTATGGCACTCTCTCAGAAGGCCGGACAGTAGACAGCAGCCAGGAATGCCCCCTAAGTGGTACAAGTCATCCACTCCCTTAGTCACACGATCATACTTAACCACCAATGTGGTGGCATTAACAGGGGGGCTATTCGGCATGAATATCAAGTCCTAGGGGTTTTGGCTTTGTGTATGGATTAGTGAGGGTGATCTTCAACCTTCCTAATGCTGCAGCCCTTTATGTTGTGGTGACCCCCAACTTCATAGTGTAATTTTGCTACTGTCACAACTCGTAATGTAAATATCTGATATACGGGGGTCATGACCTATATGTTGAGAACCACTGGATTGATGCCTGGAGAGGGCTGCAGGGAGCTGGCTATACGTCTCTTCTACAAGGTCAAAGCAAGGCATCCATCACTATATCCCGAACACAGACTCCATGATGGTAAAGTTCAGCCTTTAGCACTGGGGGAAAATAAATTTCTGTTCACGCAGTCTACAGTATTTTCTTATAGCAGTATATATAGACACCGTGTCTTTCCCGGAGCTAAGAGCAAATTGCACACTGATGCCCTGGGAAGCATGATTCAAGATGGCTTCTAAGACTTCTGAGTGTCTAGACCCCTGTAGGTAGGTTACTAACCCGTCGTCGTTGGTAGTTAAAAGACCTGACTGAATCAGAGAGGACTTGGACAAAGGTGAAGTCGCAACAGACGTCTGTGACTTCATGAGCTGTCCATGTTAGGAGCATGCACGTGGCCTCGGGAGTCAAGACGCACTACCCAACCACCTCAAGGAAATAAATTTCATCAACCTAATGTCAGCCTAGAGATTCTAAAATCCTGAGCCTCAAATAAGACTCCAGTCCCAGAGACACCTTCATTTCAGCCTGCCAGGACTCTGAGCTGGGTATCAGTGTGTCCTTGTCCCCTGTGGTCTCTCAGAGAGTGCCACCATTATCACGTGTGTTATATCAAGCACCTAGGTTTGTGATAATTTGTTATCTAGACAGAAAACTCATGCAGACACCTGCTAGTTCTCGGAGGAATGTTAGTTAGATCAGGGTTATTTACCTAATGGAAGCATGTGTCCATAAACAAGGAAAGAGAATTTGGATAGACTCCGATGAACTGAATCTGCGAGAAAAACTTACAAATTCTAGAATTGAACAGGCTAACATTCTTGCCCATTTACTTTTCACTCAGCTCTGTGACTTCTGGTTTCTGGCTTACTCTGCAAGTCTTTGTCTCCCTTGTTTCTCATCAATACTGTGTTTAGAAACAACGCAATATTAGTAGGACTGTCTCTGTTGGTTATCTTCTTCTGATAGTGGTCCTCGGCCTCCCATACTATCTCCACCCCCAAGGTGTCATACAAATATTGACAGGTAAGACCATGGTCTGGGGTGTGGGCTCTGCAGTGCTCCTGCTTTCTGCCCACCTGTTAACAAGGCCTCTGATGGCCTCTTGGCTTTGGCTAGGAAAGTGAGCTTTCTCTTCAGCGCAGCAAAGTATCAGAAACTCTGTGTCCTTGACACATTGAAACTGTCTCCCCAGTCACCCCTGAGACACTGGTGTGTCACTGTGACATTTTGCATTGCATCAATCAGCTGATTGTCACCAGTCACCCACCCCCCACCTTGCCAAGGTGCTCTGCTCTGACCTTGCCACCACCCCCAGTCCTGGACCCTGCCCCCAGTCCTGGTCCCTGTCTGGCACCTGCTGATTTTTCAGAAATAGAATTTTGGTTACTTTGAGGCACTCTGATCTCTCTTTCTGCCTACAGAGCAGCTCTTAAAGCCTCTCCCATCCCAGCCAGGCGATGGTGGCGCACACCTTTAATTTCAGCACTCGAGAGGCAGAGGCAGGTGGAGCTCCATAAGGTTGAGGCCAGCCTGATCTACAAAGTGAGTTCCAGAACAGTCAAGGCTACACAGAGAAATCTTGTCTTGAAAAAAATCAAAAATAAATAAATAAGCAATGACAAGTGTATTTAACAACAACAACAAAAAAATCACCCATCCCATCCCAACAGACTAGCCACTATGATGCTCCCTCCTTAAGAGGGGTTCTCTTGCTGAGTGGTTGCTCCATCCTCAGAACACTCTGCAGATGCATTGTGCTCCCTTGTTCCATTACACATGATAGATCTCCAAATATCTTATAGCAGTTTCAGAAGGACAGCTTGATCAAGCTGCTGTTCACGGAATAACAGGCAGTCCCTTCCCTTAGTAACTTAACAACAGAGGTGAGCTGTGTTTGCACTTCTGTGGATAGACTGGTGAGTTCTCCTAAGGCTTTTGCTAGGCTTTCTCCAAACTGCCCAAAGTTGGACTGTGGGCCTTGAAGGCTTAAAGATGTGCCTGGTGGCTCATGCTGGATGACACTGGGCACTCCTGTTGTCTTATACAGAGCCCCATATTAGCCTGGGCCTCCATAGTTTTCTCGGGTCAGCACTCTGAGGGACAGAAACAGAGGTTACGCGCCTTCAAAGTCCTGCTTTAGAAGTCACCAAGTGACACTTTGATGTGGGAGTGATTTCTTTCTAATCTGTTGCTTTCATTGGTTAATAAATAAAGAAACTGCCTAGGCCCATTTGATAGGCCAACCCTTAGGTGGGTGGAGTAAACAGAACAGAATGCTGGGAGAAAGAAGCCCAGTCAGGCTGTCGCCATGATTCTCCCACTCCAGATAGCCGCAGGTTAAGATCTTTCCTGGTAAGCCAGCTCACGGTGCTACACAGAATATTAGAAATGGGTTAGATAAATATGTAAGAGCTAGCCAATAAGAGGTTAAAACTAATGGGCCAAGCAGTGTTTAAAAGAATACAGTTTCCATGTAATTATTTCGGGTGTAAAGCTAGCCCGGTGGTGGGATGCGGCCCGCTGCTCCACACAACAACACTTCATCCACAGTCTATCACTCAAAGCACAACAGCATGTGACCAGCCCCATTCCAGGGGCTGACAGGTAAGGTGAAAAGCCAGATGGTGATGGAAAGAACAATGATCACACAACAGACAGCCCACTCGGGTTGGGGCCACACGAGAGCAATCGCTGACTGGCTCTGTTTAGTTTTCCTCTTCCATTCAAGTCTGTGTGAACATATTCCCTGTCCCTCCTCCTTGTTTTCCTCCTTACCCCTCTATCTCTCTCTTTCCCTTCCTCTGTCCTCCATTGTCTTACACACACACATACATACACACATACACACACACACACACACAGCACAGCACAAACCTTCAGAATCCTAAACAGGGAGACACACTTGAGAAATAAGCTCATCAGTATCTTGTTCCTGTTTGACTCTGGCCAAGCTTGCCTCCCTGGCTCTTCCTGTAAGACAAGCTCTCGAGGCCATACCCAAACCCTTAAACATATTGGTTATAAAATTGGCCCAGTGTGACCAGATGTGTCTGAATCCAAGGAGCAGGCTACATTTTCAAACTTGTGGCCCCTTTCCACCCTGACCCTGAGCTGCTCCTCCTAAGTAGGAAGAGGACAAGTGCAGCTGTTCCCTGTCTCTAGGGGGGTGTTCACATCTGTGAGTGGGTCTGTGCAAGTGAGCACAGCTGCCTGCAGAGGCCAGAAAGGGGAATTGGGTCCACTGCAGCTAGAGTTACAGGTAATTGTGAGTCACAGGACATGAGTTCTGGAAACCAAACTTGTGCTCTCTACAAAAGCAGTATGTGCTCTTAACCACTGAGCTATCTCTCCAGCCCCATCCAGGGATTCTGAAAGGTACCAGAAACCCTTTACTACAAAGAGAAATCATAGATTATCAGAGGTGAGAGAGAGTCAAGACTGGTCTGGCTTCAGAAAGCAGGGAAAGACCATGATGTCATGACAACGGATGGAGTTGACAGTTAGGGGGGCCCAGAAACAATCGAAAAATGTATAGGACGGTGGGCAGATGACAGGTCATAATCCCAAAGTAGGTGTTCCTGGAGAGCCTTGGAGATGATTCGAGAAGAGATGTAGATCATGAAGTGGCGGAGACGGGGTTGCAGAGGCATGACCCTCCTGCGAAGCATGATGAGAGGAGACCTCAGCATTGGGAGCTCTGGTCATGTGGCCTTCACACTGTCTCCTTGAGAGAGGAGCCCTCATAAAAGGGCACGGCAGAATCTGATTACTCGGTAGGAATAGCCAAGTTAATTAACTTGATAAATTCCAGCTTTCCTCTCTGCAGTATAGACACAGCCATATTCTGAGAAAACACAGGATTGCCTCTCCCTAGAGAAAAGTCCACTAATAAAAAGCCATTAACCTATGTTCTTTCAAAGTCTAAAATGACAACATGCAAACCGTTTCCCCCTCTTGTGGTAGCGTTCCGGGCATCCTCCTGAACCCGTGTGGCCACTCAAATTGCTATGCTCTAACAGAAAACAAGCAAACAAACCTAAAGGCTTATCTGCCAAATTAAGAGTTAGGAGTGGCGAGACACGTGGGATGAGAAAGGGGACTTTCTCAAGGATACAACTTAGAAATTACGCTTTTAAGGATTTTTTTTTTTTTAAGAAAACCAGCTTGGTACATTTCTATTTTAAAATTAATGGCATATACTTCATCAAAAATGCTATTTCCAGCAAACTGCACAGATAATTAAGTCTAATTTCAATGATGTTTGCAATAAGGATAATAAATCTTTATGGGCCTTATATGCAATCTATACTGAATATTCATTTAAATTTCATCTTCATACAGATTTTTCTCAACTTTGAGTGTTTTATGAGTTCATTTAGCCAGTACTGTGGCTGCGTGACCAAATTTGGGCAAAGAGGAAAAAGAGAACATTATTGCAATTGTCCTGTTTACACAGGACCGCTTCAAGGAGTTGACTTTCCGTTCTGTCTCTGTGTCGATTCCCCTGCCTCCAGTTTGAGAATTGGGGGGTTATCATTCTCACCTGTACCCCTAACATCGCAAGTTGTAATAAATGTTGTTTAAACAAAGCACTCGAGATCCTAAGTGGACTCGGGCCAGGAAGGTAAAAAGAGCCGCTGCTTTAAGTGGCTCCCTGGACAACCCCGCTGCCAGACAGAGCTAAGCAGAGCCCTGAACTGTCACCTCCCCCAAAATGGCACTTTATGGAGAAATTCCTTCTGTGATTTGTTTGTTTTGTTTTTTTTCTTAACTTTCCCAGCCAGGCCATCAGGCAGAGAATGTGATGAGGCAATGAGGAATGCCACAGAGGTGAATTTCCCATAGCCTTGGGTCTGGTGAAAGGCAGAAACGGAAGAGGCTTCCTGTAGAACTGTTTGCTAGCCTCTGAATGTCTCTGCCTTATTGTCTCTGCTTGTGTGTGTCCCTATTTTCCGGCTAGCTCAGCTGGATTATCTTTAGAACATTGACAAGTTTTTATATTTTACTTTAGTGGTCAGCTCGCGTATTCTTTTTTTGTTGTTTGTTTTTTTTGTTTGTTTTTCGAGACAGGGTTTCTCTGTGGTTTTGGAGCCTGTCCTGGAACTAGCTCTTGTAGACCAGGCTGGCCTCGAACTCAGCTCGCGTTTTCTAAAGGGTGACAGGATGAATATTTTAGGAGATGCGGGCAGGGGAAGAAGTGGCCGTCGCAGCTCGGTTCTGCTGCTGCAGGACAGAAGGAACTGAGAAGAATCACTGACAGATACACTTGCAGCACAAAGAAAACGTTCAGCTCACGTGTTGTGGTAACCAATGACTGCTTTGTGTGGCACCTGGAGGCACAGAATTGCTCTTGTGTGTTGGCCCTTTCCACAAAATGTCATGTGGGGGGAGGACCACGTGAGAAGAATTTTGTGTACTTAGGTTTCTGTTTCAATACCCTCATCTGCCTATTTCCAAGAAAACACTTCAAAAGGTTTAGCATAAATCTCCATTTTCAAATGCATAAAACATCTTTGAAGTGACCTGAAACTATCCAGGGACTGTCCATGACCAACTGGGATGCTTCCCCACCTATGTACACAAAGATTCACACTAGGGATGAATTAAGCCCAAGGTCTGGTGGCTTCCGGCTAAACACAAACTTTATACAACCATTCTTTTCTCCCTCTATTTCTTTTTTAATTGAGACAGGGTCTCATGTAGCCCAGCTTGGCCCAGAACTCACTGTGTAGTCCAGGCTGACTTTGACACCCCTTTTACTATGGCTGCTGGTCATTTCTCAGCCACTCCCTAGCAGGGTGGCTGGGGTTGTTTTGAAGCGACCTTGAAGAGCTACACACTGATTCAGAGTGTGTTTATTGTCTCCTTTGGCTCCCACCAGCAGAGATGGTACAAAAATGGTTAAATATCACACTTGACATTTTTAAAAGATGCAATCATATCTGAATTGTTTCCCATGTTGAAGGAGAAATTAAATAACTCATAACCCTAAACCACAGTTGTTCGAACAAACACGATTTGTTAGAAGACCACTGCTGCCTTCAGTGGGCTGTGAATTTGTATTCCTATCAACTAGGCCATTTATTACTTTCTTTCAATATCAGGGTTTAGCTGAACACTAACGTTACAAAGAGACTCTCAGCCTCAACACAAAACTATTTCTTCCTCTCAGAGTTGGTTTCCTCACCACCTGGTCTGATTCTAATTGAGTATTCAACCCAGACATGGTTGGTTGACTACCATATTCACGATCCCTGCCTACAAAAAGCAGATGTCGTGGTGAAGACGGTGCAGATGTCTTGCCTGGCAGAGGGTGGCATAACACACATGGTGGGGAATATCCAACTCTCCACCCTCCTCGTGGCGGGGTTGCCCTTGAGAGGCCTCCCTGCGCTTGCCTCTCCTCACAAGGAAAGTCAAGCACAGTGCAGCCACGTGGGCCCAGAGGTGCTGGAGAACATATTCAGTCAGGCTCACAGAAGTTCAAGGGATGACCTTAAACAAAAACTTAAAGCAGGGAGCGAAGACCATAATTTACACACAGTCCAAGGGTGCCTTTTGTGAGAATCATAATCATCTGCCCTCCTACCAGAACCAAAGTTTGAATTCTAAGAGTAACTTCAGTTATACAAAGGATTGCAGTGCAGCTCAGCAGTAGACATTAGCAAAGCCTCAAGTCCCATCCTTAGTGCTGAAAAGGAAAGAGGCAGACAGACAGTGAACGACAGAGATTTGATAACAGCATTTGCTTTGTAAATCTTCAACAGTCATTCCTCTTTATGTGCAGTTGTGAAATGGCCGATCCCCTCATCCCCAGGCTTTCAGAATAGTGGTTTGTGTACAAACGAGAGCTCAACACAGCATCCACCTGAAGTCCAGGATATCAAACACCACTGCAAGCCAGAGCAAAGGGCAATCAGGGGCTATTATTCAGCTGCCCTGAGGCCTGGGATCAGTAAGATCCTACACTCCCCTACTCCTCACCCTCCATCCCCAGCCTTTCTGGCCTTTTCTCCTTTTATAGCCATCTTCCTGCTGAGGAGTCACTGCCTGCAGGCTACACATGGTAGGGATACCAAGTGTGGCCCAAGGCTGACTCTCACTTCTCTCAGGCTGTAGGAGCTGCTCCTGACAACAGTTTCAGCTCCACTTTTAGGCTCTGGGACTCTGAAACCACAGCCTTTGCTGGAGTGATTTCCATCCGACCCTGCTGAAATCTGAAGAATCATGAGGTCTTTACATGGCAAGAATGCCCATCAGATGTGACCAAGAACACCATCTCACACATCCATCTCACTCCCTGCCACACGATCCTTGCTCTATACCCCCGCTGTACACACTCACACACTCAAGCACCTCACAATCACACACTCACATTCATATACACATTCACACAGCCATGTCCTCTACTCTACCACCAAGGCCCACCTTGCCTCTCACTTCCAGAGTGCAACTTTCAGCCCACCACCTGAGAAGGCAAAAAACCAGAGGCCCCTTGGCCTTTTGAGTTTCCAGTGCTGACCTGAGGGACACAGAAAATGCTTAAGCCAGGCACAGAAGCTGGGGGATGTCTGTGAGGTCTCACAGAATTGCTTTCTATACATGTAGAAAACAACTCTGATAAAAGGAAAGGAAACTTGAGGGAGAGAGACAGGGCATGATGAGAGAAAGAAGACAGAGACTCAATGTTGGTACCCAGAGAGGCCACATAAGCTCCCACCATCCCCAGCCGGCAAGCCCTGCACACTCTGCACGCAGTCTCTGGGATGGTGATGTCTGTAGAGGACAGACAGCTGTACAGACAGACGGATGCAGGAAAAGTCAAAATGAGTGTCCCTGGGCGGTCTCAGGCTTCAGAGTCTTTGCAAACTTCAGAGCAAGCCAGATATATTACACATGGCATCTTATCTCAGGAGGAGGCCCATAATGAGAGTTCACCCCCACAGTGAAGACTAGCGACTCTCCCTTAGACCCCAGGGACCTGAGGGGAGAGTGTAGTAGGAGGCCATTCATTTGTTTCCTGGCCGACCAGACTCCCGAAATAACCACACAGAAACTGTATTAATTAAATCACTGCTTGGCCCATTAGCTCTAGCTTCTTATTGGCTAGCTCTTACATCTTAATTTAACCCATTTCTATTAATCTGTGTATCACCACGTGGTTGTGGCTTATCGGCAAGTTCCCAGCTCATATATATGTCCCTGGAGGCAGTTACACAGGCATCTCCCTGACTCCACCTCCTTTTTCCAGCATTCAGTTTAGTTTTCCCTGCCTACCTCTATTCTACTCTGCACAGGCCCAAGACAGTTTCTTTATTAAATAATGGTATTCACAGCATACAGAGGGGAATCCTACATCAGGCAGAGGACTTGCAGATAGCTGCAAGTTTGAACCAAGGACAGTTGAAGACCAGAGGCCACCTGCTGACCCTTTGACACTGCAGGAACTCACCTGCGCTTTCCTGAAATTCAGGTGCAGTCTAGCAAGGCATGAGGACAACTGACTGAGATTTAGAAAACTGTAGAGATTATCTGACTTCAGAGGAATGTAGTCACTTGCTTCTCTTGTCACCCCGGTGGGCACCTGAGATTCTGAGGCACTACCCTATACTTAGGCCTTGGCTACTCCCTTAGGCTAGGTTGCTGAAAGCAGAAGGAGGGGAGTGAGCTGAGCATAGAGAACAGGTGCTTCCCATGGAGGCAGGAAGCATCAGCATTCCCTACGGAGTCTGGACCAAGGGAAGATGCAGTGCCCTGGGCCAAAACCAGTCAGGGATGTGACTGTCATAGGGAATTCATCCAAAGTATTATTGGATCCAACAATCTCACCCTTCCTTCCTTTCTTCCCTTACACTAAAGACATGTTTTTTCTCAAAATACCCTTTTGGCCTTCACTAAAATGATACAGTGTCAGTTCAAATTTCCCTTCTCGAGCAGCATGAGCAGAGAAGAGTGGCCTCCAGTCCCAGAGACTGATACAGTGTAGCAGGCGCTAGACACTGCCTCTGCTGGGCAGTCTGTAAGATTCCTGATGACCCTGCCCTCTCCCCTCTAGTATGGCCTTGACCCTAGTGGTTGGCATCTTATCTAATGAATAGTATATATCAGAAGCCATGAGAATGTCAGTTCTCAGGATAATTTACAGAAAGACCACGGTTTCCATTCTCTGCGCTCATCTCTTGCTCTCTCCTTAGTCAGGCTGGGATGCTGGGTGTCATGTTCCCCGATGCTCTACGAGAGGCGCAGAGGGTGAAGGACCAAGGGCAGTCATGGGCCAGCAGTCACCAGACCTGCATCAGTCCCAGAGATAGGAGAAGCTGTTGCACCCAGTCAGTCTTCATATGAAACCACAGCCCCAGGCCTCACCTCACAGGCAGATGTTAGAGAAACTCAAAGACAGGGGCTGGTCAAATCACAACAGGTCCCTACCCGCAGAACCTCTAAGGTTGCCTGGGGTGGACTGGGGGTGACAGGGGTGGACTGGGGGTGACTGAAGGTGGACTGGGGTGAACTGGGAATGTCTGGGGATAGACTGGGGTGAACTGAGGTAGACTGGGAGGTGATTGGGGGTAGACTGGGGGTTACTGGGGGTGGACTGGGGTGATGGGTGGACTTAGGTGTACTGGGGTGACTGGGTTGGACTGGGGTGAACTGGGGGTGACAGGGTGACTGAGGGTGGACTGGGGTGACTGGGGTGACTGAGTGTGGACTGGGGTAACTGAGGGTAGACTGGGGTGAACTGGAGTGACTGAGGGTGGACTGGGGTGACTAGGGAGTGGACTGGGGTGACTAAGGGTGGACTGGGGTGACTAAGGGTGGACTGGGGTGGACTGGGGTGGACTGGGGTGGACTGGGGGTGGACTGGGGTGGACTGGGGTGGACTGGGGGTGGACTGGGGTAGACTAGGGTGGACTGGGGGTGGACTGGGGGTGACTGGGGGTGGAACTTGGTGTCACAATGGCTTGTTTGGTATGTGTGACACTCTGGATACTGACCCAGAAGGGAAAGAAAAGCAACAGACAGATGACACACAATGAACTCCATGTTAATTTTTTTGTTTTGTTTTTTAATGTGTGGGCCTTTCATTTTGACTTTTTTTTTTTTTTTTTGGTCTTTTTTTATCTTTTTGTTTGTCTTAAAGAGAGAAAGAAAAAACATAAAGTTGGGTGGGGTGGGTAGGAAGGTGGGAAAAATCTGGGAGGAGTTGGGGGAGGGGAAAAACATGACCAAAATATATTGTATGAAAAAAATGTAGTGAAAAAAACATTGTACAATCTGCTCATTTTTACATAAAAGAAGATAGAGAGCCCTTCTGGCTTAAATCCTCTCTTCCCTTTTCTGTCCTTTTAAGATATCTGTACATTCTAACTTTTTATATATTTTAAATCATCGAAATAAAAGGGCAAAGAAGAAGAAGCCAGAGATGCTCTCTCTGTATGCACCGTTCATCTCTCAGCAGAGAGCCGCATTCTCCCTCAATCTCAATTTCTGGCCTCCTGCTCTATCAAGGGTTGCAAAATTACATTCTTCTCCACATTACCTGGTGGATTGTTCCTTTTCATATCTTACACACTAGCTGCTCTGACAGAGCAATCTTTGTACAAAATATAAAGAACCCATTATTTGGCAAATGAATGCTTCAGTTGCTGTGGCTATATTACGGGATTGTGACATTTTTCTCATTCCCGCCCCACGGCGGAGGCTACATTGCTCATTACCAAACATCTCAACTGGTTTTGATCTCGACAAAATGCTGCTCTACTCATCTTGAATGTCGGCCATCGACTGCTGCTGCTTTCTGCAAAGGCAAGTCCTAAGTCACGCTTATGTAAGAAGGTTCTGAGCCACACTTTGTCCCCGTGCGTAAAACAGCACCCAAGGCAGAAGCTACCATCAGATTGGCTTAAGACCCCCCAAATCTATTCTTGCTGGAAATCCCCCTATTGCATAAAAATATAACAGAGGGGGTCCTGTGTGTGAAGCATCCTGTGTTCCTAAGCCCTCTGCAGGCTGGATGAGAGCCTCTTCCCCATAGAAGGGGGTCCTTGGACGTCAGGACCTTACCAACACTGTGAAGGACCTTGACCCCCTGTGTCCAGCAGGGCTTTGGTCACCTAGCTCCCCTCCCCTCACTCCAGGTCCCTTACAGGACTGGGTATCCTCTCTGCTGCCTGCCTTTCCCTTGGAGAACCCTGCTATTCCGAAGTCCTGCATCTGCTCCCTCATCCCTCAGTATTTCTCTTACTGAGGGATATGGGTGTGATGGTAAATCTTAATGGCCGACTTGGTTGAATATGAAATCAACTTCAAGACATACCTATGGGTAAGCCTTTGGGGGCATTTCCAGGAAGGATTAAATGAGGGGAAAGGTCCCACCCCCACAGAGTGGGCCATCCCTTCTGCCTGAGTCCCAGATATAGGGTCTAAAGAAAACCATTGCTGCCCGCCATCCATCTCTGGTCCTTGCTGGTGAGAGCATCTATCTCATTGTTGGTGCAACTGGCATCCTTCTGACGTGAAAACCTGACGTCTTTGCCTTTCCAAAGTGCACTGATGAATGCCAACTCCCCCAGGAACCCTCCAGGCCCTCGGTGCCTGATGGTGATCTCTGAGGCATCTTTGTGGGCTGAGCAGCTACCTCTGCAGCCTACAGACAGCCACTGTTAGACTACCCAGCTTTGTTCTATAAGCTATTCTAATAAACTCCTTTTGCAATACATACTCACGTAAGTACTGCATACTGACCGACTGTACCTCTAGACTCCTATAATACACATTCATTCTATCTGGTCCTTTCCAGAGAACACTGACTAAAACAGACTATTTCCCCCTCATGGAAACACCAAACAGAAAGCTAACAACCATCCTTAATGACTGAATAAACGAATGGATGCATTTCATCACATCACAGAGGGATAAAAGGACAAGCGTCTCAAAAAGAAAAATGCACACATACCAGGTACCAACTGCCCAAGGAACTGCAGTATGAAAGGGTAAGGCATGCCTTTCAGAAGCTGGAAGACAGAACAAACCCACGCTGCAGAGCAAGGCCTAGGCGGGCTCCTCCGAAGGGGCAGCGACTAGACCTGGTGTCCTGCAGCAGCTTCACACATCAGGACGAATGAAGGGTGTTTTCACCACCTGTTTCTTTCTTTACCACTGCTCAGCTCAGCATTTGCAGGCCTGGGGCCTGCTAACCTGAGGGTGAGAGATTCATGGCACAATGTGGTCCTGGCTGATGAGGAGAAGGAGATGGATGGATGGCTTGACCTTGAGTTTAGTCTGAAAAGTGGTCCCAGTCTAATGAAGTAAAATGCTGTCCTTTTCTCTTTCCTCTGGCTCCTGTCTGCTTGTAAGGCAGAAGGAGGCACCATGACCCTCCCTGACGGCAGCTTTGACCTGCATGGTCCACCAGAGATTTCTTGGGTCTCTGTGATGTCATGCAGGCCTTTGCTCTGACTTTCGGCCTGTTCACTCTCCCAAGGGCCAGCATCTCCTCTTCTGCCCATGTCAAGTGTCAACCTGCCCCTTCCCCCTGCTTCAGTGGTGTCATGAAGACCAGACTGAGTGGAACTATTTCACCGGGGGTGCCACGCATCACCAACCCGGGGACACTCCTTACCCCTTGGTGCCTGCAGCCCAGAGGATCCAGCCAGGATGCAGAAGCCTGACATCACACCTGAGTACACTAATCCAGTTGATTGGGAAGGGGTTAAACTGTAGAAATACAACACCCCACAATCAACTGGGGCACATTTTTGATACATGATGAGATTTACTGGAGTAAGCACATTGAGAGGGGCGCCATCTTCTTGCTGCATTCCCAGCCCTGCATCCTTCCTCTAGGGTTGACAGGCTGCCCAGCACTATGTATCCAGCAACTGAGATGTCTTGGGGGTCTCGGGAGCTCACTGGCTGTTTCGCAGACATCCTCACTTCCTCTCCGAGGAGATTGCAAGTCTGTCAGGCAAGCACATCTCAGTGACGCCTCTGTTCCCCAGGCTTAGCCCAGAACCTAGAAAGTGGCAGGTGCCTAAGTCAGTCCTGATGCTTCTGTGACAAGTCATGGTATCCATGGCAGCACCGGAAGCACAGATCAAGCATCTTAACAACGCTGGAGGTCAAAAGTCCGATGCACCCAGGCCTGACGCCAAGGTTGGCTCTTTCAGGCCGTGCTGTCTTCAGAGCCATGCCAGTCAGGCCTCCCCACCTCACACACCACACGGCTTCGCTCCTAGGGCCATTGTGACCATACTGGGCCCACCCAGCCACCACAGGGTAGCCTTAGTCTCAACTCGACTGACTCCCAACCATAACTGCATCTATAACTTGCTCTCCCTTTGCTGCTGTTTTTCATGCCACCGTGATCGACGGGTGTATCGTGAGTGCCGCTATGCTGATTTCTATATTGTAAGCCCCATCACAGTGTGCCAGAGTCTGTTTTCTGTTGCCATGGCAACATACTTGCCAGGGCACTTTGTAGAGAAATTTTTCTGGTGCGTAGCTCAAGACAGTCCCCCCTGCTCGGCATCTGGAGAGTGCCAGTTGGTGGCCTCACAGGGGTGAGAGAGTGGAAGGGCTGCCGAGAGGGCAGCCAGAGGGCTCAGAGCCAGGTTTGCCCTTTTTCATAAAAGCTTGGTCTCTGGAGAACTCACTCCAAGGGTCTAGAATTCTGAGGTCAGTGCCCACAGGACCTTTCTACCTTTCCCTTATTCTGCATGGCTTCAGCACCTCAACAACACTACACTGAGGACCAACCTTCCTCACCTGACCGAGAGACGCTCTAGGCTATATTCAACCCCAGCATAGAGCCTCTGAGTTCCAATAGCCATCCTCACAGGACTCCAACTGCAAAAAGAAAACACCATCAAAATTCCGTTTCTAATTAGCCCCAGTGGCCACAAATGGCAGCACTGGACAGTGGTCAGAACAAGTCAGTGGCTCACACTGGACAATGGTCAGTAAGGCAGTAGTTCACACTGGAGAGTGGTCAGAACAGGTCAGTGGTTCACACTGGACAGTGGTCAGAACAAGTCAGTGGTTCACACTGGACAGTAGTCAGAACAAGTCAGTGGTTCACACTGGACAGTGGTCAAAACAGGTCAGTGGCTCACACTGGACAATGGTCAGTAAGGCAGTGGTTCACACTGGACAGTGGTCAGAACACAGTCAGTGGCTCACACTGGACAGTGATCAGAACACAGTCAGTGGCTCACACTGGACAGTGGTCAGAACACAGTCAGTGGCTCACACTGGACAGTGGTCAGAACACGGTCAGTGGTTCACACTGGACAGTGGTCAGAACAGGCAGTGGCTCACTTTCCCAGCAGAGTTGTCTAAGTTGCAGAAAACATTATTGGTTAGATTTTATTTTTCCTCAGAGGTAGCTTGACATAAGCCAGGATTTTTTGCTTTGTTTTGTTTTATGTTGGTTCCCTTGGGTCTGCTCCATGAGTCCAGGGAATTGGATCCCATTAGAAGACACAACCGTGTGTGGGGAGAAGGCTTAGTAGAGGAGCAGGCATGGTCTCTGTGGTGGAAAAGACTGAGTTCAATCGAGTGCCAAGTGTCTACAGCCACTTTCCCTTCCGTTGTGACTTTGCCCCTCCAGATGCCAGTCTGCCCTTGATCCCAGGGGACCAGTGGACCTGAGGGGGATTCCTCACCCCTCTCCAGGACGACTTCCCTGGGAACCAGATTACAGGTTCTATCTGCTTCAGGAATGAGTTCCTGGGGCAAATGGCTCTGGCCTTTCCCTGCTGGGTTGCCAGGGCACTTTATCTTTTAGGCATCCGTAGGGCAAAAGATCATTGCCAAAGTACGGGCATAGGAACACAGATGAGGCTCTTCCTTCTGACACTCTAAACCAGAGTGGAGCCACACTCGAGTGCAATTCCCACAGGGAGGATTTGGCCCCTCAGACTCTGCATGGAGTTCTGTGGGACATGTCACACCACTGTGGAGAGTGCTTGTACCCTCCCTGGAGTTCCAGGAACATCTGCACCCTCATTGTTACTTTCACCACCCACTGGTGGCATGTCCACTTTTGATCCTTACATTGTAATTTAAAATATTATCAAACTTAGCATGTCTAAGGTTCTGGGTTCCCATTCCAAAACCCTGGTCTCCAAATACACAGAGAAATCCGGAGAGATTTCATGTAAGAAGTCATTCTGCGTTGGTATCCATTACTAGTTCAGTTGCCAAAAGGGTCTCCCTATCATTTTCACAGAATCCAGTTACTGCCCTCTTGATCCCCAAAGAAGTTACAAGTTTATGTAATCATGATTCATAGTATGTTGAGCCAGAAACTGCTAATTTTCTTAAGACTTTACTTTTATATATATATTTTAAAATGCTGCAAGATCCCCAGAGGCAGAAGATAGCAGAAATGCTGTAGGTCCCAAAGGTGGTAGCAGGCCATGTGGCGGCAGACAGTGGGCCCTGCGAGCAGCCAGTTCCAGGCAGAGATGGTTCTCTGAGCAGTGGCTGGTCCCAGGCAGGGAGACACATGGCAGGTGGGCAGAAGACAGAGACAGGATAGACACGACTTGCAGAGTGAGGTTGAATATTTATTCGAGGGGTTATGGAGGGGAAAGGGTGAAGGGGGGGACAGAGAGCTAAGAGGAGAAAGAGACAGAGAAGGGGGGAAGCAGAGAAGTGGGGAGAGAGGCAGAAGAGAAGCTGCCTCTCTGAGAGGAAGAAGGAAAAGAAAGCGAGCGGATGGGGGAGGGAGTGGGCGTGGCTTGTCTCTTAAAGAGACAGAAAACCACAACATTTACCAAATAGGAAATATTGGTAAGAGGGGAAAAAATCATATTTTTAAATTCTTTATAAAATTTCCATATCACTTTTAAAATTGTAACTTTATTTAAATTCCTAAAACATGAAAATTTATAAGCATCACGTTTGAAGCTGTGGTTTTCTCTTACTACACATAATTATTTTCTTCAGGCTGATGAATTCCAACCTGTATCTCTTCATGAATACATATCCAGATAGCGTAAAAAACATCCTTTTTGTGGTTGTTGTGTTTGTTACTATTTCTGAAGAGTGGTTACAGTGGGATCTCCTTCCCCTTTCCCTTGTAACCCGATGTCTACTTATTTGGTGCCCTGATGAAGTCGGCGTTTGGGTTGTCAATGCAGCTTTGTTTCAATCTGTGCACTGTGGATTTGACTGCAATGGTAGAGTACAATTTTTTGTTTAAAATGTTTTGTTTCACAGGAGGCGTTTCAAATCCAGTGTCAGGCATTCCTGAGTTAGGAATACCAGCCACAACTGCACAAGTGAAGAACAGATGCTGTTGTTTGTGCACTCACTCAGGTGTGCAGCTGTGGTCTCTGTGTTCACAAATGCACGTTTACACAAAACACCTCTATGAAAGACCACAACTAAGGCTAAGAATACAAAGAAACCTGCACTTATAGACCAGAATTCTCAACTTGTTCACAGACACAGTGATATTAAAGACAGGTTTGAGTATTCACTACTAACATCATTAAAATGAAAAATTTTAAATAACAAAAAACTCCAAATGAATAATTAGTTTAAAACGATGGAAGTATTTAGTAGGGAAGAAAATTCAGACTTGTTATCAAGGTTGGCCTCTGTTTATTGTATATTTCCTGCGTGCTGGAAAGTGCACTCCACGCTGTGAAAACACATTACCACATCAGATCTGCTGGGAGCCGATTCGAGTGGCCGCCATTACAAGATGGCACTTGGCCCCAGCCTCGCTTGCTGGACAGCTCCATTTAGGCAATGCAGTGGAACCGTGCCTCTCGTATGTGCAGTGACGATGATGTGCTTAGGGCCAATCCCGTGGCCAGGAGCATCGGCAGGCGCGCATCGGCCAATCCAGGCACGACTCGTTCCCTTACCCCCTATATAAGCAGCCGCCATTTGGTGCTCGGAGCCCCCTCGCTTCCGCTCTCCCTTCAACCAAGAGGCTCCAATAAAGTGTGATTTGGGAAGAATCCTCGTCTGGTGGTCGTCCTTTCCTGCTGGTCAGGGAGTTCGCCGCACAGATCATTATCACAACAGCCCAGCTCTGGAAAGTGACGTGTCTTCCAGGTGGGTGTGATACCTGTGTTCAACACTCAGCTTGCTAGTCTCCCAAATATGATTTTCTTGTTATCTAATCAGTATGTATAAAACATGGAATGTGCTGGGCGGTGGTGGTGCACGCCTTTAATCCCAGCACTCGGGAGGTAGAGGCAGGCAGATCTCTGTGAGTTCAAGGCCACCCTGGTCTACAAGAGCTAGTTCCAGGACAGGCACCAATGCTATAGAGAAACCCTGTCTCGAAAAACAAACAAACAAACAAAAACATGGAATGCATGCTTTATGTATTGAGAGGGTCCAGAGTTTTACATGTGCCAGGACTCCAGGGAGCATCCAAAGCACTATCTCCTCGTTAGACCTGAGATGTCCTGGCAGCTCTCGGTCCCAGCTTCCCATTGTGACTGAAGTGTAGACTCTCCTCTGTGGCTTGTTTTCTCTTTTCATTTTATTTTTACTTTGGACCTTTCTGAACAGTGCACTGTGGTAAGTAGCCCCCTTCTACACTCATGTTCCTCCTTTGCCTCCTCTTCCTCCTCCTTATTCTTTAATTTTCTTTTTTTCTTTTCTTTTTTTTTTTTTTTTGAGAATGGGTATCACCATGAAGCTCTGGCTGTCCTGGAACTCATTATGTAGACCATGATGGCCTCCCGTGGTGGGTTCAAGGTCTCTGAGGCTCCTGTGATGGGTTCCAAGTCTCTGATGCTCTTGTGATAAGTTCCAGGTCTCTGAGGCTCTAGGGATGGGTTCCAGGTCTCTGTCATTCCTGTGATGGGTTCTGGGTCTTAGCTGTAGACATATTCTGAGAACAGAGGGACACAGACACCCAGGCCAAACACAGACTCTGGGCTTGGTATGCCTGTGAGCAAACCTAACAGGTTGGGCGTTCTCTTACTGAATATTGCCTGTATTATTTATGCCAAAAATCCCATCAGAGAATCCCACTTTGTGATCTCATGTATCAAAATATGAATAGGTGAATTTTAAACATGTACAAACCATGGATATTATCCCAGCCACAAAATATCAGCCATTTTCTCATTCCAGCTAGTAGGAGAGACCTTCGATTCTTTAACAGCTGAGACTTTAGCCCTGCTTTGGTCTTCCATCCTTTCAATGAGATTGATTACAGTGTTTAGTCATTGAGTCGGTTCCACTTCTAGACAACATCCACTCTGGAGTCAATCTCGACTTTCCCGAACTCTCCCCTCACCTCAGTCACCCACCAAAGCCCACCTTCTGCACGTCCTCGCCAAGAGCATCTGATACCTACAGTGTGCTCCTTCAATACAGTGGGGGAAGACCAGAACGTCAACACAGACGTCTGCTCCTGGCAGTCTTTGGCTGGGGATGGGGAGTGGTCAGATGCCAAAACTATCAATCATTTGATCTAATTGACAATTGTGGAGATCAAAACTTGGCAGAAATCCCTTAAATAAAATTAGTAGCTATGTAAATTAGTTATTCTACTTTAATTGACTATGCTCTTGGTGGTAGAGAGAAAAATAAAACAAAGAAAGATACTTTCATCTTTAAAACGGTCACATAGTCAGGGCTGGGAAGAGGGCTCAGGGTGGTTTTCACGCAAGCATGAGGACCTGAGTTCAAATCCTCAGAACCCACGTAAAAGAAATGGATTTGAGCATAGGTTTCTGTAACACCACTGCAGTGTGTGTTGGGGTGGACATGGGAGACCCCTGGGGTTACTGGCTGACAGTCTAACTCCAACTTCAGGGAGAGATCCTGTCTCAGAGCAAAAGATGGTGAGTGGTAGGGCGGGACCCTTGACATCTTCCTCTGGCCTCTGTGTGAATACAAGGTCGTGCCCAGGCACATGCAGGCACACACACATACACATGCACAAATACTACAAGCATAAATAGGTAGGTAGATAGATAGATAGATAGATAGATAGATAGATAGATAGATAGATAGACAGATAATAAATAAATGAAAAATAGTGTTTCTCATGAAAATGAACGAGAGATGATGAGAAAACGCCTTGACAGAAATTTAAACCATACTTGCAGGAAACTATGTACAACCGTGGGTGAGAGTCAGGTCAACTAGATTCACAACAATCCAAAGCCTAAAACACATTTTGCTGACGAGGGAGGGCAGCGGCACTCACCCAGTGGGAGGGAGTACGGTGTAGCCCCCCCAGGGAGGCTGCCACTGCAGGAGCATCACTCTGCTGACAACTGACTGACCTCACCAGAGAGAACACACAACGGCCTGTCTCATCCAGATGCTGTGAGACTGTGAAAGGGGTGAGTCTGTCTCTGTCTGTCTGTCTGTCTGTCTGTCTGTCTGTCTCCCTCTCTCCCATTCTGCTGCTGAGTAATCTACAGTATAAAGTTAATGGGAAACCCTAAGATGCACAACCAGGTGACCAGCTGGGACGGTGGGACCAGAAGGGATGCTCAGGCAGGGGAAAGAACACAAGCTAAATCTTTCGGAACGAATGCACCTTACTGAGCATCTTGACTTTGAATCTATGTGATGTTTTACAAACCTTTCAAAAACAAGTTAATTTTTTAAAAGTATGATCTATAAAAAGATTGAAAATAAATAAACACAGTATCTGTTTGTTGGCACCGTTACATAAAGAAGAATTTCTACAGTGATCTCAAAGCGTCTTGCTGGTGTCTCCCTAATGGATGTGTCCTAAGGCTCCAAATGCCTCATAGGAAGCCTAACCTTCTGTCTCCCTTCCATCAGTCACAGCATTGGGAGTTGTCTTGAAACATGTGGCGGGTGGAGCATTGTGTTGGGAGTAAAATAAGGAATTATACTAAGATGAAGGCTTTCAGTGTTAAAAAACCCAATACACATGTGTAAATTATATCCATTTACTTAATTATTTTTCAGAATAAAATTGTGGCGCTGGGAAGATGGTTCCCCGGTTAACAGTGCAATCAGCTCTTGCAGAGGACCCTGTTCTGTTCCCAGCACCTACACCAGGCTTCTCACAGCTGCCTGTTACCCAGTTCCTGGGGAGCTGATGTTTCATGCCATTGGCAATACCTGCACACGTGTGCATACACACTCCCTGCCCTCCCGCCATGAGCACACAAACACACGATTTTAAAATAAATCTTTTCAAAAAGAAAACTGCTATTACGGCAGTATCTAATGGTTTTATAAAATGTTAGCTAAGTAACCGGTAGGAAGTTTTCAACACATTTAAATATCATTAGGGCACACAAGGGTGCTTGCTCCACAGTTTCTTCCCTGCCTGATTGGCTGTTTTGTATGGTTGTGTGTGGCTGTTTTTGTTATATGACTTAAAGTTCTGGAGAAAGAGGAAGCTTCCCATAGGCCTTTGGCCAACTTAATGTTCTGTGTGAGTGAGAACTGAGAGTTCACATTTCTATATTTTGACCTTTATATTTATATTTATTTTATCAACCCCATAATTGTACTCTGTCCCAAATATTTTTTAAAGAAATGGCCATTATATGAACAATAAATAATATGAGTCAACTATCTTTTTTCCAAATTTTCATGCATGAAGTCACATGGAGGGATGCTTCCTATATGTGCACCCTTACCTCTACGCCATCCCTTCTCTTCCAGCCCTAGCTCTGCCATCACAGCTCAGACCGA
The DNA here is from genome assembly GCF_950005125.1 of Chionomys nivalis. Taxonomy (NCBI): domain Eukaryota; kingdom Metazoa; phylum Chordata; class Mammalia; order Rodentia; family Cricetidae; genus Chionomys; species Chionomys nivalis. The sequence goes on from NC_080087.1 coordinate 8,351,283, forward strand.
ATCTGGTTAAGCCTTTGGCTCAGCTCACCCAAAGCAGTAAAGCAAACAGCTTCCTCGTGTGGCTTCTCTTTTGCTTGTGTGTGTCAGTGCCGTGAAACACAGGATGCCGCAGCAATAATGTAAATGATGACCTAATGAGCTGAATTTAAATCCAAGCCATATTTCCATTCATCTAAAAGCTGTCCCTTAAAAGTCTGTAAAACTAATTTATTGAAAATTTTTTCAGCATAGTGCTCCTTGAGAATCTCCTCTGAATAATGATGCCATGGAATTGCAGCTTTTATCCCCATGTGTCTCACCCCTTCTTCACACAGAAGCGCTGCCAAAGATGAGGCCATTAGCCTCAACACAAGAGGCCTTAGACCCTGACAGTTCACGGGGATTTCTGAAGAAAAGTATCCCAGGCAGGCCACACAATACACAGGATGCTATCCACAGGACTTTCCACAAAGGTTAGGTAATGTGCCTCTCCTGCTGCGGCTGGAGCCTATGTGAGTACCAGAGTAGGGCCACGTGCCTGGAGTGCAGTCGGTATGTGTGTGGGGGAGCCATGTGTCAGAGCCCTATTTGTTTGTGTTGAGGGTGCTGTGTCTCTGCCTGTGGTGCTCTAATGCTCAATGAGTGCCAACAACAGCTCTGGATTCTGAACACCAGAAATCCAAAGTCGAAATGCTAGCAGGCCACACACGCTCTTGAGGCTGCGCTCCCCTTGCAGGGAAGACCCTTCTTTGCATCCTCAGGCACCTGAGGCCACATCGCTCCAGCCTCTGCCTCCACCATCATGTGACCTTCTGAATGCTTGTGCCAGCTCTCCTGTTTTCCATAAAGATGCTTGTCACTGGACTCAGAGACTATCTGAATAACCTAGAATATCTTCATCCTGAGAGAATTAACTAATAACATCCCTTTCATAGAATCTGAGGGTTAGGGCATGGATGTATCTTCTTGAAGGTCATTAGGGAGAAGCAAATGGCACTTCTGATGGACAAGTTGAGCTGCATGTAACAGGATTCAGTTTGAGTTAGATTTAATGACAAAGGAGCTAACGTGATCTCACATTAGAAGCTCAGTTGGAAAGGCACGTAGGGCGTTGGCTTCGTCCTCCCAAGGCAGCAGAGCTACAGTGGCCCTTGAAGCAACAAATATTCTTATGCATGGCCAGGAAGACTAGCAAGAGCGAGCCTCTCCCCAAAGCAAAGGTAAAGCACTTACTGCACTGTTAGGCCCCTGAAACGGTAATAGTTCTCAGGGTCTATTTACAGTCTCACTTATAGGCCAACATCTTCTACCCTGGATCTCGAGGTGAGCCGGCTTCCTCCAAACTGGAAGTTTTATGAAGATGGAAAACATCTGCAAATCATTATGAAACAGAACGAAGGAGGTCAAAAGTGAGTAGACAGACTCTAGGATTGAAGAGCAATGGTCATTACAAGAAAGCTGGTCATTGGCTGGAGACCTCTGGTGCAAGTTGGACATACTTGAACCTGTCAGTCTTTCCTAAGAAAATCACCCAAGTAATTGGAGCAAAAATCAAAGAGAAAGAGAAGCCACGGTGATGTCACTTACAAAGAAGAAAGATTGGAAGCTGAGCATTCAAGCAAGAACCTGTCAATAAATCCAACCATCAGAATGGCATGTTGCTCTCGTGCTACAGTGTTTAAAATGGACTAGTCAAGAGTCTGAACAATCAGGCGACAATACCTGAGCTAACTGAGTTCTATGGGTCCCCAGAAGCCACATAAAAACCCAGGCATGATGGTACTTATCAGTAACCTTGGGGCAGGACACATGGCTCCTGGGGTTCATTGGCCAGCCAGCCTAGTCAATCAATGAATTCTGTGGTCAATGAATTCTCAAAAAATGGAGAGCTATAGAGGAAGGTGCCTGTTATTAACCTCTGATATCCACATGAACCTACACACACTCACACACAAATAAAAAAAAATAGAATGTACTTCTTCAGTTCCAGCAAAGAGTCCTCCCATAATCCTACTGTTAAAACAAGCGAAAAACCATGAGTTTTCTTCTGGACTCATGTCAGTTTTCCTGTCACAACTCTGAAGTTTGTTACCATATTGTCACTAGTCTCTAGGGCACACTCAGCATGAGGAAACTGAGAACCTAGTTTAGCTTTCAATGTTTGCGGCCAACAGCTGGCCTACAGTAGCTTCTCTAAACCCCTGGGCCTGTGCTTCTCACTGTGACACGCTCTGTAAGGATCTGCCCCTTGAGCAGCTCACGGGCTGTGTGCGCCATGTGTCATGTGACTTTTCCTGGGGAGTTATAAAGAAACACGGTGGGCCTCAGAAAGATGAAGCAATGACAAACCAGAAAAGAGACTCTGTCTAAGTTCAGCTTGGTGAATAAATTCATTTATTTGGGATTATAGGAGTGTGGGCAATTTACAGAAGACTACACAGCCTAGATCAGGTTCCCTAGATGATTCAGACAGCTACACCAAGAAGTCCTGCCCCAGTTCACCTGTTTACACATTGTCTAAGTCTGGGGCTGGGTAGAGCCTCATGAGGCTGTGCTAACCATCTTATGAATGGGCCTCATGCATCTCTTCACTCCCTCCACCAGGAAGGATTTCTGGTGAATCCCACAAGGTCGTGCCCAAGTTAGAGGAGACAGCCCTACTGTACCTGTCACCAGATGCTGCTTCAGTCCCATACTGTCTGGAAAATAACAAGTCACTCCGTCCTCTTCCTGGGAGCTCAGCTATGACACAGAGGGCTGCTGGCCTATAGAACTGTCACAGGGCTTTGATTGACCACTGGTTCCATGTGTAGTTATCAACTGAGTAACACTACAGGACCTGGGAACTGGTTGAATTGAAAAGCCTACGGCCCCCGATCTAACATTCCAGGCAGAGGCTATTTTTCCTGGTGACCAGGGTGGGTCAGCTTTGTGACATGTCAGTGAAGCAATGAGGTGACATGTGGGCACCCAGGTTTGGACACTGTCTGACATTGCTTACCCATCTGTTACTATTGGTCATTATTCTGTTTGTTGTTATCACAGATATTGCTACTATTGATCTCATATTAGCATTCCAGTCTGAAGCCAGCAAAGCACAGAACATATTCATTCAGCCCCACCTGCCAAATTCACACCCCTCCAGCCCCACAGCTCCCTACAAAGGCCTGGAGGGATGACTGGTTATGTGTGGTGGTTTGGATAAGAATGACCCCCATAGGCTCATATATTTGAATGCTTAGTCACCAAGGAGTGGCACTATTTGAAAGGATTAGAAGGATTAGGAGGTGTGGCCCTGTCAGAGGAAGCGTGTCAGTAGAGGTGGGACCCATGCCAGGCCAAGCCTCTCTTCTCTTGGCCCGCAGACCCAGACAGAGCTCTGAGCTACTGTTCCAGGACTATGCCTGCCACTATGCTCCCTGCGGTAACAATAGACAAAATCTCCTCTTCAAGAGTTGCCTTGGCCATGGCATCTCTTCACAGCAATAGACCCGTGGTGACTGGGACAGTATGCACGGCAGAGGAAGGACTATGACAGGCTCGGGCCATCCATAAGTTGTAAGGAGGGGGCTGGTAATCACCTGCACTGAGCTGAAGGGGCCAACAGTATCAGCAACAGCAGCAACCTGAGAGCCTGAAGCCAGTCATGGAGGAAGGCTTGATTATGTTCTTGTTCTTGTGCTGTGTTTAGTTTATTAAAGACCATAAGGGTACAGTGTGTGAAACTGCAGGAAGCTACAGTCCCACCTGGCCACTTTCCTCCAGGGCAGCACTCTGGCTTTAGATATGGCATCCACCTACACCTAGGGTCTACCACGTCCATGGTCCACATGCATCATGGCTGTCAGCTCTTCCCAGACATAAGGAGCTAAGGGTCACATGCTCCAGGGTGCTGACCAAATTGTTGGGAAGTTCATCTTTTCTCAATGTAGACATGATTTGACACCCAGAAACAGACTAAGATTGGAGAGAAAGATTCAGAAAGTTGGGCGTCCCTTTCATCTGCATCCCAGAGGAGGTGCATGACAATGCATCCTGGGAAGTGGTTGCTTTGGAGTCCAATTTCTCTTTGGTATCATTGACCTCATCAGTGGTGGCAATAGCCACATCCTCAGAGGGTGCAAAGGAGCCCATGGGAGGAAGCTGAACCCTCAGCGTGGTTTAAATGGTGTTATAGGAACCAGAGGGTGGCAGTGTGAAGTCCTGAGGTGGCACACACCAAAATCATAATGCTGTAGTATTTCACAGGGTCATGTCACAGGGAGGATCTGGCCTAAGTAAGTCTCTTGAGCACCTTCCTTCCAACACCCATCCTTCCTGAACTTAAGAAAGAGCCAAATGAGTAGAAGGAAATGGTGCCAAGTTGGCAAGAAATAAGACATAGTCCTTTTGAGGTTGGACATAAAGGCAGTATGATCTACATGCTTTTAATCAAGTGTGCTTTGTGCAAAGGGCGTGGCTGGCCCCAAGTAGGAATGACTACAAGACGACTCCCCCAGGAGGCTTACCGAAGGCCGTGATCAAGTTAGATGCACCCTCTCAGCCTCCTGCCTCATCGTCACTAAATCGTGGAAGCATTTATATGAGCAAAGCAATAAAAAACGGGAAAGAGATGGAAGAGAAGAGAAACCTATAAAGATGATTAAGCTTGTTAAAATAAGGGCCGTTAATGGAATAAATGACATTAGCTCTAAGTGCGAATTGACAACATCTTTCTCAGGTTGAGATGGTTGCTGGAATGGTAATTCCATTATTGATTATATTTAATTATTAACATTTTCCCCCAAATGAAATGCAAACTAGTTTTCTGGATGACAGACTGTTATTAACTAATGCAGCTAAATAATCTTAATGACTATCATGAATGAAAATAGAAAAATTATTTGGCTTTTTATATTAAAACAATACCAACGAGGGGGGAAGCATGGTTTATTTGAACACATTAAAATGTAAGGTTAAAACTTCAGAGAGAAAACTCTACAATTTGAGTGAGAAAACAACCATGTGTGCAAGGCTGGCGGACTCGGGGTCAAGGCACAAGGTCCACAGGGTGCCCCGTTTCTCCCTCAGCTCCACCTTGAGCTCCTGCAGCAGGGGGCCGGGGAGAGAATCTGGATTCACAGGAAGAGCAGAGTGGTTAAGAGCTAACAAGCAATCAGCGCCAGGGGAATTTGCATTTTTTTTTTATTTGGTTTTTCGAGACAGGGTTTCTCTGTGGCTTTGGAGCCTGTCCTGGAACTAGCTCTGTAGACCAGGCTGGTTTCAAACTCACAGAGATCCGCCTGCCTCTGCATTTTAAGGAACATCTGGAGCCAGAAAGGCACTGGGCATTGACAGAGTGGAGGAGGAGGTAGAGAAAGAGTTTCTCTGCTTCATACAGCAGGCCCTGTACCACTGGGACCTAGGAACAGGAGCCAGTCAGCATCTCTGTCTGTTCAGGCTCAATCTACAAAGTCGTTGCACACATTGACGTTAACTCATTCCACTGCAAAAATGACCCCGATCCCCACAAAGAGCAGACTCAAGGCCAGAACTGAAGAGCAGCTAAATGAAGTCCTATGATTTCCTTATTCTTTGCTAGACCAAAAACATTTTTTCAAGCTTAAACAGAACATATTTTGAGCTGAGAGACAATCTTGGACCAATCACAAACTATCCAGAGCCTATGTCAAGGGTTAGAGAAACAGCTCAGCAATTAAGAGCGTTGGCTAATATTCTATAGGTTCAATTCCCAGCAACCCATGTGGTGGCTCATAGCAGTCTGTAACTCCACTTCCAATAAATCCAATGCCCTGGCACTCTGTGAGCACTGTGCATGTGTGCTGCAGAGACATACATGCAGGCAGATAAGTATGTACAACAACTTTCAAAATAAATAAAAAGGCTGTCATGACTTCTAAATAATCAAGGGGAGCCATGCCATTCAGTTTCTTCAGATAGATATGATAGTGACTCCTGACAGACCCAGTGACGGCTGCAACCTCTGAGACCATGGCTGGTTCTCTGTTTGACTCAATTCCTCCCCTAACCCTAACCTGGCCCTGCAGCTGCAGCACAGACAAAATGAGAGCAAGCACCTGGTGTCAGTTGCTTACTGCCTGCCTTGCCTGGCATTTATGCATCAATTCCTCCCAGCGAGTCACTCTTCAAACACCAACTCAATTTCTCATTGATGCTTTTGCTCTGAGTAACTGCGGGGAGTGCTGGGAACCCAGGTCACCCTCATGATGGGCTAAGACCCTGCAAGGAGAACGAACTGTTGGTGGGGCACAGAGGAAAGAGCAGAAGCTGTGTTCTAGCACCTGTGGAAATGCTAACCCAGTCACGGGGGGGGGGGGGGGGAGGGGGCTAGAACATGGTCCGCAAGCCTCAAAGGCCCGGAAGTTCACTGCAGACCATGCCTGTGCGCCTGCGCAGATTCTTCCCAGTCTAAAATGCATCTCTCTCTGGGCTACAAACTGGGCTAGGCCTGACTGCAGCGAGGAAAGAGAACCGTGACAAGTTACAAAGTGCTTTCTTGAGATCAGAAGGACACCATGCCCTCTGGCACTTCAGAGGTTAGAGGGCAGTGGGCAGGAGAATCCTAATTTCTCCTTCTCTGTAGGTCTGATGGCTCATGAGAGGGTCAAAAAGGCTCCTTCTTCAGGCAACCTCTTTCAAGGTCCTTGTGTATGTGTGCCCTTTGGAAAGAGTGATGCAGGTCACATCTAAGACAGCACCTTCCCGTCGACTGTGGGGAGATAGGGCTGCACACGCTAGCTAGGGAATCTATGTGGGGCTCTGGCTAGGCCCAAGCAGCCAGCATTCATGAGGAGTTGTGGGCAGAACCACTGGCATCAGGTATGACACACCTAGAACCATGGCCACTGACACACAGAGGCTGCAGGCAGAGCCTGCACACAAGGACCAAGATGGCACATAGCTCCTGGAACCCGAGGCTGAGCAGCCCTCTCTCCTGCCCCCAGAACTCGCTCCTCGCCGTTGCTTTCCCTCTGGGCAGCAGAGCTCTGCAGAGACCGCCTGCCCACCTCCGCACCAGTGGGTTGGACGATGAACTGACATTTTCTAAGCAGCCTCTGCTCCACCCTTGATTAGAAACTATCTTTAATTAAAACGCCCCATCAGAATTTGGAGCCAATTTCATCCTGACTCTCCTAAGTGCTCTGCACAAAACATTAACTCTGGAATCTCATTACACACGTTCAAGCCCTATGACAAACATAAATGATAATTCAGTTCTAATGCCTTCTTGAGCAAGCCAGATTTTCAGAGGCTCGTGGATAATGGGAACATACCAGGAGAAGCACACCCATGAATGTTGGATCTCTCTTTCTCCTTACTTTCTGAACGAGTTATAGTCATCACCGAGGACACGTCTTGTTGGTCCCAGGTGATGCTCGCCAGGCAGCTAGTGAAGTTCCTCACAAGTTTGAATCCTTGGGTGCCAACAGAATGTTGGTAGGAGACTATCAGTTAGGTGGGTGAAGGAGACTAAGAGATGCTCAACTTTCTTTCCCCAGAGGCACATCCTCCATTATGCTACTAGAGGCTAGGAAGAGATCCCAACTTTTTGGCCTGCAGACTTGATTAATGGGTCTTAATAGGTCTACGGCTGGGCCCCACGGTGGTGGTGCACGCCTTTAATCCCAGCACTCAGGAGGCAAAGGCAGGCAGGTCTCTGTGAGTCCGAGGCCGGCCTGGTCTACAGAGTGAGTTCCAGGACAGGTTCCGAAGCTACAGAGATGCACAAAATGGCTCTAAGGTTGATATCATCATTGAATTCGCTGATCATACCCTACCTGCTATGTGCTTGCTGTCACTGGTCACACCCGTGATCCACCCTTGTTGATCGGAAAGCTTGTTTCATATGACTTGGTCCCATTCTCTCCAGTGTTCACTGACTGGAGCGACGTTGAGCCCTCGATTCCACCAGGGGCATCTCATCCTTGATTCCTTTATAGCCTGGAGTCAGATGATGAACTTCCACAGGGACCCTCTGTGTTAACCATGCGGAACCAGACAGAAAGTGAGGGGGCTGTAGGCTAAATAATGGGCCAGGGTGAAACCAAACTTGCTGGTGAGGAAGCTCTGAGGAGAGCAGAGGAGGCTGGGGCCCTGCGGAAAGCTGGTATTGTGAGAAACCACACTCCATGTGGGCTGCCAAGAAGAAACACAAATTCTTCAGATCCTGACAACTGCTCCACCAGGTTCAGAAGGCCGGAGCCATTGGGAGAGCTTTATCAGATTTCAACATTCTTAGTTCAACTATAGCTTCATCATTCATTCCCTAACTACAGCAAATACACGGGCCTTCCTGGACCTGGCCACAGGAGGAAAATATAGTCTTCCAGAACGCTGACCAGTGAGAATATAATTTAATAAAAGTCAAATAGCTATTGGTCTCCACCAGACAGCCATTCCCCCCCCCCTCCCATGTTTCATTCTCAGCTCTGTATATCGTCTCCCGCACGGCTAGAACCATTTCTGAAAACAATCTTAGTGTCCCAGAGCTTCTCATCTCTCCTCTCCACAGCCGGTGCCGGAGGGTCTGGGGCTGAAACTCACGATCTAGCATGAGGATTCCAGGCTATCCAACCTCCAGGCTTTAGCTTCTGCCTATGAGATTAGAAAGAAACAGACTCTCATTTTCGTTCGTGTTATCTGTGATGCTGTCCTAATTAGCTTCAGCTTTCATCTTGACGCAGCCCAGACTCATCGGACATCTGAGAAAGCCTCAGTCGAGCAGGTGGGCCCGTGGGCAGGTCTGTGAGAGACGGTCTTGATTGATGGTTGATGTGGGAGGACTCAGTCACAGTGGGCAGTGATTGGTGGTTGATGTGGGAGGGCTTAGTCCACAGTGGGTGGTGATTGGTGGTTGATGTGGGAGGGCTCAGCTCATAGTGGGTGGTGTCTTCTCTATGTAGGTGGACCTGGAGTGTATGATAAAGCAAGCGGAACGTGAGCCGAGGACAAACCAGGAAGCGGCATTCCTCCATGGTTTTTGCTTCTGACTTTTGCAAGCTGGAAATGTAAGCCAAACAAACCTTTTCATCCTTGTGGTGGTTTGACTGAGAATGGCTCCTCATACAATTATGTTTGAATACTTGGTCTCCAGTTAGTGGAACTGTTTGGCAAGGATTACCAGGTATGGCCTTCTTGGAGGAGGTGTGTCCCTGGGGGCAGGCTCTAAAATTTTGAAAGACTCATGGGATTGCCAGTCAGCTCTCCTTGCTTTGTGTTGTGGATCAAGATCCGAGCTCTCAGGTGTTCCTTCACTCTGCCATAATGGATTCTAATTCTCTGGAACCATAAGTCAAATTAAATGATGTCCTTTATAAGTTGCTATGGTCATCATGTTTTATCGCAGCAATAGGAAAGTAAGATACTCGGGTTGGTTTTGGTCAGTGTTAGTTCAGAGCAACTAGAACAAAGGTCAAAAAGGAATATCGTTTTTTAAGAACTAGAAAGGGCTACAAAGTGTGATAGATTTCTAAATCTCTGTGGTCTCTGTTGATACTCACCGGCAACAAAAACAAAATTTCTAGTATTATAGAAGGACTGGTACCAACAAGATAGCCTCCAGTAAGTAAATAGCCTGCCTTTCCAGTAATGAAACACAGACCCGTTCCAAAGGAAGGCCCCCATCTGCCTGGCATCTGGACCACACTTATGACACAGCCTTCCCCACTGTAAACGATTGCATCTCCCATACAAACCCTTCTTCTCCACATTGTTCGCTAGGTATCTGGTCATGAGGACTTGGAAGCTGCTAAATAAAATGTCTTAAAAGCTCATTTTGAGCAGACTAAGCCAATTCAACTGGTCAGTACCAGATACAATAAAAGGCAGCGTGCCTGAACAAGAGTTACAACAGCTCTTTCCTTCTATAAAGTGTGGCTTTATCTGAATGAAGATGGGGTGGCAGCTGTGAGGCCGAGGAAGAGGCTGAGCTTTGGAGGCAGACATCTTCCGTATCACCGGAGGCCAACTCCAGTTCTCTAGGCAAGAGACAGCAATGAGACTGTGCCAAGCTGTCCTGTATTAAGGGAACCCATTCTCCAGGGCAGGGAGTTGGGGTGCCAAGCCCTGTCAAAGGACTCATGACCTTACTGTAGAATGCCAACATTTTAAAAACACACCCCTATAGAAAGCAGCTGCTTTCTTTTCAAACAATCATTGTTTCTCTGATGAAGTCATTGGCTCAGGATGAGGGTTTTCCTCTCACTCCAAGGGAAATTGGGACAAAGACAGTATAGTGATATTTCATAAAGTGTGATTGCAGTCTGCATGCCTTTGGGAGTGACCTAACTGGGGTGACAGAATGGGGAACGAAGAAATGACAGACTAGGATACAGAAAAACTGGGACTAGAGGGGCCAGGCCCTCTGATGGAGAGGCACCAACAGTCTGGAAACGAAGCCTGACTATTACATATAGATGAACTAAGAGGCTGGTTTGCTAATCTTAGTGGGGGTCTCTGTAGGAGAGTGGTCTCAGACTGCAGTCATCCTGGAGGAGAAAATCTGAAGTTCATACTTCCTGCACACAGTCAACATCCATACTCAGACCAGAAGGCCTTACTATCCCTTGAGTCTGAGATGGAGAAAGCCTGCAAGTTCTCATGAGTCTGAGACATTGGGGTCCTTACATGTTTATGCTCATGTCAAGAATATGTATTCATTCATGATTTCATCTGCTCCCCACAAATTCCATTTAAAGGCTGAAGCTGGGTCTTTTAAGTCTAAGACTTCTCCTTTATGTTATGGAATTCCCATGTTGTAAGACAGAAGGATTTTCCAAACAGAACAAACACTAAACTTAGGGAAACAATGGCTGTCTGTTGGCAGAGGTAGGAACCCAAGAACTCCAGGCAACCCTCCATCCTGCTGTGAATTCCAAGGGCCCCTCCCTCATCTTCCAGTTCTTAGCATCTAACTTATTGGTGTGACTCTTGTTTCTTCTGTTGCATGTAGTGTATGTGTGTCCTTCTGTCCTTCCAGTGACGGTACAAACCATCTGACCCCACACTTGGTAACTAGGACAGCAAAAGCACATCTCCCTCTACAACATGGTGTACATCGAATGTTTGGCAAGAACATGAGAAATCTGGCTACTAATAATTTCCTTTTACCCCTTCTGCACATATGCTATGTGTATAACTTATGAAATATTTTCCAGGAAAAGCAAAATTCCTCTCCTGCTCTTTATTGCTGAAAGTTTAGCTCCTCAGCATGCTTTATCTTTCAGATAAAAGCATTGTTCTGTAGCAATTTCTTACATTTAAACATGGGGGATGTGTATGATTCAGCCTAGCTTAAGTCCCCCAGTGGTGTCCGGTTTAGTAATTTCTTTCTTTCCTTTATTAAGGCTCCTCTTAGCCTTTACACATTCCATTTTCCTAATTTATTCATTTAAAAAATAAGGTAAGACTAACTTTTTTACTCCCTCCCAATTTTTAAAAACACTAACCAAAAGAACATGGCAGGAGTGGCGGGGGGTGGGGTGGTGGGGAGTGGCGGGGGGTGGGTAGGTGGGTGGGTGGGTAGCTGCTCTGCTCCCGTAGACAACCCGAGCTTGGTTTCTAGCACCCATGTGAGGCAGCTCACAAGCACCTACAACTCTAGCGCCAGGAGACCTAGTGTTCTCTACTGAATTCCGAGGGCACCTACATGCATGTGCACAAACCCACACATAGATATACACGCAATGCACATTTTAAAAGATAAAAGATTACACATTTTTAAAAAATAAAAAACTAAAAGAATACTTGGAAGTGGATCTGAACTTCAAGTTCAGATTCAGTCTGGTTAGCAACATTGTGGATTCTCATGTACGTGCGCCATCTGTGTATGTGGGGATTGAACCTAATCCTTGGGCATGCTAGGCAAGCTCCCTACCACTGGCCTAAATCCCTAACCACAACCACCATTACCCTCTCCCTTTAACTTTTAACTTTGAAATAGATCTCACTGTTTCCAAGGCTCCCCTCAAACTCACTCTGGAGGCCAGGCTGGCCTTGAGTTTGTAATCCTCCTGTCTCAGCCTTTGAGTGGCTGGGATCCCAGGCCTGTGCTATGAGGCCTGGCTTACATGGTCTTCTCTACTAGGATTATACAAAGAAAAGAATTAAAATCTGGGTGTGTGCACTCTGTATGCTCGTCAAAGCCACTCTTAAATAGACGCAGGGCAGGCTTATTGCTAAACAGTACGTTTTTGTAGTGTAAGACTTTATGTCCACAGCCACCAGATCACCTCTTCTCTGTGAAATCCTTGATTGATTCACAGCCCCGGGTCTCTCCTCAATTCCATATCTTTCTGTAACTGAAAACTTTATTTTTCTAAAAACATTCCTTAATTTTGATCCATCCCTTTTCTACGTGTTTCCCAAGAACAGGCTATTCTGGTAGTCTGAAGTCCATCAGTTGTATCACTGCAGGGGTAACTTTGGTGTTGTGATAGTCTTATAACAAAAATTACATGAAAGCTGGGGATATTTTTATTAAGTATTTGCAATGGAATAAAAATGGAGAAGTGGATGTGGATTATATTCCTTGTGCATGCACACACTTAGGGACTATGAGTGTGTAGTACATTCCTCGTGCATGCACACACACTTAGGGATTATGGGTATCATATTCCATACACACACACTTAAGGACCATGGGTGTGTAGTATATTCTTCATGCATGCACACACGCTTAGGGACTATGGGTGTGTAGTATATTCCTTGTGCATCACAAACACTAAGAGACTGTGGATGTGTAGCATATTCCTTGTGCATGCACACACACTTAGGGACCATGGGTGTAGTATATTCTCATGTACACACACTTATGGACTATGGGTGTGGATTATAGTCCTTGTGCATGCACACACACTTAGGAACTCTGGGTGTGTAGTATATTCTCATGCACACACACTTATGGACTATGGGTGTGGATTATATTCCTTGTGCATGCACACACATTTAGGGACTATTGGTGTATAGTATATTCCTCGTGCATGCACACACATTTAGGGACTATGGGTGTGTAGTATATTCTCATGCACACACACTTAGAGACTGTGAGTATGTAGCATATTCCCCATACATGCATACACTTAGGGACTATTCAGCTCTCAGAAGGATGAGACAAGCTAGGAAGAGATTCAGACATCGAGTTCATCAAAGATCCAAGGCCACTATAAGGAAATCCAGAGACAGCTTTCAGGAAACCATAAAGAAAATTTGGTATATAATTAGGAAGAGAAAATGAATGTGTGGATGAAGACGCTTGCCTTGTGTCGCTGGCCAGCACTAGGAAGAAGAGTAGAGATGTGGGCTGTACATGTTCTATTTCCTGCTCTGTACTTGCAAAGGGGATGAGAGTTGGGCTGGCAGAGTGCCCTGTTTCTCACAGCAGGAGAACCTGCACCTGCTCTGCTTCATTCTGCACACACTCAGCAGAGCAGGCTGTTCCCCAGGCTCCCCGGGAATTCTGACCTAAACCTTTGCTCAGCCCATCAAGATGAGCTGTGTGAATTAGATGGAAAGAGGTTGAAAGAAACTCCGGCAGCTGTTGGTACCACTAGGCTGACAATTACAGTCTTTGAACCCACGTGGACTGGACATTTGCTTGTTTGCACATCTATGCACACACACATACCTACAATTGCTGACCTCTGAGCAATACCTGGAGCCTTAACCTAAGCAAGCAACAGGACAACTTCCTGAAGACAATTGAGTTTTAGCATTATTGATGGCTGGAACACCATGGAGGCACCGGGCACGGTGGGAGGAGCGTCCTGGAGGCATCTGAGAGGATGTGACTCTAGGGTATCCTACAGTGGCACTCGCACGCTGGGATCTACTCAGCAGAGGCCTCCATGAGAACACTTTCCTCAAGCATGAGACACAAGAAAATGTGTCATTCTTAAAACTTCCTGTGTGTTATGAGATGATACACCAGCTTACAGTCTTCCTCAGACATAGGTTTTTCCACGTTTCCTCGTCACCTATCGTTTTAAAGTTTCTCTTGTTGAGGAAATTGTTTTCAGGTGTGTGACTTTTGTTTATGCTGCATTTGTTTAACTCTGTGAAGCTGTGATTCTTTGCCTGTCTAAAACACCTGATGGTTCTAATAAAGAGCTGAGTGGCCAATAGTGAGGCAGGAGCAAGGACAGGCAGGGCTGGCAGGCAGAGAGGATAAATAGGAGACACAAGGAAGAAGAGGAGTAAGAGAGAATAAGGAGACGAGGACATCAGTGGCCAGCCAGCCAGCCAGCCATGGAGTAAGAGGGAAAGTAAGATACACAGAAGAAAAGGGAAAGCCCAGAGGTAAAAGGCAGTTAGGAAAGCTGGCAAGAAACAAGTCAAGCTAAGGCCAGACATTCATAACTAAGAATAAGCCTCTGTGTGTGATTTATTTGGGAGGTAGTTGGTGGGCCCCCAAAAGACCAAAACATCAAAAGAGCCAAAACAACCTATAGCATGAATAATAAAAGCCCAGAGACAGATTTTGGGGTTCAATCTGAAGGTCAGAAAAGCAAAACAGCCAGCCACTGGCTCTTATCTTTACCTCAGTCTGAAATGGCAATCCTGCCTCCAGGAATCTCAGCATGAGACTGTGTCTGAGAGCTGTCTCTTCCATTGTATAATCCTCCCTAGGGCTGGGATTAAAGACATGCATCACCCAGTTTCTATGACAACTAGTGTGGTGTCTGGGATTAGAGGTGTGAGTCACCACTGCCTGCTCTATAAGGCTGACCAGTGGGGCTGTTTTACTCTCTGATCTTCAGACAAGCTTTATTTATTAAAATACAAATGAAATACTACTACAACATTCTCTTTTAGAATGGCCTTTGTGTACACATACGTTGTTTTACACAATGTACAAACACTAGGGCTTTTTGCTCTAACCTCCTTCTCCCCTTTTCCTTCCTCTCTTTGTCTCACTAGAAGAGACAGAATAATGTCACCACTCAGAAATGCCCACACCCTGATCCGGGGACTCCTGACTGCCACCTTACAGGACCAAACAGACTTTGCAGATGGGGTTACTTTACGACCTTTGAGTGGAAGATTACCCAACAACACCCAAAGGACTCAAGGTCATAACCAGGATCTTAAAAAAGGGAAGCGGGCAGCAGAATCACGTCTTCTTCACAGCCCTTAAAGGATCTCAGCCCTACAGACGCCTTGGCTTCTTATCTCTAGAACAAAAGATTTAAGAAGTCAATTAACTCTAAGCCACTGGATTCGTGACCGTGACATCAGCCGTAAGAAAGGAACGCACGGACTCAAAGATCTCCCCACTCCCCAGTAAACTGTCTCCCAGTCAGTTTTAACTGTCCACTGGATGTGGCCTAGAGTCCTCTGAGAAGAGTCTTAATTGAAGAATTGCTCAAACAAATTAGCCTGTGCATAGGCCTGCTGGGGTTGTCTTGATTTGCTAACTAACTGTGGAGGGACTAGCCCAACCGTGGGTGGCGTCATTCCTTGGGCAGGTGGCCCTGGGCTGTCCGAGGAAGTCAGCTAAGCCTAAGACTGTGTGGATGTTTGCAAGCCACATTCCTCCTTGATTTCTGTTTCCAAATCCTGCTTAAGTTCCTGTCCTGACTTCTTTCAATGGTGGACTAGAACCAGTAAGCTGAAGTAAATGATCCTTTCCTTCCTGAAGTTGTGTTTGTGGTATTAGCCTTAATTACAGCACGGAACAAGAACACTATGCAAGTTTCTGGGCTACTACTAGCCACTTTACCAACGCAGCAGCCTAGGGTCTAGGGAGACAGATCAGTCTTGCCTAGCAAGAATGAGCATCTGTGTTTGGATTCCTAGCATCAAGTCAAATAACCAGATGTGACTGCACCTGTAATTCCGATGCTCAGGAGTTGGAGACAGGAGCATCCTCAGGGTCCAAATCAATGAGCTAGTCCAGGTTCAGTGAGAGACTCATCTCATAAATGAAGGTGGGAAACAGCGAGGAAGGTACTTAATGCCATGTTCCTTTCTGTCTTTACACATAGGCACGAGTGTTTGTGCACACACACATACACACACAAAATAAAACACACCACCTTGAACATCTCAGTGCAGAGTTGCAGGCAGGAGGTAGCTATTCTCCTGGTGGATATTCAGGGTCTTAGGGGCCTAGGCTCTGTGATCTGTGGTTTTTAAGTTCTCCACATCTCCATTTGAGCAGGGGAAGGGCGTGGGAATAGAAACCCACAGTCTACTGAGGAGAGCCCACTCCTATAGATGCACTTAAGGCTAAGGCAGGGGCTGTGAAATGCCACCACCCGATTTCCACATCTGCCTTCCAAATGGAGCCAACCCAAAGCTTTGCTGAAGCACTGCATGCAGCTTGGCATCTGATGCTCATGGATGAGGTAGTCTTCTCGGGTTCAGGTGCCCATCCATCCTCTGGTTCTGGTGACATGTGACTAAGATCATTGTCCCAGTTTGCCTCCTACAGCTGCGGCAAAACACTCTCCAAAAGCAACTTAGGGAGGTGTTTATCTTACGTTTTCATGTCACAGTCTGTCACTGAGTGACATCAATGTAGAAACTCAGGCAGGAATCTGGAGACAGGCCCTGAAGAAAAGGCCATGAAGGAACACTGTCTACTGGCTTGCTCCTCTGTGGCTTGCTCAGACTTCTTTCATACATTATCCAGGACTACCTACCCAAGAAGATGCCCCCACAGACTTGCCTGCAGGGCAATGTAATTTTCTCATTTGAGGTTCCTTCTTCCTAAGTAAACCTGGCTTCTGACAAATTGACAACAAAATAAAACAAACAATAATAATACCAATAACAAAACAAAACCAAAACCAAAAACCCCTATCTTCTTTTTCCTGGGCATTCCCAGGGACCTTTCTTCTGTATGGATATTAGAATAACTTTACTTCTCTTGGGAAGTTTCTTGCATTGGTTTTAAGGTCTGTCCTAGTCATTATTTCTCCAGGACTGAAACCTGCTCAAACATGTCTTTGCCTGATTTCATCTGTCCTTTCTCTTTATCCTCTTTTGCCAGTACTTACACTATCCCTTCTTCATAATCCCTAGACTTTCCTCCGTCCTATCTTCTCCATTAGGATTCTTACTTTCCCTGTCCGTCCTATCTTCTCCATTAGGATTCTTACTTTCCCTATCCGTCCTATCTTCTCCATTAGGATTCTTACTTTCCCTGTTTCTTTTGTGCACCTTGCAAAATGAAATAATTTCATGTTTTTCCTTCAAACTTTTTTTTAAAAATGTTTCTATTAACAATTGTAGTTTAGCATATAATTTATGCATCTCATCTCCAATTATAAATTTGTCCCTTTAATTGACTGTACTTAAAAAAACTTTTCTGTGATGCTCTTTCAGGGTGGCAATTTCTGTTATTCTGTACTTTCATTTTGGAATGCTGTCTGTAACTAATTTGCTCTGTAAATTCTTTGATTTTCTGGGGTTTTTTTTGGTCATGTGACATTTCAACGTTTCTTTTTATATTTCTTTGGATGCAGTTTTGCTGTTGATATTCATATGGTGGAAGACTTTATTACACTGGTTCTAACTAGAATTCAGTGAGGCTAACGGACTTCTGCTGGCCTGTCAGTTAAAACACTTTCATCTGGTGGCCGGAAGCAATTTCTTTAACCTCTCAATCCCTTTTTCATTCTCAGCCTGGCCACAGAATATCCATTCCATCAGGAACATTTACCTGGTTGAGGTTCCGGGGTGGCTTCAGGATCAAGTTCAATCCATCTGTTCCTGAGTCATACGGCATGACCAGGATCAGGACTCTATATGTGAGAATGAGTTTATGTTAAGAGTAAGTACTCTTAACCTATGAGTCATCTCTCTACTCCTCCCATATTTTAATTTTGTTTTTGTTTGTGTGTATGTAAGTGATGGCACTCAGAAGATGTCAGATCTCTTGGAGCTGTAGTTATAGGCAGTTGTGAGCCACCTAACTTAGGCACTAGGAACTAAATGTGGATCATTTGTAAGAGCAGAAGGCAGTCTTAACCACTGAGACAGTTCATATATATATGGTTTTGTTGACACAGGGTTTTCCTGTGTAGCTCTGGTTGTCCTGGAACTCACTTTGTTCTAGGAGACTGGCCTTGAACTCAGAGATCTACCTGCCTCTGCCTTCTGAGTGCTAGGATTAAAGGTGTGCACCACCACCACCTGGTCCCTTTGATATTTTTTAATCATGTCATTGCAAACAAATTTCTCCACAATCCTGAATATAAGATGAGGTCCCCAGTTTGACTACACAGCTGACTTTTTATATCATCATCATTATTTAGCCTAGGTTGTCTTTATCTATCCTTGGCTATTAAAATGATAGAGTTCAACCTCAGCAATTCAGAATTTGGACCATTTCTACTGCAGCCTACTGTCTGTATGTCTGTCTTCCACTTATTTAGATTCAGAGGCCAGAAGCTTTCTACAATACACTGCAAGACTCACGGTTTCTGGTGAACTTTCCTAATCTATTCAAAGAAATACACACTTCTAACACTTGTCTACCTGCAAGTACACTATGTGCAATTTGGGAATGTAAGAATTGCTAAGTAGAATTCTCAACACCAGAAGCTTCACATCCTGTTCCCCCTCCTCCAGTGGCCCAGCTAGAAGATTCACTGCATCTTACTCATCTCTCAGTCTTTGCCTCCCCTGGGCCCCAACCTCAGCACGAATCTTCTAGTCTCCCTACTACATGATTTTTTGAATTCTTCAAAAGCCTATTCAGTGTTCCAGAGAGTGTTTCTCTTTCTGTAGAGTTGTTCAAAGAAGCTAGTCTCCTTGCCAAGTAAAACTGCTCACACAGGCAACACCACAGATCCATCAGAGGTGCTTCCCTGCTCTGTGCATGACTGCCCCGAAACAGGCATATGGTACTTTCAAAGACTCAGAACTTTAAGGTCTGCATCCTGGTCTAATATCCACGGAAACACCGAAGCAAGAATGTTCACACAATGAAGAGCCACAGGGGAGGAGAGTGCAGATGGGACTGATTATCCTCTGTTCAAAGCGATAGGAGGACTAACCCAGCACCTCACCGTTATGTACATCTCAGGAGAGGGTTGCCTCTGGGATGCTTGCAAAGCTGACTGCTGAAAATCACAGCCATCATTCTTGACCAATCAAGAATGTGTTCTTGTGGGCAAAGAGACAATGAGGTCTTTGTAGGTAGCCTTCTCTGGATTCAGGGAACATGCTATGAAGATCAGAGACTCCTTCTCTGTCTTCATCTGCTCATTTTATTTTAACCTGGGTTTCTTTAATGTTGGCATTTACAACTTTCAGTTGCCACTGAAGAAGCGTTTTAGGAACCGTGGTGATGCTTTGGAGGCCGTGCCCAGTCACTCAGCAAGCAAGCAGAGGACTTAGCTATGGACATGGTTCTTCCTTTTGAAATGCACTTCTACAAATGTTCTTGGCTGTTGGCGGGAGGCCTAAGGCAGTAGGCTGCCATTTAGAGTGTAACTACTGGGGGTGATGTCTATCTACGTCTTACTTCGTTTTCATGTTATTTCATGAACACATGAGAAGATGTAAATATGCTAAATAATCACACTAATTTCTACGGCAATCACAGTTTTATATGTGGGAGTTCTGCTAGATTTTACTTGAAAGCTTCAGCTTAGTTGCACTATGCATCAATGAATCACACACAAAACATGTCATACAAAGTTACTTAACCTGTGGGATATGGCTCAGAGCCCCTTTGAATGCTTGCATGTCTTAAGAAGGCGTGTTTATTCACAAGTGAATGTGGGACATGATCTCCATCCCCTACAGTGACTCTACTTTAAATGCATGCCTTCAAGATAGCACTAGGAAATAGCAGAACCAAACAGCAAGGGCATATACTCACAATCAGACCTCGGTGCTGGGCAACGTTAAGAGGGTCATATCAATGATCTCATGTAATCTACTCTTAGGAGCCCTATAAGGCAGGAACTGCACCTATTTTACAGATGAGAAATCTAAGCTTTTTTCCCCATGTACAAATGTGGTGTCTATCCCAATGTGTACACATGCCTCCTGAATGTGAACATGCATACATGCATATTTTGTGTACATGCATGTAGTTGTTTGAGGTTGACATGAGCTGCCTTTGATCTCTACCTTACATGTTGAAGCAGGGTCTCTCACCTGAAACTAGAGCTCTGGTTTGGGTATTCTAGTCAGCTTGTTCCAGGGACCCATCTCTGCCTCCCAGATGCTAGGGTTGCAGGTCTCACCCACCTGGCATTTACACATTTGGGGGTTAGGGATTTGCATTCTGGTCCCACACTTGTGTGGCAATCACTATACTTACTGAGCTGTCTTCCCCAGCCTCTGTGAAGCTTGAAGTTGTGGTTACATGTCCAGAATCACCAGTTAACAGACTAATACGTCTATGTACAGACAAATTAGGACTCTGAAAGTATTCAGAGGGATACCAGTGAACACTGTAAGTATGTACATTTCTAGCTGCAAATTCTAAGTGACTGACAAATTTGGGGCTGTAGCTGTGAGCTCTACCAGCACATTCAAGGCCCTAGGTTCTATGTCCGACACTGCAAACAATAAATAGCCGGGCGGTGGTGGTGCACACCTTTAATCCCAGCACTCGGGAGGCAGAGGCAGCGGATCTCTGTGAGTTCGAGACCAGCCTGGTCTACAAGAGCTAGTTCCAGGATAGGCTCCAAAACCACAGAGAAACCCTGTCTCGAAAATCCAAAAAACAAACAAACAAAAAAATACATGAACTTGAAAATTACTATCTTGGCTTGGCAGACTCATGACCTCAGTCCTCCAAATAGAAGGGACAATAGCTGTTATTGGACAAGAACCACCTCTCCTTTCTATAGCTCCATGTTTGTCTCTAGACAGAAGTGTTGTGAAGCGCAGAATGGGGTAAACAGTGGGGTGTGGTGGCTGTCAACTCGATGGGCTCTGGATCACCCTTGTGGCAAACCTCTGAACATGTGAGGGACTTTCTAGATCAGGTTAACTGAGAAGGTCCACTCTTGAGTGCTGGCAGCACCATTACAAGAGCTGGAGTCCTGGACTGATTTAAAAAGAAAGGGCCAGACAGCATCATTTATTCCTGTTTCAGAATGGGGCCTGAATGTGACACTGTGACCAGCTGCTTCATGATCCTGCTACATTTCCCAGCCATGCTGGACTGGACCAGCATGCAGAAACAACAGCAAACCTTTCCTTCTCCAGGTTGCGTTTGTCAGAGTTCTGGAGGCTGCTGCCAGCTCCTGGTTAACCTAAATTCGGACAGTCATCATACAAATTCCATTTTCTTTTAAACCATAGGGGTGAGTGGGTGTTGAGCTAACCCTTAGAACAATACTCACATTACCAAAAAGTGCCAAGTGGAATATAAACATGGACAAAGTCCTAAAGGTGGCACTCACTTGTCTTTCTTTAGGTCCAAAGGAGAACAGCAAGCCTCAGACAGGGAAGGTGACGGGGATACACAGACCGCAATATTAAGGGTGAGGTAGTCCTTCTGTAAGGCCCAACTCTTCCCATTTCCTAGTGGACTAGGAGGATTCCTGAGAGCAGCTCAGCAATGGCCCTACCATGGTCCTTGCAGCTGCCCTTTGGGCACCTCATGCTGAGAATACACTTCCAGCCATGCTGTTCATGTCTAGTCATTTGAATACTCCTGTCTAGATTTCCTAATGGCTTCTAATAGAAAGTATGCCAGAATCAAGTGATTCTAGTTATTGCAAAAACAGCACAGGACTTGGCAACAAAGACATCAGAAAACACACATTTACTATTGAACTTCTGGGCATAGGCTTATCACTCCAAGTCAGCTACAAATGTGTTTTAGGGGATTAGGCATGACTGCCCTAGCCATCACTCGTATAAACGACTTCTGAGGTACCCAAGCCAGGTTTAGGCTGGGACTCCATCTGACTGGGGTGTCAAGTTTCAACAGTAACGTCAGTTCTGTGGAAACTGGACTATTCCGTTTGGAGAAAGTTTGGACACAAGAGCTTTGTGAGTGTGGAAGTTGGTCTGATACACACTGAGGCTTCAACATATAAAGAAATGGCTCTCAAATCAGCTGTCAATGTACATAACACTACCTGATTAGTGGAACTGTGCCCACCAGTGACTGAGAAGGCATAAAAGGCATGCCTCTTTGGAGAACAGAATGCAAAAACCTCATTTCTCCCCCCACCCCCCAATGCTGCTTGAATTAGAAACCAAGAACAATGTGGGAGTAATATCTTACTTTAAACTACTAAATCTTACTGATGGCAGGGCACTTCTAGATATACATTTTATTTTTATTCTTTTTAAAATTGTTCTGATAGTAACGAAAACCTAAACGCTGACTACTAATTCAGTGAAACTCAGGCTGTTCAACTCACTGATCTAGTTTTTTTTTTTTTTTCTGAGATACTGGTTCATTTGTGTGTGCACATGCCACAGCATGTGTGTAGAAATCAAAGGACAGCTTTGGGGGAGTCAAGTACTCTCCTTCTACCATCAGGGTTTAAGCTTGGGTGCTGAATGCCTTCCCCTGCTGAGTTAGGTATCAGCCAGGGAGACCAGTTTAAATTTCAGCTTCCTATCTTTCATGTTACACTTCACCCACTAATTTCGGGCTTTACATTTCCCACCTGAAATCCTCAAACTTATTTTAAAATTTGAACATCTGCTTAAAATATGTTCTAACCAACTCTTTCCACTAACCTGTTTTCAGTTTTATAGGCTGCATTACTTAGAATTCTACAGCACAAGAATATCTTGCCAAAAGCTTCAAGTATACCCAATTTGCTGCATTCATTACCAACATCCACACAAGTTTGAAATGATCCTGACAACTTTAGGATTAACTCAGTACTGCAAGAAAACTTAACCTGTGAAAGTTTTCCTCATTTTGTTTCCACTCAGCTCACCTATCGTTTTAATCAGTATCCAATGAAGTAACCAATATATAAGCAGGGCATAAATTAGGAAAACATTCTCACCCCGAGAACTGATCCACTTAGATGAAATCAGTCTATCCATCCAGTTTCCTAACCAGACTAGTTATTTTAAAACCAATAATTACAGAAATCCCTAAAGGCCACCCAGCTCCTAGTATACTCTTCACTGTAAGAAATAAAAATTTTATGAACGACAGTGGTTTTTAAAATACTTTATTGTGTTTGTGATATGTGTGGATATGTGTGAGCTTTGCATGCCATGGCAGACACGCTGAGGTTAGAAGACAGCTTTTGGTTTTCTCCTACTGAGAGTTGCAGGGATCAAATCCAGGTTGTAAGGACTGCAGGCCAAGCATTTTACCTGCTGAGTCACCTCCCAGTGGGTAGAGTCTCAACCAATTCACAGATCACATTCATCTGATTTTTCTCTCAGGAGGAAGGCATTAAATCTGTATGGCATGACCCCCTTTTTGAGAAGGCAGGGTAGGTAGTGTCTAAAGATACAAATCTTATTTCTGTACCTGGGCAGACAGTCTGTGTGTCTCTAGGTGCCCTAAGAAGTGGTGGTAGGGTTAACAAAAGATGTGTTTATGAGATAAGGAAAACAAGAAATATATTTTTAGCTTACTACTACTGTGAAAATATGATCTTTGAAGAGAAGAACTGGTGAAAATCTAATCTTTAGATTTTAATGCCTGCTAAGTTATCAAACCAGCAGGGCTGCCAGTCTATATACCTGGTGCCAAGGCTGCTGACGTCTGAAAAGGATACCATCTTATTGACTGAGCAGATAGAGGCAAAAAGAACTTACAGGTGTAACAAGAAAAATTGGTTACCTTAAAGTACGGAGAGATGCAAAATGTAGATGTCAAAAGAAAACTTTTAATGGTTTGAAGCTACTGGGAGAAATCTTAGCAATTCTTCCACTTTATTCAAGATACCTAAGATATTAACCCTTTATACACAATAATAGATGACACCAGGATTTGGTAAACAATGCTTTGTTTATGGTGCTAGGCATGCATCTAAGCTGGCAACTTAGATCTACAGACTGAGCTACGTCCTCAGCCCTCTTCCAAAAAGTCCTTACATGTAGGAAATGACCTAAAAACTGTATTAATGTTTACTAAGGACTACCATGGTGTTTTGGATGCACAGGACCAGCCAAGGAGCACAGAGTAGTTTATAGATTTTCTTCTTTTAAAAAGTGATCTATTAAGAACTAGAACTACGATGTGAGATTCTTGAATTTTCTAAGCACCATTTAAAGGATCAATAAAAACATAAATGTGCTCCCTACGTTGGTATTTCTCTGTGTGGGGGCGGGGGGAGGAAGGGGATCTGTCACATTTTCAGCTCACCTTTTTTTTTTTTTTTTTTTGGCTTGACAAGATGCAACAATGCACGCTGTCCAGTTTATATTGAACCTCATGTACAGTTTGCAGTTTCCCATTTAAGTGTGACTTGGGAACATCTATAAAGTAATGTTTACCCTAGGGGCTTGTCAAGTGTCTCTTCAAGGGGCAGCAAACTTCAAAGAATGTGAACTGCACATTATCCAGTCACTATTCACAGGAACCATTGCCCACAACTATCAACCATGGATTAGTTGCTGCTTCTTCTCTCCCAATCCCTGGCAATTAGTGCAACAGACACAAAGAAAGGAGTGTATGGTGTTTCAAATTAACCAGTTTGATTCAGCATTGAACATCAGCTATAGATACTTTTTTCAAGTCCCTTCAAAATAAAGACAACTCAATTTAGGTAATTTTATGTAGAAGAAACCAATCATTAAATATACGTGGTTAAATGATACTGTCCATAAAATGGATTAAGCTATTATTCCCACTTTAAAGGTATTAAATGCTTTGTAACAATATATATTATCCTATACACTCAAAAATGTGGGAGGAGCAAGAAGTTTTCAGAGAATAAATTTAGCTTAATTAATGCATAATTTGGTAACATGTTCCATTCTGACAGGAAAAAAAAAAATCAGAGGCCAAGAATGCTGTACCAGTTAGCTGTCATCAAGGATCAGACAGGCATCCCCTTCCAGTCACACAAACCCTCTCTGCAAAACACATACACACACACACACACACACACACACTTTCCCCAAACACCTCTGTTGTGTGCATACAAACATCATTTTTTAGGGGCTTTAACAACTCCCTCACATGGGCACTGCCATACATGAAGATGGTGCACTACAATGATGTGAATGTAATTTTCATGTTTTCCTAGATATTTTACCTAATGAAAAAGAAAAATGCTTTACTAAGAACATTAATATCAACAGCCTTTTGAAAACACATATGTAATAATTTCATCAAATAGCATCAAACAATAAAGTGACTCTAAAAGTTCCCCCACCCCAGCAATACAGCTGTTTAATACTATGCAATAATATAAAAATGTGACTTGCAATGCTATCTGCATCATGTGAGACTGTCTCTGAACAACATTTTCAGTAGGAACAGTGGTAATAAGACACAGCCATACATGAAATATCCTCACTGCATACTGAGGCTTCAGAGAATATTAACGGCACAGAAGTTCCTCATCAACTGTTGTGCCAAATACCATGAAAATTTGGGCAGCAGTCTGACAGTATATTCAAATTTTCATGCAGCACTACACACGTGGTTATGGCAATGCAACCTGCATATCCAATGATACTACAAAGCCTCCTCCTCCTCTAATTGGAGAATATTCCACATGTGGACAGGGTCAAAAGTGATCAATGGTTTTATCAAACTAGTCTTGCTATTCTAAGCTTCACATACGCACAAATATTTTAACAGTATGCTTTCACAAAGTTATCCTATAATTCAGCTCCTAATTTTAAGGACTCTAAAATATAATTTCAAAATGTAAAGCATAATTTATAAAAGCAAAACTCATCCTAAGAGTGATTTTTTTTAAATGTTAAAGGATTTTTTTCATGCAGGAAATTATAAATCTGTGAACAACATACAGACTGAAGTTATACTCAAGAGGTCCTTCTACATAGAACAAACCCAAGTGAAGCATGGGATAGGGAAATAATCCTAAATGTATGTCTATGCTAGAAATGAACAACACACGCCAGATTACAGTGTTTGCTTCTACTGCACCTCTTGTGTAACTGTCTAGGCTGTTTTGAAAGTGACTAAGAGGAAAGCCACCTGAGAGAGATCCATAACACACTGAAGGTGGGGGTGGGAAGGGGATGGTCAAGACTGGCAGCACTGCCCAGAGAAACAGACTAGCTTTAATAAAAGCAGCTGGCTAAACAACACAGGGAAAATATTAAATTATGATGGGACTGAAAATGACCTGTTCGTAGAAATGGGTCAACAAGGAATCAGACTGGTTTCTCAAGGTGATCATCAAGGCAAACCTTTGTTTACTCTTTGTGTTGTCAGCAGACAGGGATTATTGTGGAGCAGGAAAAATAAAAGTGTGCAATTAGTAACGCAGATGCAGAAAGGCCAGTGCCATAACGAGAATGACTCAAACAGATACCACTTTGTTCCCATCTCCACTGCACCTACCCTCGAGGTAAAAGGCCAGAACACCCAAAAGCTTTTAGCAGTAGTGTGCACAACTGTCAGCTGACAGACAACACAGAAAACAAGTCACCCTATGTTATCTGTGGTCATGTTCTTCAACGTTAGTTCAGGAACTTGAGACTTTATTTATCTGTTTTTTTTTCATTAAACATGTAAAGGTTAATAAACAGACATAGTCCAGAGTTAGTAGGTTGGTATTATAACATTTATTAAAATAATGCTATGGGTTAATAGAAACAGCAAAGAACCAAAGAATTAAAATGCAAGCTATGTAAAATCCCAACTAAAACCCAGAAGTGTCTAATGTATTCATTCATCAGCTAACTAAAAGCCCAAGAAAGACAAGACACCCAATATAATAAAGTACTGCAAAACAATTGGCAATTTTCAGTTATCAAAATTGTGGATTTTGCATTTTGTATCCTTTTCTCAATCAAGAAAAAAATTCTTCTGAATGTTATATAACATACATATAAAACAAGATAGAAAAATACATTATAAACTTGTAACAATGGCTGTAAATACATTATCTTACATGTTTCTCATAGGCAATAGGTTGGTTATGGTACATACATAGCATGAAACTACTAAGATAATAAAGAATAGACAAAAAATACATGTCAGCTGTATGGTAACATACCAGCGACACTCCCATCTACCCACGCTAAAAAATTACATAATACTGTCAGGAAAAAAGTCTTAAAAACTACGTATTTTAATAAGAAAAAAATTCAATAGTGATAATACTGAGAACCAAGGCATTCAGAGATCCCAAAAGTCATGCTTTTATCAGTTGACACAAAACATTGTCAACTAAGTTTTCAGAAGTTTGTTCAGAGCCAGCATTACTCATAAACGTCACCGTCTACTGTTTACAGATTTACTTTCTTCCCCATAAAAGACCTTTGATAAACATCTAAAATGTCCAGGTATAACACGGCTGAGATGAGACTGGATCAAATACTGGTACTGTTTTTTTTTTTTAAACTATCACCTCAAGTGTTCTGAGTGTCGCAAATTTATTCAACCAACCAAACAAAATAAAAATGGCACAGCATATATTGTAAATAAATCAAAATCACCATGTGTGTAACAGAAAGACAAAGCCGTGGTCATTAAACCAAAGCTAGCTGAGTACAAACAACGACTGTCTATTGCATAGTAAATAAACTGAAAATGGTTCCAAGAGAGACAGAATAATGGCGAGGTCACCATGAAGGTGCCCAATGAGCTTCCTGCTGACCTTGACTGTGAAGCCATGAAGGTATGGAAGAGGGCATGAGTTGATGAGCCAGGAGTCTTCTATCACATGAGATTTGCCACCTCTGGTACTGAGCAATTAAATTTATGAACTCAAGTATTTAGATGCAGGCTTTGCACACAAACCGCTTCAACTAGAGAACTGTTGGAACTTTGTGAGAAACTGAGGATGAAAGGAATGTAGCTGAGTGTTTATATGCACTGTGATGCTAGATTCCCACATTCCTTTAAAGTTAAAAAGAGGACAAAAATGTGTACTTAGGAACAGTTACTGAAGCCAGCAGAGATGGACTACACAAGGTATCTGGTATGACATAAAGTCTGATTAAATTTGGGTTACTTAACACTTTTTTCACAATAAAGGATTTTGATGATTTATTTTTGTGAAAAAGTTTGTTAGGCATTACGATTATCTCCAATTATTAAGAAAAAAATTAAACGTATCCCTCTTCTCTGAAAAAAATGAAGCTCTAATGTCATCTGTAAACTAATATTCAGATCTCACATAATTTTTTCTAACCTCAGAATCCTCTGGGCTAACACTGAAGACGGTAATAACCAAAAAACTCAATTATGATTTGTAAGAGAATGACATTTTAAAATTTACTAGTCAGACATTAGAAAAGCTATTACATTTTTTTTCACAGTATCAGATTTGGCAAATTGGCATCAAGATAACGTGACACAAATCATATAATTTAGACCATCAACTCATCTGTTTCCCCTCGTATCTCCTTTCACATACTGGGCGATGGAGGACATGCACTAACTTTTACTCTGAGGGAGGAGCTGCTCTTGCAGGACACTTGACTAAATGACCATGAAGGAAAATAAGGCACTTTCTTTTTCTTTAGACTTATTCCAATACTTAAAAAATAAAAAACAAAGACAAAAAGGCTCTTTTGGTCTTTTGTTTCTTGACAACCACCAGAAAAAATCATTTAATGAAATAAAGGGTTTCTTTGTTCTTTTTCTTTTTTTTATAACACTTGAAAGTATAAAATGCTACATTTCCAAAAATATATATATTTTTTCTGCACCAGCACCCTTGTATAGTAAAAGTATCTACTTTTTGTTCATTTGTTTCAATGCACTACACGTTATCTACAATTTCATTACATGTATACAGCAAATAGGCAAGCATGGCTTTTACATCCTTAATGATATTTTCTATACAGGGAGGTTTAAAAAAAATATTTGAACAGTTTGCCCAGTAATGTGACACATAATGCATGTACCTTGTTCTCGAATAATTTTTAAGGTGGTGTAAAATAAAGATTTGGAAATTAACTAAGATACTCAACTTTTTAAAAATAGTGTTGCAGTTTTGTTCTTTGCATTACTTTTCAAAACTCCTTGTTAAGTTTTTCTCTCATGGCACACTTTGTTCTAATACTTCAAATTTTGGCAGGCAATATAAAAAGGCTGCAATTTCTGCCCTTTGAGGGCACTGTAGTGACTAAACAAACAGCATGTCAAATTTTGAATACTTTTGAAGTCACTTCACCAATGACATCCCTGACCGAAGGTTCATGCATGATGCATTGTCACACAGTACATTCAGAGAGAGCTTTGACTTTGCTATGAGAAGAAAAAGAGTCCTACAAGTCTCTCACAGTAACTGCCTCTGTCATTGAGTAGTTAGGGCCTTCTGTCTCCCCTTCTTAAGAGAGGCCTTCTTACCGTTCGCTTGGGGTGGGCATTGAAAGATGATCAGTGCTGTGGGATGAATCGGGCCTTATTGCTTTACTACTATTCAGTGCAGGTTCTAGAACCACTTTCACCCAAACAGGGGGGAAAAGCTGAGTTGGAGGACAATTTCTTTGTCTTTTGTTTGGTTAGATGGTAAGACGAACGGACAAGTGCCTCAGCTCGCTGCACTGACGACAGGCAAGCAAAGGCGATTACCAGTTAACTGATCAGCAGGCAGGCATGGTCAGGTCATCATTGGGTGAAGAGTTCAGAGGTCAGAAGGTCATAGGTTAGTTGCCGGTGGCGGCTGGGTGGTTAGAAACAAAAAAAAAAAAAAAACAAAAAACAAAAAAAACAAAACAAAAAAAAGAAAAGAAAAGATAGAGAAGAGATTAGTTTCAGCTAGTGACGGCTTAATGACAACATGAAAACTAATACAACTAATAAAAAAAAGCATGTTGAATTCTGACAAACTGATTGACACCATCTACAGAATACAATAAAAATCATGACAATTTCGTATCATGATTTGAACAAATAAATGAAGAAGAGCCCACTCCCACAAAAATAATTTGAAAAACCCCAACTTGTTAACAGAAAAAATAGAAATAAAATACAGCTAACAACTAATAGTTAGTAGCAGTCAATGAAGGAAACTGGAAAACAATGATGAATAGGTTTGGTATAAAGAACTTTGAACAGTCAGTGCAGTTATGAGTATCTGACTGCTATTAAGCATTAGTATTCTCTCAGATGCAAGCAATAAAGCAACTATTAATGATGGATGTGATTATTAATAACTGATGATTAACAGAAATGAATCTAAAGAAATTTAAATTACTATGAACAATTTGGTTCAACATAAACTCTGGGCCAAACAAGGTTTCTTTTGTTCAATAAATGTTTATTGCTTTTTCAATTATTCTATTTACAAACAACATGGAATTTTCTTGGCCTCATGATACAAAGCAATACTGTAGTCTAGCAGTGTAGGCAACATCATGGGAACCAGAAAAGGCCAGGCCTTTTGCACCAGCCAACACTTTCCAGTTGAAATACTAATTTACACATATAGAACACTTATAAAATGCACTTGCATGTAAACACTGTAAAATCCTGCCATTTAAAACTCTATACCTCAAAGAACTCTAAGTACATAAAAAATAGAAGAAATTTCTAACTGATACCAATAAGGCATTTTAAATCTACAAATAGCTTTCTTTATTCAATTTCAAAGCTAATACTCTGCAAATACAATAAAATCTGACATTTCATATACATTCCTGCTTTATATTTTTATATTTTAAAAGAAGCCACCTGTAAATACTATTTTCTTTTGCAAAGTAACAAAAAAGAACAAAAAAATTTAAAAAATTACAGTAAAACATAAAGTAGTTCTCAAGTGGAAAAGTTATTACTCCAAATGTCCTTGAGTAGCTCCTTCCTGAATCAGCCTGTCACAGTCTACTTCACCAAACTTGGTCCACTTAACAGTAGTATGATTCTTAAGACTCATTCAACAGCTTAATTATTTCTACTCTATTCTGAGGTTTGACAGAACTTTCTGTACTGTTGCTGCCACTGTGACAAAGGCAGGAGAGATGTGAATGAAAAGATGCTCAGTGCAAAGTTAAGATTCTATGCCACTTCATAACTCAGACTTAGCAGGTGTAATGTTCACAGGGTTTAAATGCTCTCTATAATATTTACCTTTGTATGACAAAAATGTTTTCTATAGTTTATCAATTAGGACAGTTTATAAATACTACAAAAATACTGTATCTTCTATATAATCAAAACTTCCCTGAATTTCTTAAAAGGAAGTAGAATTTTATTTAAAATTTAAAAATAAAAATGTTTCTCTCCAAAATTTAATTTGTATAAGTAACAGTTTTTATCAAATCATTGCATGGACAGTTTCTAATGACATTTGAGTGTGGAGTATTTAACAAAGCAACTATCATATCCAGTGCATCTAAAATACATCCTCTGCCATGTCCTGGCTTCCTGCAGTACACACAGCTATGTCAACTGTGCAAAATCACTTACAGTTCATTACAACTATAGTCAGTTGGTCTTTAAGTTTCAAACCAATTTTGAAATAAGCATGGTGGTGGATTTGTTTTCAGTAAGAAACCACTCTAAATGCTCACAAATAGTTACATGGTTGTGTGTCCTTGCATCAAATGAATGCTAATAATAATCTTCTCTTTGAAAGATTTTTTTTTAATTAAAAAAGAGAGAACAGTAGTATCATAAAATAATGTAAGTCAAGGACTTCGGTCATCTCCCTTAGACCCAATGAGTAGTACATGTGGTGATAGTAAGTGTAAGCCATCTGTTTCTAGATGAAGAAAGGAGGAAGGGAGGGATGGAGGGAAGGAAAGGCATTTCGGTTTGCTGACATTGCATTTCAAATACAAATATAACTAATCAAAATAAACACAGCTACAGATGAGCCATGTATGGAATGTGTTGCCATTTTCTGAACACAGTAAGATCTTGGTCTATTATTTTCAGCTACCTGAAGGCTCTGGAGTACAAAGTGAAAAAGGACAGTTGTGTTAACAAAATGACAGAAAGTCTCCTAAGACGAAAGAAAAATCTAAAAAGAAAAATTACTTCAAAATCAAAACACTCTGTAAGAGAATTATTTTAGACTTTAAACGGTATGATACAGCTTCAATTACATATGATAACGCCCACACCTAAAGTGACTTTCCCCATCTAACTTCCTCGAATGGTCGATATGCTCACACTTGGCACAGTTGCATGGGGTATTATTATTATGGATGTTCCCCCAGAAAAGGATTTATTTTGTTTAACAAATAATCACCACAGAAAAATGAATACAGCAGCTAAAATTTTCAGGACTCTTTCAGCATATATGATATTAAATAAATATCATTGGTGTCTTTGGAAAGGCATTTTATTTTGAACACACAAAACAACTGTGTCCAATATTTATGGTGGGTATTCAAGAGTAACCACGTCAAGTGGGCTAGGTCCTTTTCTACTTTTTTTGGGGCTCCAATCTTGCAATTAAAAAAACAAAACAAAACACCACACAAAAAAGTAAAAAACAATTCAATGTCAAAAAACCGAAACTACCATTTTTCGAATAAGAATAAATAATTTAAAAATGGGTCCAAGGGCATATATAGGGCACAAATTACAAATATGAAAGTGAGAAAAATGAGGACTTGTTTTCCAGTCACAGGTTAGTCAAAAAGGATATCCGAACAGCTGGATCTCACATACCACAGAACTTCAGGATAGTTTACCTTCAGGTATTGTATTTTAGCAGCAAAAGACAAAAATCAAAGGATCCATTTTGGCAAGAAATAGAGTAAGAGGGAACTCATTTTTTAATTCATTAAAAAGTATCATAAAAGAAATTATTTTCACAGTCCTGACTGCTGATTTTAGCTAAATACTTGACATGTATACCCTCATATTTATACAGTGGCTCAATGTTTTATTATATAGAAAAATGAAAAATAAATCTTCAGTTTTCTCCAAAATTACACAGAAGCAATTCTTTTACTTCTCTCATGAACACATAATCTGTTCAATTCATTTTGCAGTACCAACCCAAATATTCAGAATAATTAAAGGGTAAGTTTTAGCAATAATTATTACTAAAAATTGCTAAGGTAATATAAAAATTTAATAACTTCTCAAATTGACTAATTTATGTTTTAACTGGAATAAATCTTAGGACATGTAACAGAAGATTTAATAAATTAAAATATAAAGGGAAGGGGTGAAAACCCAAACCAACCAACCAAACAAACAAACAAAAAAAAGAAACCAAAACAAAAACAAAAAACCACCAAAAAAAATCATAAAACCACAAAAACCAACCTTAAATCAATCAATTATTAAATTAATTTAGGGAAGGAAAAAGAAATGTGTGCAGGTAAACAATTACATTTTTCCATCAGGTGTGGTGTTGCAAACTTTATGGACACCCAGCGCATTGTTTATAAACAAGAACTGCAGAACTAAACTAACCTCGGTCTGCGGTCACAATCCTTTGGTAAGGATGGACACGCATATCGTGCCTTCGAACTTTAGTAGCCACCGCACCTAGTTAAATTGCAATTACCAAGACAAAGTTAGAAAACATACATAAGGGAAACATCGACAGCAGGTTTATCAAAATGGATCTCAAATGTTCACTTACTACAAAAAGCTTAAGAAACACGTTAAGGCACAGTAGTTTTAAAATTAACTGTAGTATGTCATGTATATATGCATCTACCAATATTGCATTCGTTTCGAACAGGTTGGCCTTCCTCCTACTTCATCCCTTCATGGACAGTCCCCAAGTCACAGTGTCTCACAAGCTCTCTGAGATCAGACGTAGTGGGCTTTACTAGTCACATATTCACTGAAGTGCCTTTCTTGCAGCAGAACTACTCAAATAATGCCACATTTAATACTGACGAGTATTTGCTAACCTTAACTTTCAGAGTTTATTACTTAAAAAGGTTTAAAAAGCAACTCTTAAAGCCTACAGATTGTGGTTTTAAACTTTTGAGTCAATAAGTATGAACTGCAATGAATTAGGTGATTAGTAAAGCAAACAGTACAGTACACTTAGCAGTCAGTATACTACTATACACTCCTTTTATAAATTACCGTTGCTTTGCAGTATAACAGACTAATCCAAATTAATAACATTTTACTTTATCTCTATGTGCAAAAGTGCAAGTAAGTCACTGACTGCTAGGCTAAGCTTTTCCCCGGAGGCTGCTGAGACTAAGCATTGGTTAAATTCAGATCTGATGAGGGTTCAGTTAAGACCGTTCTTGAATTCTTAGCCTTTCGTTGGGAAAGCCATACCTAAAGATAAAAGGAAGGGAATTAAACATTAGTCATCAATGAAGATTTGATGCTAATACCAATCTCCTCACTACCACCAACACACATGTCTGCATCTGTTTTGAAGGGCACTGCTTATTTTAAAATAATGTTGAAACTGGATATATAAGCATGCATGTTATCTGTGTGCAAATTTACTATAAATGGGAATTTAAAATTTTTTCAGTTCTCCAGAAGGCCGATATCATAGTTTTACTGCTTAGGTGGCAAAGTAATAAACGACAATAATCATAAGGGTATTTTTATCACTTAGTACTTATTATTAAGAACCTTGAAAATGCTAATTGGGTATCTGCATATTTTGCTCTTAATTTTCCTGGTTTAATACTCAAGTCTTCATAATTTTAGATTTTCCAACCAAACAAAACATGCTGCTTTACAATGAGAAATTTTAGAGCAGTGCCTCTTGCTCTAAGCAGTAAACTGGTTGAGAATCTATTTTTCATTTTAGATATGCAGATTGCATAGAAATATAATTCTATCTGGCAAAACTAGGGAGCTCTTGTACTAAGAGTCAGGAGCCCCAGACATGCAGAAAGCCAAGAGTAGTTAACTCCTCAGGAACAGATGCTGTGAGTGCAGCAGAGAGGAGTGCTGGGGAAGGAGCATGCACAGGGCCACAGGACAGAGTATTAATAGAAAGGAAAACTTAAATAAGGTTACAGGTTACATGTTATTTTTAAAAAATGCTTCAAGAAATGTACAACAAAACACAGCTTTTCTCACTAACATTTCTGTGGTATAATTTTGACTTATTTTATACAATGATTCAGACAGAAAACATTACAATAAAATGCATTTGTTTATAAAACAAAAGGCACGTAGGTGCATGCACACACACAGATAACATACAGAGCACTGTGGCTTTCTTTAAATGAACAATAAATTTTCAAGTTTAAATCTTTGTGTCCAAGTTCATTAACAATTTTCCAATTAATATTAAGCTGGGGAAGCCCTTTAAAAGATCAAAGTTCTAAAAAATCAATAGCAAGCACGCAGCACCAAAGGTCATACACAATTCAGGGGAAAAAAAAGTTTCAAAATTCTGTCTGGTAAAACAGTGGTGTTGCACAGAGAGTTTTTTTTCCACATTGACTGGTCGTGCTATAACAGCTGCTGTACTCTAGTCCTTCATCCAGCAAGTCAATGGGCTGAAATATCAGGCATGACTGGCATTTCAATCCACTCTATAAAAAAAAGGCATCAATAATGTCTTTTTCAAGAATATAGCTTTTTGATCATGTAAACCCGTGAGTTTATATGACTTTAATTTTTGCCTCTAACATGACTGAATTTATTAAGATGATGTGTGGTCATCTAGTTCATAGTGACTATGGAAACTGTAAAATACTGGTCATGTTAACCAGGACTTCAAAAGACAGAAGCTGAAAATCCTTCAAACGGCAACTATTAACTACATCCTTTAAGTGATCATAAATATTTAAATAATACACAATAGAAATTTAATAAACTCTCAATGAGCTTTCAAATTCAGCTAGCAAGTAAACATCTGAGACAAAACCTAATTTTGGGAGGTAGAGCTGATGAGGCCATTAGGACAAAGTGGCAAGAATAGCCTTAAATTCAAGAACTTCAATCATCTGAGCAATAAAAGCATTGTCTGGTTGAGAATGTACATGGTAAGTATACCTAGTGATTCTGAGATACTACACTAAATGTAAACCAAATTAAGGTATAGGTAGCTACTTAATGGGAGAACTCTTGTGAGGAACTAAAACAAACACAAATTTAGTTTTCAACCTTTCCTAATCAAAACTTATATTGCCTCTCTAGACTTCGATAGACATCATTTCAGAGTCTGGGGGGTGGAGGTGGAGCACCACAGTCAGGAATGCACTAACCATCTAGTAATGGACTCATACTTACCTAACACACCACTGGGTTCAATGGGGTACTCAAGGATTGATGTAGCTGGTGCCAACGTGTAGGGGTATTCATAGGGTGTGTAGATTAACCCAGCTTCAGGCCCCGGAGGGACTATTGCAGCAGTTGGGTGAGGAGTTCCGTTTGGCATGACAGCGGTCTGTATTTGTCTGATCAAAGGCATTATGGTAGGGCCAGCTGGCGTAGGTGTACGCAGAGCAGCTGGTGGGAGGACAGGCGCAGGCCCAGTGATGATCCTTGGAGCAGCCTGGGCAGTTGCTGCAAGAGAAAAGGCAAGGGCTGCTACAGTAAGCAAAGAAATTTAGAAAGAAGTACAGGGATAGCAGTATAAAATATGGGGAAATGAGAGGGAAGTCGGAAAAAGAAAAGAAAAAGCAGGAAAGAAGAAAAATAAAAGGAAATCATTAGTACATGCATTGATCACACAAAAATGTCAAAGCACACCAATCAAATGCAACCAGCTTTCCCTTTACAACATGATTGAAAATAATGCAAAAATTAAAAACCCAGTGTAAAAAATTGACCAAGACCATTAAAATGTTATACTGTTCATTTAGTGATATATTCAGTATAAAACATTGTCAGTCTAAAAGTGCACGCAAAAAAAAACACCCCCCCCCAAAAACCAAACATTCAAATTAAAAGGTGCAATTAAAAAATTATAATTGAATTCCACAGAAACAGATATGGTTTATTTCCAAAGAGCAGCATTGGCTTCAGGCTTAAGGGAAACTACCTGGGTTAAGTCAGGTAAGTAAGCACTAAGTGTATATGTTTCCAGTATGTCTGGAATTATTGCACAAGAAAAAGAATCCAGAAAGCAGTCCTATCATTAAATTCATGACTATTAAGAGTAAATTAAAGGCAACCATTTAAAGTAACTATTGTTAAATTCACAGGGTTGCCTACCTTTGGGAATTTTGACTATGCCTTCAAACTTCAATTTCTTAAAATTAATAATGCTCTAAATATGATATGTTCATATAAACCTTAGGTTGTCTCAAAACATACATTTTATAAAACACTATTCTTTCAGACAGCTTATAAAATTATGCCATAATCCATGGAAGGGAGAACACTGGCTAAAAACTATTCTCACCTGTTGACCTCTGTGAACTCAAAGAGGAACTTAAGTAGAAAAACAACAACAAAACACACACACACACACACACACACGAAAAAAGAAAAGAAAAAAAACCCAAACATGAATGCAAACATGCAAGCAAGGGGAAAGACTTCAACAGCAGAGCTATTTCATTTAGACACTTAAAATAAGCTCTTTTAAAAAAAACTTTCAAAATTTTGTCTTTTGCATAATATAACAAGTTTAAACTCTTAACTGGATAGTTAACACAAGACACTTTCTGAGCCCCTTCACCAGAGGAGTAAATTTATAACCCCAAACCTGATATGCCGGTATATAATAAAATTGAGCAAGCCATCGTTTACAGAAGCATTTAAAAACAAAACAAAACAAAACAAAACAAAAAAACAAAACAACACTGGGGCTCTTGGTTGTATTGTAAATGTTCTCATTACTTCAACTGGCTTTATGCTGTGGTACCAAAAGAAAGCAGGCTTGTAGACAAACAGGTGTAATCCTGCCCAGGCTCATTCTTACGTGATTTAATGTTGGCGTCTCTGTAGGTGCCATTCAAAATCGCAAGCTCCATCAGTTGCATCTTCTTCAGGCTGTCTTCTCCTTCGGCCTGCATAAGAGAAACAAGAGCAAAAAGTATGAGACGGTATATACATATATCACAACTAAAAACTGTATACCAAGTGACTCAGAACTAAAAATGGAAACTAAAAATAACCACTCAATTTGTAAATGCTTATTTCTGCTTCCTTATGCCACCGTTCTTGGTTTCCTTCAGTGTACCTAGCAAATGCTATCAATTCTATTTTTGGCCCTCTATATTTAGGATAATCATAAAATTTACTACCTACATAGGATATATATACACACAAGGGAAAAGGGAACTAAACTAACTAGACTACATAGGCAGAAACCAGGAAGGCTACATCGTTTACCATGGCTTTACCCCTGCTGAATACTGCTCTTGGGAAGTCATTACTGTTATACTACCCAAACTACTGAATTCAGCTGTCAGTGGTGCCTGTCATTTAATACATACATACACAATCTAAACACCAAATCTCGATCCAAGGTCCAGATAAACTTCCCCACAGTTTCTACCTTAATATTTCACAGCATTCTCTTGTCTTAAACCCTACTGTGATTTCTTACTATCTGAAAAAATGATTTTAAACCTTTCTCAAACTACCACCTCAAGGTGTAACTTGCTCTTTCACACAGATAATTTATTATACAGCAATAGACCAGACTAACTCTGTTAATGTCTTAGTGTTTATTTCCATTTGCCTATCTGCAAATGCTGTTTACACATTTCTGTATGCTTCCCTTTCCATGCCCTACTTAGTCACACAACTCCAAGAAAAATGCTATCTTCTTCAGGAGCCACGCCTATAATCTATGACTGCAGTATTCAATTACAGCTTGTTGAATGTCACCACTCCTAAAGTAAGTGCCATTAGAATAGTCTTGATTTTGTTATTTATCACTACCTGATCCCTGTGTACTGATCCCCAAAGTATTTGCTAGAACTAATTTTTGTTTGTTTAGAGACAAGATCTCACTGGCTGTCCTAGAACTCACAGGATGGCTTCAAACTCACGGAGTTCCTCCTGCTTTACTGGATTAAAGGCGTGCCATCACTCCTGGCTAAAATTTACTTATTGATTGGTTATGAGAAACCTAACTTTACTGACAAAGTTCACACGTGTGAGTTCTACAGGACACGTTTTAAGTAGCCAAAGCAGAAAAGAAGTGGTAGAAAAAGGACTAGGAAGTTTGTCCTTTAAAGATTATGGCATCAAATGTCCCCCCACTTTAGTGCAAGTCCATTTGAAACATGGGAGTGTAGCACGAGTTCTAATTGGTCTTAATAATAAAAAACTGGAGTTAGATATTTGGGTGTAAAAGCTGAAAGATCAGAGATGTGGCAGCCAGTCACTAGTTCTTACCTCTACGAAATTCTCAGACGGAATGGGGTTTCCTGTCTCTACAAATCCTTAGACTGAATGCTGTCTCTACAAAACCTCAGAATGAATCCTAAACTCCTGTCTTCTCTTGCCTTATATTCTGCTCTTTGCCCAGCAATATCCTGCCTCCACCTCCCTACTGCTGGATTAAAGGTGTGAACCATCACTGCAAGGCTCTGTTTCCTTTTAGACTGATTGGATCTTGTGTAGCCCAGGGTGGCCTTGAACTCACAAAGATTTGCCTGCCTTCTCCAAAGTGCTGGGACTAAAGGTGTGTGCCACCTTTTGCCTGGCCTCTCTATAGTTATAACCAGTGTGGCTAGCTTCTCACTCTGATCTTCAGGTAAGTTTTATCTGTTATAGCACAAACAAAATATCACCACATGGTGATACTAATACATATGCAAGTTTCTCAGTCTTCTATTTCTATTACAATTGAAATAAGATCTTTAGAATAGGGATTGACTAATATATTGTAATTTGTAGTATTAAATAGAATTGCTAAGTATTTAATAAATCACACAGACTTAAAGAATTAAAAAAAATTAAAGAACACATGAGTGAAACTATTAAGAAGGTAACATTTGATGTGCCACTATAACTGTAAAAGTCTCCTTTGCAGTAAAGGAAAAAGATACTTGCATATTTGTTAGATTATTATTCTTTGATCGTCATCAGTGTGTATAAAGATGAATAAATGACTTATTTGGTTATATATAAACTACATGAGCTATTATTGGAAAGAAGTACATATCTAATATGATCAAAGTTCCTAAATCTGTTCATTAAAAATATTAATACTGCAAATTAAAATTTATCAACAGTTGGTTCAAATTTAATCTATGTAATAATGAAATATGAAAACTTTCAAAAAGGAAAACAAAAGACACAGAACTATTTTCAGTCATAATGAAAAAAAAAGATGCATAAAAAGTATGAAAATATTAACGAGGGGGAAATTTGTCCTTCATCAAAAACATAAAAGAAGAAATGGTCTGTAAGAGAGCATGTGCTTAAAAAGAGGCTTGAATAGGACTGCTTACTATTATTAAGACGTGATCCACATCAACTGTGGCGATAACGCCAGAGAGGAAGATGGTAGAAGAAATGCATGTGTTCCTATCCGTGTGTGTACATACAAGTGGCCATGTCATTTGTAGGTCCCAGAATACTAAAAACTGGGTAGAAATCACTGCAGTGGGTAAGTAGCAAAACCTAAAGAAGCAGGGCTTCCCACATAGTGATGGTATAAAACTTCTTCCAGTGTGACCACTGTGGAAGGCTGAATTAATTAATATGCCTTGACTCCTCCAATTATGTGGCAGATTTAGAATCTAAACAAAGCTGTCACATTCCAGAAAGAACTTTATTATTTTCATATCCTTACCACCTGTCACACTCTTTATTCAAGGAGAGCTGGATACTGGGTTTATTGTCTCACTAGACTACAATCATTACAGAATTATTTTCATGTGAAAGTGGTTGTTTCTGGCCCCATTTTGACAGAAATTTAGTATATTTACTTGCCTAAACTTTTTTCAAACGTAAATTCAGATAAGAAAACTTGCTGGCAGGTATTATGCTATGATGTAAAGGCTCTCACTTAGTCCTTCTAAGACTTCTCTCACAGACCACAATTGTCTTTGAGAACTCAAGTTATAGACCTAGATAGTATTTTTAAGTCAGCTTATTCATGTCAGGTGTGATAATTACTGGGAAGGGGGACAAAACTGCTCCTAAGAACCTGTATGAGGTCAAAAATTTGTACTTTATACTGTTTATGTTATCACCTTCAATTTCCTTCATGTTTCACTTTTTATTTACTCTACCTAATCATGCTAAAATGAGGCATAATTTACAGGAACAACATCCCAAGATGTCCAGTGACACACCTGGCCAGTTTTGATGAATGCTATGAAGACAGAGCATTTCCACCAGTTTCTTGTGTTTAAGCACCAACATTAATATGGCTTTCCTCATATCATAGCTCAGTTTTTCAATTCCAGAATTAAGAGAATACTGCCACACACAATTTCAGTGTGTTTATGAATACTCATTCACGTTGTTTGTAGCAGCAGATTGTTACCGCCCAGTGGTGTTTTTTTTTTTTTATTCATTCTCTTGCTATAGATTTTTTGCTTGTTTCTAGTTTGAGAATACATTATGAAAATTCTCACACAGGCATTGTTGTAAATCTAAATTTCGACTTATTTTGGATAAATATATAGAAGTGGTATTGCTGAGTCACAGGACAGATTAATTCCATGGGAAAAATAAGTGAATCAGAATACTATAAACAGCATAATTAGCTTTAAAGTATGAAAGCTAAAAAATATATACTTGCTTAGAACTCGTGGCATCAGAAGAGTCTTGAGATTACAGAGATTTTTAGATTTGCAAAAAGACAGTATACCACAGATAACATAGTATCTCTACCAGTGTCTGGGAAAATCTCTTACAACAATCCGACCTACGACAAAATATATATACCGGGTAGAATAAAGAGTTGTAAAGATAATTTTCTTAACTTTTTGGAATTGTGGATGGCAGACTGATGGACATATATAAATATATATTTAAACGTATGCATATGTTACAATGAGATGTAAGTATGTCATCAGCTTTAACAAGCTATATCAAAGTAACAAACAGGTCAAATACCATTAAACTGAAAGGGTTTTAACATACAGTACAAAAGTTTAAGTGCTGTTTATTTTATTGGAATGAAATATAAAATCTTCATCATCTAAGTACCATACTTCACAATAATGCTATAGTATGAGCACACATTATCACCAAGACTCAGACAAATGATTTTTTTCTATAAGGTCATAATACAAAACAAACTCCTAAACAGAGCACATGAGCCAAAGCCCTTAGACTTTACCCATTACATCAGTACACTGGTACTACACACATTCAGCACTACCACAATACCTTTTATGTGGAATTGCCTTCCCAATTCATCAAAGACTGCACTTTATGAAGAAAATCATGTTTACTTATTAATACTGCAATTGATTAAAGTGGAGCTAAAGGCCAGTAAGATGGCTCAAGAGGTAAGGGTACTTGTTGCCAAGCCTGATAACCTGAGTTCAATTTTAGGATCCACATGGTAGGTAGGAGAAGTGATTCCTACAGCCTCATTTCCAAGTTCTATTCAAACAAAATCAAATCTGAAGCCCCTTAGACCAGTCTCAGAACTGAGCAGGCTCCTGTTTAGAATTAGAAGCACTCACAGAGCCTTCAGACTGTACTACTTTTCTACAGTGCAGACTCATCTGATGACTCTCACAGTCATACTATTTTCAGAAACCTATGTTGTTTACTTAAGACAGTGTCAATGATACACAGCCACATGTTGTCATGCTTTTCTATAACTGTTAAGCATTTCCAAACAACTCTTCCCCATACCACCCTGTGTGTGTGTCTGTGTTCCAAATCTAGAAGAATCTATATTATATTTTAAAAATTTATTGATAACTTACTCTATAAAAATTGAATAGTTTTATTACAATCTAGATTTTATGGTTATTTTCTATTAATAGTTGTCATACAATTTTACTTAATTTCAAATATTGATGATTAATGTTTAATTCTTCAACCAAGGCTAGTCTTTAACTGAGAAAAAAAATCTACCTGTTAGTATGCCACAATGCTGGGATTAAAGTGTATCTGGCCATACCTAGTTTTGTAACTATATGAAATATATTATCAGGCATTTTTCACACTTATAGTCTTTGAAACTTGAAAAAAAACTGTAAAAACATCATTACAGAACAATACTTTCAAGTATAACTTTAACAGATCAAATCAGGTTTGGGGGGACTCATGGGGAAAGAGAAGGTGAAGGAAAAGAAAATTAATATATCTGGTAATTAAGAAAAACTGATGACAAGGACTTTCCAAAAGACAATGCAGGAACACAAGGCAATTCTAGACTGGTGCTGAGTAGAAGTGTGTCACTGGAATGTGACTGTGTGTGTGACAGCTCTAGCTTCAAGTGAGCTGTGACAAAAGAAAAGATGTGGCCACGTGAAAGGAGAATGAGAACCAGTGTCACACTAGCTGGGGAAGAATGGGAACAAGGGAATCTCAGATGTGAACGAACGAAGGCAAAACTGTCACTCATACAGAAAACAAGAGCGAAATCACTGTCTATAAAAGACAGGGAAGGTGCTCCCCTGATTTTTTAAGAAGCCTGAGCCTGACAGCATTACAGCCAGGACAAACAGTGACCGGATCATTAGCAGCTAATGGCTTTAAGAGAACAATGTATAATTCTGATTAAAGTCTTAGAATATAAAGTATATCACACTTCTTACCCCTTTTGTATGGATTGCTAATCAGAAATGGAACTCCTTATCACCTAGTTGGAACAAATGTTCTTACCTTAATGTAGAAGACAACTAAAACAGAAGTGTTATCAAAAGATAACTGATACAGAACTGAATTAAATTTTATTTTAGGAGTCAAAAACCAGCCAGTACAGTTCAATTCCTGTAGGTTCTTTTCTGTCTTGAAATGGTTCCAGAAACAGCACAAAGCAGAGGGCCTTACAGACAGCACAAGTAGCCTTATGTCAACTGGAATCTAAGGTACTCGACAGCAATGGTAAGGGCTTCTATGGCTTTTCCTTTACACTGATGTGGGCCTTTAGGAACTTACCTGCCATTGAGT
Source organism: Chionomys nivalis (assembly GCF_950005125.1). Classification (NCBI taxonomy): domain Eukaryota; kingdom Metazoa; phylum Chordata; class Mammalia; order Rodentia; family Cricetidae; genus Chionomys; species Chionomys nivalis. Next base: position 8,395,240 of record NC_080087.1, read on the forward strand.
CAAGTTTCACCAATGATTCAAATCAAGTATTAAGAGTACAAGATGCTACTCAGATGATGCTGATGTGAAACTGAACAGCATACACTAAAGACTAATGACTGATGGGGGGGGGGTCTTCTGTTTTGTGTTGACTTCATTAGTTAATAAAGAAACTGCCTTGGCCATTTGATAGGCCAGCCCTTAGGTGGGTGGAGTAGACAGAACAGAATGCTGGGAGGAAGAGGGAAGTGAGGCAATTGCCATGCCTCTCCTCTCTGGGCAGATGCCATGAAGCCAGCCACCAGGTCAGATATGCTGAATCTTTCCCAGTAAGCCACCACCTCATGGTGCTACACAGATTATTAGAAATGGATTAATCAAGATGTGAGAATTAGCCGTAAGAGGCTAGAACTAACGGGCCAGGCAGTGTTTAAAAGAATACAGTTTCCGTGTAATTATTTTGGGTAAAGCTAGCCGTGCAGGAGAAGGGCGGGATGAAAAGCAGACCTGCTCGCCTCCATACTACAAATGACTAAACAAAAAGACATGTATTTCACTTTAAAAATATTTTACTTTGCCATTTACTAATTAAATAACTATTATTTTCCTAACATGACTGCATCACCTTGGTAATAAATTTTGAAAAATGGAACAATATTTCCAGCCAAATTATAATTATCGGAATAAAACAGCAGCCTAGTGACTTAAAAAGTGTTAACAGGCTTCACAAAATATCTCATCTATTTTATGAATCAATTATACAGTCTCAGGCATTTAGGGGGTCATTTTCATACACAAAGTTATATTAAAATACAATTCTGTGGAGACACGGGAAATTTAAAGTTTGTTCTGACATGTACATGAAACCTGAATGACACCATTTGATTTGAAAACTTTTTAATTTTTTTTATTCCACCCTTTGGGTCTAGTAGGTGTAAAAATATATTATTTACTATACACACTGTATGAAATTAAAATATTATCTTATTGTTTATAAAAAGCAAAGTATTCTTCATACAACACTCTGCAGTGCTAATACAGGAGAAGTCAACTCATTCTCATCAAGGATCTATGAGACCGTTGGCCTCTACAAAAACCTTGTCTATAGGAGGAGGACTGGCTTCTTTTTTCCAAACCTGTAATTTGTAAGTTTATTCAAACCCACCAAATTGCTTTAAGTAAATGCCTCTCACATTTGAAAATTCCCATGGCAACTCATTTAGCTTGGCAGACAGGCAGACCCACATCCAATCCTTTCATCCTCAGCTAAGAATCACAATGGTGATTCTGCTCTGACACTATGAAGAGACTAACTGCAGCACTTGGAGCCCCATTCAGATGAAAATGGCAGTGAGAACACTCTTCACAAGTTCTCACTGTGGCTCCATCAGGAACCACATGCATTTTGGTTAGATGTTTTAAACATCTTTTAATTTCTATCTTTTTCTCAATAAAACAAAGCCAAAATGACATACATTTCAGTTAGTAGTACTTGGTCAAAAATTTAAACTAACCAGATCATTAACAATTTGGGTTAAAAAGATTTTAAGAAGAAACAATTTAGTCAAGATGCCTCTTACTATCATTCATTTTACCTTTGAACTTATTTCCAGGCTATAATTAAAAGTGTACTATGAATCAAATTCATAGGCCATTAAGCAATGGAGAGCCCCTGAGAAACATGAAAACTTTAAAAATAGATACTGTACAATAGTATTCCTCTTATTTTTTCTCAATTGCAATGACAGTGATAACTGGTGTATTTTTTTTTTCCTTTTTGGTTTTTCGAGTCAGGGTTTCTCTCTAGCTTTGGAGCCTGTCCTAGAACCAGCTCTTCTAGACCACGCTGGCCTCAAACTCACAGATATCCGCCTGTTTCTGCCTCCTGAGTGCAGGGATTTAAAGGAGTGTGTTGCCACCCCCCAGCTGATAATTGGTATTTCTTAAAAGCAAATTAAAATGATTTTGTTGTGATAAATATTTTCAAATTTCATAATATTTCTTGATTAATTATCACAACTTTAAATTTCAAATTCCTTAAATGGAATTTGTTGTAAGGTGTTACAGTCAATTATTTAATTAACATTAATTTAGATCCCCACGCATGCTAAAGCTTCCAAAAAAAAAATCAACTGTATATTAAAACTCATTCATATTTAAGATCAATGTACCACTGAGTAAACATGAAAACAGGAGTAGGATTTTACCATAAAGCCATACAGCCCACAGATAAACACTTCATAAACTGCCTGATGGTAATGGCATCTGGTATGTCAGTCTGTTAAAATTATCAGTGTAAATTTCTGTTGTCTCATTAATCTCTCTAGTCAAAAGTTAGCACTGTTCAATTCAATGCTCCAGTTTAGCGCTAGCAACTCATACAGAAACTGTTTTCTTTTAGAAAGATGGCAAAGTACAATGAGATCAAGAGATGAAGGCATGCATCCTTTATCTTCTTTCTCAGTCTCCACTTCAGCAACAATACCCTGTTTTCTTCATCTGATATTATTTTTAATCCTTTCTGAAATTATGATGTGTGTGAAAACATTTATTGTTGCTTTTTTTTCTTCTTAAAAATTACATTTAGAGTAGGCACACTATGTAATAGGTTGTTTCAATAGGGCATTTTTTATATTTTGTGGATCAGGAAGAGAATTACTTCATTTTATTTATAGTGCCTCCCATTATCAGGAACTGAATCCACAACTGGCTTCACAGATGCTGCACTGAGGAACAGGAGGGGTGAAGAGGGACACATGTCTTTCATTCATACCCAGCTAAAATAATGACTCTCACAATGCCCCTCACAAGTTTGTGTGGCATGCAGGACACACTGCCTGATACTGTCTGTAGAAAACTGATGTATGAAAGTAACTGGTGCTTGAGGTAAGAGGGAATAAAGGTCAAGACTATACAACAGGAGGAATGCTGCTACCATGCAAACAAAACAACAGACCCTTTCATACAGGTTTTGAGAGTTAGAGACGCTACATGTGTGCACCGAGTTCACCTGCCCTTTTGGTACCATGGAGGAGAATCTTTACAATAAATGAAAAGACTGTAACATTTGTAACCATTTTCATCGAAATGAGACTTATAAACCATTAGACCCAAACAAGTATGTTTAAGTAAATAGGAGATGTACATCAAAACAGACCATATTACTAAATTATAAATAAGTTATAACCAGAGCTGAGAATTCAATTCAGTGGTAGAGTTCCTGACTAACGTATGTATGAGGCATGGAATCCAAGTCCCAGGTCCACCTGACAAATAGGTAAATAATATAAAGAAAAAGTGTTATAACCAGATTTAAAAAGACAAAAACAGATCAAATATATTCACCAAGACTAAGTTAAAAACAAGCAATAATAAAGAAAAGCTCTAAAACATACAAAAGAAATTAGAAAATACTCTGAACTGAATAGTTAAAACTATATAGCGTAACCCTATTTGTGGGATACAGCTATAATTTTCCATAAAAGAAAGGTCTCTGATCATTGCATTTACCTTTAAAATGCCCAAATAAAGCAGAAGAGATCAGTAAAACAGAAAGGGAAAACAGCAAAAGTCAAAACTTGAAAGTTAGAAGATTAATGAATTTGATCAAGAAAAATAAAATCACAAATTACTGACATCATGATGAAAAAGAGCACTACCACAGCTCCTACATACTAACAAAGATAAGGAATTTATAAATGAACATGCTCATGATAAAAATTTTAACCACTAGGAAGTTATAAGAAAAACAACAACAAAAAAAGTTCTGGGTATCAAAAAGGCTTATTACAAATAGAAGAAAGGACTTGTGTGACGTAACTCAAACCTAAAATATAATAAACTTTGAGAAAGCCATCAGTAAAAGACAGGAAGTTGGGTTGATTTAAATACACACAAAACCACCTGTTTTAAATCTGTATTACACTTGATACAGAATTACAAAAAGTCCGAATCTGTTTTCTGTCAATGTGATAAGACAATGACCAAAACAAACTTGAGGAGGAAAGAGTTAATAACTTGGCTTACAGGTCAGTCCATCACCAGGCGAAGCCAATGCAGGAACACCAGGTAGGAACAGAGCCAAGGATCACGGAAGAATGCTGCTTATGGCCTGCTCAGGTATATGCATAATACTATCACTTGCCTACAACAATTACAATTATTAATTGTACCACCCAGACAGACGCACAGGCTAATATGGAGGTGAATCCTCAACTGAGGTTCCCTCTTCTCAGATGATGACATACACCATTAATATGCAGCCTTTCTGTGAGATTAAATATGACAGTGAATCACAAACAGCTCAGAGCTCTGTAGACTGTAAACAGATGAGTGCTGTGCAAAGATCTTAAGAAATATTTGATCCAAAGTAAATTTGGTGACGTGCCAATTTATTTTTAAAGAGGACCAAGTTTTCTAGTTTTAAGAACATAGTTCAACTCTGATGTTTAAAAGTCTTCTTAGCTGGGCAGTGGTGGTACACAACTTTTAATCCCAGCACTTGGGAGGCAGAGGCAAGCAGATCTCTGTGAGTTCGAGGCCAGCCTGGTCTTACAATAGCTAGTTACAGGACAGGCTCCAAAGCTACAGAGAAACCCTGTCTCAAAAAAATGAAAGAAGTCTTCTCTATTCAAATTTTACATAAATACATACTTGTGTATGTAATTTATTTAAATACCATTTGTAATTACTAAAGAATTTATAAGGTCTTTATGAAATTTCTGGTGTAGTTATGAATAAATTTAAATAAAATAGTTACAAAAATCCAGATACAAGTACTATTCTTTCCAAATGATACTAATGTTTTTATATAATACACTTAAGGCTACCACTGTATCAAACTCTAGCACAAGGCATTGTTCCTTTCTGAATAAGCTCTGTTTAAGGCATATTCATATAGTAAGATCTTTTATAAGATCCTGTGCGTGACTTGAAACTGTTTCTGAGTATTATGGATATAACTCATTGAGTACCTTACCTGTCTATCTGTACAAGGCTAGGCTTTGAGACAGCAAATATCCAACTCCCATTTAGAAGATAAATTAGGGCAGTTGCACGAACCTACCCCAAATCTTAATACTATTTCTTTAAACACCGAGAGACTCTTCCTGTTCTATACAGCAAAGACTTTAAAACCAAACAGTTCATTTCCTCTTCCAGAGGAACTGTACATTTGGTACAGTTTGAGTTTTACTTAAGTAAAATGGCAAAAGTGAAGATATTCTTTGATGTGCATACATTTAAAACTATTTCACCTTCACTAACTTACTTGGGAGAATGAGTTCAAAGGAGTGAAAATGAGAATCAAGGATACTGTTTCTGTCAGAGCGAATAGATATATTATAGGAATATTTTGGAAGTCTAGTATGATGGTTTCAGGCCTTTATACCAGAACACAGAACGGTACACCGAAGCAGGAGGATCCCGAGCTTGTTTCTCCAATCTCCAAAGAAAGGAGGCAGGCAGACTTATCAACAGTTTCTGCTGAGGATCCCTAAAGATGAGTATACTTGTAGTAGATACTTGAAGACAATGAATGCGAACTTGTATGATAAAAAATATAATGGAAAAAAAGCTCCTCACTCCTTATTTACTGCATGGTCTATTAATAAAATAGAAAACAAAAGAATTCAAGTAAAATGATCATCAAAAGGAACATCCAAAATAAAAACATTAATTCTCTCAAAAACAAGTCCTCTAAATATCTGATTCTAATGAGCATATATGATCATCACAAAACCTTTATTAATTATGCAGTTAGATTTGAATATTTCACTATTATCTAGGGGAAAGTTAGTATACTGTTCATTATATGCTTACTGGAAAAAGGGATGAAATCTACTTTATAAAGTTGCTTCAAAACCCAAATTTAAACCCAGCACTCTGGAAGCAGAGGTAAAAGGATCTGAGTGTCTAGGGACAGCCTGATCTTCTTCAGACCATCTAGAGCTACAAAGTAAAACCCAGGCTCAAAATAAAACAAAAACAGAAGTTTAAACCAAAATCAACAGAATGTGGGTTTTGCATATTGCTCCAGAATACAGTAAAGTATTCGCTGAGCAAGCATGAGGACCCAATGTCTTCTACTCCCCAAATCCATATAAAACTGGGAACAATAGTGCATGCCTATATTCCTGGTGATCCTATGGGGAGGCAGATATCAAAAAAACCCTTAAGCACTTACACTCCAGGAAGTTTAGCATACTTAGCAGAAACAACAGACCCTATCTCAAACAAGGTTAAAAGGTGGAGACCAATATCTAAGGGTTGTCTCTGATCTCCACCACCTGAGTCCCCAGTCAAACAGATGAACATTTGATACACATGCAGACACAATTTTTTAATTTAGAAGATTGAACTAAGGCATCTAAACTGACTTACTAAATATTACGCTTAAATTTTCAAAATTAAATAGGCTACAACTGCATCACAAGAAGTGAGGATACAACATTGGTCAGCAGACATCAAAACACAAACACACTTAACTATAAAGCTCAGATCAAACAATGTTGACAATGTTCCACATTTCATCCCACACACCCTAGATTTAGCTCTCTCCACAAAAAGGGCAGAGTTATTCTCTTAACTTTCTAGAAAAGACTGACACTAAATTCAAAACAGAAACAAGGCCATTTTGGACTTTAGTCATAAATTTAATCTTTAAATGATTATCATAAGCAAAATAACATAGCCCCAACAAGAAGAAACCAAAGGCTGTAGTGTATGGTGCACTTCAAAAAAATGAATGAATGAATGAATGAATGAATGAATGAATCAATGAATAGATGAATGAAGCAATGTTGTGATGTTGTTGCATAGCCTATAATTAGTGCTTGAGAGTGCAAGCTTCAGGCCAAGCAGGAATAAAAAACAAAGCAAAATTACTCATAGTTTTTTACAGAACCTGGCAGTGAATTTAAAACCTGGGATAACACCCAGGCTTGAGACTGTCAAACAGGCACTGCCAATTAATAATGCCATGACTGCAAACTAGTACAAACTTCCCAGAAGATAACTAGGGAGCATTTTAATATCAACAAAATATTAAAATATACTATACTTTTAAAAGTAGAAGTATTCTTTGACCTAGTAATTCTTCAAAAGACTTAGTTTCATATATATAATACTAAATGTTCTGTTGCTTCCTGAGGCTAGGACAATCAAGTTTTGAAACTTCCTACATTAAATCTGCAAAAACAAAATAAACCAATGCCTGGCTATATGCAACAGTCAATCCATTAGACTTTAATGAATGAACAACTGTGTAGAATTGGAATCAAGATTTACTACTCTCAGTTGTACTCCACCTCAGAAATCAATTTCTTCCTAACAGCTAGATGGTGAAGATTCCACGGTTCAGACTGTGGTCTTTCCCCGTATCTCAAATTCTATGATGATATGCACCTCTAATCCTTTGGCTCTAAAAGCTTACAGTTTGAGGGCTCTACATTCTTACTTAATTCCCATTTGGTATTAGCCATGTGTAGCTCAACATCTGCTTCCTCGATTTTCACATTTCTTGGTTTCTCTTCAAAATTTGCTATTCTAATAGTACAAAGGACAGCATCAACTGCCTTAAGTCATCACATATCAGACCATACGGAAGTTTAATCAAAATTCCTGTCAACTTCACCTTCAAAATAACCCCTCCATGAAATACCTCCACACCTGTGACTCTAGTTCCAACACCTTTTGTGTCTCTAGCTAGGACCTACTCTGAATAAGCACTTAAACTTGAAAGCTTTCTACCTGGCATTTGAGCTTTTACCACTGCCCTCAAAGTCAACAAACCTAGCAGCCAGGAGAATCCTTTGAGAGAAGTAGACACAACCCCCCACCCCAATTTAGAAGGCATCTCCAATTGATAACCATTTGCAAAGGGAAAAAATTAGTTTTCTCTAATGGATTCTCACTGGGTATACAAACGACATTTAAAGGTAGGCTGCATGTCCAGCAGGAGATGGGCAACACAAAATGAAGCTAATGATATTTTGGAGTATCCCCCTCCCTTTTTTTTCTCATAATGCTTTATCTGGGCATTTTTAACTTTATATGTCTTTTGTTTATAGATTATGAACACCATTTTCTTCTTAGCTAAGAAAGATATCATCATAACACAAGGTATCACAGAACTGGCCAATTATGGAGAAAATTTAAAAAGTCAATCTGTTTTGTTTCAAGTCTGACTATCTTGGCATAGGCATCAAAAATACACTTAAAATTCAGTTTAATTAAAATAAATTCTTTAATATAATGCCTACATTATAATAAAGACACTAAGTATAGAAATATATCAGAAAATAAAATTATTATGCAGTGTTAAATCAATACATGGAACTCATGCTTTAAGTTATGTGTTTCTATCCTATTGAAGTTTCATTTCTTCAATACCAAGTAGCACCACTTATAATCAGTTACCTATTTAATAGTGACAGCAACAATCCTAAAAACCTTTATTAAGGAGAGATAGCTACTAAAATTGGCTATTTCGTCATAAAATACTAAGTATGCACTTTTTAAAAGTTTCATTCATTTATCTGCTACCACCTTTGTTTCTGGACACAAACCATTCTTATTAACTAGTTATTTGTGTGGGAAATGAGAGAGTATGGGGATGCACATGCTACAGCTCTCATTCAAAGTCAAAGGACAACTTTAGAAGCTAGCTCTCTCCCACCATGTAGAAGCTGGGGATAAACTCTAGTGAGGCTTACCAATCAACAAACAATTACACATATGACTTTCTCTGTGTAACAAACATTCTGGTTGTCCTGGAAATTCACTTTGTAGACCAGGGTGTCTGGCCTCAAACTCAAAGAGGCATGCCTCTGCCTCCCTTGGGATTAATGGAGTGCACCAACACCGTCAAGCACAACTCTACAAATAAAAGAGTTAGTGCTCTAAGGTCTTACCATTAGTATTTTGTTACCCTAAAGAAAGAGAGGTCAAAATACTCTTAAATTTACTAATAAGCTTCTGAACCAATGCTCTTTTTCAAGATATCTTTTATAATAAAAGTAAATTATAGAAAGAATGGTTAGAAAAATCTAATGAGTAAAAAGGAGTGTGAACTATTATACAGTTTTCTTTTTGCTGCAGTAACAAACACATGTACTCAGGGTAATGGGAGTTCTGCATTGTTAGATACATAGCATTTCAATAATTTTCTGTTTATAAATCTAGTTAACAGTGTTCACAAAAGACCCTTTTCACTGCTTTTCAAAACAACACAATAAGGAAAAGGAAGAGGGCATGATTTAACAGTGTGCAAAGACCTGCATTTACAAACAATTTGTCAGTTCAGGTTCCTTATATATCTATAAACACAGTTCATATAAAATTCCTTCCTTGCAAGGAATCCAAAGCGAACTGTTAGGACACTGAAGAACACAGTACTGGGATATAAAGAATGACAGATCCCAAGCTCATTTATCTAAGCAACAAAATGGCTCCATTGGCAACTATTTTCCTAGCGTTTTAAAGAGCAGTCAAGGGGAGCTGGACAGATGGCTCAGAGGTTAAGAGCACTGACTGCTCTTACAGAGGTCCTGAGTTCAATTCCCAGCAGCCACATGGTGGCTCACAGCCATCTATAATGAGATCTGGTGCCCTCTTCTGGCATGCAAGCATACATGGAAGGAATGTTGTATACATAATAAATAAATAAATAATCTTTTTTTTTTTTGAAAAAAAGAGCAGTCAATATTTCCATGTTATTAATAAGAAAGAGATAGCTTAATAAATTATGTGAATTCAGGATCAGTCTGGTTTAGAAAACAAGTTCTAATACAGCCATGGCTGATACACAGAGAAACCTTATGTATGTGTGTTGCAAGCGTGGGGTGAATTGTTTGTTGGTTGGAGAGCCTCACTTTGAGTTGGATCCCCAGGATCTACAGTGGTGAGTGAGAACCACTTAAAAAATAACTTTCTTTTCATTTTCCATTAAAAAGAAAAAAACAGTATGTACCAACACAAAAGAGTGAAGAGGGAGAAAATGATGAGAAGAGGAAACACAAAAACAGATAACTGGATAATTTCCCATGAGACATAAATCTCAAATTTATTTTTAATATCTTAAAGATTCCCAAATATGCTTGTTAGTTTAGATTAGCAAAGTGTGTAAAACTCAGCTTTCAGTAAGAAAACAGTTTTTACAATGTTCTAACAAAGTTTTACTATGCAACATTAACTTTTCTACTGAGGGGGAAAAAAGCCAGAAGAGAACCTAGTGTACAGGCAATTCAAATAATGAGCTCCCACTAAGTCTACTTTCCCAACACAGTAATAGCTTCACAGACCTCCAACTTATTACACCCCCTCCCTTCCAAACACGGTCTCTTCACATAGCCTTGACTGCCCTGGAGCTCACTGTGTAAGCTAGGTTAATATCAAACTCAAAAGATTTGCCTGCCTCTGACTCTTGAGAACTGGAATTATAAGCATGTGCAAAAATGTTCAACTTACTCAATTTTTAAGAAAAACACAAGTCAAAAAATAAATAAAATCACTAACACATAACAACCCATTCTTTATTAACAAATGTAAATCATGAAAATTACTTACTGCAGGTACCAGTAACTTTTTCACTTCTTCAACTGCTCTCTTCAGCTTGATTTCTGCTCTGTTCTGAGCATCTTCCACAGTGATTAGTACATGTAAATCTTCATTTAGATGCTCCCAATTAGGCTTGCCTCTGTTTTGCTCCTCCTAAAAAATTTTTTTACAAAGCTCAATGTCACTAATACCGTTTTCCAAAGACAGAATATATATTCTGTAACATGAACCTATTGCTAGTTGCTTAAAGCCTTGTTTCTATTATTCTACTACAATGACATTACAAAGATTTTCAATTATTTCCCAAACCCAAACCAAAGCCTGGTAATGGGACTAGTCAGTCAAATGAGAACTCAATAAACATCCATGCTGCACCTACTATGTATCCAGCTGAGGTTATAAGTGACCAAGACAACCATAAGTGATAGTGCTGCTACTCTAGGAATCCTGCAGAGCCATTTCGAAAGCATAATGAGTCACTTCTTTACTTATAAGAAAACAAAGTTATCAAGGTTGAACAAGTCATTTACCAATATCACAGCAAACAAGCTGCTAATTTAGGAGATGAATCAAACTTATTCTCCAATTGAGTGATGCTTCCATTCATTGCAACACTTTTAAATAACACTGGTTCTAGTCAATACTAGGAAAAGTATTTTGAAAAATAGGTTCCATCATGTAAAAGAAATACATACTGTTTGATGTGACTATTTCAAGTAGTAATTATGGCAAAAATAAACCATAGCCAATGACTGTTGTAATTGTTTAACTGTATTTCTACTGACCTTTATTTTTAAAAATGAACTATTCAGTTGAATGGAGCACTCTTGCTCTTGCCCACACTCCAGTGAAAACCATGCACATGGGGATAGCACTAAATGGACGCAGTGGGTTTTAAAAAAATAAAACTAAAAAAGATGGACATGAAGTATGAAGATCAATGTATGTATGGGAATCCCAGGGGAATTGGACGTGGTTAGATTTGATATTTTACTGTATACACATACAAATTTTTCAAATATTAAAGTAAAAATGAAATATACAGTCTACTCTTGCATTGTATCAAGTCCTAAATACATGTTTCGTAGGTGACTGACTGTCTCTCCCTTCTGTGATAACTTCTGGTTACCAAGCAAGGAATATATGTACATGTTGAAAGCCTTATCAAATTACATGTTGAAAGCCTTATCAAACTACTTGCAAGATGAGGGCAGGCAGCCAAATACAGACTTAGGCAACTTATGAATGTACAAAGTCTTAAACTTGAAAAACAATTTAAGATTGTGAGTGTAAATATGACTGGTACACAGACTTAAAACAAATTATCAGAGGTAAAAAATAAAAACATCTTTTTTGTCAGACCTTTCTTGTAAAGAACATTAGTCTGTTACTGTGATTACAGTCAAGGGAAGTAAACTGATATGATAAAACAGGCTTTTCTATTACTTTGCACATTATTTGTTTTTTTTAATATTTATTTATTTATTATGTATACAATATTCTGTCTGTGTGTGTGCCTACATGCCAGAAGAGGGCATCAGACCCCATTACAGATGGTTGTGAGCCACCATGTGCACATTATTGAGGACAAACAATAAAGACAAAAGTAAGATTTACTAAGTACCAAGTTTTATCAACTAGTGACTTTAGTAGGAAAATGTACCTACATAGTCATGGCGAAATGGATTTCAAGAAAAAGTAGCAACAATCAAACATTATGCAAACTAGTTAGCCTGGAGCCTAACTATTTCAGTATTACATCACACCAATTCCTTTTAACACATATTGGCAAAGCTAGGTTCCTGGTGGTTACTGTATTTTAAAAGTACTTCCATGAAGACATCAATGTGAAATAAAATGGTGGCAATGCATCATCGGAAAATCTAAAGAGTACACAAGAAAACAACTACAAAAGCAATCAAAAAATATTAACTGTGGCTACTTAAAATATTTTCAATTTTAAGATTATATAAATACCAATTCAGTTACTTGTCAATATTTAATAAATAAAGGGATGGGCTCTTTCTTTTTACCTAGGGTATACCATAAAGAGATGTGAGTGCAAAGAGTCAATGAATCAAGAAACTGGGACCCCAGGCGTCATTTACATGGCAAAGAATACAACACACACATAATACTTCTGTGGCAAGATTCAATTTAAAAAGCAAATTTTAATGTTAAAGGATGTTTTTATTTCCCACCAAAGTTTTAATTTATTTATTTACTCATTTATATATTTGTTTATCTATTTGTTTTTTGGGGGGACAGGGTTTCTCTGTAGCTTTGGAACTAGCACTTGTAGACCAGGCTGGACTCGAACTCAGATCTGCCTGCCTCAGCCTCCCGAAAGCTGGGATTAAAGGCACTACCACACCGAAAATTTTTATTTATTTTTATCCCCCTGGTAGACTTGGGGGAAAATTTCTGTATTACCTGGTAAACTAAAAATGTGCCCATATGTCTAAATAAATTTTTCTTTCTTTCTTTCTTTCTTTCTTTCTTTCTTTCTTTCTTTCTTTCTATCTATCTATCTACTATCTATCTATCTACTATCTATCTATCTATCTATCTATCTATCTATCTATCTATCTATCTATCTATCTATCTACCTATCTACCTACCTACCTACCTACCTACCTACCTACCTACCTACCTACCTACCTACCTACCTATTTATCTATCTGGGATTTTCATTTCTAGCCAAGACAAAGAAGCAGAAGCAGCAAGACTCACTCCTCACTCTACTGACAACAACCAAAGTGTATGAGACAACAATCACAAACTAGAAATTAGAGAATGAAGAAGAAAAATAGCAATGATGAAGGCGCAGGGACCAACCTGCAACTACCCAACTTCATGGCTTTAGTTTTGGTCCACACACCTGTGAGTCCAGGAAAAGGAAAGCAGGCAAAGTTGAAGAGGGCTGGAGAGCTCTCAAGCACTACAGGCAACAGTTCCTAATGCATGCTAGGGAGAGAATTCTTAAAGGCCAGGAAGCAACCAAAGGATTCCACATCACAAAGTACCTAGCTCTCTCACATGGAGCTAGACTGAAACATCTCATGATTCACCAACAGCATACCAAAGGGAAACAATTCAACCTAGTATAAGCTACAGTATTGCCCAATAAATTACAAAACCAAGAACTAAGGGAACTACAGAAAAAAAAGAAAAAAAAAACTTAAGGAAACTAAACATTTCCAACCACCTCAACTACTTGCCAGGAAAAAAAAAAAAAAAAAAACAATAAACTAAGTGGCATTTTTAAGAGTAATAGGATATCTTCCCAACGATGTAAAATTCTCTATCTGCTGTCTAGTCAGAAATTAACAGTCACCAGGGCTGGGGAGATCACTAGGTGAATAAAATGCTTGCTTTGTATGCACAAGAACTAAGTTCAGATCCCTAACTCTACTAATAATAAGTAAGTAAGTAAGTAAGTAAGTAAGTGTGGGCCTAGAGCGCTCACTGGTCAACCAATCTATCTGAAACAGTGGACTCCAGGCTCAGTGAAAAACCTATTTTAAGAAATAAATGGGTACTATACTGAGCAGTGGTTGCTCTTCAAGAGAACCTGGTTCACTCCAAGAACATGGCAGCTCACAACTACCTTATCTGTAACTTCAGGCCCATGACATTTGACTCCCTTTTCTGGCCCCTGTTGGCATTGTACATACATGCTGTATAGACATACATGAAATAAAAAGTGAATGAATGAGGTAGAGACCTGGGGAGAAAGATGCTCAACCTCATGCTATTGCCTTTGTGTACACACACACGTGAACGAACACATACACAGAATGGTGGTGGTCATTAAAGATTGTATGAGATGAAAAAAGTAATTTAAAACAAATCTACTAATAACAAATGTTATAATAAAGACTTCAAAAGCTATTGTGTGTTTGTAATGTATACATACACTAGCAGGAGATATAAAAACTAATTCAAGGCATATCAGAAAAGATTAAAAATAAAACTGAAATCATGACTTACCACAGAAATTTTATGCACAAAAAACACAAAAGTCAAAGAACTTAAAAAAAAGATATTACCTGCCTTGTAGGAACAAAGAATAGGTTGCAATATAATCTGCAATTATGCTTTAACTTACTGAAGGAATAAATTTCTGAGTGATAAAATTTTTGAGTCTTTAGAATTCTGTTTTGCTATTCTAACCATATTTGAGTGAGATTCTAAGCACATCTTGGCCGGAACACAGACACAACGGATTAAAGTTTTGTCTTGTTTTTTAAGACTAATTTTTATCTTCTAAGGTCATGTCAAATTCCTTTCTCGCAAGCCATTTTCTAGGTTAAGTGAAAAGTATCAAGAATCTTTTCTTCAAAGAGAGGACCATTCATAAAATTTCAAGAGGACTGACATGTAGTCATTTAGCGCAGAGAACTCTTCCCAATTGCAATGGTGATGTTTCTTTGTTTTTGTTTTTTTAATGTAGCTTTAAGGCACTTTCAGTGGACAACCATTTCTTTAAAATAAATAAAAAATTACCTACTTATTATTTTAAAGCTGCTACATCTAGTGACCTAAAAGTAGGATTTAAAACACCATTCTAAACATTTGAGAAACAACTACTGTTTTGATTATGTGGTATCAAGTCTGCCAGTTTTGCAGTTTGAAACTCAGTTCTAATTGCAGAACTTGTTTAAATAAAGGAATTCTGTAACATGAACAGCATCAGAGCAAACTGACTGTCCACCCTGGAAAGACTCTTTGAAGTTTTTATCTCCAGTCAGGCAAATCAGAACAAGATTATCTGTCCTCTTGTGCTCTTAAGGTGAAAGCTCTCAGGATTAAATCCTTTGGAAAATTATTTTATAAATCTACATATACTGAAACAAACCAGTTTCTAACAAGTTTTATCATTAGGTCAAATATCAAAACACAACAATTTTCAGTTATATATATCATCTTAAGTTAGTTTAAGAAATATGTATTTCATTAGTGAGGAAAAAAGACACCAAGAATTTAAAGGAGAGCAAGAGAGAAAAAGATGGGAGGGTCTGGAGGTAAAGTGATGGAAGGAAGAAATGTTATCATCTCAAAAAACAAAAGCACTTGAGCAGAAAAACCGGACATAAAGTACATTCCACACTGTACAATTCTTCCAGTCATAAAGCTAACCTCAAATCCTATTTCTTAAATTTGAGTCAAACAAAAATCCTGCTTTGCAAACAAGAAAAATTTACTCATACATAAATACCAGAATAATTTTTATATTTAGTTTATTGAAACTGTTTTAAGAAAAATATAGGCAGCAAGAATTAAGCAAATTCTCATTAAACTGAGTTTAGACAAGAACAACTGTTCATTCAAAGAATTTGTATTATTTAATGTCAATTGTTTTCTTAAGTTTAAAACAGAAGATGCTGGAAGTGGGTGAAGTATGTTCGCAGTCCCAGCACTAGAGAGAAGCAGGTAGGAGAATTCAGTTTGAAGCTAGTTTGATGGTAATAAACCTTAGTCTGAACTACACACAGTAACACCCTGAAACACACACACACCAACTATGGATATAAGAACTGACCCCAGTGCTTAATCTTTACACAATATACCTAAGAGTGTCTGGTGTACAATGAATAATTTATTGCTCTACTCTTCGTTTTCACAGATTTGAATCTTTTATATCCTCGTGAGTGTTCTAGATGTTAATTTCCATATCTGTTATTAACAGCTCTACATTCAACTGATGAAATGTCAAATGTACTAGTTCCTAACATTTACTCTGCTAGCAAATACTAAACCCAGTTTTATCATCATGTACTTTAACTCACTATATTAGGCTAACATATACCATATTTATGCTAGAAATTACTTCCTAAAATATACAGGAAAGTATTTTGCATGTAATAAATACTGAAGAAACATTTGATAATAACTTATTTTACTATAAACTGAAAATAGCAAGTAACACAAAATATACTGGCTAAACATTAATTTATGCCCCGGACTCTGTGTGATCTATTCTATTATGAAAATGTTACTTCACAGCTGCCCTTGTGGCATTTTGAACCCATCACTACCAAACAATTGCAGAATGACTTGAATTGAGTGCAACAGATCCAAGTGGTGCTGGTTCACATCTTTAATCCCAGTGTTTGGGAGTCACACACTTTTAATCCCAGCACTAGTGAGCTAGAAACAGGAGTGATATGGCTGGGTGGAGAGAGGAATATAAAGGGGAAAAGACAGGAACTCCATGGAGTGTGGAGTCTGAGGATTCGTGGAGACAGGACCTCAACCATTCAGTCTGAAGATCTGATAAAGGTAAAAAGCTTTTCAAGTGGTTGGCTGCTTTGCTTTTCTGATCTTCAGCTTGAACCCCAATATCTGTCTCTGGGTTTTTATTATTCGTACCACACCTTGGCAAGATAACAGGTACATAATTTATAACTGTTTGGATTCCATGGTGCCAAGCACTCATCACATATTACTATGATTATATGATTACTGGAGTGCTAGGCACACAGAAAATTTTGAAATGTTAAATTTCTTGATTGTAGTTTTTTTCCTTAGTATCAAAGTTAGAATCAGTAATTTTTTAAAGAAGAGTATCAGACCATGGTTAAATAGACTCAGGAAACAAATATTTTGTAACGTTTAAGATTATCTTAAAAGTTATCTGCTTTTGCCTGAAAATTCATAGCTAGGTAAGCAACCAAGATCACAGAGGTAATCTACAGCAACATTTTAAAACTCTACAGGTATTTCTACTGCACAGCTAGGAGACAGAAGGCAGACACAGCAACGGAACACCTCTATACTTATTTAATGATCTGAAAGAAATACCATCTGGTAGAGGTAAATATATAGAGAGATATAATTAATTCTGGATTATTCAAATGGCTACTGATTTTATGAGCAGTCCTTTTTCTAATATTTAAAAAAATCTTCACTACAATATTTCACATACCCATACGTAGGCAGAGTTTCTTTATGTCTTGACAGACACTCCCAAATAACCATTCACATTCTTAATATTAATTATACAAGTTTGACCAAAAGTTTAGGTTTGTCTCCAGCTAGCTCTTACAATATACATTAACCCACTTCTATTAATCTATGAGCTGCTCTGAGGAGCCTCATTTACCTCATCTATGAAATTTCCATGTTGTTTCTACCAAGTCTGGCTTGTGCCCACCCTTCTCCCCAGCATTCTTTCTGTCCCCAAAATTCTGCCTAGCAACTGACCAATCAGGTTTTTATTAACAATGAGAACACATTTTCACGATTTTCAGGATTATTCCATGGCACCAATACTTGTGGTTTTTTTTTCTAAAAGGTCCATTTTACATAATTTGAAAACTGAAAGATTCTCTGGGCATTTCTCATTTGGTACATCTATTATACAAAACCTATAACACTAAGACTTTGCTTCTGATATTTCATTTACATTTGGCTAACAAAATAACTACAGAAATTTTTCACGTATTTTTTCTGTAATCTGAACAGCAAAGCAAAACCATAACACAGTACAGTTAGTGCAGCAAGGCACAGTGTCACGCCCATCCATTTCTCTTCAATATTTTTATTTCCTTTGGGTGCTTTTGCAACATCATCCCTCAGAATCAAACAGGTGTTTATTTTTTGAAAATTTAAAGGCATCATTTTAAAAACATTCTTTAATGATGCTGTTAGCAAAGCCCGTGTCAAAAGCATGAACAGTGTAGGGCTAACAGAGGCCATGCCAAAACAAAGTACCAATGTCAACCATCTCACCAACTCCCCATTTTATAAGGTTTACAGGTAAAAAGTTTCATGAATCCCCTATCTAAGTTATAGTTTCATATTAAAATTTCATAACTTCCAAGAAACCACTTTTGAAAATGCCAAAAATTACTTGCCATCTAAAAATCATATTACATTCACAACTTTTTTACTTGCATAAAACTGAATTTTAGAAAATGTTCTATATATGATCTATGTTATAATATTAATTAATTGCTATTAAATGTTAGCCACCACATTAATGATTTCCCTGGTCATGGACAGCTCCACTCCATTTAAGACAAGAATATCTAAATTACATAAATCATAACTTTGCTCAGACCAAAACCTACATGACCACTCTCCTTCACACTGAACATATTAACATATGAGTTTGCGCTCAACACCAACAAAATCACTAAGAGTTAGGTAGAACACAGGGGCCTGGCTGATCTATATCTTCCAGAAATATCTAACACCACTATTTCTTAGTCAACAATGAAATTAACCAAAACATGGGGAGCTACTGTTAGAGTGATTATTTGGTGTCGTGGATTCCTAAGTTGTGGTTGGTGCCTTAGTTAGGTTAACTCTAGCTGCCGGGATTCCCATTTAGGCTTACTGCTTAGGGTAGCCCGTAAAATGATTTGTTCCTTCTCAAGAGACAAATGAATAAAAACATCGTGTATGGCTTTCAAATTCCTAGCTCTGAAATCCTTCACTGCATTCTTCCTAATGTTTTCACAACATCTACACTTAATTCTACTGATCTGCAGCATTTCAGTCATTCTAAGAAATTTCTTTTTCTTTTTTTTTATAGTTTATCTACTATACATTGTGTGTATGACGTAACATGAAGGGTGCAGTTGCCCGATCCTGCAAGGGGACAAATTTGGTAAACTGATTATCCTTTCCACTGTGGATCTACAGGGGTTGAATCAGTGTCAAATCTACACAGCAAGCATTTACCCACTCGGTCATCTCAAGGATAAATTCTAAGTCATGTAAGTGCCACAGCAACATTTCTGAAGCCTGGCATGTCTTACTAATGTTGTGAGGCATCAGTGAAACACTGCTGTTCTTGCACAGCCATTGCTGCTGTGATCCCCATGCTTTAAATCCTCACCAAGATGCCCAAAGAGTAATGCTTAGCCATTTTTCCAAACCAGTTTCTAGTGACAGAGGATATTAAGAAGGCTGCAAAGACAATGAGGCAGGACCATCTTGTCTGCTGCTTGCTTAGAAGGTCCTGGGTTCCTTGGTTAATGCTCCCCTTTACAAATATGACAGAAGCAGAGGTAACAGCCCTTTGCATACCTGGTACACACGAGACTCAGCTATAAATATGGTTCCTGCTTTTGTTGTCAACCAGAAAGTCTACTTCCAATCAGGAAGCACTCACTGGTCTTCGATAAATGCCGCACATCACGGCCCCGGTCTGCCAGCTTCGGGAAAGGGGCTGGAGGTTGAGTTTACAGACGCAGAGACAGATTGACACACAGACCTCCAAACGCTGGTTCAGAAAGCCCCAAGAATGCCCCTTTATTCTGTTCAGGGGCAGATTATATAGAGATAGCCACACACAAGCCAAACCCACCAGAAACCACTCTCCTGCCATCAGGCACTCAGATCAGGGGAAAACAAATTGTTTACAAGAAATTCAGGATCTGTGGTCTCACTGCTCCCAACATCTCCCCCCTAAATTTTTTTATAAAACAGAAGACCCTCCTGTCCACACAGCCTTTTGGTCTCTACTGCACCTAGATTCACTTTGGCCAGCACTCTATTGAACCTGTACTCAGGAGAGAGAGACAGCCTCTCCTCAGGAGAATACTGGCTTTTAGGAAACACAAGAGAGCAACTTAAGCCTGTAAGACAGGTAGATTCAAGTATCCCAGAGCCTTTAAATTTGGACTTTCAAATTTAAATTAAAAGACTGCCCTATTGTAAGAACAGGTAGATTTATGGCTAGTACAACAAATGTCTAGTTCACATCTGTTAATATTGCTAATGCCTCTTATGTGGTGAAACAACTCAATGGCTACTTGAATAGCCCTTGAAATGTTACAATTAGCACACCAGATTGTAACTGTTTAGCCAAAGGGATGGTTGAATACCATAGCCCAAATGGGAGGCTGGGTCCAGTGGTAATTGGGGACCCTATTTATTGCTGGCAATCTTAATGCCTATTGCCATGGGCATTCATTTCTGAATTCTGTGTAAGATCAGACAACCCATGGGAATGCAGCATATGGTCACTTAGCAAGTCCTTCTGTGTCTGTTGGCCAGTAACTTGAACACACTCCAGGTTTGGTTGCAAATACTGCTCCCAACAGATAAACATGTGTTGAATTGTGGCAACAAACTAACTTGTTAGTTTAGTTAAGATAAAAACCAGACTTTTAATAGTCCCTGACAACACATATTAAAACTTCATTCTTAAAGTTCCTATATTATCAACACTGACAGCACAGACTACTATGACATAAAAAAAAAAAAACACGATTAAAAATAAAGACACTTCTTCCTTTAATGTGTATCACAGTAAACAATGAAAAGATTAAGCCAACAAAAAGCTATTAAAATGATACGGCTATTAAAGATAATAAATTCATTGTTTTTCAATTTAATGCACATTTTGCTAATTTTCACAAAAACATCATGAGTTCATCTTTAGTATCCTTGTTCAATAAATTTCATACATATCAGAACATGTTCTTTATTGCTTTCCTTCTCCTAACTTTTCATCTACTTCAGTGCTCTTTATAAAGTGAAAACACACCTCTCTGAGGAACACTCTTAATTTTCCATCTCAAGCTGATTTCTAACTCATACCCTCTACTGTTTAAGAACAGACTGGAAACTTTGAGACTCCTGAATCTAACAAGATTTTCCTTATAGAACAAAACACAGTGAGCATGCCTAGCATCCAACATACACTTCAGTATAGTGTTCTCACTGGATCTGCTTCGCTGCAAAAATATGTGCCTTAAAGTACTTCTGGTACTTTCTACTTTACATATTTTTAAGGCATGGTATTTGGTAAACACAGCTTTGTGACCATAATCTTTTATCATACCCTAGAAATTTCTATACAAAGAATTAAGCCCGAAAAAAGTTTTAAATTATTTTCTGTTCTATATGCTTTCTTTTATTAAAACAAAAACCCAGAGACAGATATTGGGGTTCAAGCTGAAGATCAGAAAAGCAAAGCAGTCAACCACTAGAAAGATCTTTCTACCAAATCTACAGACCAATGGGCGAGGTCCTGTCTCCACGAATCCTCAGGCGTCACACTCCATTGAGTTCTTGTCTCTTCCCCTTTACATTCCACTCTCCACCCAGCAATATTAATATTGCTCCTGTCTCTAGCTCACTAGTGCTGGGATTAAGAGTGAGTCCTAAACACTGGGATTAAAGGTATGAGCCACCACCACTGGATCTGTTTCTGGATCAATCTTGTGTAGCCCAGTGTAGCCTTGAACTCACAGAGATCTGCCTGCCTCTGTCACCTAAGTCATGAGATTAATGGTGTGTGCCACCACTGCCTGGCCTCTAGTGACTTAGCTTTGCATTTTGAACTTCAGGCAAGCTTTATTTATTCAAATACAAATAAAATATCACTATAATTTCTTACTTTTCATAATAATTTGTTTTTTAGAGAATCTATTCTTATCTAAATTTTCTAATATTTGTCCCAGATTTCCTCATATAGCAAGATATACTGGCACATACCTGAAATTTCAGAGCTAATGATGTACAGATAGGAGGATCAAGAGTTCAAAGTCATACTGGGATACATGAGACTCTGTCTCGAAACAGTTCAGTACATGTATTTCCTCAAAAAGGTCTATAGGATATATCATCCTCCATTTTTTCAGATACTAGTTATCAGTATTCTCTACCTGTTGTGAATCAACCTAATTAGAAGCTTTACCTCCTGTGCTGACATTTGAAATACAGATATTCAGTTTCATCACATTTCTTTATTGTCCTTTTTCAATTTCAGTAACTTCCATCTTACAGCTCTTAGTTTCTTTTTAGTTATACTGAGCTTAGATTGCTGGTATTTGCTGTTTCTAAGCCAGAAAATATTTATAAATAAAATTCTCCTTTAAACAAGTTTTTACCTCATAAATTTTGCTGTCTTGTAATTTATATTCATTCAACTAAAACTATTTTCTGGTTTCCAACCTATGACTTGGCCAATAGATCACAGAGTTGTGCTGCTTATTTTCAAAATATTTGGTACTTCATTCCTTGATGGCCAAAGATTACATTATAAAATTCTCATCTTTTCTTACTCCAAGACATAACATAGGTTCCATTCTAGTGCACTTAGAAGAAAACGTGAATTTCCCAATGATGAGGTACAATATTTTAGCAATGCCCAGAAGGCCAAGGTAGTGGGGATAAAGTCCATCTCTTCACTCAGTGACTTAAAAACTCCTTCTGATTGTGAAATTACTCTTTCTACTTTTATCTAATTTCGACTCATATTTTAAAAGTTCTGTATTTAGGCTGTTAAATTCTGATAAATCATTACAAAGTATTCCCTTTTTATTTCCTCTTGAAACTACTATATTTTACATCAGAGACACTTACTAGTTTCCGGAAAGACTGTTTCCATGTATCTATTTCAACCTCCCTCTGTCTTCCTATTCAGTATTCTTTCCTTGTGGCATAGCTCTTGATGTGCTTTCATGAAAGCCTCTGTGCTCTGAGGTGCATTTCTTCCACTGTTACTTAAGCAATTTCTAACAGGGCTGAAGCTGCAGCTCCATTTGAAATTTTCTCCATGTACTATTCTGTGGTTCTCGGTTTTCCTTTCCAGACTCTTCTGTACCCTAACCTATCAGATCCATCAGCATTTTCTTATTCATTTATTGTATTTTTAATGGATGTTATGTGTTCCTGGTTGTATGTCTGTGTAACAGGTGTGTGTGCAGGAACTACCACCAGAAGTGAGAAGACATCAGATCCCCTAGAACTAGAGCTTCAAGTGATTGTGAGCAATCATGTGGTGCTAGGAGTCCAACCCTAGTCTTCTGCAAGAGCACCAAGTGCTCTTAACCACTACTGGACCATCTCTTCGGCCTCTGTTGGAGTATGTTCCATAACTGCATTGTACTTTTTAACTTTAGTAGCTTTCTAATTATACTTCTTAAAGAGCAGTATTTTTATGGTTGTCATCATAGAAAGAAAAGTTACAAATTAGATTTTAATTTTATATGATCTACATACATTTATTTGTTTGCTATTTCACATAATGTGTAGAAATCTTGTAATCATATAGGTCAACATATATTTTCACATAATTTATGAAATCTATATTATCAAATAACCATTATCTTTTATGAAGAAATTATAATGTATCCGGTAAGGCCTACTTATCAGGATATTTACTATTACTGGTGGTAGCCATTTCCTTCTAAGCAACCAATTTTCAGTTATTATAATTTTTCTTTAGTCTAAAGGACACTCATTCACATTTCCTAGTGTAATCAGCATGCTGACAATCAGTTCTTGTATCTTATTTCATTTTCACTTAAGAGTCATTTTTTACTAGTTAGATAATTCAGGTATTTGTGTTTTTTAACAGTCTCGTTTTTAGAAGCTATTTTCCTCTTTCCATTTATTTTCTGCTAAATTTCAGCCATTTAATGTTTTGTATATAATTTTCTTTTCTCTCTGCTTTAAAGATTTTTTAAAAATGTAACAGAAACAGAGAAAATGGGGGGCGGGGGAGGCCCTAGAAGAAAAGGTACAGGTTAGCGACTTGGGAAAAGTATATATTCAAAAGCACCAAGGTTTGTTACTAAAGCACTGTCTCCCTATGTACATATATTGGGCTATTTTTAACTCTTTAATGTAGCCTCAGTAGTTTTCTAATTATACCTATAGGCAATACTTTTAAGGTTATATGATCTATTACATTTACTACTTAACCAGCACTTGAATTGATAATCTCCCTGCTTTAGCACTCGAAATATTTGGGAATGTAAGTATGAGCCAGCACACCTGGGTAAGATTGGCCCTTTGTTACCTGGTGTCCAAGATCTATTCTGATATAGCTCATTGTACATCGTCTGTGTGTTCATTCCACCTTATTGTTGGCTGGTTATCTGGAACCTGACTATATCTTCCAAAAAAACTCCAGAGGTTCTAAGCGAGCATTTCTTCAAACATTTTTTTCAAGGTCATCTGTTTTCCCCTTCCCTTGGATGTCAAATACATGTCTGCTACACCATCTGAGTGGCAACTAAGAGTAGCATCAACATCAAAGAAGCCAGTCGAAAACAATGAAGGGAACCCCTTACCCTAGCCTAAAAGCAACAAAAAGAGCATGTAGAGAAAAACAAAACAAAATAAAATCTGGATACACAAATTGGAGAAAAGATGGGCACTGTGTAAACTAATGGTATTGAACCTCATGGCCCAGGGCTTTTGCACACGTGTTTTCCCAGCATCTTAGCCCATTCTATTCTATGGGACTCTTTCATATATAAACTGTTTCTATCCCATTGCCTTGTCATGTGTCCCTAGTGTACTTCTTTATCCCTGGGCACAAAGAAGCTAGAAACTTAAGCAGGTGCCCCTGGAACTCTGATCTGCACCTATAATATGCAAAACCAGTTTTTCCAAATTCTCCTCATCCCTTGATTCTCTACTACCTTCAAATATATAGTAAGGTCAATCCAGTAAAGGTTATTCAGTTATCAAAATTTATTCACCCATAACAGATTCTATTTTGAAGTTTTTAATTTCCATGTCATCCTAACTATTTCTATTTTCCTGCTTGTATTGTCCATCTCTCCCTATCTTAGTTTATCCGAATCTTAAGGACAGGATGTCAAAACACCTGTGGGGTGAGGCATGGTAGTACACGCCTACTATTACAGCATTTGGAAGTCTGAAGATTCTAGTTTGAGGGTAGCCTAGGCTACCTTGCAAGATGACTTTAAATGTAACTATCTCTTAGTTTTAAGAATGTAGCTCATCTTCAGGTCCTAATTTTGAACTGCATGACTGTAGGCAAAGGCAGCTCATTTGGTTTTTTGGCCATCCTTACCCAAAATAATCACATAGATACTGTATTAATTACAATACTTATTGGCCAATAGCTTAAGCATATTTTTAGTTAGCTCTCTTAAATTCTGTTATTTCAGTTTGTTTGCCTTTAGCTGTCTGGTTCCTAGCAGGCAATCATGTCGGTTCAATGAAGAACTACAAATTTTGCTCTTGTACACCAACTGGCCTTAGTGTCACACCTTCAGCTCATACTATTTAAGTTCTTTCAACCACACTGTGAATCCTGCAGCTAAAATCTGGGAACTCCTTTGTCATCTTTTCTCTCCTCATCTATAGCATTAGGGATTCCTCAACATTAAATTCATGATACTCACTGTGCTGTGAACAGGTTCAAAAACCAGGCCTACAAACATTCTTCTTCCAAGAACTTCACTTTGAATTCTGAAGTTCTTTCTTCAGTTATTTGTAGAAGTTGTCCTAACAGAAATTTACACATGCAGTACAAAAAGTACCCAAGTTCTTACATTGACAATTCAAAACTTTCTGTCATAGGAATTATCAATAGCTCTACATTCAAACATCAAGCAGCTGTGGTCTTGGGGCTGGTTATGACACTTTCTCCTGACACCAGGGTTTCTTTCTAGGCAGCAAGCACAGCTTCATCTCTATTCAAATGTGATGTAGCACACTCAAATTTCATATTACACCTGTAAAACAGCTTCAATACCCACTGCCTGTTCTCAGACTCATCTTCCTGGTTACTTTACCCTTAAATCTGAACTGGTTCTCTAGTTTCTTCCAGAAAGTACTTCTAGGTAACAAAAGGGCAAGGGGGAGGAAGGCGCGCACGTGCAGCCCCCCACACACACACCTCCTAGCCAGTGAGGAAGAAGTGACTAAAAGTAGATGTGATCTTAAAGCACAATTTTAGGATGAGGAAATAGCTTGGCCAAAAAGTACCTGTTGCATACTCTTGAGGACTTCAGTTCAATCCCCAGAATCTGGGCAAAAACATCAGGCTCAGTGTTATCATAATAATTCTAGCACTAGTAGGTGGGGACAGGTGGCTTAACATCACACCAATCAGAGATCCTACTCAAAAAATAAGGGACAGTCAGATGACAACTAGGGTTGACTTCTGGACTTCACAAGCACACACATGAACACACTCACACACAAAAAAGACGGGAGGGGATACTAAGGGTAGGAAAGTTTCAGCAGGTAAGACATGTGGCAATAAAATAGCCTGGTAACCCGAGTCTGGTCTCGGTGAAAAACAACTCATGAAGTTGTCCTCTAATCTCCACAAGTGTGCCACACAGCACAGGTATGCCTCGGCACACAGGCAGGTGTGTGCGTGTGCACACACATACTATGCCTGGCTTCAACTTCATGAGAGTAACTGAAACGTCTGTTAATTCCACCTCAACTAGGCTTTTTTCTAAGAATGAGGGAAATTTTTCAGAAAACCATTAGTATTCTTAAAAACAAAGTTTAGTAATCCTAAATTTTAGGTTTAGATAAACTTTTTTCGAGAAAAAGGAAAAACTTTTGAAATGAGAAAAAAAATAGTTTAAGGTGATAATGATTTTGTGGTTTGTTTTTGTTTTTTTGAGTGGGAGGGAGTTTCAGGCATTTCAATAGTCTCCTGGCTCAGTCTAAATCCTTGAATCTTAAAGACTTTGGTCTCATGCTGAACCTATGTTTTCCACAGGTACTGAATGACTAAGAAGAACTGGCTTGACAGTAATTGAAACTAAAATATGTTTTGAGCCTTTGTTATATATGTAAATTCAATGTGAAAATATAAAAAGAGCCTTAAGTAGTCTGAAAACCTTGAAATTAATGGCTATAAACTTTCAATGGCATTTAAGGACTTTAAGGATATAACATCTCTCAAATTAATAATATAGTGAAAAGAAAAATCAACAATAATCCAAAGACTCATATTATGGCAAACAGGTTAACCTCAAAGGGCTTTTAAAACAAAAACAAAAACAAAAAAAAAACCCTGTCAACTAACAATTTGAGAGGGGAAGGGGTTCTTCCCATCAGAAAACCAAGTATATTCTAGTAGTAGTTTTAGTTGAGTGAGGTCAATGGGCACTGCTCTCCATGTCAAACAAAGCAGATAACTGACAGTCGTTCTGGCACCATCCCTTAAGCAAAACACACAATGGATACACAGCAATGGCTCTCAAAGCTCAGGCTCTGTTACAACTGAGCTCCAGTGTGTGTCAGAGTCACATTCACTTCTGTATTACACAAGCATACATTTACTGCTCAGCCAGACACCTATAATTAAGCACAAGAAGACTATAATGCTAATATTCAGGATAGCTTGCAAGTTTAGAGTTTCCCTCCCCGCCCCCAGAAGCATGATTGCCTTTCATTTTAAAGTTTGAAGTAGCTACAGTTCACTTAGTTTTGATTACATAGCAATTAGATATGCAAATATACAGATCCAGAAAAATACATTTTCAGGCTTCAGATTGTGAGCAATCAGGCCCATTCTCTTCTCTTGTACATACAAGCAAACTCATTAAACAACTATTGTCTCAGGGCATGTCTGCCTCAAGCTCCCCCACCCACTTTGGTAATGTCATAAACAACCTGAATACACTGCAGCTGCCATCTATCTTTCTTTTGGTGACTTCCTAAATGTGTACTCAAAAGCACTGCATGGGAAGCATGGAAAATTACCAAAGAGAACAATATACATGTTCTAGCCTTAACACCAAGTTACTAAGGTTAGATGATGCAAGACCTGTCATCACAAAACTGACTAAAATTACTTTTTAATATACAATTTTAAAAATTATTGTGTATTAGCTCATGTCTGAAATTTAAACATACCAGGTAAGTTGAGGAAGAAGAACTGTCTTTAATTTGAGACTAGTATGAACTATTTAATAAATTCCAGGCTAGCCTGAGCTACAGAATGCAATCTTATCATTAAAATTTTTTCTACTAAATGATATCAGTAATTAATAAGCTAAAACAAGTGGGGTCAGCAAGATGGCTCAGCAGGTAAAGGTGCTTGCCACATAAGCCTGGCAACCCAAGTTTGGTACCCAGAACCCAAATAAAGATGGAATAAAAAAACAATTCCACAGTTGTCCAGTCACCTACACACACACACACACACACACACACACACACAAACACACACATTGTACAAACATATCATTCACAAAAAAATATACACAGCCAATAATAATAAACAAATAAATAAGTATTTAAATACTATAAATACTCAGGGCCCAGACTTAAAACGCTTGTATATACATTTGTGATGAGGTGAATGGTAAGCATGGGGAGTTTTTTCCATTTTAAAATTATTTCAAAAGAGAGAGTTAAAAAAAAAAGACATTACATACTGCTAAGCCTTTATTTTTCCAGATTTACTAAAAAGATTTTGCCTGAAAAAGTCATTCCCAAACAACAAAATGTTATCAGTGAAAATAGAACTCACTTTTCCTGTACAAAAGGAGCCATTTGTCACCACTGAGGACTTCAACCGAATCATGCAACTGTTCAGTTTTTTCTCTCTTATGGTTTCCATTTTTACAACCATATGTAAGCTGGTGGTGTGGTATGGTCTAGATTTGCTGCCCCAAATTCAGAGTGAGAAAACCCACAATAAAACAATGGCAAGTTGGATCTTTGAGGAGGTAGTCTGGCTTCAAAAGGAGGAAATATCTATCTCCCTTTCTGTTCCTTACATCTATCTGTTCAACCACACTTCTCTTTGTGGAGGATAACATCAGTGGAGTCTCCTATGGAGTACACTGAGCAAATACTGGATCCTGCTAGTGCCTCGATCTTTGGAATTCTACAGCCTCAAGAAAAGCAACAGTTTCTATTCATTATATACTACCTATTCTCATATATTTGGTTACAGTGGCACAAATAGACCTTGCTGAACAATGTGGTTCTAGAATTTTAGTTTACAAAAAAAGCACAGGCTTAGACTAGTTTAACAGCAACCAATGATAACATCCTTGTGAGTACAGCATTTAAACTAGCTTCTAATTGTACAAAATCAACACCAAGAATTTAGGGGAATTTGAGCGACCAGGGACAAACATCAGAAATCCTGAATTTTGTCACCAAGATCACCATACGGTATCTTTTAACTATGGACAATAGAGAGCATGACAGATCATCTGTGGAATTACACACACCTTAGCACACAGCATGTCCCATTTCAAAGCACTACCAACATCATTTGGCAATTATCAATTTTTATTTCACACCAAATGATTCCTAATACCATGTCAAATTATATACATATATATTAATTTTTACTTAAAACCTTCCGTCAGTTACTCCTGTATGTGTATAAACATAAAACCATGAGCTGTTCACTACAGATTTGTTTTCTACTGACAGTAAGTCTACAAAAGAAATCTCGTATTTTAAAGTGTACAGTAAATTCCAATTATGGAACATTTCTGAACAGCTACACTTCCTACTAAAATTTTAAGATAAATGAAAACACTGGACCATGTATTTAAGGCAGATCTGACACAAAAATCTTAGGCTATTAGTTAATCCCATTAACTAATGGAAAGGTTAAGTGCCCTGTCCTGTATATAGTATTCTAAATTTGATAGGTTAAATGATTTGAGAGTCCTATAATGAGTAACTAAGAACCCCAGTGCTCTGGGAGTAAATAGAAAGTCTGTTAATAATCACATCACAGCAGTTATACAGCTTGGGTTATTTTGGACAAATTAAGAGATAAGGACATACTTCTATAGCCTCATACCTATTATGATATTGAAAAAAATAACCTTCACACACCATCAAAACATAAGGTGACAGGTAAGACTCAGAAGCATCACTGCTTGTGTTTTCTCTTTTCTCTTAAACAAATCATGTCTTTTATTTCCTCCAAGAAAACTGGGAAATAAATGCAGCAAAACTAGGTAAAACACAACTTACGTAATTTCCTGGACAGTCAGAGTTAATCCCCAACCAACACTCAGTAGGAATACAAAAGCAAAAAATAAATATTAAGTTAATAAAAATTTCATTTAAGTAAGAATTTTAAAAGTAAATTGTCAAGTTTTTCTCATACTGAAGTAAACTACACCATTATAAAAACAATTCAAAATGTTTGTCATTACAGTTGTTTTAAAGGGTAAAGTAATAAAGTATATAAGAATGGAATTTACCATCCTACATTATAAAATGAAGTAAAGATATCAAGTAAGCAGACTTGATATTGAAGAGAAATTAGCTAAAAGATATAAATTGTAACTCAACAGAAAATGGAGGCTACAAAAAATATTTTAGTCTATCAGAAACAACAAAACTAGGAAGTATAAATGAAATTACAGAAACATAAAAAAAAAAAATGGGCACAAGTCATTAACCGAATTCTGAAACCATTATGTGTAGCACAAATAATAAAAATCCAGAGACTGACATGGGGGGTCAAGCTGAAGATCAGAAAAGCAAAGCAGTCAGCCACTATAGAGTTCTTACCTCTACTTTGAACCAAAAAAAAAAAAAAAAAAAAAAAACAACGATCCTGCCTCCATTAATTCTCAGAATGAGACTGTGCCTGAAACCTGTTTCCTCCCATCATAAACTCTTCTCTAGAGCTTGGATTAAAGGTATGAGCTGCCACTACCACCTGGATCTGTTTTTGGATCAATCTTCTGTAGCCCAGGGTAGCCTTGAACTTGAGCCTGGGATTTAAGGTATGGGCCACCACTGCCTGACCTCTAGTCACTTAGTTTAGCAATCAAATTTTCAGGCAACGCTTTATTTATTAAAATACAAATAAAATGGAGACAAGAGTGTTATGGGTGGAGAGTGGAATATGAAGAGGAAAAGATAAGAACTCACTGGATTGTGGCACCTGAGATATGGTGGAGATAGAGAGCAATCTAGGCAGTCTGAAGATTGACGGTTCGGTCTGAGCGTTAGAAGAGGTAAAAGGTCTCTCTAGTGGCTTACTGCCCTGCTTCTCTGATCTACAGCTTTAACCCCTTTATCTATCTCTGGTTATCTAATCTGGGTTTTGATTATCTGTGCTACAATTATGCAAATATCTATTGGAAATATTCTTGGTTATAAATTTAAAGCTGACCAGGCACATGCCTCTAATCCCAGCACTTAGGAGACAGAGGTAGACCAAGTTTTAAGGCCAGCCTGTTCTCTAGGACAGTCAGGAATACACAAACAAAAAACAAAACAAAACCCCGTTTCAAGAAAAGAACAGCAACAACAAAGAAAAACGAAAACCAAAAAATTTTAAAAGGGAAAAGTTAATCTTATGCTATAGTAAAAAACATATGGCAAGCACTATTGTTATCCACCTGATTACAATGAGCATCAACAGAAAGAGCCAACCCCATACTTTCTAACTGCTAAATGTCGTATATTGAGAAAAAAAAATCACATCGCTTGGAGATAGCAATATGAAATCTTTGGAATGAGATAAAGGGATTTTTTTTTAAAAAAAAAAAAGATTTTCATCATTTTAAAGTTCTGTATAGATGTCTATGTGTACAGTTATGTGCACAAGAGTACTGACATCTGTGGAGTCCAGAAAAGGGTATCACACACCCGAAGTTACAGGAAGCTGTAAGCTACCCAACGTTAGCACTGGGACTGAAGTCGGGTCCGAGGCAAGATTGCAGGTGCTCTTAACCTTAATATAGCACCGATTTAAAGAAATATCTCTATTATAGGGATAAATAATAATAATGTCTGTGGCGTATACACTTGGGGTGTAAAAGTCAGTTCTCACAATATGTACTAAAATAAAATCATCAAGAATACTGAACCCTAAATTCCTGCTCTTAGAAAAAAAATGGGGTTAGGCTTCATGAATACATGAGGTCACATTTTTATTAACAAATCAATGCATAAAACTAAGTTTTATATATGTTCTTGTTTAAAGAAACTTGTTTAAATTTTAAATATCAACTGTTGATTTCATTAACACTAAACAAACAATCAACAAACTGTATCTAGTTTCTCTGATGTGGCCGTTTGCTCTGTAAGGTAGCACAGCCTTTTGCTCAAGAACACGACTAGACAAGTCCCTCAGCAGCATACTTAAGGGAATATCTGGAAGAGAAGATCGCATAAGCATAAGCATGAGGTACTAAATAGACTGTGACGGGAACAGGGCGTGTTGTGTGAACGCTAGAGCAGAAAGGCAGTGTCTCATCTTGTTTCGTCTCAATGGAAAATCTTTAGATGATTCCTTTCTGTCATTATGTATGCTTCCATGAGTAAATCCAAGTATCACAAATATTTCTGAGTTACAAATAAGTCTTACCGAGTTGGTAAAATTATAAATAGAAAATATTGTAAATGATGAACAGCTATGTGTGCCCCTCAAAATAAAATGCTAAAAATTACACCAAACCAATTTTAAAGGAGCACAGAAATTCGTTGTACTTCTAAAAAATAAACAAAAGCAAACAAAATCCCCCATATATTTTATTTCAAATGTGTGTCTATCTATGCACATGTGCATGCATATGTGCCCACAATCCAGATGTGGCTTTAGATACCCTGGAGCTGGAGTTGTATGCAGTTGTGAGCCACCTGCTTTGGGTGCTGGGAACCAAACTGCAGTCCTTGCAAGCACACTGTATATTCTAGCAATGGAGCCATCTCTCTAGTGTCCACTGTACTACTCTCACACCTCATCTATGAGTATAATTTTTTATTAAATAAGAATTAAAGAACTTGTACTTTCAGAGCAGTAGAAATGATCCCTTCATTATGTTCGTATCTTTTAATTTCAAAAAGATTCCTGGTTTGAGTATTTTCATTTTCTGATGAAAGAGGATCATTATTTGAAATCATGGTTGGCTATGTAGACTTGGTTGGTCTTCAACTCTGATATCTACCCTCCTCTGTTTCCCCAATGTTGAGATTAAAGGTATATGCCATCAGATTAACAATGTTTAAATGGATCTAGATTTAATATTCAAGTAAAAAAAAAATCACACTATAAATATACATAGTCCCAAAATACACATAAGCATATAAACAATGATTAACTAGACTGGGAAAAGATTGGGATTTTTAAAAACTGAATTTCAACCAGGGTTTTTTTTTAAATACTAAAATACATGAAATCCTATTATAATTTTTTAAATTATTTTTTGAAAATGAACTTAGTTGTGTTTCCTATTTGTGACGTCTTTTAAATTGATGCCATTCAAATCTTACAGCTTTTGAATGAGTTGCTGCTAATGATGGCTGTCCACATTATATGTTTTCACCCAATTTTTGTTTACTCTTTTGTTTCTTATTACTCAGTGAACTCACAACTTAGATGAGCAGACAGTACTAGTCAGAAATTAATTCTTTTAGTTTCAAAGATAACAATCATTATTAACAATTAATAAGGTGTCTTGAGAGTTCCCATTTTAATTGCTGAAAAGGGTAGGCAGTGATAACATCCTAGCTCTAACACATGTTTAGTATACAAAAGACCATAGGTTCTATACACAGCCCCCAAAACATATAATAATACATCTTTAAAATAAAAAGAATTTTTATTTATCTTAAAAAGTCCATTTCTCTGGTACCTAATTTTATTGCAACTACGAGTGTTATAAAATTAAAACATTTTAAAATTAAAAAGCAACAAAAACTGTAATAGTATTTCACAGCTGAAGGACTAAATTGGAAAAAATCTACTATAATAGAATAGAGTAGCTCACTAGACTCATGAAATTGTCCAATAATGAAGTTCTTCATTACAGAATTATGGAAAGGAACATCAAGCAATACAGAACAATGATACAGACAAATGGCAAAATGCTAACAAAGGCAGTGAGTGAACAGGCGCCACTGAAGCTAGTTTACAACCTTGAAAAACCAGAAGTTGCCACAAATTACACTGTAGACCGCAAACAAGTAAACCAAGGATGTTTACAAAAACTTGACAGCATTCTGACTGGCTAATTTTTTCTGTTGAAAAGTTTCAAATAAGGATAAGTTATCTTAAAAAGTACCATTTCTCTGGTAGATAATTTCTTACATTTAACAAAGAGATTGTCTCCAGCGAGTTTCCTTTTTCTTACAGTGGTCTTTTATCCTAGATGGTTTGAAGAGAAAGGGATTTAGTCTTTTGCCGAGGAACAAATGCTAAGGTTTCAAGCTGAAAGAGCTCCTATGGGTCCATGTGTCTGAACACTTTCTACCCTCCTGGTTTCACTGTTTGGAGAGGATATGGTGAGGCCTTTAGGAAGTTAGGTACAGCTGGCAGACACAGACTACTGAGGTGAGCCACTTTCCAAAATGGATGCTATGACAAGTCCATATCCCCTGAATGCAGCCTCCCTCCCTGAAGTCACATCTGTTATCTGACTACCGTGACTTCAAAGTAACCAATACACTCGGTTTCCTTCTGCTTTAAAAGTCTAACATATCCCCAACTGACCAAAAAGAAAGGACAAAACAACTCGGTGAGGAAAGGGCTTATTTCAAATACAGGTCCTTATATTTCATCATTAAAAGCAATGAGGTCAGGACTCATTGGGGCAGAAGCCGGAGGTCATGGAAGTGTATGGCTCACTGGCTTACTCCTAATGGCTTACAGAGCCTGCTTTCTTAGAGAACCCAGAACCACAATCCCAGGGATAGTACCACCCACGATGGGCTGAACCCTCTTCCATAAATTGCTCATTAAGAAAATAACTTAAGAGCCAGATCTTAGAGACATTTTCTCAACTAAGTTCCTTCCTTTCAGATAACTAATCTACCTTGTGTCATGTTGACAAATATAGCCAGCACATAAAAAAAAAAATCAAATTACTAGCTGTCAACAACATAGACATCTGGAAGACACTGGCATTGCAGAGCATGGCTCTGAGGCATGGAGATGTGCTATTACTTTAATGTGTTAAGGTCAGGACTGTTAAGATAAATGATCCTGAATAGTATTTCCTTTCTTCCCCCTCCCACCCCCCATTCATTCATTGGGTTTTTCAAGACAGAGTTTCTCTGTGTAGCCCCTAGCTGTCCTGGAACTCACTCTGTAGACCAGACTGGCCTGAATTCAGAGATGGGCCTGCTTCGGCCTCCCCAGTGTTGGGATTAAAGGCATATGCCACCAAAACCCAGCAAACTGTCTTAACACAAATAAACATGACGCTGATTGGATGGTTATAAATTGTATAACTACTAAATACCATACTGTTCCCCATAAATTTATCAACTATTTGTAAATTAAAAATAAAAATTTCTATCCACAAAAAGAACAAAGAACTGGCAATTCAAAGACATTAATCTTACTTCATTACAATAACAGAATTTCTAGGTGGGTTATCTAAGGCTTCATAATCATTCATGACTTCCCTTCAGACCACCTCTTCCAATGTAGTTATTTTTAAAAAAATAATTAACATATTATAATATTAAAAACTGCTCCCAAAGGGAAAATGAATTCCTTTAACACAGCATTCAACTTTGCATTCAATGTCAAACAGCTTCTCCAATTTTACCTCAAACCTTTCACTATGGGAAACCAAGCACCCTCACCTACCCACAGTCAATCTTGTTCCTTGTACAAAATATTCTTTTAAAGAAGTAATCAGTAATGGATTGGAAGGTGGACTGTGATGTGATGTGAAGGCAAGAATAAAAAGTTCAGAGAGAAAAAAACATTCCTTACAAACTACAATCTTTTTCAACTGAAGATTCTCTGAAAAAGTCAAAACTTAATGTTCAGTTTAAGGTGTAACTATATACAATTGGTTTTTCCCCAATACCTGTAAAAGATGCTCAGTCTCCTATGTAACACACAGAAATTTAATTCTGTTGGTGATGCAGTGCAAAAATTAGCCAAAAAAAATGTATTCCAAAATACAATAATTCTGTCCTGAATATAAACAGGTAACTAGTTACAAATAAAGACAAACACAGAAGACATTCAATATAGTATTTAATAGTATGTATGTGTGTATAACAGCAAAAGATTAGAAATCTTTTCTGATTCACACAAGTCAACGTGTGGCAGTTTAAAAGAAAACTATATAGATATGTTTCTATAAGTGATGTTAAACAAGGGTATTAAGTAAAAATAGTAATAAAGCAAGGTGCAGAAAATGTTCTGTATATTGCAATCTATGGGACCAGTAAGAAATTATACAAGCGCACAGGTACCCCTAAGATGTATGTGACTGTTACATAACTGTATAGAGGATGAGGAAGAAGAGACGATGATAAAAAGGGAAGAGGAAACGATTAC
Organism: Chionomys nivalis; assembly: GCF_950005125.1. Classification (NCBI taxonomy): domain Eukaryota; kingdom Metazoa; phylum Chordata; class Mammalia; order Rodentia; family Cricetidae; genus Chionomys; species Chionomys nivalis. The sequence goes on from NC_080087.1 coordinate 8,431,772, forward strand.
GCTAGTGAGGTGGTTCAGTAGCTACAAGTATCTGATGTCAAGCCTGGACCTGGGTTCAATCTCTAGGCTTCACACAGTGGAAGGAGAGAAACAACGCCCACAACATGTTCTCTGGCCATAACATGAGCATTGTGGCACACACTCAACACCACTACATACAAATATTTGTAATAAAGCCTTTTTACAAGATAAAATTAAAGGAAAAATTAAAATGTTAAAATCTACCCAATGGTAAGAGACTGAATAGGTAAACTAGGATTAAAGCAAAAGTTCTCTGAAAATTTCTCAACCAGGTTAAGATTTGATTTCAAAGCACATAAATATTTTAAAATGCATAAATCAAGACAACAGTAGTGGGATATACCCTAAAAGGAATAGCAAGGTAAAACTGCTTTCATTGCCTACATCACCAGCAGTAGGGTTTCCCTGTTACTAAGACTGTTTTATCTTACCAGGGGAAAAGGAACCATCACTTTACATCAGTGAGGGGGAAAAAAAGATACAATGAACTGCAACCCATCACAACTATTAAATGCATGGCAAAGAAAAGAAAAGCACAGCAAGCCTCATGCTGTACCTTAAGAGCATTTCTGGGAATTGATTCACTATGTACGAGCTAGTGAGTTCTTCAAACTTTTAACATAAAAATTAGCATGCTAGTAAGAAACAGGACCTGAGTCGGGTGGTGGTGGCTCACTCCTTTTATACCAGCACTCAGCAGGCAGAGGCAGGGGGAATCTCTGTGAGTTCAAGGTCAGTCTGGTCTACAAAAGCTAGTTCCAGGACAGGCTCTTAAAAATACAGAGAAAGCCTGTCTCAAAAAAACAAAAAAAGGCCGGGGGCCAGCCTGATCTACAAGAGCTAGTTCCAGGAGAGGCAGACCAGGCTGATCTTGAATTAACAGATCTGCCTGCCTCTGGTAATGCTGGGATTAAATGGGAATGGCTAGATATAATTTAAACATGCATTTTGAAAGAACATCTATAGGACATGAGAAGAACTATGAGTATGAACTACACATTTGGTGATACAAAAATTAACATTATTATTACTTATTATTATTGAGGCTATTTTAGAGCTACTTAATAAAATATTTAAAGTTGAAACTGTATGTCTAGAATTTGCTCCTTGAACACCCTAACACAGAGTGGGGAGGAATAGAAAGGAGATAAGAAAGAACTCGCCTGTGAAAAGACAAGAAGTGTTAATGCTGACCGATGGGCAAGTAACAGCCCAGTAGGCTTCTGGCTGTCCTGCTTCTATTTATTTCCACAGTGAAAAGATACTTAAAAAAATAAATAAATCATATCAGTGCTTAAGGTATTATTCACGAAGAACACAGTATTAACAAAATGAATAAAACAAGTTCTTTGGAGCTGTATTTATGCTAGATAATTTTGCCATTAGCTGTCAATGACATTGAGACAAGAGACAAATGTTAATCCATCATGAAAATTTAACTAGCAAAATCCATGGGAATACTTCAGAACAAACAGAAGTGTATACCAACCATAAAACTAATTTTTCTCTTTCAAAATACTTAGACAACAGTAGCCCTCCATTTAAAGAGAGAGAGTGTGTGTCAATCCTTACACTCCTAAAAATGGAGGAAACTTAGCTTGTGTATTACTTGGAATTCTGTTTGAGTACCTTTCCCTATGAAGCCCAATATATGAGCAAGTTCAACAGAGCCTCCATATACAGGCTTCCCATGCATGCTCCAGCACTGCCAGGGCATAAATTTCATTTTTTCAATTTCACACCTTTCTATCCCTCAACATATAGCTCAACTACATAGTAAAATGAAAAAGGATGGAACATAATATTGCAGAAGAAATATAAAATTATGAACCAGCATGACCCACTTTTTCTATAAGAAGTGTACATATGAACAATTATTTGAACAACCTAGAAAATATCCCCAAACTGTCTGAAGTAGTTTTAGAATAATGGACTTGGTTTTTAATCTTTAATTATATTTAGTGTTTGTTTAATGAATGTGAATATACATACGACTATTAGCAGTCCTAGAATGACCGGCAGATCCCTGCCCACACATTGTCCTTCATAGTGAGAAGGGTTTGAACTAAAACTTCCAAGTCTGAGAACTTCTATAAGACAGATTTGACTGACCTAGCTTCACCAACTCCAAACATTTCAATCATGGGTGGATCTGACTAAATAGAATGAGGTGTGAGGCAGGAATTCATAGGCTTGCACACTTTGATCCCTTCTGTTTAGGACAGGGAAGAGCTGTAGACTGTAGTAGCTGTATATCTGTAGACTGGTACTAGAACTCTAAAGTGTCCTACAAAGACTTTCTCTATGGAAGTAACTTCCTTTGCCACTATAACTATCATCCCACAAAAATGAGCAAGTGCCTATAGGATGTGTTGGGACTGGTGACTATCGCAATTGTCACCAGACCCTTCATCCAGTAACTGGTAGAGATCCACAGTCAAACTAAGGACACGCTCAGGAAATCCTGCTGAAGACGGAGAGGAGGGGTTGTATGGACCTGAGAGGTCAAGGACATCAGCCAAGAAAACCCAAAGAAACAACTAACCTAGACTCAGGAGTTTACAGAGTCTGAGCCCAACAACCAGGGAGCCTGCATGTGTAGAAGGGGACTGTGTCTGTTTCCCAGTTGCCCAGACCCGAATAATCACACAGAAACTTTATTAATTACAACACCGTTCAGCATATTTCTAGCTATCTCCTACATCTTGAATTAACCCATTTCTATTCATCTATGTATCGGCACAAGACTGTGGCTTACTGGTAAGGATCTGGCATCTGTCTCCTTGAGCAGCTATAGGGTGTTTCGACTCCGTCTACTCTCTATATATCTCTGTTCAGTTTTCCCACCTGACTTTGCTCCGCTAAGCCATTGGCCAAAACAGCCTCTTTATTAATCCATGGTAGTAAAACATATTCACAGCATACAGAAGGGAATCCCACATCATGCATGGGGCTGAACTAGGCCGTCCACATATACACATACACACACGCGCGCGCGCACGCGCGCGAGCGAGACTCCTAACAGTGGGAGTAGGAGCTGTCCCTAACACCTTGGCTGGCTTTTGAGAACCTATTCTTCATACTGGGTTGTCTTGCCCAGCCTTAATACACACTGCAACTTGATAGCCAGGCTTTGTTGATACCCATGGGAGACCTGCCCCTTTCTGAACAGAAACAGAGGGGGTGGAGGGTGGGCAGAGAGGAGTTGGGAGGAAGGAATAGGAACAGAGGAGGGAGGGGAAACTGTGGTCAGAATAAAATAAATAAATTTAAAAATTAGTAAGTAGTTGTGTACTATGGTATGAATAATAAAATCACAAAATGAGATGTAGGGGTTAAAGCTGATGATCAGAGAAGCAGAGCAGTAAGCCACTAGAGAGACCTTTTACCTCTACCAATGCTCAGACGGAAGGGGCAATCCTCAGACTGCCTAGACTGCAGTGTGTCTCTACCAAATCTCAGGGGCCACACTCTAGTGAGTTCCTATCTCTTCCCCCTTTATAATCCTCTCTCCACCCAACCATAACACTCCTGTCTCCACTTAGTGCTAGGACTACAGGTGTTTGACTGCCAAGCACTGGGATTAATTTAAAGGTATAAGCAAAACACCTGGATCTGTTTCTGGCTTGCTCTCCTGTAGTTCAGGTTAGCCCTGAATTTACAAAGCCATCAGTCTCTTACCGCAGGAATCCTGGGATTAAAGGTATCCCTGGACTCTGGTGGCTTAGCTTTGTACTCTAATTTTCAGGCAAGCTTTATTTATCAGAATACAAATAAAATATCGCAGTATACAAAATACAGTGCTGCTCTATTACTTTCTTTCCCTAAACTATTTTCTCTAGTATCTGGATTATGTTCAAAATAGTTTCCTATTGGAAAAACTAAGATTAAATCCTTGAAGAATTCTATCCTATGAACAATTCCTATCAAGGGAATTACTGCCCAATTGAAACTCCCTAGTTAGAAACCATTTATAAAATACTCCAAAACACCTAAATTATTCCTGAGTATTCACGTGTCATACACAGAAAATTCTCTAAATGGCCCCATGTGACAGGTGGAACAACAAAGTACACAGCACCCTTCAACATGTAAGAGAAAGGTATACAAAACATAGCTGAATTTCAGGTCCTCCCCCCACTGCATATTAAATATCTAATTTTTAAGCCCACCATTAGATTTCAAATTAGAAATAATCTGTATCTGTTCTTCATTTCTTGGCAATAGAGCTCTCATTTACTCTTTGGATACTAATGAGGTAATAGATGATTAAAGGTTATGGGACAGTCCCAGCCTGTGAGTGGGTTGCCAGGGAAACCAAAATCATTTTAACTAAAAAGGCTGGCACTTTCTAGTTTCCAAGAGAAAAGGATAGGGAACAAATGGCCAATGATGTCACATTTACCATTCCCCAAAGAAGCCTCATAAAAACTCCTAAGGAGAGAAATAGGAAAATTTCTCTGCAGTTCAACAACCAGAAAAGCCCAAATGGTGCCTGTCACGCTCAGAAGATGCCATGCAAACTCTACCTTCCCCCATCCATAACTTACTCTAGGCATTCATTTCATAAGGCTGTTCATCTGTACCACTTAAATATCCTTTAATAGCAAACTGGCAAACCTAAATGTTATTTTATTCTAGGTAGACCACTCTAGCAAATTAACCAAACCTAAAAGAGGGATAAAAAAAGGTCTTAGAGCTGAATAGGGACCACAGATGGGGTTGTGCTTGGAGTGGAGCTCGCTTCCATAACTTCTGTGATCGGATATAATCTCCAAATAGATAGTGTTGAAATTGAAGCAAATTATATGATGTCATAAATGCTCCCAAGACTTGACTGCTGATTACTGTAGTGTAAGAAGTCCCTAAACGTCTAATATCAGGAGTACTCAGTAGTCTCAAGGAATAAAAAAATAACTTGCTTTCCACTCATCCTTAAGTCAAATAAAATTTAAACATATTATGACCCATGGAAAAATAAGAAAACATGAAACGAAATACATTAAATTGATTTCCTAAATTCAAATGTTGCAGTATTTCTGCAGCTGTTGCTGTTGGAAACGGCTTACTGGTAAAAGGTGGTACATGAAACAAAACACTGCACATGTCGTTTCAACATCTGACTACCACTTTTTTTTGGAATGTCAACTCTGCCAAGTCACTCAACCTCCCTGACAAGAAATTTCCTTACACACAAAATGTAAACAATAAAACCTGTAGTGGGAGCTGCGGGCTGTGTTCCTGCCGCCCCAGCCTCTGGTCGCCTGGCTAGCTTATGCCCTGAAATAACAATACACAAACTGTATTCTTTTAAACACTGCTTGGCCCATTATATCTAGCCTCTCAGACTATTTGGAAGATTGTGTGTCAAATATTGAGAACAGAGCTAATGCACAGAATTAAATCTTAAGAAATGACCTCAAAGTAGCTGATTTTCACTAACACCATATTTTCTAACAATGCTATTACCACAAACATACTCAACCGCAGAGACAGAGAGTACTGGGACACTGCCATATGCTTCCTGGTACAGACAAGACATTCCTAATAGTGTTCCAAATTCTATCAGTTCCTGCCGTCAGATTCTATGTTACCTGCCCCTATTCTGACAGCTACTTAAATTTTAAAACAAACACAAAAACCAGTGTTGGCAAGCCCACCCATAATAATAAATCATTACCAATGCCAAGAAAACGAAAGCTTAATTGGCAAATTAAGTTATGTGGTTAAAATCAGCATCTTAGAATTGCATGATACTATCTATCTTCCAGAAAGAACTAAAAGCAGACAGAGCCTAAAATCATCACTGTTTGCCAAGCCTTTAAGGGGAACGCCAAGGAGAGGCATCAACATCATCCTTTCATTACCTCAACTACAGGGCCATCTTTTCTAATGCTTATTCAATGCCAAGTATTCACCAAACAGCAAGGAAATTCCATAAAAGATAGTATGTGTTGTATTTAATAAAGGGTTCTGTCAGCAAACATTGTTTCTATCATACTTTTGTCCAACTTCAATGAAGAAACAAAGAAATTAAGATTGTTTTTTTAGCTTTCTTAGTATTTTATTTTAGTACATAATCATAAAGGATTATAATAAATTTTCGTTAACTATTACAACATACTCATCAGCCTTGTTATATTAATTTATGTCATTACCAGTTCTATTTTTTATCCAACAGACAAGCACCAAGTGAAAACACCTTTATTTTTCACTTTCTTTTACTATCAACACTTCTAAAGGCCACCCAGGGTTGGGGAAGATGGCTCAGTAAAGCAATTGCTGTCCAAGGCTGATGAACAGTTTAGATCTCCCAGAACCTATGTGAAAGTCATGTTGAGTGTGAGACCCACTCATAATCACAGTACACACAAAATGAAGGCAACTAGATTAGCTGAATCAGTATTCTATGTTGAAGTGAGAGATCTTGAATCAAGACATAAGGTGGAAAGTTCAAGTAAGAGACCTTGACTCAATACACAAGCAATAAAAGAAAACTGAGACATCAAGCTTGGGTCTCTAAATGCATGTGGACATATACATGTATGCATATATATGAGCAGATGTATACATACACACGTGCACTCATACACATGCAAAAAAGCACATATGAATTACATCACATAGTGTTATATGCCATCAAAATTAAATTATGAAAACATTTTGATGATAAAAAATTTATATATTTCTCACAAAATTTACATAAAAAGTATCAGTCACACAGAAGCCATTCAATATAGCAAGATCATCTATAGCATTTTAACAACACTGAAAATACACTCTGCATATAATTCATTTTCAGGTGTTTTCATTTATTTTACTATTGTTTTCTACATGTGTATTAATATATACATATGTATATTCTGCACATGTATGGGAGACATGCTTTATATATTATATAATATGTATACATATATAACATGTATAATCTTAAAGGTTTCACATCTCAACAGACAATAGGAGAAAATAAAATGTGGGGACTGTTTCTACAAATAAGGTTAATAGGAGAAACCCTACTATGACGTGGGACACTCAAAAGTGACCAGAACAGACAGCAGGAAATACTATCAGTTACAAAAGTAAAAGAACTATGGTATTTTCTCATATTAAATAAGCATCTCCATGAGTTTGTAGTTTAAAACACAATATATTGCTATCATTTATTACAGTACTTATTAGTATCCATCTCCTTGTTCTAAAGGTTGGATGCATAACTCATCCAACCCTCAAACAATACAAGGCAGAACCAAGATTCAAACCTAAGCCATTTGATTAATGCTCGCTCCTTATCATTTTATTCTGCCAAAAACAACAGAAAATATCTGTATTCATGGCTAAAATAATCTCTAATTTTTATCTATGAGTACTGTATAGGCAGAGTTTAACATAATGGGGCAAACCAAATGAGCAGAAACCTAGAAAAGGAAACAGTATTTTCTTTTAAGAAATATTTCTTTTTTTATTTTTACGTTGCATTGGTGTTTTGCTTGCATGTATGTATGTCTGTGTGAAGGTGTTGGACCCTGGAGTTACAGACTGTTGTGAGGTGCTAGGAACTGAACCTGAGTCATCTGAAACAGCAGCAATCAGTGCTCTTAACCGCTGAGCCATCTCTTTAACCCAAGAAACAATATTTCTTAACTAGTGAATGGATAGACACCACTTTTCTGGTGAAGATCAGTATGCTCTTAAGTTGTCAAAACTTGATTCGAAGTCCTTAGGCAACAACTGTATTTGTACTGTTAAAAGCCAATGCCACCCTAACGCCACTTATTCAAAGGAACCAAAATTTCAGATTACAACGCACCTAAGTTCGAAATGTATTTACAAGTTTTACTTTAAAAAGTTTAAATGAACATCTAAAAATGTTCTAGGGAGAAAAATATCATATAACTCCCACAAAAATATCTTTAAATTCAACTAAATAATGAAGACATTATTAAAGATATCATCAGAGTTTCCTTCAAGACTTCTAGATACCCACTCCTTTGCACTGAACTAAGAACTAAGATGCTGTCAGCTTGGGGCGGCTCAGGTGACAGCGCATCAAAACACTGGTGAGTCGCTTTCTTCCTATAAACTCCACCAAGTATTCCAACATAAAATGACCCCAGACTTATCATCCAATGGATCTTTGAAAAACAATAGTTTATAAAAAAAATAAAATCACCCTTAAAAAAAATTTTAAAGAAAGTAATAGAACTCGTAATATTTAAAATCACATTGTGTTTATTTTTTCCCACAGACAGAAATTTTAATATTCTACCTCATAATATTCTGGACAAAAGCAAACGAGGGGGCTGGAGAGATGGCTCGGCAGTTAAAAGCACTGACTCTTCTTCCAGAGGTCCTGAGTTCAATTCCCAGCAACCACATGGTGGCTCACAACCATCTATAATGAGATCTGGTGCCCTCTTCAGGGGTGCAGGTACACATGCAGGCAGAATATTGTATTCATAATAAATAAATAAATCTTCTTTTTTTAAAAAAAAAGCAAACGAGGCAAATAGAATCTCCATAATGACAATATTTAAAGTAAATAGTTGAGCATCAAATACTTAATTCAACTGACAATTCCTCAGAGCTTTCCCTCCTTTTCTTCACTCTTTCGATCACACACAAAGTAACAGAAGTGACACTAGGAGCAGGGGTTAAAAATAGAAAGCAGATTTACTTACTAAAGTAAAATGTCTAGAAAACTGCTTTTAGTCAAGAAAAACATAATTGCTGAAACTAACTGTCCCCACTCATCTGGCCAATCGCATTTGGGGTCTATCAAAGCAAACACTTTAGGAGCTGACCACAATGTTATGCCTGCAACCCCAGCTATCCAGAAAAGTAAAGTAAGATAACAAGATTAAAGCAAGCCTGGGCTGGCTTATCACAGTATGGGATGTGAGACCTCACCTAAAACTTAAGGACCTGGTGATACAACTTCATGGCACAGTTCAAGGCCTTGAACTCAAAAAAAAAAAACCACCTCAGTTTTGTTTTGTTTTTCAAGTTTTAGTTGCTTAGTTGCATGTTGTTACATAAAACTCAGTAGTCAGATTCTTATTGCCGGTTTTTAAATATTAAGTAGCAAAGCAAGTTATCATGCTAGAGTAAGGGATACTTAGATACTTCAGTTCTTGAATGAAAATGGTAAGGAGAAAATCAGAATGTCTTAAAACAACTCCAAAGTTCTCATTGTGAGGATCATACTCAATGTCTGAGATATGGAAATTGATTATTAACAGGCAAAAATGCTGGAGAACATCCATTTATAAAGGACTTACCTTCTTTTTATCCCTCATTGAGCCTTTGCCTCGGACCATTATTTTACATCCTGTTTCTGCTTCAAGTTGTTTAGCTGTAAGTCCTCTAGGTCCAAGGATTCTCCCAACAAAATTAAACTGTAGGGAAAGATAATATATATTATTCCCTTTTGAAGTTGCATTGAAGTTCTTTAAAAGCAAACATATGAATTAACTTACTCAATCTCTTCTGAACATAAACCAGGAAGAAATCAAACCTAGAACTCATTAATTTCTTAACAAATGAGATGTAAATCATTGCCTTATGAGGAATTTCATATGCACTAATGCAAGCTATAGAACAATCTAGCTAAACAAAGGTATCTTTATTGAGTTGTCCATCAACACATAATCCAAGCCAGAGGATAAATAGCTAACAAAACACGGGTACCACACAGGCAGTGACACTCTACAAAATAAATCCTGTCCTTTAACAAGAATACTTGGGTGAGAGTCCTGTTTTCTTAACAATAAAAGCTGTCTCCAGAAACAACTGTGTAAGTGACAGTTCCACATTGCTGATAGAATATTAATGTTCAAACTAGGATTCTATCCTGTGCTACGTACAAAACTCTTGAGTATGCTTTTTAAAATTATAATTCTTAAACAATTTTATTATGGATTCTTAATTACTTTTTTCTTTCAATTCCACTTTTAACTTATACTTTTAAAAGTTAATGCAAAGAGTCTAAACTTTCTATAAAAAAAGTCAGTGATGAAAAGTATTGTATAAAGAAAACTTTAGCTTCTTATATTATTCACATTTATACAATTTAAAAGGTCACTGAGAAGTACACACCTCCACTCACCAGGAAAAACAACTAGCCTGCTGTAAACATCGTGTAACATTATACTTGTATCAGCCTCGCACACATTAAATTTACCACATCGGATGGGTGACCAGCCTGTATCACTTAGACCTGTAGTATATTTTATGCTCTCCAAAAAACATAATTGTCAAACAATGCACTTCTCAGGACTTACCCCATTGCTAAGCTACATACAAGTACACATATTTGGAACTTTCTAGTCCATTATTTATTCTTACTACATCATATTGTATGTACTAACTGGTGGAACTGTACTGAAAAGTATCTTAGCTATTTCCAGCCATTTTCCATTACTGCATATATCTCACTAATTGTTTACATACTCAGTAAAGTGTGCATTGGGATCAACTACTAAAACTTTAAATCATGAATAACGGCCTAATTTCATTTAGTTTGGCCTTCTTTCGTCTCTCAAGAATGTAAAAACATTTTTCACGGTGCCTTTAATTATTTTTAAGCTATTTCTAAAAACTTAAGTTTTCCTAATAAGTCTGCAAATATTTTGAAACCTACTTTGTTCTAACATGTGAATACATAATTAGTTTCTAATACCCGGAAACACATATTCTTGATCACTGATTTTTATAGTTGTTCTTGGGGGCCTTCCTAGGGGCTATGTCTGCAAACTGCCATTGTCACGGAGTCATATCTTTTTCTCTTCCAACTCTATATTTTTATTTACTACTTACATAGCACACCTTGAGTTCAAAAGCTACTACTTGCCACTAGTTTCAAGAACAAAGTTGATAAAGTTCCAGGTGATCTAAGCATCTTATATCCTTCAAAAAATCAGAGTTACAACTAATTTTTTAAATCAATTTTATATTTCTGAAATAGACTCAAGTTGGATATTATGCATTTACTTTTATTTTTATGGCCTACTAGGTTCAGTTTCCCAACGTTTTGGTGGCTTATTTTAAAAAGAAAAAGAAAAAAAAAAATCACTCACAGAGGTGGAGCACAGGCTCAGCAGTTAGCACTGGCTGTTCTTCCAGAAAACCTGGGTTCAATTCTTAGTTCTTACAAGCCAGCTCAAAATCCTCTGTATACCAGTCCCACTGATCCAAAACCCTCTTCCGGTCTTCCCAAGAGCCCGGCATGCATGTGGTACACAGACATACATGCAGGCAAAAAAAGATTCACATGCATAAAATACCTCTAATTTTCTTTTCTCATATTAAGGACCTCAGATTTAGACACTAAGGTTATTCAGGTCTCCAAACAAGCTGAAATGTTTCCAACTATCTGGATGAGCTTATATAAAACGAATACTATTTTATCTTAAATACCAATTGGAACTCACTGATGATAGACTCAGTTGCATTAACTGTTATTTTTATACCTTAGTATTATCAATTTTGATGTACTGTGGTTGTCTTTCTTATAAATGCACCCATATTCCCTAAATGTTCAAATTTATAGAATAAAATTTATTTAAATATTTGTTAACCTGCAATTTTGCTTTTGCGTATGAGTGAGTATATGCCTCATGTACGTTTCTGCACCATGTTCAGGTCTGGTACCTGGAAAGGCCAAAGGAAGGTGTTGGGTCCCCTGGAACTATAGTTACAAATGATTGTGAACCACTGTGTGGGTGCTAGTCTCAAATCCAAGCCACCTCCCCAACCCTATAAGGATTTTTCATTACAGGTTATTTATGCTACTACTCTTCCAAAACATAGACTGATAATTTTGCTCACTGGAGTTGATCCATTAAAAAAAAAAAAAAAGAAGGGAGAAGAGGAAGGAGAAGAGAAAGGGGAGGGGAAAGCGAGGAGGAGGAGCAGGAGGAGGAGGAGGAGGAGCAGGAGGAGGAGGAGGAGGAGGAGGAGGAGGAGGAGGAAGAAGAAGAAGAAGAAGAAGAAGAAGAAGAAGAAGAAGAAGAAGAAGAAGAAGAAGAAGAAGAAGAAGAAGAGGACTTGTTTTGAAAATACAATGTAATAGGTGTTTATCTTAAGAACAATGGCTGCAGACACAAACCACAATTGCTCTAATGAACAAAGGTAAAACTTCAGTAAATGATTCATTGAAAACTGCCATTTTTGGGTTTGCTTATTACATTGGTACTTTGGCTTATTTTATTTCATATATTCTTCCTCTGATATCTATTCTTAGCTTTTTATTTCCATCTTTTCTTCCTCTAAGGTTTAATCTACTGGTTAGATTTAATCTAAATCTGAAACAGATACTTATTGCATGTTTCCTACATGCTATAAAATATATAATGATTTTTCAAGGATGTAAAAATTTCAATTATCTTTTGTTTGATTTCTAGCTTCCTATGCTATACACACACACACATACACACACACCTTCTAATGTTTGTTCAGACTTGCTCTTAAACACAGGATGTAGTAATATTTTGTTTTAACAAATAAAGCTTGCCTGAAAATCAGAGTGCAGTGTTAAAGACACTAGAGGCCAGACAGTGGTGGCTCACACCTTTAATCCCAGTATTTGGGAGTCCCACGCCTTTAATCCCAGCACTAGGGGGATAGCAAAAGGAAGGAATATGGCTGGGTGGAGAGAGGAATACAAGGCAAGAGGAGACAAAAGCTCTGTGCAGTCTGGAGATGCAGTCTAAAGCAGTCAGAGGACACAATCTGAGGACAGAATCACCCTTTTGATCTGAGGATTCGGTAGAAGTAAAAGGTCTCTCTAGTGGTTGTCTGCACTGTTGCTCTGATCTCTCAGCTTTCAAGTCCTAATATCTGACTCCAGGTTTTTATTAAAAACAAACAGAATTCATGCTACAACAGGATATAGTCAATTAAAAATAAAATAAAAACTGTGTGTGTGTGTTTGTATACACGCATACAAAGGGGAGTGTATGCAACTATATCATGTGTGCATAAAGGTGTCAAATTCAAAAGCCAGAATACAACTAACTGTCAGTGTCAGATGCCTCTACCTTGAGACAGAGTATCTCTTTGCTGTTTGCCACTCTGCATACCAGGAGTCTATGACTGTCAGAAGATTCTGTCCTCTGCTTCTTACCTCCTGCAGAAGTACTGGGATTAAAGATGAGGTCTTGGCACAACTTTACATACTTCTGGGGTTTTAAACAGAGATCTTTACACTTGCACAGCAAGTATTTGATCTACCGAGCCATCTGCCCAGCTCCTATGGAAACATCTGAGCATGATAACTAAAACTTAAGTAGGTTTGATCTGTATCATTTATCAAATAAGCTTGTCTACCCTACCACTTGTCCACCGAGAGGGCACACCCTACCCTTCTGACACATTAAATATCTTTTATTGCAATTAGAGTCTTGAGACTACACAGAAAAAAACTAATTCTAACAACTATTACTTACTCTAAAATTGTTTGCAAAGCAGATAAAACAAATATTGAAATCTGTGAGATAAAATTTTCTTAACCTTAAAAACCAATTACTATTGCACCCATGAACCAACAAAGTTCAAGTACGCTGAAGTATATACCATACGGATTCTAATGCATTGGAATTGTCAAGGTCATCCTTCTCAAGATGCTTTAAGCAGAGAATGAAAAAAATTAGTCATAACAGCTGTTTTGTCTATTGCAACCAATTTCCAGGTTAATGTGCTATGCCTTGCATTAAAACTCATTCTGTGTTGATTTATCATGCCAGTTCTGCAGCTTCATTCAATTAAAACAATGTCACAATGCTTTCAAAGAAAATCATTTCAAAGAGCTTGAACTAAGTACAACTTGAATAGCCAACAGAAGGAAAAGAAAAAAAGAGAAAAAAAAATAAAAGATAGTCAATTAGCCCTACTGTTTAAGTATAGACCTTTTTGCTGCAGCTCACCAATTATATTTCTACCAAGTGGTATGTTAATTTCTAAAAGTTAAACAGTTATATCTATTGCTATTCATTTTGTTCACTACATTTTAAAAACAAATAATGGATTTTTTTCCCAGTGACAAATGCAAATTATGAAAACTCCTGGAACCTCCTTAAATAAGCATAATTAAAAACAAAATCTTCTTATGAGATATTACCAAAAATATGACTGATAGAAACTACATTTCCAAAAGCATCTCAGAAGCACTTTAAGAATTACTAGACAGTAATCTCTGCTTAAAATTTTGGAATTAAAAATAAAAAGTTATGGGCTGGAGAGATGGCTCAGAGGTTAAGAGCACTGACTTCTCTTCCAGAGGTCCTGAGTTCATTCCCAGCAACCACATGGTGGCTCACAACAGTCTATAATGAGATCTGGTGCCCTCTTCTGGTCTGCAGGCAAAAATGCAGACAGAACACTACATACATGATAGATAGATAGATAGATAGATAGATAGATAGATAGATAGATAGATAGATAGATAGATAGATAATGATAGACAGACAGACAGATAGATATAAAATAGCATGCAAGTTTTAGGTTATGTAGCCCTAGTAGTTCTGGAAATTGCTCTGTAGACCAGGCTGGCCTTGAACTCACAGACATCTGCATGCTACCACCCAGCATTGGCTTACTCTTTTGTACAAGAGATAATTTGGGGGCTGGATAGATGCTCAGCGGTTAAGAGCAAATATAGTTCTTGCAGGATCTGTGTTTGGTTTTCGGTACCAAGGTCAGGCTGCTCAAAACTATCTCTAAATTCCAGCAACAGGGACTCAAACTCTTCTGTACTCTAAGGACTATCTTAGCAGGGCTAGAAATTAAACTGAGCTTCTCACACACACAGAGCAAGAACTCTATACTAAACTATATTCCCAATCCCATGTCTACCATTTCTGTAATTTAGGTATTTTACAAACTAGGTATTTAAAATAATAACAATAAAGAGTAGGCATTAAGCCTGCCCAGTTAAAAGTATGTATGTATGTATGTATGTATGTATGTATGTATGTATGTATGTATGTACATGTACTTGTTAGTAGAAAACAGAACAGGGTCACCTCTAATTTAGACAACAACTGAGAACTTATTTTGGTTCAATATCTACCGGGCTAAACATTTTATCCAAAACCAAGATGTCATGGAGGGAGATTATTATCCTGTTTATAGATTTATATTAATTATGGATAAGTAGTGAAGGTCTCCTGGAGAAAAGGCTATTTTATACTATATATAGGAACCATTTAATAAACCATTCTTATATTTGCCATTTATAAACATTTGTGTTTATGCCCTATGACTTAACAAGTGTTATTTAATAAAAGGCTTCTCACAAAACTATTCAAGTAAAGTCACTGACACCAACTGCTACTATAAACAAAAATTGCTAAACAGTTAAGAACAAGACTTTAAACTGGCATATGAATTAAGATACTCTAAGTTAAGACAAATTTTCACTCAGTAAGACAATAAAACCATCCAAAAGAGTTGGGTAAGATTTGTACTTGCCCTTTTCAGAAGATAAATGAGTAGGTTAGAAAATAAAATGGAGTGTACAAGGTTTTATGCCACAAGCAGACAATATCTATGATAGTATATGTTTAGTAAAAAGACCCCACGTGTCTCTCAAGCTTTACTTTCGCTATTGCTCCTTTTATCAAACCTCTAAGTAACTTCTTATTCTGTTCAAACTCTCAGGTAGTTCTAAAGTTTTCTTTCTGTCACCCTTGCCTTGCTCCTTCATTCCTATCCAACAAAAGTCCGAATCTTTCCATTCATCCCACAATAATGAACACAGGTCCCTTTCTGTGACTCCCTCTGAAGGAACCCTGAACCCGAAAGACAGGTTGTTTCCCTCCTCTGAAGAATTTTCCATGTTCCTCTTACATCCCTTATCAAAGTAGTCTTTTGCAGGCCATTCCTGAAGTTAGAGGCCATAATCTAAGTTTGTTAAGCCCACAGTGCTTTACAGAATAAATGCAAACTTGAATGAATGAATGAATGAATGGTATTTTTAGGCAATGAAAAAAGGGGAAAGTGTCCCTAACTTGAAAACACAAAATCCAAAATATTTTAAGCATCAGTAAATCATTAAAAAAAAAAAAACCCTCACACTTTACAGCATTTCAGATTAGATAAAGTTAATCGAGTCAAATCTATATAAAAATTCAAAAACATCCCAAACAGTTGAAACTGGAGAAAGGAAAAACTAATTAAGTATTGTCAACAAAGAACTAAGCTGATTTTGTTTTCATGCTCTTCCCCCAAAAAAGTGAGATTTAAAATTTTAAAACAAATGAGTAAGAGATTAATCAGAAACAGGTGCCACAGGTCTAAATATAAGGAAGAAAAAGCAGAGAAATAGGTAATTAAAGACGACTAAAAAAAGTTACACCCAAAGGCTTAAATAAATTTGACAAACTTTAAACTAACCAAAAATAGAGAACTCAAACAACAAACTTCCAGGAGACAAGTGAAGCAAGAAACAATTAGAAGAAATTAAAAAGGCTACTACAAATAATTCTACCAACAAACTAGACAAAATAATCTCTGAATTCCTAAGAAGCACAGCACTTACCAAACTGACTCAAAGAATAATCTAAATATGATAAAAAAATAAGATTAAAAAGCAATTCAAAACCTCCCAATAAAGGGAAGCCTAATGACCAGATAAAGATAAGTTCCGAACATTTAAAGAATTAAACTATCTCCCCCAAACTCTTTTACAAAACTTTAAAAAAGCACAATTTCAAGATTTTCCTTCAAGAACATTACCCTCGCTGGGCAGTGGTGGTGCACGCCTTTAATCCCAGCACTTGGGAGGCAAAGGCAGGCGGATCTCTGTGAGTTCGAGACCAGCCTGGTCTACAAGAGCTAGTTCCAGGACAGGCTCCAAAACCAGAGAAACCCTGTCTCGAAAAACCAAAAAAAAAAAAAAAAAAAAAAAGAACATTACCCTCATACCAAAGCTAGATATGAACACATAAGAATGCAAAAAAGGTAGAAGCTAATATCCTCGATGAAGAAAGATACAAGTCTAAGCAAAATAAAGTTTGCTCTTCTAAGATTAGAGACAACTGACTGATGCCCATCCTCATTACTTGTAAACACAACACTAGAAGTCCTAGTCAGACCAATTACCAATCAGGCCAAGAAAATAAAATCTAAGGAACTAAAAGGGAGGAGAGGAGAAATGAACGTAGTTAAAATGTCTCTTTTGCATAGGGCACGACCTTCTATATCTAATGGAAACCTTAATTTTTTTCATTTTAAAAAACAAAAAACTTAGGATAAAATTTTTATTGTTGTTTTTGTTTTTCGGGCCTCAAACTCACAGAGATCCGCCTGCCTCTGCCTCATAAGTGAGCCACCATCATCTGGCTAAAACTTAGGATAAATTCAATAAAGTTGAAGGATACAAAATTACGTACAAAAAAAAAAATTCCAGACTTTGTATCTATGCATTAACAACAAATAGCCAAAAGAAAAATTAAAAGGCTGGAGAGATGATAGTTCAATGCTTAAGAGCATTTGCTCCTTCCTCTTCCAGGGGAACAAAGTTCAGTCCTCAGTAACCTGCGTGACAACTCACAACCATCTGTAATAGCAGTTCTGGGAGAATCTACTGCATTTGACCCACATTTGCACCACGCAGGATGTGGTACACAAACATATACATACATAAAATTGGATTAAAAACACACAAAAGAAAAATTAAGAAGGCAATTCCATATATAATAGCATCAAAAAGAATGCTATCACACCCTAGTGAGTTCAAGTAATTAGTACTGGTAAAATGTGCTCACTAGCCAGCATGGTCTACAGAGTCAATGAAATCCCTACACAAAATCCCAACTACATTTTTAATTGAAACAGAAAAAAATACTTTTTAAAATTTGCATGAAACTATAAAAGACCCCAGAAATAGTAATCTTATAATAGAACAAAGTAGGAGCGTCACACTTATTTAATCAACTATATTATAAAGACAAGTAATGAAAACAGTACAGAATTGATTTTTTTTTTATCACGAAGACTAATGAAGCTCAGGAACAAACACAAAGTAGAAATGGCCAAATAATCTATCAAGAATCTACACACAACAGATCAAAGAGATCTTCATTAACCATTTTGGGTGCACATACAAATAAACTTGAATTTACATATTCAGAATAATGAAACTGGACCTTCACCTTAGACCAGTACAAGAATTTATTTTAAATAAGAAAAATGCTTGACTTGAAAATGTAGAACTAGAAAGAAACAAGATATAAAGCTCCTTGAGAGGCTTGGTCCATTCTAAACGACTCACTGGTATGAGCATGTATGAGCCCTAGAGTGCAGACTGCCAAATCCTATTCAAAAAGCCAGATGTGTGCGTGTATCAAGTCACCTGTAAACCAGCACTTGGGAAGCAGACACAAGGGATCAGATTATAGCACAAATAATGAAAACCCAGAGACAGATATTGGGGTTCCAGTAGATCAGAAAAGCAAAACAGCCAAGCCACTAGAAGTCTTACCTCTACCAAGGCTAGGCAATTGCTGAGCCTCTTTCTCCTCCCACTTTATATTCATTCCCCTTTAGTGCTGGGATTAAAGGAGTATGACTCCCTAGTACTGAGATTAAAGGTGTGAGCCACCACCACTGCCCGAATCTGTTTCTGCATTGATCTTGTGTAGCCCAGGGTGGCCTTAAACTCACACAAATCTGCCTCTACCTCCCAAATCCTTAGGATTAAAGGTGTGTGCCACCGTGGCCGGGTCTCTAGTGGCTTAGTTTTACCCTTTGATCTTCAGGTAAGCTTTATTTATTAAAAGATAAATAAAATATCACAATATTGGATCCCTTGAACAAGCTGCTTACCTATACTAGCAAAATCAGTAACTTCTGGGTTCAAATGAGAAGCCATACCTATATAGGTAGCAAACAATCAAGAAAGACACATACCAACCTCTGTCTCCACGTCTGTGCACACAATGTACACCTACCCCAACACAAAAATGCAACAATACCATACCTAATAGGGAAGAAAAAAACTAGATAAATAAGCTCCTTAATATTGGCTGTGATTTTTAAATATGGAAAAAAAACAGGCATCCAAAAGGAAAAACAAATGAAACTATTAACAAGAAAATAAAGCATACACACACCATTAAGCAAAATGAAAAGACAAACCATAGAGTAAGAGACAATATCTACAAGCCATTCATATGTGAGAAACTAATATCTTGAACAGGGTAATACTCAACAAAACAAACAATAACAACAAAAGACTGATTTTAAATAAATACACAAATATAGTCTCCTACAGAAAACAGAGAAATGTCTTATCCAACAGGCACAAGAAAGGATAGCTTACATCACTAGTCAGCATACAAGATACCACCTCACACCTGTTATAATGACCGCTATAGATTACATGCTAGCAAAGATACGGTAGAAAACGGAACACTTGTTCCATACAGATGGGGACATACATAAGTACAATTCTGGAAAACATGGAAGTTCTTCAAAACATTAAAAGCAGAACTAGCAAAAATAGTCTAATGAAACTCAGAAACAAACACAAGCAGAAATGATCAAATCTCTAACAAGAATGTCAAGATTCTACACATAACACATTAAAAACAAACCAACCAACCAGAACCAGCAATCTCATAACTGGTGAATATATAAACATTAAATCATGTGCTGATAAGTTTTGCATACCCCATTTTCACTGCAGTATTACTTACACTAGCCAAGGTATGAAAATGACTCAATTGTCTACTGCCATACGAATGGGTAATGAAAATGAAATGCTATCTAGCCATAAAAAAGGAAGATCTTGTCATTTTTCAAAAATACAAACTAATCTGGAAGACAACGCACTGAGAGTCAAGCATGAATCCTGCATAATCTCAATCATATGGGGAATCTCATCAAAGCTCACAGAACAGAAAACAGAGTTGCATTTTATGAGAATAAGTAAGATAAGTATAGAGATAATGCTCAAGACACAATGCTCAAAGAGTTGGGGGCTAGAGAGAAGCAGTTAAGAGGCCTTGCTACTATCTCAGAGGACCAGAGTTCAGCTCAAAGTATTTACATAATGGCTTCACCACCACATGAAATTCCAACTCCAGGGACTCTACATCCATTTCTTGCCTTCCTGCAACCAATATGCGCATTCACACAGTACTATTAAAACTGTAGCTAAGTGACAGAGTATAAAGTTTTGATTATGCCACATGACTAAATTCTGGAGTTCCAGATATAACATGATGACTAAGTATTTGTTCTCTCTCTGTCTCTGTCTCTCTCTCTCTCACACACACACACACACACGTACGTGAGGCAATGGATGTGCTCTTCCTTAGCTTGAGTGTGGTATCATTTCACAACGTGTATCAAAAAGTCACATTAGAAGGGGTCCCCATAAACTTCCTCATACATGACCAGCTAGTGCCAAGGCTACTATTCGCTACTCTCTAAAACCTGATTGGTAAGACTTTAATGTTGAAGACACAAAATTACTTATGTCATCAAATACAGAGAAAGATGATGCCCAACTAGAGGCTTCACCCCTACTGACTAGCACTCATGGTACTTTAGTATTCTGCATCTATCAGAGGAGAAAAATCATTAATATTACCCACTATAACGCTGCAACATACAAGAGCAACCTTCCTGCAAGATATGCTAAATCAATGGTGGTATAAATGTTACGGGAGTAACCAACCACTTTTAACTTGTATTTAAGGCCCACTTAATAAGATGAGACCCTTAGCTGACATCGCTAAAGTGGCCAAGAACCTGATATTAGATATGTAATGGAACCTAGGGGAAAACACACTACTATTGTTCTGCTAAAGGAACATAGCAATAAAGTGACTTCTAATGACAGATTTCTAAGTTTCTTCCTACAGAAGTTGGTAGTTAACACAAAGGCCCCTAACTAGACAATGTGCCACGGTGAAAGACTGTCAACACTTTCCCCTCGAGGCTCACAAATCCATGTGCAAGAGGAAAAGGAAAGATTCTAAGATCCAGAGGTGGTGGCTGACTCCAAAAACTATCCAGACACAACAGGACTGATATATGTATGTTCACACCCCTAACCAAGAATCTACTTACAAATGATGCCTGCTTTTAAAAAAAAAAAAAAAAAAAAAAAAATTCGTTTTCTCCAATGGAGTCCACGGTAGATCCAACGTCCAGATGTAGGAACCAAAAACAAGAAAAAAGAAAAAAAGAAAAAAAGGCTCCATTGTTTTCGGTGTACCTTTTGTTTGGGTATTTTGTTTTTAAGTTGTTTATTTTTAGTGTTTTTTGTTGGATGGACAGGTAAACAGAATATAGGGGGAGTTGGGGCAAGAAGAAAGAATGTGATCAAAATATATTATATGACTTTTTTCAATAAAATTAAAAATTACTCTATTATGTTTCTTAAAAGTATACAATTAGCCAACTATACCTCAATAATGATTAGATAGTAGGTTACAATCAACACAGAACTCACAGTCTGAAATTCCTCAATAAAGTTGACTCATGTCCTCATTTTGTTTCAAAGAACAAAGTAAAAGACACTGTAGGGAAAAAAATCAGTTATTATCTTCACTTTCCACTTCAATAGGGATATAACTAGAGTACAAGGGTTGTACCATGCAACCATTTTTACATGTTAAAAAGGAGGAGTATTATGTTCAAGACAATAAGCCCAATTCTGTTTTGGGTAAGATGCATATACTGAGTTACTGAATTCTCAAAATAACACTGAATAATGTATTATTAGTATTATGTACCTTTAAAGCACAAGGGATTACTAAGTAGACAAAATCCTAAAAGTTCAGAAATTTAATACCATCTTGTATCTCCTTTGTAAGGTCATTAAACTAACAATCTTGGGATTCTAAATGATTAATATATTTTACATTTAAAAATCCTCTCCCAAGCTTTTCAGAATGAATTCAGTTGTTACTTCCATAATTTTTCCCTAACTACACTACGAGTGTTTGAGAAAACCATGCCTCAACTTATTAATGTTTTCAGTCTTCTAGCCATTGGGTCACATTTTTTTTATTCTGTTTTTTAAAACAGAGGGTCTCACTGTATAACTATAGCTGGCTTTAAAGCACATATACGTACACGCGCACACACACACACACAGTGAGTCCAAGACCTAAAGACTACAGATGAATCTAGGAAACAAAATATGTTTGTGACCATAGAGAAGAAAGGTTCTTAAAGTCAACATCTTGCTACACAAACATCGTCTGTTAGAAGTTTTATTAATTAAAAGGAGAACTGATCTTTATAACACAAGTTTTCCTTGTATCTTATTTACTGACAACCGTCTTTCACACTGTCCTGTTTAGTATCCTACATTACTGTGAGAGACTGTCTTTCACTCTGTTGTCCTATTCAGTAACTCATTCTGCTGAAAGGCCCTCCTCCTCCTTAATCCCTACACATAACAAAGGCAGAGATCTTCAGATTCTTCACTGTAATTCTATGCCCTCTTCTTTGCTGTGGGATAATGCGTTTGTCACAGAATAGGTAGGACGACCAGACAAGGAGAATTCTGGGAAGAGGAAAAGCAGAGACGCAGATGCCTATAGCCACAGAAGCACAACAGAGCAACGTGGCAATACACAGATTAGTAGAAATGGGTTAATTTAAGATATAAAAGCTAAGTAAGTAATAAGCCTGAGCCATCAGTCAAACAGTTTATAATTAATATAAGCCTCTATATGTTTATTTGGGACTGAACTGCTGCGGGAGCAGGGACAGAAACTTCCTTCTACAATTCTTTACTTAACAATCACTTCTAAGTTCAGGTTCTCATTATTACACAGCTTGTCACATCTTTAAGCATTCCATGAGAACAAAGATGATGTAAGAGGTCCTTCAGTATGCTGTGAAAAGGTGTTTCTCTCATCGGTTAATTAATGTAGGAGGGTTTTCTGTTTTGTGTTGATTTCATTGGTTAATAAAGAAACTGCCTTGGCCATTTGATAGGCCAGCCCTTAGGTGGGTGGAGTAGATGGAACAGAATGCTGGGAGAAAGAAAGCATAGTAGGTCAGACGTCATGGAGCCAGCCACCAGGTCAGACATGCTGAATCTTCCCCGGTTAAGCCACCACCTCGTGGTGCTACACAGATTACTAAATACGGGTTAAAGCAAGATGTGAGAATTAGCCAACAAGAGGCTGAAACTAATGGGCCAGGCAGTTTTTAAATGGATACAATTTGTGTGTTGTTACTTCTGGTGTAAAGCTAGCCATGCGGGAGCTGGGCGGGATGAAAAGCAGGCCTGCTCACCTCATCACTACAGTTAATGAATAAAAGTATTTCAGCCAATTGACAGGCAGAATAAAGCCAGGCAGGAAATCCAAACAAATATACGGAGAAAATGAAGGCTGAGTCAAGGAGAGCTATATAGCCACACAAACCGGGTGGTGGTGGCGCACGCCTTTAATCTCAGCACTCGGGAGGCAGAGGCAGGCGGATCTCTGTGCGTTCGAGTCCAGCCTGGTCTACACGAGCTAGTTCCAGGACAGGAACCAAAAGCTACAGAGAAATCCTGTCTCGAAAAACCAAAAAAAAAAAAAAAAAAGAAAGAAAAAGAAATATACCAAGGTATCACTAGTAAGCCATAGCCATGTGGTGATAAACAAACTAGTAGGAATCGATGGGTCAATTACATTAAGCCTCTGAGTGGTTATCTTATAAGCGGCTGTGGGGATCAGCAGGTGGAAACTGGTCAAGTGATACTGGGTGAGACTGAGGAAAGATAGATTTTCATATTATTTTGTAGTTATTTACCACAGATTACATACGAACATTTCTAGACTAAATGATACAAAATGTTTGATTTATATTCATGCCTTATTTTAAGCTTTCTTTTTGTTTTGTTAGTGATGGTGGTAGTTTTACAATTGGTTGGTTCGTTGGAGATTGAACCTAGAATGACAAACACGCTCAGCACAAACTCTACCACTGGACCATATACCAAGACCTAGACTTTTATAACTCTCATTTCTTTTACAATTCTAAACAGTTTGTTTATACTACTTAGATACAGCCATAAATGAAAAAATTTAGACCCTAATAAAAATGAACCTCTCCTCCATTAACCACAAATAACAGAGCATAGATAATTTTTTAAAGATTGATTTATTTTTAATTTTATGTTTATGAATGTTTGGCCTGCATACATACCTGTGTGCCATGTACATGACTAGTACATGCAGAGGATGAGGAACGGGGTGGGGTGCTAACAACCTAATCTGGGCCCACAGAAGGAATAACAAGTATTCTTAACTGCTTCAACAATAATCACCAGCATAAATTTTTAAAATGCAAAAATTCCTACCAAGTAATAAATCTTACTATGAAAACATAGCCAAGTTAATGATAAAGAAACTTGATTTCAGGAATTCTCAATTGAACTGCTCTGGTATAAATAGCTAGATCTGTTAAGACAAATTACACTTTCAGAACAAAATAATCAAATTTAGTTCCAAAGTTCCTTGATATACCCATAAGAAGAATTTGTTCTCTCTTTTTTAAAGACAGATTTCTGCTGACAAATCAAAAGAAGATATAAATGACTTCAATCACTAAAAAATAAATTTAGGACCACTGCTTCAAGCTGAATATCCCTAACTTTCAAAAGGCTCCAAAATACAAAACTCCTTGCTACCAAAAGTAGAAAATTCCATACCTGAACTCATGACTGTATTGAAAATGCAGTTCCAATAAAACTGTTCTGTAAAGTTATGTTCAGAATGTGTGTTAAGTTGCATGTGAAACAAAAACATATTCAGGTATAGGTCCCACATCTGTTTCTACACATGCAAGTATTTCTATTCTAAAACAAAAATTAGATCCGAGCATTTCAAATAATTAGTATCAACCTGAATCAACAGGTTATGAGATGGGCAGTAGAGTTCAAGTAAAATTAACTTTCCTTCATAGCCCATTCCACATGTCTATCTGGTATTGGGAGGTTAGAACTGATTGTTTCAGGTACAAAAAAATTCCATTTTCCCAAGATGGGTATATAATTTAGACCAGCAACTTTTCTCCTTTAATATCTATCACAAACAGTTAATGCCCCTAGGAACAGGGTTCTTTGCAATTTTTCTGTTAGATTCCTTTTGTTGTGTGTAATGAGAATTTTAAGAAAGAAATGTATAGTTTAGAAACCTGTAACTTTTGTATTTTACTGGTAAGTCCGTCTTAACAAAGTTTAACAAAGCAGATCATAATACATAAGATGAACCAAACACTCCATCTTAATTGAGGCTGACAATCAATTGCTTACAAGTAAGTCTTTTCCAAAAATAACTTTTAACTATTGTTTGGAATACTATCTATCTTTAAATATTAAGATATATAATTTACAAAATAAAGCACCTACCATTTTAAAGACTATAAATAGGTTTATGACATTAGAAACTGTTGGACTTCAAAAAAACAAAACAGGTCTAAAGAAAATTTACTGCTTCCATACTCTCCTGAAACTCACTAAAATAATAACTACTACTATCCTCAGAAATTCAGTATAGCCAAATATGCACAGGTAGGTCCTCAATATACCTCTGCACAGAATGAAGCAAAAAATAAGAAGAGAAGGAGGGAAGAGGAGGGGGAGGAGGAAGAAGCAGCAGCAAAATTCAAACTGAAAAACGAGTCATAAAATCTAGCCGTCTCTGAAGCTTTAAGTCAATTAATAATTCCTGTATCTAAAACATAAAATAGTTTTACACTGTCAAAATACACTAACAAATTAAAACTACCACAGATAACTATGTAATCTAAACATTTCATAAATTTAGGTAAAAGTAAAATAACATCATCTTATTTTTATTCTGTATTGCTGTACATATGTAAATAAATGTGTACAACTGTGTATGCATGTCTGTGTACTCAGGTCAAAGGTCGACAGTGGTTGTCTTCCTCTATCCCTCTCTGCCTTAATTCGAGACAGGGTACTCTCTCACTGAACCTGAAACTGTGTTTCAGTTACACTGGATGGTCAACAAGTCCCTGGGATCCTCATGTGCTGCCACTCCTGTGCCACCATGCTGGGGTTATAGGCACATGCCGTCTGGCTTTTCTGGCTTTTCTGTGTATAGGTGTTTGGGGTTCATGGTTAGGTCCTCATGTTTGTGCAAACCCAAATGAGCCATATTCCTAACCTTGGTCCTAAAGACAGAATACACACATTTTGCACTGTGCATGCCATTAGTTCATGCAATGCCAATGAATGCTTCATGAAATACCTCGGGAAGATTAAAAACCTATAGTTAGGAACTGCAGTGCTTTTACTGTATGAACAAAGTTTGCTGTTCTTACAGAAACATCATGGTTTCATTACACAAAACAAAGATAATTATTTTCTGAGGGTCATTCCTTAGTAAGACTCAATTCTATCTTTATACTATATTGTCTTATAATGTTTGATTTTAGAAACTGAGTTTCATTTTTTTAAACTGGGGGAGGGGGATTGTCTAGAGAGATGATGCATCAGATTAAAAGCACTGGCTGCCCTTCCAGAGGACCCAGGTTTAATTCCAAGCACCCGTATGATGGCTTGCAACCAGTTACAACTACACTCCCAAGGGATCTAACGGCCTCTTCTGGCAACCAGAATACCCTTACACATAAAAATAAATTAAGAAAGTTTTTAACTGACGAATGAATGCTGGCTAGAAATTGAGACAGGATTTCCAATACTTTATGAAAGGACCCTAAATTCTTCTCCCATTTTGTACTATGCATTGATATGAAGCAGTATTCTCTGCATTGATGATTATACAATTATCAACTAACCCTGAAAAACACAAGAAGTTCTACATCCTACAAAATAACATTTAGACAAGATTTAATTCTTGTTGTGTATGTATGTATGTATGTATTCATGCACATTCCTAAAGAGTCCAGAGATTAACTTTGTATATCTTTAACAATCTAACAGCAAGGCTCTCCAGTGACAAGATCCACAAAATCTTGTCACTAATTTTCTACAAGGCCTATAATCATTCAACAAAACCCTCTTTTGGCAAGATTATCCTGAACTCTGTGTGTGTGTGTGTGTGTGTGTTTGCAACAAAAACTACTTACAAAAATAGAGTAAATGTATAAACTAAAGAAAGGTGTACTAAAAATTGCAAGTTGTAAAATACCAAAACTCCACCCCCCCATTTAAGACATTTATACTCCACCTATAAACTAATATTGTCTGAATAAACTAATGGGTTCAAAAACCGTTTTTAAAATCAGTCATTCTTCCATTTGTTTTCCAATAAGTATTCTCAAATACAACAGTCATTATTTTTCCTTTACATACTCAGTAAGTAATGAATAGCTACTATGTGCTAGTATTACAGGATCAGTAGTAAAAGGCAGTGAATTAACAAATATTAAAAATATTGTACATATTGTTTTATGTACAATAAATTCTGCTAGGGCAGCGATTCTTAACCTTCCTGATGCTGCAACCCTTTAACACAGTTCCTCATGTTGTGGTGACTTTCAAATACAAAATTAAATTGCTACTTCAGAATTGTAATTTTGCTACTGCTATGAATTATAAATATCTAATAGGTAAGATTTCTGATATGTGACCCCTGTGAAGGGTCATTTGACAGCCCCACATCCCCAGCCCTGCTGTGCTAGGGAGAAAGAAAACTAAAACACCAGGTAACAGTGCTGTAGAGGTGGAGCATGAGAGGACAGGGTTAGGGGAGGAGTGGAGATGACACTTAACCACACTTAAGGAAAAGCAGCAGCCAGTCACAATGAAAACTCTATCATTGTATAAATGACACAATATCTTGAAGCTGGGAATAGATTTGACTTATCCTAAAAGTCAAAAAAAAGGCCAATATGATTACACTGGAAAGAAGTGGGAAAATCATTTAAGATGAGGGCAGAGAAATAGAATTAATTTTATCACATAGGATTTTGAAACCAAAGGCGTACTTCAAAATCAGCCGGTATAGGAGGAGACTATTTCCAAAAGAAAAATACTAGAGACTGGTTGAGCAAATGACTAAAGAAGACTAGGAAAAGGAGGAATCGGATTGCAAAGAATCCTTTCCATAGAAACAGAGTTGGAAGCACCATGAAGTCTAGGACTCTCATTTTACAGAAAGAATACATGGTCCAAGCTGGGGATTTGTGTGGTCAGACTGAAGACCACCAGAGTTGTACTTCATCTTGAACATTCAGGACAAATCTTCCCACAATTCTTGACCTCAAGTATGAAATTCCAAAGTCTTCACCATATGTATTTCCCAAAGTGACATAGCAAAAACCAAATGGAAATATATGCTAAAAAGAAAATGTTTAATTAGCCACATAAAATTACTTCCATTTCCAGTTTCATACATAGCACTTTTAAAGCAACTAATAAATATAAAAGTGATCTTGAATGCATATTGTGTGATGCAGGAAAAAATGAGCAAAACAACAAATATACTTACATCTGGGTATTCTTTTACAGGCACATAAAGTTTCTCTTGTAACTGAACAATAGGTCCCACAGCATCAGGCAATTCTGCACTCCTTTTCTCCGTACTGCCATTTAATGTGTCATTGTACATGTCTTTCCGTACTCTGCTAATTTCTGTTAAAAGTAAAAATTTCAAATGTGTTAGACAAAAATATGTCCTTCTTAATCCAGGGAAAGGGGAAGGGGCACGTCCCTGATACAATATGAACAGCTGGTGCCCTATCTGTCATTCTCTGGATTAAGCCTGTTTACAAGGTGACAGTCTTCATTTCTACCATAAATCAAATTACATCAACCAAATTACACATCATATTAAAACTAACTTCAGAGCAGAGACTCTTAATCATAATCACATAAATTTTAGTTTACATAAAATACTCATGCTTAAAAATGAGGCCAGTCATTTTAAATAGCTTTATTTGTCATAAGAACACATAAAAGAAAATACCAAAAACTCTTATTCTTTATAAATAATCTGCCACAGTAAGATTTAAAATGGACACACCCTGGATATTTTAGATATCTTTAATATACACAAAATTCTCAAAAGACAACACATACCAAGTTTAGAGGTGTACAAATTTAGCAGTTAAAGCTCTGAAAAGAAAAAGCGAGACAGAACTATATGAACCTTAATAAAGCAACATTCCAGGGAAGAGGAAAACAGTACCTAAATAACAACACAAAAGGAGGTAAGAACTAGGGAAGACAAGTACCCCGGTGTGCCAAGGTCATCAAGATGCAGTGAAATACTGGTAAGTCAGAGGATGGTGCCCTGGACTAGACAACTAAGGTAGGAGTTTCCAAGGAAAGACAGTAACAGAAAACAAACCACACTGAAAATTATGAAAGTTTTACTTTAATGAATTAAATCCTATGAAGAAAAATGGAATCTTCCATTAAATATGAAATGTGCTTCAACTATGTATCAATATATAGGCCCTTCACACTGGAACATACTATCATTACAATATGATATTCCATTATTAAGGCTAGTTTGGCGCCTATATAACTGAGCAATGCCTCCTTGAGAAAAAGGAGGAAAAAACCATTCGTTCCATGAAATACACACACACAATCATGAAATACACACACACATACACACACAAAAAGGAACTGTCAAATATAATTCTAACTACTTACTTAACTCATATTTCTTCAGTAAAATCCGTAAGAAAAAGGTACAATCCAAGTGTTCTTAATCAGCTATAAAATCTTCACCATTCAAAGAAATGCACACATTCTCTTTTGATAATCAGCAAATAGAATCAAAAGGAGTATACTAGATTAGACTAAAAGAAGACTGAGCCATTCCACCAGTCCCTCTAAGTTATTTTTATACTTTAAATATTTAATTAAAATTACACATATTCTTTGCTCAGGTATCTAAATGAAAATATTAGTTGTTATTAATTTATTATCACTTAAATTTCTTCACAAATTAGTCAATTCTCATGATATGAACATACCACTAGTATAAAAATCCACTAATTAACAGCCTTCCCAGCTCCCAAATAAATCACACATGGAGGCTTATTGTTACTTATAAAATGCCCAGCCTTTGCTTAACTTGTTTCTTGTTGGCTTTTCTTAACCTAAATTAATACATCCACCTTTTGCCTCTGGGCTTTTACCTTTTTCTAGATCTTTCTTTCTTACTACACTGCTTGTTTTGTAGCTGGGTGGCTGGCTTCTCCTTATTCTATCTTGCTCCTTTTCTTTTCCTCCAGATTTCTACTTCTATTTATACTATCTGCCTCCCAGCACCACCTATCCTTTCTCCTGCCTTGCTATTATTGGCTGTTAAGCTCTTCACTAGACCATTCAATGTTTTAGACAGGCAAAGAATCAGAGCTTCACAGAGTTAAACAAATGCAACATAAACATAAGCAACACATCTTTACATCATTAAACAAATGTAACATACCTTAAAATATTATACAACAGAGTTGTGTATTAGATATTCTGAATACCAGATATTTATATTACGATTCCTAACAATAGCAAAGTTACAGTTATAAAATAAAAATGAAATATTTCATGACTGGGGATCACCACAGTTGTATTGAGCCAGGCGGTGGTGGCGCACGCTTTTAATCCCAGCACTCAGGAGGCAGAGGCAGGCGGATCTCTCCGAGTTCGAGACCAGCCTGGTCTACAAGAGCGAGTTCCAGGACAGGCTCCAAAACCACAGAGAAACCCTGTCTCGAAAAACCAAAAAAAAGAAAAAAAAAAAAAAAAAAGAAACTGTTGTATTAAAGGGTCACAACATTAAGAAGGTTGAGAACCACTGGGCTAGATGGTTTAGTGGCTAAGAAATAATAGCTCTGATACCTACACGGGGGTTCACGACTGTAACCTCCAGTTCTATAACCTCTTCTGAGTGCCTCAGGTACCAAGCATACACATCGTATACTAACATAAATGCAGACAAAACACCCATACACATAATATAATATTTTTAATGGAAAATTTAATCAATTTAAAATACACATGAGGGGGGAGAGGTGGTTAAGAGCATGTACTCCTACTTATAGAGGACCTGTGTGTTCAGTTCCCAGTATACATACAATCAGGCACTTGAAATACACATGTACCTCCAGCTCCAAGGATATCAAACATCTCTGGCATTCAGGCAGACCTGCATTCAAGTGCACACACTAACACGCAAGCGCATTCACATAATTAAAACTACATCTTAAAGTATGTATAAAATTTGTATATAAATACAGGTGGGAAAGCTGAAAGTAGGACTGATAATTAAAGAAGGGGAAAAAAGCAGTCAAAACGAAGTGGGGGGCTGGGGAACATAAGTCAGTAATGTAGGTCCTTGTTTCAACTCTCAGCACTGAGGCAAGAGATAGAGTAGGGAAATGGTGTTTACTGCTATAAATACAAAAGCGGTTCTAAATAATCTATAAATGCAAAAGAGGTGCTAAATAATCCAAAAACAGACAAACAGCATCAAAAACAAAGGGGAAGACTACACATGTGGCAGAATGGCAGAGTGCGTATACATCATGTGCAAGGCCCAAGATTCAACCTTAGGGGAGGGGAGCTTGCTACTATAAATGCAAGAATAGGTCAATATTTAAAACATTATTATTTTAAAATAATATTGTATTCATTTTGATCATATCCACACATACCTCCTCCTCCCAGATCCACAAGTCACAGTTCTAAATTTCCAAAGACCTCAAGTCTAAGGTAAGTGTTGCACCCTGACTTCTCAGTCTTAAAGACTTATCACTCTAATAATAGTATATAAATTATTTAGAAGATAGGGCTGTCAGGAATGTAAATAACTGAAACTTGTAGTCCTCCCGATTACAAACTAATTCATAGCTGAATCTGAGCAGATAAATAGCACCTGTCTAGACAGAAAAGCCTCAACAATTTGGGCTATACTATTTCTAAGTTCTAGTTCTAACAGTAACTCTAATTTGGGAGATCTCTGATCTAATCTTTCTGAACTTGTATCTCATGTTATTACAACTCACTTACTGAATTGCTCAACTCAATCCAATTCTTTTTAATTTTATTTAGTACTTTTTCCAAAACCCCTATGCTCAAAACTTTTCATTCCCTAAGTCGTAGCAATCAGAGATTCCGCTAACACTATCCTGCTGAAATGCTCCACATACATACACAATAGTCAACCTACAACAATGGTTCAGAGGGATCAAAGTTTTGAACCATTAGTATTTAAAATTTCTACTACAGTAACTCCTAAATTGGGCATTTATCTTCCAATTAAATATTCCTATGATTAAGAAAGACAGTTTGTTAAAAAACATCTCTGGAGTTCTAAGCATTAAATTTATTGTTGGGTGTTTTGTTGTTGTTGCTGCTTTTTTTTTTAAAGGCATGATACAGTTGGCAATATACAATGAACAAATATCCCATGAAACACCTAGAATAGAATATTGCAAAATTGCCATCTTACTAAAAATAATTTACAGGGCCAAGTCAGTGCTCATTATAATGCCAATGACATTCTTCAAAGAACTAGAAAAAACAATTCTAAAATTATTGTCAGGGCGCATATGCACACGCGCACACACACCTTAAATAAGTCAAAGCAATCCCAACAAATATAACAATGCTAGAAGCATCTATCAGCACCCAGTTTTTTACCAGAGTCAAGCCAACAGAAACTACATGGCAGTGGTACAAAACCAGACAGCAGGACTAACAGAATACACAGAATCCAGAAATCAACAGTGCTAGAAACAAGAATTTAAACAAATGTACTAAAATCATATATCAGAGAAAGAGCACTCTAAATAAAAGGTGTGGGAAAACTGGGTATCCTCACGTAGAATAATGAAGTTAGATCCTTATCTTTCATCCTGTACAAAAACAATTCTAAATGGATCAAAGGCCATAATGCAAGACCGGAATGTCTCACGTCACAGGGAAGCACGTCAAGGCACAGGAGTATACAGGAACACTCTGAACTGGGCTCCAGAAGCCCAGGAAATAACAAGAACTAACAAATAGGAATATATAACGTGAAAAGGCCTCTATAAACAAAGGAAAAAATAACAGCAATAGCCTACAGAATGAGAGAAGTTTTGTCAGTTATATGCCTCTGACAGAGAATGCTGTGGAACAACAGTTTTACCCTATAAAGATTTGTTTCTTGTACTTGTCTAATAAAATGCTGATTGGTCAGTAGCCAGGCAGGAAGTATAGATGGGTGACCAGGCAGGAAGTAGAGGAAGGGCAACGAGAACAGAATTCTGGTAAGAGGAAAGATGCAGTCTTCACCCACCCAGAGGAAGCAAGATGAGACTGCCTCACTGATAACAGGTACCAACCCATGTGGCTAACACAGACAAGAATTATGGGCTAATATACATTATAAGAATTAATAAGAAGCCTGAGCTAATAGGCCAACCAGTTTATAATTAATGTAGACCTCTGTGTGTTTCTTTGCGCAGGACAGAAAACTCAGTCAACAAGACAATTAATAATAACTAGAATCCACGAATTAAAAAATTAAACATCAAAAAAAATCATTCAAAGGATGAGCAAATGGAATGAGGAGACAATTCTCAAGAGTAGAAATGGCCAATAAATATATGAAAAACTGTTCAACATCCTTTAACATGAAGGAAAGTCAAAACTACATCGAGATTCTGCCTCCTTTCAGTCAGAATGGCTACCCATCAGGAAAACAAATGCTGCCAAGGATAATGAGGGACAGCAGAAAGCCTCAGCCACCACTAGTGGGAACGGTCAGTCACGATGGAAATCACTAAAGGCTCTTCAAAACACTAGCGACAGAAATGTCATATGACATAGCTATTCCATTCCTAAATATATAGCCCAAAAAAATTAAAATCGGTAGCTGGAGAGAGATGGCTCAGTTGTTAAAAGAACTTGCTACTCTTCCAGAAGACTCTCTCAGCACCCACCTCAGGTGGTTCACAACCATCTCTAACTCCAGCTCCAGGAGACCTGATGTCTCTGGGATCTGCATACACCTTTACTCACATGCATGAATCTGCACACAGATGCACACACCTATGCATAATTAAAAATAATATAAATTAAGAATCAAAGTGAGAATACCACAAAGATCTGCAAGCCCATTTTTATTGTAGCATTAACAATTGCCAAGACACAAAATTAGTCCAGATGTCCAGCAACAAATTATTTTTATAAAGAAAATTACACACACACACACTAGAGTTTTATTTAGCTATGAAGGAATTCAAACTGAAACCACATGTTTTCTCCTGCAGGATAGAAATGTAAAAAGAAAAAAAAATCAAGATATCGTGTGTGTGTGTGCGCGCGCGTGTGCATGCATGCATGTATGTATCATGTAAGTTGCAGGGGAAATACTAGTGGGGAGAAAGGGAATCTTCAGGAAGAAAGGAAGAGAGAAAAGAGACGTGAAAATGAGTAGTGTGGGTAACATACAAACATTAAAATGAATAGTCATGTTAAAGACTAATTTTAAAAACAATCAAGGGCTGGAGAAATGGCTCAACAG
Source organism: Chionomys nivalis (assembly GCF_950005125.1). Taxonomy (NCBI): domain Eukaryota; kingdom Metazoa; phylum Chordata; class Mammalia; order Rodentia; family Cricetidae; genus Chionomys; species Chionomys nivalis. Next base: position 8,466,268 of record NC_080087.1, read on the forward strand.
TTAAGAGCAGTGTTTGCTAAATCAATGAGCAACACAGGATATGGAGTACTATTAATTAAAAAGGAGAAAAAAGAACTATATGGTGAAAGAATGTCAAATATAACTCACCACAATCAAGCAATTAAAGTTAACACATATACTCACCCTTCCTTGTTTGACACACTGAAGTACTTGTGTGTGATTTTCCTTGCCAAACTACATAAACTCAATCTAATCATAAAAAAGCAAACTAACATGGGATAAAACCGGACTCACTGAACATAGCGGACAATGAGGACTACTGAGAACTCAAGAACAATGGCAATGGGTTTTTGATCCTACTGCACGTACTGGCTTTGTGGCAATTTGTATGCTCACCTTACTAGACCCGGGATGGAGGTGGGTGATCCTTGGACTTCCCACAGGGCAGGGAACCCTGATTGCTCTTAGTTAGGGCTGACGAGGGAGGGGAACTTGATTGGGGAAGGGGGAGGGAAATGGGAGGTGGCGGTGGGGAGGAGGCAGAAATCTTTAATAAATAAATAAATTTAAATAAAAAAAAGCAAACTAACTCAATACTTAAAAACTGTTCGAAAGTACTGAAGTCATAGGAGAAGGAGTGAGGAGGGTGTCATAAAGGAAAAAAGCACCACCACAGAATTAAAGGCTACTAAAGAGGAGGGAAAAGTCCTTTCATCCCAGCACTCAGGAGACAGAGGCAGGCAGATCTCTGAGTTTCAGGCCAGCCTGGACTACAAAACGAGTTCCAGGACAGGCTCCATAGCTACTGGGAAACCCTGTCTTCAGAAAACCAAGAGGAAGGAAAGTGCATGAGTTGGACTTAGTGGTATACTCCTATAATGCCAGGCCATAGGAGGCAGAGGCTGGAAGATGAGCAAGTTTGGGTAGCCCTGGGCTACACAGTGAGTTAAAGGTAGGCCTGAGTTGTATGAAACCATGACTCAAACCAAAGGAAAGGGAGAGAAAGAGACAAAGAAAAAGGACTAATTTTAAAAGCTGAGCAAGATTTGAAAAGCAATTAACAATTTTATGTTCCCAAATACAACTTCCTGTGACTTAATACCAACTTCCATATTACTTTTTCACTTTTTTACAAATCTAAATTTATTTCAAAATCAAGAATTAAAATGTAAGCAGTCTTAGCTTTGGCTTTTAGATGCATTTATTCCAGTAAGTAGAGGTGAACATTCATGAGAAATAATGTCATGAAAACATCTTATTACATAGTAAAACATTTAACTTAGTCAACAAAAGGGGGGGAGATAATTATCAACTAAACTAAGGAAATAAAAGTCATTCAATCATTTTTTTTCTATAGCTTGAATTAAACTTTTAACTATATAGATTATCTTTCTCACAATAAGTACTCTATTTACTAGTCACCCAAAATATTTCAGCTTTTTATTGTTTAAATGTTAAGTGTTTAGAATGTTTACTATTTTCTAAAATAAAATCCAGAAACAAAAGCTAACAGTTATTCCAACTGCAGATGTGACTTTCTTTACAAAACACTTGAAATTTTATTAGTATCCTTCACGTCTGATATTTAGGAAGCCCATACAATCCATGAAAAATTACCTTTTGGAGCAAAGTGAGTTTCCAACTAGTCATTCTGTGTTCCCTCTGTACAAACACCCCAACATAGAAGAGCTAACAATCAACCACAAACTGAATCATATAGAACTCAACCCTTTTCAGGTTAGAACTACATACTTCAAGCTATGTTATATTACCAGAAGTCAAGATTCTCTTGAAATAATACCCCTGGGAAGCAAAAGTACTAGTTAGTAAAAAAATTTAACTTACCTAGTCAATAAAAAAAAAGGTAAAAAATGGGAAACTACTCATACCAATATAACTAAGGAAATCAAAATCATCCACAATCATCTTTTCTATGGTTTGAATAACACTACTAAATTTTAAATTATAAAGATTATCTTTCACTTCACCAGGCTCCTGTACACCTATATTTTTAAGTTAATGCCTTCTTAAATATCACAAAACACTCAAGGCCATTAAAAAAAAATCAGAGTAAAAATTAAAACAAGACATTCCAAGAACTTTGAAGAAGTTAGGTCTGTAGCGGTGAGGAGAATTGGATTGCTTTATCTACATAATTATTTTCTTCTTATTTTCCCTTTATATTTGTATTAAACTTCTGTGGGTAAACTTGTTCTGTCCAATTCATAAGTTATTCTGAACAGCAAGTATTTGTACAATGCCTAATAAAACAGATGTTCTGTTACTATTGACTACTGTCTATGGGACTAGGAACTTGTCTCTAGAGTTTTCCAGGAGTAAGAATTGGCTTCCATGTTAAAAAGGTTGGAGGGTAATGGTAAAAGAAACAATGCATGGGGGCTGGTGAGATGGCTCAGTGGTTAAAGAGCGCTGCCTGCTCTTCCAGAAGTCCTGAGTTCAATTCCCAGCAACCACACAGTGGCTCCCAACCATCTGTAGTGAGATCTGGATCTGGAGCCCTCTTCTGGCCTGCTGGCACCAGAACTTTGTATACATAATAAATAAATAAATCTTTAAAAAAAAAAAAGAAAAAAGAAAGAAACAATGCATGAAGCTTGGGGTTCTGGGATATATCTTAGGGCCTGGACACTAGAGAAAGTCATTTCTAAAAAGAGACAGGCTTCATTTGGTTTCTACACTAGGAAAAATACTAAACTCTATAAACACTTAAATTCTCATGTTACTCATTACAAAGAGATGAAAACAAAAGCAGAAAGAACTGAATTTCTAATCACTCTGATGACACAAAATTAACTTAATGAAATAGTAGCCGAAAAGACATAAAATAAAAGGCATAATACAGAATACTAGTATATTTTTAAATTTTCTGATTACTAATCCCATTTTGGGAGCCAAGTAGTTCTGTTTTTCTTCCTCTAGGCATTTTCTATTTTACTCAGAGACCTGTCAAAGAGGTCAATGAACAGCTGTGTATTTTACCAGCAGCCACACTAAGAGTTAGACAAGTTACCATCCAAATTAGGCATTTGTTCCTTGATGTTTCCTTAAAAATATTCAGAACAAACTCAACTTCTACAAACAAACATCTGTCTTCACCAAAGGCCTACCTTGGTAGGACTAAATTATTCAACAAGAAACAAAAACATAATAGGTCTGTTTAATTATTCCAAACAGTACTTCACTAGAACTGCCACATGGTAAATGGAAAACTAGTGAAGTCTAGTTATTGGAGATGACCATAGGGTGTGAATTAGAAACTAACCTTTACCACACAGTAATTTACAACCCAGCCCCTCTACCATCTTTAGTCGGGTAATTTCATAAGCATGAGACGTATTCGTACACTAGCAATTCCCAATATATTTATTTCTAAGCAAGGGAGTGATAAGAAATGGCAGAATCTCTCAACTCGCAGATGCTGGCAGCATCCGTAAGAGGTGCACCAAACATCAAAACATAGGGTGAACACATTTTAAGAAAATCAATACTAGAGATGGCTCAGCAATTAAGAGCACTGGCTGCTCTTCCAGAGGACAAGGGTTCAATTCCCAGCACCCTCACGTCAGCTCACAACTGTCTGTAATTTCAGTCACAAGAGACCAGATGCCATTCCTAGCCGTCGTGAGCAGAGCATGCAATGGTACAAAGACATATGCACAGGTAAAACAGTCATACACTATATATACATATATGTATGCAATTTTTAAAAGAAAAATCATCATTAGTGGGGTAAATAGTGTTGAAAGGAACCTAATGTACATCTTCTAAGTATGATGTGCTGTTTTTTTCTTTTGATAAAAGAGGAACTGGATCTGAATGTCATACCCTAAAGCACACCAAAGCCTATGCAGCTCTGCCTTTGCCAAGTTTTTAAGTAAAAAGAAAAGTACTTTTTCACAGAGTGACACTGTCAAATCAAGCTATTTACAGTCAACATACCCTGAGAGAGGTAATTAGTGGTGAAAGATAATTCAATTCCATATTAGGAAGGACCAGGAAAGATAAGAGAAAAACTGACTCTCCAACTCTGTTCAGAACTAAACAAACTATCAGTTCACAAACTAAGTTTTTTAAAGTAGTACTATATATTTTTAAAGTATATTCCCTTAAAGACAAAGTCTCACTATGTAGCCTTGGCAGGCCTGGAACTCACTATGTGAATCAGACTATCCTCTAACTCAGAGAAATCCACCCACCTCTTCCTCTGAAGTTTAGGGATTAAAGGTGTATAACATCATGCTGGCTTAAAAGAATACTTGGGCAAAGCATCTAGTACACACTACCTGCACATAAGTCATGAATAGGAAAATGAAGGTGTAATGTAAAGACACAGTCACACATTCATCTAAATACTCAAAATAAAATAAAGCTTGTCATCAGTTGTCTGGTCAGACAGAATAAAGTTCACACAACTGGAATATTAATCATGGTTCTGTCTACGTTTGTTAAGTTGCCACAGCTTACTAAAATCAAGTGAAACAAATGGCCAAGCAATAATGTGTCACTGATAACTGAATGACAGCATTAACTTTTTTTTTCTTTTTTAACTTGTTTTAGTTTTGCTTTTCCAGACAGGGTTTCTCTTGTGTAGCCCTGGAAACAAGATCTACCTGCCTCTGCCTCCAAGTGCTGGAATTTAAGGTTTAATTCTGTGCCCTCGGTGCAAATTTCAGTGATGGTAAGATGGGCTATGTTCACTATTACAAGCTAAGGTCTCCTTTTATATAGATGTAATATAATCACTCTTTCAAAGACTTATTAGCACCTGAAAATAATTAAATAAAACTACTTTCAGTAAAAAAAAAAGATTCAATTACTGTTTCATATTTTAGTATTTTTAAAAGAAACACTATTCTTGGTTTTCATATTCTTCATCAATCTATAACCTCAATAAATTTTCTCCTGACTACAGAACATTTATAGGGCCCCTTTTTTCCTTCTATCCTTGTTGTCTGCTTTAAAAACTGAACTCTTACTCTACACTTAAGAAATTTACCACAAACGTACTCTCTATATTTATTATACTGTACTGCCCAGAAAATAATCAATTTCATCAGTGGTGTATATTCAAAAAAAATCTAATAAATTAATCTAATAACCTCAAAATAAACTTTATTTCCCTTTAAAATCCCACACTTTTAATATTTTAATTTTAAATCCCCCCATTTTTTGTTGCTGTTTTGTTTTATTTTGGTTTTTTGCTTTTTTGAAGGGGGTGATCAAGACAAACTCTCACTGTGTAGCCCTAGCTGTCCTGGAATTCACACATAGGCCAGACAACCTGGAACTCAAAGATCCACCTTGCTTCTGCCTTCCAAGTGCTGGGATCAAAGGTGTGTACCACTACACCCAGCTTAATAATTTTATGGTTAACAACTTTTTAGGTTTTGCATCAGCACTTTCACGTTTAGAACATTTAATATCCTTGGTTGGGTTTCAGTTTTCACTTGTCACAAATAATTCTCTGAATCTAAAATAGCCATCTACTAATGTATATCATGGATGTTTAGGGAAGGTATTTCAAAATGCATGCTACAATGTACCAAACAAAACTCAAGAGTCAAACACTCCAAATACTCTATAGTTTATCAGGAATTGTGTTATTCCTCAGAAATGATAAGAATTAATCACTTAGAGTAAATAAAAGAAAATGAGCTTAGATTCCCATAATAGAAGTTCCACCATTATGCTCACATTTTATAGCATAAGTAGGTACAACACAAAATAGTACTGACACCTATAAAATGTGATGGGTTCTTAAGATTTTTGACACAAAGTTGAGTGGATATTAAATGATCTGAGAAGAGATGGAGGAAGAAAATGAATATTATCAAAATACAATGTACAAAATTCTCAAAGAACTCAAAAAATTTAAAGTAATGACCAATGGCATTCAATAAGTTTCTTATACAAAGTGTGCTTTCTCACATACATAGTGCAGTTTCTCATATACACAGAAGAAACATGAAATACAAGCATAGTAGTAAAAGGATTTTAATTCATCAGAAATATCAAGTACTGAAACGGCAACCATGTTTAAAATATTTAATAAAAAGCAAGTGTATTCCTAAAGCCTAAGCTTAAGGAACTATAAACTGTCTCTAGCTTAAGTAAAAAGCTCAAATGTCATTCATCTGAACTAAGCAGGCAAACAAAGTATCCTCTGATTCCTGTTCTCCTCAATGTTGAAATGGGTGGATAAATTTAAAGCCTCTTCTCTCAAGAGTTGCTTTATAGGCAATTTTCTCCCCTTATCAAGGCCTGCAGTTTCCATTTGGCTGCCAGTTTGTGATTAAATTCATCACCTTTATTATAAAAATGTGCTTTATTCCATGGCCTGCTGCACAGGAACTATAAGAAAAACATTTTGTACTGCTAACAGCAAGATCTTTCTAGGGAAACCATCATATCCATTCAAACATTAACTTCCTCAACCAGTTGCAGTACCCTATCACACAGAGAAAAATCTGTAACAATTGTTCAACCTAAGGAAACTAAATTCTATGGAAATATCATGCTTTAAGGCTTTTAGAGAAAATATAACTAAACATTCAGTTTTCAATGTTTTAATTTTAAATTTTTAACTTAATTTTCTCTTACTTTGCCATGATAGAGATGAAAACCACTAGTGTACTAACAGGTGGGTGCGTTCTACTACAGAGGTATAATTCTCCTTGCTCCCAAACATGAAATTTGTAAAGAACTGCAAAGATGAAGTCAGAGTCTAGAATATTTCCAAAGTCCAAAAAAAGACAAATTAAAAGCTTATCTTTTTATTTCATTGTTTACAAGTTCATGGCTTAAGAGTTTAACTTTTATCATCTGGGCACATAGCCAATAGTCAAAGACAAATGTTTACATAACGCTCTACAGTTCCTTTACAAAGAAGATATACTTGGGGAAGAGGAGTCAGAAAAGAAATACTTCTCAAATAGTTACATTTAAACTAGTTAATATATTTAGAAAAACAATCTTACTCATTTGTGAAGTTTAGTATTTTAAAGATTAGCTAGGTAACTAGCATTTAACAAACTTGGCTAGCAAGCCAAATAACATAGTTGGTATTTTCATTTTAGAATGTAAAGACAAGAAAAAAAACTAAACCTCACATTAAGTTAAACTTTAGAAAGAAGAATTATCAGATTATAAAACATATGTCCCTCAAAGAAATGGTCATGTTCCTGCTAGAAAATAAGATATTTCCTTAAAGTTGGGTGATGCCCTCTGTATATTACCATTAATTAATAAAAAAACTGATTTGGCCTACAGGAGGGCAGAATACAGCTGGGTGGGAAATCCATACAGAGAGACCGGAGAAAGAAGGCGAAGTCAGGGAAATGCCAGCAGTTGTCTAAGAAGATCCAAGAATATTACCAGTAAGTAAGCCACAGGGCATGGGGCAATACACAGATTATTTTTTTTAAGTGGGTCAATTTATACGTGGAGCTAGCCAGAAGAAGCCTGAGTCATTGGCCAAACAATTATAACTAATATTAAGGCTCCGAACGATCACTTTAAAGCAGCTGCAGGGACTAATATTAAGGCTCCGAACGATCACTTTAAAGCAGCTGCAGGGACCAGCGGGTGAGAGAGAAACAGATTCTGTGGGACCAGAGAGAACAGAGAAAAGTTTCTAGCTACAATTGGGCATGTTCTGGGAAATCATCTCCAGATCACTGCATCTCACTCATCGCTATATCCCTAGCATCCAGTAAGATGCCTCAGGCGAACCTTAACCTAAAAACTAACCTGGGTTTTTCAAACTCATATCTTACTTTTGATCTTCCTTAATTACTATTATTCTCCTATCCAACACATTTCACTTTCTATATACTCATCCAACCCAGTACTGGGCTGCACATAGGACCTTGAATATGCAAAGCAATGGATACAGACTCTCAGTCCTCACTTCCCCTTTCTATATTTTTAAGTCAAGAGAAAAAAAAAACATAATATGCTTTAAGAGACATCTCTCAAGTTATCACACCTTTCAAAATTTAGGGAAGCTTCATCTTGTCTACAAAGCATAGTCATTACAGACCATCAACACAAATGGTACTAAAAGTAGTCAGGTGGCAACCGCAACAGAAACTATCACCATAAACAAGAGCATCTTGTCTTTGTTTCAACATTGGTTTAATGATAGTATGAGTTTGTACAGTGGATGCTTAATTTTGTCCCTAGTTGGAAAAAGTTAAAAATAATAAGACTTGGGAGATGTGTTAAGTAATAAAATTTAAAATAATTGAGACTTCACATCTGAAGGTAGACCGCTACATAGCATAAATTAACAGTTAAACAAAATTCTCCTTAACAATTTAGGCTTACAGGCACTCTTACTTGCTAATAGTATTACTTAGCTACATTCTGCAGAAGAGCCAAACTACCATTCCTGAAAACTGTCTAGAACCGATGATTCTCAACTTGAGTTGAACTACTCTTTCATAGAGGTCATGTATCAGATATCCTACACATACCAGATATCCAATATATCAAATATTTACATTATAATTCATTACTTAAGAAAATCGTTATGAAGTGGCAACAAAAATAATTTTATAACGGGGGGGGGGGGGAGTCACCACAACATGAGGAACCATATGGATTAAAAGGTCACAGCATTAGGAAGGTTGAGAAACCCAGGTCTAGACTATAAAATTTCTTCATACTTTTGTGACTGAGTTGCAAATTTCTTTTCAATTCCAAAACTTCAGAATTGTAGTATTTCTGTGGGAAACAAACAAACACACCAATCGTTTGCTTGAGAGCAGATTAAACCCAAAGCCTTAGGTCACCACTCTACCAGATCCTTTAGTTTACACAGTGACTTCAGGGCCAGCCATGAGACCCTGTCTCCCTGATTCCCTCAAAAGTAAGATATCCCAGTACCCCAAAGGAGACAAAACCAAAGGGGAAAAAAAATCTGAAAGGGAAAAACAGCAGTAGCAAGTACAGCAACTTGTCACATTAAGGCATTGCACTAAAACTGAATGCTCTTAAAACTAAAGAAAGCCTAGATTCAAAGCAGATATATGGAGGCAGGTCAAGGGGGAAACAACTAAGCTATGAAAAGAAAACACATTCAACAGCTCTTGTGTTACCTCTTAAAGCATAAACTCCAGGTATTTAAAGTTAAATTCACAGAGAACTATTTATTCTATTTATACTCATAATGTTGTTCCTGGGTTTAGTGCACATCCCATAACTCTTCTCTACTTAAATCCTCTAAGTCCTCTAAGAACACCAAGCCCACCTCTTTTCACTGGAGAACCTCCCAGACTAAAGCTGCAATCTTTCTAGCACCAGGCTTTAGTTTGTTTTAGTTACTTTAACTACTCAGTAACTACGGAACAATTCTGAAGCTTTCATACATCCCTCATAATTTCCCACACATACTTTTAATACAATAAAGTTTCAGTATGTTAAACACTAAAAATTAGTATGTGAAATAAGGTTCTCTGCAATTCAAAACACTACATCACAATAATCACTTTCTACTTAATGCACCAAAAACACATTAAATGCATTGCACACTATAAATTTGGTGTTCACTGGCCCAATCACAATATTTAGTAACTAAAGGCTTTCTGAGACTTAGTAAAAGACTTCTGAAATCATTTACATTATATACAGAAGTATCCTAAAAGCAAAGTGGTATGTCAAAAAAAAAAAAAAATCACCACTACACCACAAAAAACAAAAAACCCACCAGCTTCAGTAACTAATACACTTTGACGACATCAAATGCCAACAACAACAACAACGAGAAATGGAGCTAGAAGATACACAGGGGAAAATGTTCACTGTGAGTTTTGTTTGTTTGTTTGTTTTGTTTTAAAGAAACAACACACAGGGATACTATTTCAGCAGGAACTCAATTTTATCACATCCATTATTAAGGCCTAGAAGGAAATTCACCAAAACTCAGTACCTATTAATTATATGTGGTTTTTCACTTTTTAACTGATATTTAAATTTTTTTCTTAAGAGAAGGAATATTTGTTTAGAATAAAACAAATCTGTCTAGTTCTTTCCAACAACTTTTAATTAGTAAGAAGAAAGAATTCAAGTTCCTCAGAAGTTTACAGAAATATTCAAAATACGCACATCAAACTTACCATTCTTTTGTCTTTGTTGCTGAGACAGGGTTTCTCTACTTAGTCCTTGGGCTGACCTGGAACTCACCAGGTTGACCAGGCTGGCCTCGAATTCAGAGATCCTCCAGCCTATGCCCCCACACCCCACTCAGAACTGTGCCACAACACACTGCACGGCAAACTGAGCATTCTCATCTACTCTTCTCCCCTTTCAAGATAAATGCAGCACTACTCCTACCAAAACTGAATTGAAAACTTCTGCATTCAATTCTATATATTATAAGAATCACAGAAAAAAGAAATCAACATCTAAAATGCAAGTTGGTATAGTTATACCAAGGTTCCTGACAGGTTCTTCCTCCTCCCTAGGTCTCCACATAAAAACAAAGGAACAAAAGACACATTCTCGCCTTATACTGGGAGTTTAATTTCTAGTGACTGAGAAACAATGATATTATACAGCTGGAAGAAAACTAATAAACTATAAAAAACAATTTAAATGTTATCAACTTGAAAAAGGCACATATTTTCCAATCAGTAACAAACAGCATTTTTCAGTAACTGTAAGACACATTTTAAAACAAAATATATAATATTTACTTAAGGAAAAAAAAAGACAAGAAATCTTACAATGCTATAAACTGACAATAAAGTGAGATAAGATGACGGGTTAACTGCTGATAACTTTTTACAGCTGTAATAAACTATGATCCTGAGAACTTTCTCTTCATATGAAACTTAAGAGTGAGCTATGACTCATTTTTTTCTGACATTACCAAACAACAATCACTTGATCTAAGATCCGGAACTGTATGGATTATGCCCAAATGCTGTGCTTAGTATGTAGCTTAGTTACCCCACCCCAACATCCTTTCAATGATATAAAACAGAAAACATTGCAGGGAAAAAATGTGTAATCTATCTGCTAGTTACATTAAATAGCCAACATACAGTCTCTTAAAGATATACTTTAGGCACACTCCACAATGGAAGTACAAGCAACTGCAACTCATCCTGAGCGCCCCTTCCAAGGTAAAGAATAAAAGGTTCTTTTCTGACAGATCACTTCCCAACACATTTTAGTCACTAAATGCTCTTGTGTGTACTGACATCCCCATCTGCTGGAATGTAAGTTCCTTACTGTTAAGGATTCTTAACGAAAAAAGGTTGCAGTAGAGATTCTACAGCTAGAGAAAAACAGCTTCAAAGCTTCATTTCTACCAAGGAGGCTTGTCTACCGCATACAACTTTAAAAGTGTAAATAATTTTCACTAGCAATAAAAACTCTTTTCCTGGTATTTTCTATTCTGTTCCTAATCTTAGTGATTAAGTTACAAAGCACTGGTTTAAAGAGAAAACTTTCTTCTTTTAAAATATGGTATGGATCATACCTCCATATTTCTCTCTATCTCACACACACACAAGCACGCAAACACACACACTTTTCATTTAAAAGATATTTGTTGTCCTTATCTCTGATAGGTCTGAGTTAAAAGCTACTAAAAATGATAGAATAAAAGATCTTACACAGCAAATGTAGGCATCAAAAGGTCAACAGCAAGATTTAATTAAAAAAAACTAAAAAAATACACATAAAATAAAGCAAAAAAAACCAGAAATATGAATCACTAGTTATATATAAAATTTGCAATGTATAAAATAAACAAGAAAATTTTAATTTACTTAGCAGTTTCCTGACTTTGATTTTGAGAGTATCTCCTTTACACAGTAGAAAGAATCAAGTAAGCACTTATGCCACCATCAAGAATATTATTTGGGCCGGGCGGTGGTGGCGCACGCCTTTAATCCCAGCACTAGGGAGGCAGAGGCAGGCGGATCTCTGTGAGTTCGAGGCCAGCCTGGTCTACAAGAGCTAGTTCCAGGACAGGCTCCAAAGCTACAGAGAAACCCTGTCTCGAAAAACCAAAAAAAAAAAAAAAAAAGATTATTATTTGGGGGGCCTTCCCTCTTTCTGTGCCAATATCGCACCCGCCAACATGGTGAACGTTCCTAAGACCCGCCGGACATTCTGCAAGAAATGTGGCAAGCACCAACCCCAAAGTGACCCAGTACAAGAAGGGCAAATATTCTTTGTATGCCCAGGGAAAGCGGCGTTATGACAGGAAACAGAGTGGCCATGGTGGGCAGACTAAGCCTTTTTCCGCAAAAAGGCAAAAACTACAAAGATTGTGCTGAGACTGGAATTTGTGGAGCCCAACTGCAGATCTAAGAGGATGCTGGCTATTAAGAGATGCAAGCATTTTGAACTGGGAGGTGATAAGAAGAGAAAGGGCCAAGTGATCCAGTTCTAAGCCTGATCTTGTTATGAAGACAATAAAATCATGAGCTTTCACTCAAAAAAAAAAAAAAAAGAATATTGTTTGGGGGCTGGAGAGATGGCTCAGTGGTTAAGAGCACTAACTGCTCTACCAGGGGACTCAAACCTGATCCCAAGCACTCGTTTAGTGGCTTAAAACTGTAATTTTAGTTCTAGGGGGTCCAATACCCTCTTCTGGCCTCTGTGGGCATCAGGCACACATGTTGTAAACAGATATACATGAAGATGAGATACCGAAACACATAAAATTAAAAAAATATATATTACTCTGGTGTGGGCAAAAAAAAAAAAGCTAAAACTGCCATGAAACAATCAAAATATGCAAACACAAAATAAAATATTACCTAGTGCATTCACAAAACATAGCCTAAAAATTATCTAACACGAACAATAATACTGTTAGCGCTTAAATACAAGTCTGTAACAACATTCAGAACTGCAAAGAATATTAGTGAAAAGGCTAATTTTATATATGAAGCAGAAAACATACTCAGGGTAGTTGAAGAATACATTGCCCAAAAAAGCAAGAAACATTCCACAAGATAAAGGAGCCAATCTGATTACCCATAACCACAACTTGTACGTATAATGCTGATTATAAAAGGTCACCACAGAGCAGCAAGCAAATCTATATAACTAAATAATAAATCTAGATAGCTTTGCTTAGAATGAGGAAAGCATCATGGTGGAAATTCTAATAAAATGAATTCAGGGAGATTAGCAACCTGTAAGACCACAGCATGAATGGTTCATAAATCATACCTATAGCTGAGTAAAATTATAATCAAAACCAAAAATAAACCTTAGTTTTTAACTAGGCCTACCATATGACCCAGCGGTGCCTCTCCTAGGTGTTCACCAAAGGACTTCAAGCAGCACAAATCAGAGACATCTGCACACTGGTGTCACATGCAGCACTATGGACAAATCCTAAATTATGAAGCCAACCGAGGCATCCCACAACAGAGAGATGGATAAAGAAAATGTGGTCTATATTCATGATTCAATCTTTGCAGCTCTAAAGAAGACTGACATATCATTTTTGGGAAAACGGATGCAACTGTGTATCAGAAATGCAATGTGTGTTTTCTCTCAAAAAAAAGAAGAAAGAAAGAAAGAAAGAAAGAAAGAAAGAAAGAAAGAAAGAAAGAAAGAAAGAAAGAAAGAAAGAACGAAAACACTTTGTTTTACTGGCGGATCACCCAGACTCTTATACCTCTTATACTGCACTCTAATCAAGATTCAGAAAACAATCTAGCTGGGTGGTGGGGCACGCCTTTAATGCCAACACTACAGAGGCAGAGGCAGGCGGATCTCTGAGCTCAAGTCCAGAGTGGTCTACAGGGTGAGTACCAGTGAAACACTGTCTCAAAAACAAAACAAAACCATCCGAGTTTCACTAATAGTGAAACTGACTACTGTCTCTACTCATGTGATACAACTTAAAGAACACAGCAACACCTCTGATATATCCTTTAAATCTAACTTCCTAAACCAAGTGCCATGGCATTCTCCATTTCAGAGCCTCAGGCAGGAGGATCATCACAAATGTGAGGCACTACTAAAATTCGGCACTACATGAGTTCAAAGCTAGTCTGATATACAAAGCAAAGACCCTATGTTAAACATATAAAACAAATACCAAACTATAAATAAATATTTAACTACTAAACATACTAAAGATACAAAGCATAAAGGAACATAGAAGGTAAAGTGAGGCAATTTAACAAAATTCAACGATTTGGTTTGGACACTGCAGGTATAAAGAACATCCTAGATGCAATTACAAAAATCCAAATATTAACTGTTTACACATTAATCTATTTTGTTACTGTGGTGTCACTATGAGAAAACATTAATTTTGAAAAATACAAAATTTAAGAATGTAATACCAATGTATTTCTACTGTATTTTATTCAATACTGAAAATATAGTTCAGCAGAAGCAGAACACATCGGCTATAGTAAGATTCTCAGAAAATCCTCACTATGCTTGGTAACACATATGTAACACATCACTTTCACAAACATCTCACCAAGCCAAGCCAATTAATTCCAAAGAGTCAACAAAAGCAAAGAGTTTCTTCACTCTTTTCAACTTTCACTTAGAAATAAAAAATAGTTCAATTCTCTCTTCAGTAACCAAAACTGGGTTGAGATCTACCTGCGTGCGTTTCCTCTCCTTCCCCCCCCCTCTCTCTCCCCCCCCCTCCCCTTCTCCTCTTCTCCCCTCCCTCCCTCCCTCTCTGTTTTGTAGTTTGCAGGAAGGGGCTTATGTACTATGTGGCTGGCTCTAGGTTCCCCAGCATCGTGCAGAAAAGGATTGGAATCAGTCAACCATACACAAATGTTTCACTTTTCAACTCGGAGCCAAGTTTCTACATAGGCTCATAATGCCGTGTGTTTTTCTTAGCTTGCACACAAGTTCACTATGATACACCCCAAAAATCCAACAGTTCAGCACACCCCTAAAGATCTCTGAAATAGCCAGCCAGTGTTGGCACACGCCTTTAATTCCAGCACTCAGGAGGCAGAGACAGGCAGATCTCTCTGAGTTTGAGGCCAGCCTAGTCTACAGAGTTAGTTCCAGGACAGACTCCAAAGCTACAGGGAAACCCTGTCTCGAGAGAAGGGAAAAAAATCTCTGAAATAAAATTTAATCATGTCGACAGAAATGTCTTGTATAAGCAGTCTTCCGCATATTATATCCTTCTACCTCAGAATATGGATTGTTTGGAAAGGAAGTTAATTCCATTTATAAGAATAAAACAAATGACACAGCATTTGCTGAGTGTCTAACATGCATGAGGCTCTAGATTCAATTCTTAGCATATACAGCATCTAAGTAATAAAATTACTGTAACACCACTGACAAAGAACCAAGCCTTCTACTTCATTTTTCTAAATATAATTAAAAATGAACAGTTACTTATCCTCCATATATTGGCATGGGAATAAGACACAGAATACAGCACACCTACTTCCCAACTCACAATCATCTCCCCTTAGAAAAGTGTGGGTCATGACCCCTTTGAGGTCAAACAACTCTTTCACAGGGGTCAGATATCATGCATATCAAATTTTACACTATGATCCATAAGTAGCAAAATTATATTTATGAAGTAGTAACGAAATGTTATGGCTGGGGACCACAACAGCATGAGGAACTGTATTAAAGTGTCACAGCATTAGGAAGGTTGAGATCTGTTGTTCTAGAGTGTCATTCTCCAGTTATCTTCCTGATTTAAGACAAACAAACAAGCTTTATGCAGATCAAAAATTGAAGCACACTTAAGTTCCTGGCTTTAAAGTCTTAACAATATTAAACATCTATATTAAATCTTTTAATCAGAAATATTGCTTCCTTTAAGTAGTTATTAAAATAACAATAATAAAGATAGCAGCAGTAGTAAATAAGTAGTAAAAAACAGAATTCATTTGTAGAATATTATTTTAAGAACTGAGGCTCTCTATCCTTTGGTTACATAAAAGTTCAAGTACATTTAAATCATCTAAGCACTTCGTTAGTTTCTAACTTTTAGAATCTCAATTGTCAAAAAAAAAAAGGTATTATTTTCAGCTATTTTAGGAAGACTATGTATTCTAGTTCCAAAATTGACAGTAATCTGTTAAAGTCCAACATGGGATAGAACTGGCAAAAATTACTTCCGTTTTCTTTCTGTTTACAACTGGAAGCACTAACACTTTTTCAATGCATTGAAATATGCTGCAACTTTCTTCTCAGAACCCTTACAAGAGTGGCACATCATAAAACAAATCAGCATACAGAATGAAGAACCCTGAGCACCTCTGCTACAGCTTGGCTTACCCTCTCCAGACTGCTGTATCTACATCCTTCTGATCTCAGGCCCTAGAAGTTCTGAAGTAGTATGTTCTCTCCACTAAAACACATCTCAGAAATGCCTTTCTTGCCATTATTCCTATACTCCCTTCCACACTATTTATGAGACCGTTTTAAAACTGGGGAAAACAGTATAACATGGAAGCTTATGAAACATTTCAATTCTAAAAATCCAGCTCTTTTCCATTTTTACTTATGTGTGGGCATTTTGCCTGCACATCTGACTGTGCACTGTGTATCTTGAGTGCCTGGTACTCAGAGAGGCTAGAAGAGGGCAACCAATCCCCCTGGACCTACAGATGATTTTTGTGAGCCATCGTATAAGTGCTGGGAACTGAATCCAGGTTCTCTGAGAAAAATATTCAGTTCTCAACTGCTGAATCATTTCTCTAGCCCCCAAAATTTCTTATTTTCTTAAGTATACTCTTAAGACTGTAACTATTTTTGCTTAATTTTGCCCTATATATTCTAAATCATAAAATTAGCTCAATAATAACTTACTACTGACCAAGGTGATCATGCCCCTGACTCTATAATGACTTGCTTTGTACTAAGGCAGAACAAACTTAAAAACTGACTCCCTTTTCGATCCTGACCCAACTAATTAGTCACTACCTCCAAAACCTGATTCCTGCCTTACACTCTGAAGGTCACCAGCACTCAGCTGCTTGTCTTCCTGTAAGATACACAGATTTACACACTCTCAAGCATGCCTTTTCTTTATATCATGACTGCAATATAGAACCAATCTGAGTAGTTAACTGCCTTTTCCTGTTTTTGTGGCACTTTACTCCCTTTGAAGAGGATCCAAAACAACCTGAACTTGACAAATTCTGTTTATAAAAATGGCAGTAATGATGCAAGGCCTATACATATTGACTTTAGGAGTAAATGTCTTTTAAAAAGTTACCTATGTAATTCCAAAAATGTCAAAACTTTCAAAAATTAAGCACTGATTTGAGATTTTTCTATTTGTGGACTATTTATTTATGCTTTGGAATAAGGAACGGCTAGAAACTTACCCTACTTAAGCAAATGAATCTTATACTTCTAATTCCTGCTCTCATTGACAGTAATAAAGTAAAATCAACATTTCACTTTATTCAAAAATACCACAGACAGTGATAATACAAGGAGGGGTGGATGAGATTTTTAAGAGGGAAAAAAAAGCATGAGCTATCACTAATTACTACAAAATTGCTTTGTGTTTAAAGTATTAGTGTTTAATTTCACTTATGTATTTTGTTTAGAAGCATTTTAAAAGAAACTAGAAATCAATAGAAGTAAGTTGTGATGTGCTTTTAAATTCAAACATTAGAATGTCTGTTTCCAAGTTCTGACTGGACACTAACAAGGCACACAAAAACAAATCAGATCTAAGTTCCAATGGCGGTAACTACCTAAAAAGTAGCACCAGAGAGAAAATGGTGTGTTTATAGATCCTTTCCCTAACACAGCCACAATAACCTAACAAACTATACTGATTTGTAAGTTTAGTGCTTATATTTATTTTGCTTTTATATTTAATGAAAATAATGCTGTAAGCAATCTTACTTAGACATCAAATAAGCAACACGAGTCCCCTAAAGCTTAAAAGTCAATTTTTATAAAGGTATATAATTTCCTAAAAGAGTTCATTGCAAGGGAAAAAAAAATCCTGCACTGAAAATTCCTATTCTTGTCTTAAAGTCAAATAAAGGAGAGGAAAGGAAATGGTCAAGTCAGCCGTGTAAGAAACTGGCACAGAGCTCTAATCATGACCTCCTAACATGGGTCCATTTCCCTATCATCCCTCCCTCAGCCTTAAAATAGATTCTTAGCTATTCCCAACAGATGACATACTAAGAGCAGACAGTTGCTCAGTGCATTATCTTTTGAGCTAACGACAAACAAAACCCAATAATGTCACAGCACATTCCATTTCAGACAGAGGGTAACTTCTGCTTACAACTGCACCAAACAAACGACATTCATTACACTGAATTCCTCAAATAAAAGTGCAGTTCCACTATGTTTATAAAAAGCTGTCCATAGAATCAAATGGTCTAATTAATTCCCTAATACAAATAACAAAAAGAAAAATAAAAACTTATCTAAATAGACTAGCTGGGAAAAGTACTCCCCGCCCCCATTTTATTAAGGTCTCAGTAACAGTTATTATACTTGTCTTACTCTGTCACAGGGCTCTATTTCCCTTTGGGATACTAGAAACCACTTGATCTGATAAGAAACTAGTGAAACTCTGGCTCCAGGACAGTGGCAGGGCCACAATTAACAAGGACACATAATGTTCAGAAACCACCTAAAAGGTCAAACGCAGATCTGGGACACAGCTCTGAAGGTCCCTATCATGGCACACATTCACTCTCAATCAAATCGAAAATTTGTACCTTGATACCCTCATATTCATTTCAGAAAAGGCATTGATACAATCATATACACTGGGAAACATGGATACCAGAGTTTATAGTTTCTAGTACAAACTCAATTGTGTGTACCTTTAACAGTACAACCTTAACTATGAACCATGTAAACCAGATACAGCTTAAAGCCCCAGCCACCCTCCTGCTCTGTAGAAGCCAAGGTTCCTGAGAACAGTGTGAAAGCATAGTAACGACCTAGCAGACCTAGCTGAGACGCAGATGGTCCTTCTGTCCTTCCCACTGTATTCACAAAAGGAGCATACAGGAGAGAACCGGTGACCAACACTAGCTTGCTACAACTGTTAGTGGATTACAAAGCAGTGCCTTAGCTCCCAAAGAACAGGTTAAATTACCCCACCTTAAGTAAAATATGTCACAAATAACACCTACAGTCAACATGAGTTGTTTTTTAGACAAAAACTAAAAATTTAACAAACTATATAACCTAATCCCTCTCAATATCTACAGCATGTAAAGTTTTAAGCCATAGCATTTATGAACAAACAAGTTTCTCAAAAAAAAAAAGGAAACTAAAATTTAAAAAAAGGTGTAACGTGCAACAATGGCCACATCTTCAAAGACAAACATGAATATGGAAAGTAACTAGCAAAGTCAATTTTAATTAAAAATATTCTCATATTTTAAAAGAGTGGGAAATTTTATTATAAGAAGGGATTATCTGAAAATTGAAAACATTTCCAAACCACTAATGCAAAATCTAACATACTTGTTCACGTCTCCTGATAGCTTCCATAAAGCCTCAAACTGCCCTTTCCCCTCAAACCACACTTCTCATCCTCATAGAAGCAGCTTCTCTCATCCGTAAGTCTGCCTAGTGAATTAAAACTGTAAAATGTGATGCATAAGTATCACATTTCCTTCTCCTCTACTGATATTTTTCTATTATTCACTGTTGCTCATTTTCAACACTAAATTATAAAATGTTTATTTTAAAAACATGTTTTGCATCCAACTACTTTAAGATTTTCACTTCCACGGCAAAGAAAAATCTTTATTAAAAATAATTTGTAAATCTTTATTAAAATAATTTGCAATTGTTCTTTTCTAGGGATAGTACCGGGAGGAGTCAGCTAAAATCTGAAGAGAAAGCAGTTTAAGACCCACATTTTATTTGTAATCCTGGGCTAACCTTTAAGGAAAGATTCTTTATGTCTTAGAAGTATTAACTCAAGTTATATCTTTTATTTCAGAACGTACTCGGCCTAAAATATATTTTCAAATTTAAAAAATATCCCTGCTGAACGAAGACACTAGGGGAAGACTGACACAACTCACCGAGCGGCATCAAGAGCCAACAAGGCAAGGGCTGACTACCTGGCTAATTATGGACCACAGGCTACTTTATGCTGGCAACAATCAGAGCACTCTTTTTGTATCATTCAAGTTTTAACAAGCATAAAACAACAGAATCCTTCATTCCTCACTAGCAGACTGAAAATTCTCAAACAGGAACTATATCAAAAGCTCACTGTTTGAAGTGTTTTACAAATAAAAGTGCTAGAGAGTCTCATTCAAAATTCCTAATTATCAGAGAGCAGACTATCTTAATGTCATTCAACAGTAGAATCCTTAAAGTGAAACAGTTTTATCTGAATTTAAAAGTAATTTTTCTGTCAAGCATTACAGACAAAAGAAAGTGTAATCCCTAACCACAAACAGAAGTCATGATTAATTTGTTTTGGACAATGAGGAGGCCACAAGGGGGAAAGCACAAGTTGCCAATTTTCACAATTAAGTCATCTAACAAGAAAATTATGATGGTGCACTTAAGAAACCAGTATCTTCATGTCAAATTAAATTTATAATAAGACTAAGAAGTACAGGAAAACGCTTATAACACATTAAGGACTAGCCCCTTTCCTGCAAGGTTTGTTCTGGTTTAATGAAAACAATCACTTCCTACTCATTCTGCTGTCTACTGTAAACACTACCTACAGCACTGAAGCTCTCTTTACACTGGCCTGATGCAGAGACTGAGTAGAGACAGAATGAGTTGAGAGACGAGAAAAAAGGGGGGAAAAGCATTACTTTGAACACTGTAATGTTACACTAGCTTTCTTCTACAGTTGAAACTCAAAGGGTTACTATTTCTCGCCAGAGAGAAATAAACAAGCCTGAGCAGAAATAATGACATAATTGAAATTCCTCCAGCTGGAAGACTTACGCCACCCTCAAACTAAGGCAGTTATTTCTGAGTAGTCTGAAAGACCACATAAGCATTCTTTTACAACTAACCGAAGAAACTTCTACTACTAGTTTTCTGCACGGCATACCCAAACTTTTATAATCTCCACTAGGTCACTTGAGTATACAGAGCATTTTAAGAATGCATTTTAATTCATTTTAAAATGCTGTCTAGTTGTGTAAGAGATTGCCCATAGACTGTACTTTTAAAAACTCTTTCAAGATAAACTGGACACTAATATCACGAAAATAACCAATCCAGTGTATTAGGTGTTTTCTCTGTAATCTTATTTATGGATAAAGACATAAAATTGAAGTTTCTACTGAACTCAATATAGGTCAGATTATTAAGTGAGCTACACAATTTTGTTCCAAACATGCCCAACGTTAAAAAAAAATAACTGGCGCCCCTTAGCGCTCACATTCGGAAATACTCAATTTAAGAATTCCAGCCTTTTTTTTTTTTTTTTTTTTTTTGACATTCCAGAAAGTTTTCTGCCTCCACAATCTTTCAAATGCCAGTACAAATAGGAAAAGCTAAACCCCTTAAAGGGGCAACTCAAGTTTTCTCCGGGGCATCCGAACAGACACGCGGACCCAACAGTGGAAAATGCCCCTTTCGATGCGTTACTGTCGCACGTTTATACGAATCCCCGAGTGTTTTCTCTTTTAAGTCCTGCCTACGGCTCCCGCCCAATAGAAGCTGTGAGGACCAATCTTCAACCATCTTTTAGGTAGGAGATGTTCACAGTCTTTTGTTCTTCCCTGACACGCCAGCTCCTTAAGCGTGATTTCTCCAGCTGCATTTGAAAATTTTCGAGATTCTTCTCAAGACCCTAAAATCCATTGTTATCTGCACAACAGCAGTTTCCAGCTTCCTTTAGACAGTCCTCCCGTAGACTTTAAAAAAACAAAGGAACTCCCCACTCCTCGATTTTCCAAATGGACTTGTTGGTCCCATTCCCCCCCCCCCACCCGCACCCCGCCCCGGGAGTCCACGGAAACTTCCAGGGCTACTGGAGACCAACACTCCAGGTCGCTGCTGTGAGAAGTTCTTAAAGGAATTCCGGGGCTGACCAGCATTCATCTTCTAGTCATTCTAGGCTCCCCACAGCGCTCCCAGATCGGCTTCAGCAAACTTTTGCTCTATTTTATTCTCGTCCTTCCAAACTTCCAGCTCCCCGCCCTACAAACGCAGGCAGCGGATACGCCGGGAGCTAAACCCTCCGCCCCAGTTCTTCCGAACTCGGATTCCGTTCAGGTCTGTCATCGCGGTATTTCGTACCCCCCCTCCCCCCCAGCACCACCAAAAAAAAAAGTGAAGTTAAACTCCCAAACAGTTCTCGCTTCCCTAAACAAAGGACAAAAGTGCCCTGCTCTGTCATTTTGTCCTCGCCTTCGGCCACATAAGCACTACTTTTCAGTTGTTTCTCAGTCCACTCCTGTACCGCGGGCCACGCAACTCCCCCGAAACGAGCCCACTCGGCCGGGGCTCCGCGGGCGAGGCGCGGCGGAGCTCGGAGACTCGCGTGGCCGGGGCCGGATCGGCCGGGATGGCGGGGCGCCTATCCGCCGCGCCGTCGGGAGCCGGCCGCAGCCCCGCCGCCCCGCGCGCTCCCGGGTCCGCCCTCGGGCCTGGCCCGGCCCCGGGCCGCCGCGAGCCGCCCGCGCTGCCTTTGTGCGCCCTCCCGCCCGCCTGACCTTCCCGCCGCCCCGCCATCCCGGGCCGCCGTGCCCTCCCTGGGTCGGGAGCCTCACCTTCGTCCAGCAGCCGCTCGAGGTGGTTGAAGATCCCGCAGAAGTTGGGCAGGCTGCTCATGAGCTTCTTGTCGTTCATCAGCTGCATCAAGTAATCTGGGGTGGGCTTCGGCTTCTCCTTCGTTTCCATTTCCCCGACCATATTCCAGGCTCCGCAGCTCACTCCGCCCGCCGCCGCCGCCGCCGCCGAAGGAGAGGAGGGAGGGGCGGGGGCGAGCTCCGGCCGCCGGCCGCTCGGGACGCGGCGTCCCGCTCCGCGCCGGCTCCCGCTCCGGCTCCCGCGCCGAGCCCCGGGGCGGCCGGCTCCGCGCGCCCGCCCGCCCCCCGCAGGCACTTTCGCCCGGCCCGACGCGCCGCGGCCGCCGCCGCTTCCCTCAGCCGCCCGGCGCGGCTCCCTCGCGAGGCCGGCGGCGGAGGCGGGTCTCGGGCCGAGCGCGGCGCGGGGGGCCGCTGCGCCGCGAGGAGCCGGAGGGGCCGCTCGTCGGCCGGTCGCGCCGCCTGCGCCGAGGCTCGCGAGTCTGCGGTGCTGTCCGCCGCGGCGCTCCGCGCTGCCGCCGCCGCCGCTGCTGCCGCCGCCGCCGCGCTCCGACTGCGCTCCTCCTCTTCCTCCGCGGCTCTCCTCCTCCTCACTCACTTGGCGGCGGAGTTCGCCTCAGTTCAGGCGGCGCTGCCGGCGGCGGCGGGGGGAGGGGCGCGGGCAGGGCCGGGGGCGGGCGGCGGGCGGGGCCGCGCAGGGCGGCCGTTACGGGGCTGGGCGCGCTCCCGCCCGCCGCCGCCGCCCCTGCCCCTGGCCGCTCGGGTGGGACGAACGGACGGATGGACGAACGGACGAGGGCCGGGCCCGCGGCGGACGGGATGCGCGCTGGCGGCGGCGGCCTGCGCGGGGCCGGGGTCTCGGCTGAGGGGGGCGCGGGCGGTGGCGCTGGCTCGTCGGCGCGCTGTAGCTGAGGCGGCGGGCGCGGTCGGGCGCGTCGGCTGAGAGGAATTCCGGCGGGACTCTGCTGCGCTCGCCGCCGCCGCCCCGGCCTCGCGGCTGCGCGCGTTACTATAGTTTGGGGATTTTTTTTCCTTTTTGTCTTTTTTTAAACCTCTCTGTTCACCTTCCTCGCCACCCCTGGAAAAAAAAAATTTTTTTTTTTTTTTAACGTCCTGTTGCTTCACTGGGGGACTCTCGGGTGGGCATCACGTGGCCCGACACGTAGCCGTGAGGCTGAAAGCGCGTGCGCGCGTCGAGGGCTGTGGCTCCGCCCCTTCCGAGGGTCGCTCCGCCCTATCGGGAGGAGAGCGCGCCGTTGGGGGAGGGGCGGGCCCGGAGCGCGCCTGCGTGGGGGGTTGGGGGGCGGCGCTGGCCTCCGGACCGAGAAGCGGGGCGGACCCGTTCTGGCACGGCGCCCACCTTGCGGACCGAGGGGTGGCGTGGGGGGAGTACCCGGCCGTCGGACCAGGCTCGGGCGAGTCCGAATCCCGCTCGTGATGCTGGCGTGGGCGCCCGCGCCGCAGACTCGCCCGCCGCGGGACTCCAGGGAGGTTTTCCCCGGGAGCCAGAACCCCCCCCACACACACGCGTGTCGGACCTCGAGTTGCCGGGAGCTGCGAGGCGGCCCCGGACTGTGTTGGAGACGGGACACGCGTGCGCACCCACGGGCGTACAGGCGGGCGGGCTGTGTTCCTCGCGGTCCCGTTATCCTCGGGGCAGAGCGGAGCGGGGACGCAGCCTCCTCGGCCGCCCGCAGAAGAGGGGGAGCCGGTGTGAGGAGCACACGTGCGGGGGGGGGGGGGAGGAAGAAGTCAACATCTATTTCTGCGTCCAGGGGTGCTGAAGAGGGGGAACCAGTGCGCCAGAAAAGGGATTTCTTTGCAGTATGACGGAGTTCTGCCGTTGATATTTGGGAAACGATTTTGTGAATCGCAGCAATGAGGTCCTGTGATTTATAGAAACTGTCAGTCATTAAATCTGCATCATCCTTGTTTTGTTGCAAGTTCTTTATAACGTGCTCCATTAAAATGTAGACAAGATTATCAAATTAACCGTTTTCAGAGTTGTCCCTGGCTGTGATTTTCTGTGAATCATGTCACTATATTTTAAATGTGAACGTAAGTAGGGAGGTGGTGGTTGTTTTTTTAACTTTGCTTTACACAAATTCTAAAGAGCATTGCTGAGATTGTGTGGTACCAAATGTATTTAAAGCAATTTTAAATAGTCTTTCATGGCCAGTAGCTTCTGGCAATTTCATTTAAAGACCACTGTTTGAGTTTGTTTTTTGTTTTTAGTTAAGTTACTTTGATAAAGCAAATGATGTTGCCTTGATAGACAAAGTTAAAAACACATAAGTCAATTATTTTGAATTTTTCTATTTTTAATTGAATTTTCCAACAATAACTATAATAGTTCTTAGTGCTATAGACTATTCACTTTAATTATCTCTTTAGACAACTTATGTAAAGGCATGAAATAGCAATTTGATCAAAAAGCAGCTTCTACTTTTTCTAAATATGTTTCTTCAGAACCTAGATAAATGAGCAGTTTGTATCTTACATATCATTTAAAAATATTTTAAAATATTTTGTTGCTGAATATTCTCTACTGTGCAAGATGAAGTCCCCTTTCCAAGTTGGCTTGTTTAGCTTCCTGGGCCCTAACTGCTGTAGTTCAGTCAATCAGAGCAGTCCTATGTCTTAGGTAATGCTGTCATCCCGTTTTTACAGAAGAGGAAACCCCGAAGAGGAAGAGGTAAACTAAATATTTACACAGCACTACAGCTAATGAGTCCTGTGTGCTGTGCAGGCCAACCAGAGTCCCTTTTTACAGACCCGGTCCAGTCCGTTGAACCCATGACAGTGTGCCATCATTTTTGACCCATGGATTCAACCAGTTTTATAATGTAGTTGAAACAAAACAATGCTGTGGGGCATCTCCATTCCCCGTGGAGTAACCCCTGATGGGCCTCTGGTTGGAAACAGTAGAGACTTCAAGTGCATGTGGCTCTCTCCCCATGACATGCTCCCCTGCCTGCTGCTGGCCAGCCTCACTGCATGGACTCTAGTCTCCCCGAAATCCCACCTTGACCTAGTGCTTGGCGTCTCTAGGGCTCTGAGCGTGGTGTCCCCACTGGAAAGCTTTCCCACGCCAGCTCTCGTGCCACCACTACTTCTTGTTAAATTTTCTGTTCGTTCTCACATGCCCTGTCAGATCTGTGGGTTAGTTTGTTTGCCATCAAAGACTTAATTCTTTTTAGAATTCCTGACCCCCATTACAGCCTTCATATTTGTAGGTATCCAAGCCAAGCACTTCCAAAGAGGAGTGTCTGGTGCTACTTGCATGCTGGAGGTCCAAATTCTCATCTAGCTTCTTTCGGTGCTCACCCAACACGTCTAGAGGCATGAGCAGCCATATCTGAGAGATGACGTGGTTGGCTGCCTCGAAACACTTTATTGGCTGTACAAGAAGCATGCATGCTGTCTTTGGAGCATCTGACCTTCCCCAGGTGTCCATCCATAGGACCCTCCGTTTTCTGTCTTACATTCCTGCTTCTGCACATTGTGGGCTCATTATAATATTCATCTGTCAAAATGAGGAATGCAATGTAGACTGCAGAGCTTGCTGGGATGTGTACCTTTCAAGCTTATGATTTTAACAATTGTTATTGTTAAAATCCTTTAGTTGTGTCATTACAAATATCTTAACTACAGTGCCAAAATGAGCAGAATGAATATACATGAAGATACACATACACAGGGATGTGAAGACCCTTGTAATGGCTTATTTCAGTGAAAAAGCATGTCATCTACTCTGTTGACACTAAAATTGGCTCTTCATCCTAACACTAATTAGCCAGGAGTGGAAATGCAGTTTGTGTTCTCTTCATTGGCTTGTAGGCCCATATTTCTATATGGCATGGCAGCCAAGCCATCAAGCCATAGGCCACACCTGAGATGGGTCACATATCCTGCCAGGCAGCTGCCCCTAACCTAACAAAAGGTCAGGATGTTTTGCTCCTTCCTTTGTAATTTGGAGGATGCCTTATAGAGATGCTGATTCAAGCCTACATGACAGCTAGCATACACAGCAGACAGGTAGTTCTGGACATGACAAAAGGCCATTCACCTGGTTACCTAGGAGACAGAATACTAATGTATTTCAGCTTCAGTTAAGTTTTGGTATAAAGGGGGCTGGGGAGATGGCTCAGTGGTTAAGAGCTTTGCCTGTTCTTCCAAAGGTCCTGAGTTCAATTCCCGGCAACCACATGGTGGCTCACAACCATCTGTAATGAGGTCTGGTGCCCTCTTCTGACCTGCAGTCATACACACAGCCAGAATATTGTATACATAACAAATAAATAAATACTTTTAAAAAAAAGTTTTGGTATAAAGACTGTTTGGAGAATAAACGAGAGGAGTTCTTCAGGATGTGAACTCAGGACTTCATGAGGAACCACTGAGAATCTCCCTCCCGATAAAGCCATGTGAGTTGTGTCTTTATTCCCACGCCTTCACGCCAGTCCAGAGAGATAGTTTATGTTGGGGTCTGGTTCAGAGAAATAATTTAGAGTCCGGGCTAGCACCAGACCCCAACGTTGGCTCTACCAGCTTACTGCATTTTTTGACATTTAAAATAAAAATCTAGAGTATCCAAGCACATCTGTTTTTTATCACCATGGCATTTTTACAAGAACTAAAACTTATTTTAAACTTAAGATTTAGTGTTTGATGGCTCTTGGTCCCAATATTCTTTTTTTAAAAAATAATTTCAATTTCCATAAAAGGGGATGGGGGAATCTGGGTGTGTTTGTATAATTAACTCTACAGAACTTTTTAGTGTCCTCTTTAATTGTAAAGTGGTTTATCAGATACTGCTGGAAGCACTGAAAACGATCTAGGGACTCTGGTCAACTTCAGATGTCAGATAAGAATGTAGATGGAGCCTTGAGGGGTGGTGGTGTTTGGGGGGAAGGCGGGAAGCGGGGTCTGCTAGCAGCAGGCCTTCTTTTCGTGAGGCTTGCTTGTGTCCTGTAAGATGGGGAGCTCTGCTCCCTTGGCGGCTGTAGAACAATTTGTGCAGCCTTTAGACCACCGAGGTCTTTGAGATAGCGCTCCAGCATGCAGCTCCGACCCCTGCCCAGCAGTTAAATATTAACTACCCGTGTAAGGTTTCTGCTCATTTGACCCTAAAGGAAACTATAGAGGTAAAATCACTGAGAGCCCAGATGTGGGTCCTTGTGTCATGTAATCTGACCTTCATTCCGTGTTTGAACAGATCTCCAAGTAAAAAATAACTGTTAATTATAGGACCGCAAGAATGAGCTTCAAATGTGCTCTGTTTTGATCAGTTTCATACTGACTCATGGTGTTAATTCCAGTAGTGCTTCTCTGGATTGGGCTAATTCCATGGTTTTCCCTTCAGGATCTAGGTCCCTTAGAATGAGTCAGTGGTTATTTTAGCATGCTCGATAGATGCCTTTTGGTTCACACTGTGTTAATTTTAAACAGCTAATGTGGGTAAACACTTTATAAGCAAGGGCTGTAACTGCTCATGTCATCCCCAGACATATGATCAAATGCATTACCCTTGCTACAACTTAGAAGCAGAATGTATTTTTCTGGTAATTGTGTGGCATAAGTGACTGAGTTCCCAGAAGGTCAGTGAGAGACCAAAAGGAGTGTCCTCTGGGGTGTCAGGCACTTTGGTTATTTCAGTACCCTGCAGCCCTGAGTTGATAATTACTTCCATTTTACAGTTGAAGACAGTGAGGTTCAGAGAGTAGTATGACTGGTTGGTTCCACGGTCAGTAAATCCTGGACCTGTGATTCTCATCAGACCTTCAAAGGGGGTGGCTGGACAGGCGGCTGGCCCTTCCATACATTAAATCCAGATGCCCGGGAGCTATCGCCTCTTTTCTCTCGGTATTTTACCTGATCAGCATGTGAGATCTTTCATGCATTAAGCTCTCATATCTAATAGTGCTGGTGTCGAGAGGGGAGTCAGTAAAGAGTGGAGTGAGGTGGGTAGGATCAAGATACATTGTATCTACAGATGAAATACTGACAAAGGTTTCACTGCCTCGCTCTCTCTGTGCATAACGTTTTTGGGCTTCTTTCCTAACAAAGCCTGAGCAGATAACTCTATATCTGAAGGTTGGACTGGAGGAAAGCTGAGGAATTTCAAAATTTCAGAAGTTTCAGGTTCTGGATAGTCTTCACTAAGAAGAGCAGATTCCTATTGTTTGGTCTATGGGGTGGCCCTGTCACCAGATGACAGAAGAGATGCATTTAAAGCCTTCAGCTGTTGGGCTGAGGACAGAACTCAGCAGTAGAGTGAGCAACTTACCTACCGGGCAGGAAGTCCTGGGTCCCATCCCCAGCACTGCAAAAACAAAAGTCTTTAAGTGTCTGATTTTGTACTCCCAAGACTTTTTAAAAATATTTAACTTTTCATTTCCTTTAGATGTGAAGTACGTAAAGCTGGAAGCCCTATATTCTCACATTTTCTAAGAATAAATTTCCTACTCAACACGTTATAACTCTGCAGTATAACCTGGTAACAGGTGGAACTCTAAGACCCTTCCTGAAGAGACTTACTGCAGCCGAACAGAAGGAAGGGAACTGCTCTTTGCTCCTCCTCGTCTTCCTCACAGGTAGCCCATTTCCGACAGCTACACTGAGTAAACAGAAGAAGACCTTGTAGATAAACTTGAAAGTAGGTGGTGGGGGAGCAGCTTCTGGGAGTCCAAACGGTTCTTCTGCCTTCGCTACAGGGAAATAGAACGTCTGCAAGTTGGCTCCTTGTGTTCAGTTTTTGCAGGGATTTTCACGACTGGGAATCAATTGTTCTACCAATGAACTGGACCCCCAATCATTTTTATTGGGCGAGGAAGGGTGGTGCACTGGTGTACCACGTGTGGAGGAAAGAGTCTCATCATCTACCTTGCTGAGGCAAGGCCTCCCTCATCCCCTGCACTGGTTCTGCAGAATAGCACACAAGCTTGGTATAAGTAGGGATTGCAAATGCAAGCTACACTATCCAGCTGTTTTCATGATTTTAAATCTGGACCAGGGATCGACTCAGGTCAGGTGGTTTGCAGGGCATGCTCTTTACCACACTGTCTTCCCACCCAATCCCCCTTTTAAAGACAGTTTCCTTAGCTCAGCCTTGGTCTTCCAGAGAGGCCACACACTGGCAATCCTCCTGTCCCTCTCTCCCAGTTGCTGGGATGAGAGGTGTGTCTCCCAGGTTAATACTTGCAGAAATGGGTCATTGCTAGACTTCACATTCTCATTAAGCACCACAGTGTATGGTTGAGCAGCCTGCAGCCCTGCCTTAGTGGCCCTCATCACCTGCTGAGCTACACTGATGGTGCCAGCATCTATTCCCAAATAATTCTGTCCAGGCCAGTCATCAAGTATGTACCATTATAAAAATAGACTTTAAGGGCCACCAACTTGAATAATTATCGCTAATTACACTGTTGGTTTTTTTTGTTTTGAATAGTCATGGGTAGCATTGTTTTTACATAGAAATAAAATGTGGTATTTTAAAATGAGCAACACTCTTTGTCTAACAGTTCCACAGTGTGTGCCCTATATTTATAGTGTGTGTCAGGAATTAAGTAGCAGTGAGAAGCTGCAAGCTCAAACTGTGGCAGACAGTAGGATGGGTGGCACGCATGCAGTCGGATTCTGTGTCCAGATACAGCTGTCTGGGGAATAGGATGACTGCGGGGTGGGAACTAGGGAAAGAAACTACTCAATTGTGAAATCAGGAAAGAGAAGAAGGATCAAGGAGTCTGAAGACAGCCTTGTAACTGTCATCAGCTGATGCGCCAGCAAAAAAACCACAGCCTCTAGTTCCCCTCTGAACAGCTGGGCCACTGCTAGGCAGTGACAGCAGACATTTCTCTGTGCCAGGTTCCTGACCTCTGTGGCCCAATGGCCAGACTTAACTTTCTCTTCTCCCTCAGCTGACCAGGTTTCAACACTACAGCTGGGCCTGTGCCTAGCTTCATGAAGAGTGTTGGCCCCAGCCAGGCTCTGACACTTCTCCAGCTAGGGGTAGGGTACAGACACTAAGTCTGAGACCGAGTCTGTGGCCAAGTCACAGCCACTCAGTAGTGAGCACACAGAGGTAAGGAGGGTTTCCATGTCTGAGCAGTTCCAGCCTGTACCTCCCTCTGCCCTGGGCAATAACCCTGCAGCCCGCATCTTCTCCATTTGCCAAGTCACGGCACGACTTGCCCCAGGTGATGTGGGTGTGTTGCCATCTTTCAGTCTTGATCCATAAGCAAAGGCCTGAAATCTTCTTCCCCGGGAGCAAATGTGTCACCCAGCTCAAGGGTCCAAAGATGCAGCAGAGCAGGGCCCAGGTTCAGATCCTAAACTGATGTGTGACAAAGGGCAGCATGAAAACATCAGGGTTACATGAGTACATGGGCCCCCCAAAACTACCAAAATGTCTGGGGTACAATGTGTTAGTTAGCTTTCCCTAAAATACTTGACAAAAAGCAACGTAAAGGATTTCTGTCGGCTCACAGTTGGAGGGTACAGGTTACTGGAAGTCAGTCACAGCCGCAGTGGGGTGGGGCCACTGGTCCCAGTGCATCACGGTCAGGAAGCAGAGGGAGACTGCCAGGGTTCAGCTGCCTATCTCAGTTCTATTCATCCAGTGTGAGAGCCCCAGCCCACATTCATTGGGTCTTCCCACTTCCATTATCTCAATATAGAAATTCTCTCACCGACAGACACAGACGTGAGTCCCATCAAGGTAACAAGATTAGCTACCACACACTGTAAGTTTTCAATTATTACTACCATTTTATAAATCAAGAGGGACATGAACCTGCATTAGCTCATACTGCTCAGCGTATGTGTGCTTTGGAATATTTGTAAATATCTCTTACATACGTAGAAATTGCTTTTCACACAGCTCAAAATGCGTGGTCATCATTTTTCTGTGGCTTCCAATTGCATAAACCACTTCCTACTGCTGATGGCAGGGGGTAAAAGGACCACAGCCTGGCAGGAAGGAGCTTGGACCCCAGCCGGCTGTGCTGTCGGAAGCAACAGCTTCTGAGAAGCTGTCCACGGTTCTTTACCCTCCACTCCTGGATGGGAGAAACCATTTGCAGGAGCCAGGCAGAGGCTTCTGCATGCCCACCACTGCCCCGGAAGCAACTGGCCAGTTCGTTGAGGGGTGTCGCTCAGGAGGTAAGTGGACAACCGTCATCCTCCAGGCTGTGCTGGGACTCACCACAGCACAGTGTAGATGCCACTGGGGTGCTCCAGCACTGACCCACAGGCCTGGTGACAGGACTCGAAGGTGAAAGAGCCACTGGGCATGCTGGCCCAGATTTGTGGTTCCAGCTGATTGAGAAGCTGACAGGAGGACCAAGAGGGAATTTAAGGCCAGCTGGGTAACTTTGATCCCATCTTGATCTTTAAAGAGGTGATGGCACATGCCTTTAATCCCAGCACTCGGGAGGCAGAGGCAGGCGGATCTCTGTGAGTTTGAGGCCAGCCTGGTCTACAAGAGCTAGTTCCAGGACAGGCACCAAAACTCCAGAGAAACCCTGTCTTGAAAAACCAAAAAAAAAAAAAGGGTGAAAAGACTACCGATGACCAAGAATGTAACTCGGTGGCAAGCGCTTGCCTAGTGTGCACGCGCTGTGTTCAGTCCCCAGTAGAGAAGAGATGGGAGCCAGCTGCCGGATGTCTTGAGCCAGTCCAAGGAGTTTCTGGTCTCAGTCCCTGGGTACCACAGTCAAACTGCAGGAGAGTGCCACAGCCCACCTGCCCGCTCAGCAAGACTCTGCTTCCTTCTCACCACACAAGACATCAGCAAAAGCCACTGCCCACTTAAAAAACAATACCAAGAGGAAAACAGCTCTTGCCATGAGGAACTTAAACACCTTAGATGAGCAAAGGGGAAGACAAACATAGTCACAGGCAGCTTCTGCAGACGCATTTCTATGTGACACGCAGCTCACTGTACGTTCTTCAGAAGTCCTCTGAAGAGCCCTTCAATCACCAGTGGACCCCCGGCCTGACACCACAGCTTCCATTGCTCAGCTGCATGCCACCATCACTACCACCCACCTCCTAGGTCACATGACCTGCAAAAAGCATTTACCCCTGAAGCCAAAACTTGCTCTCAGTGGTTTTCAAGGCATCATTTCAAAATGAAAGTCTGCACAATTAAACCAGGGTACTTTAAAAGGAAAGGGAAAAAAAGAGTTCTCAAGGCCTTGGATCTCTTAGGAGTCCAGCTTCCCAAATAACCACACCCACCCCCACTGTAGCTCTCCCGCTGAGCTGAACAAGATTTGGATTTGAATCCTGTGTTTCGTTCCCCCTTCCTTCACCCAGAGGGCCATGCTATCAAGACACCTGGGACCCCATCCAGTCTGTTGTATGTGCATCCCTGACGCCTTGGGGGCCTGGTGAGAACTTTCCTCCGTAGCCCTATTTCTACAATGACTTAGGTGACCCTTGTACAGCACTTAAGCAATAAGTAAAGGCGAAGCTGTAGACAATAACACACAACGTCCTTTCCATACCAGATTTCCCCACAGCAAAATTCCAATAATATTACAAGTTGTCCGCATACAGTTCCAAGCCTGCCTTTTGGGCTTTCGTGGCTCTCAACCTCAAGGTTTCCCCAGGGTGTCGACTTTCTGTGTCGTCATGGGGTCCCTGTTGGTCCCAGGACAGACTATCAGAAACCATGAAACTTGCTGGTTTAACACGATGGGGCCTCTTGCCATGTATGCATCCCAGTGCTGTAAGATGTACCCCCAAAACCCTGTCACAGCTGCCTATCATTTGGACTTCCTGAAGGTGAACTTTTTAGGAACACTTTGCTTGATTTTGATTATTATTTGCTGTTCGTTTGGCATTGGATTCCGTGGTCTAAACATGGCCTTTACAACATTCATTCAGGATGTCATTGTGGCAAAGGGAATCACATAGGAAGGGGAAAGCGTCATCCAGGGAAGAGCTGAAACAGGCAAAGCACACCCCCATCTCCACTCTTTCATCCCGGCCACCCAGAACCAAAATAACCACACAGAAACTGTATTATTTAAATTACTGCTTGGCCCATTAGCTCTAGCTTCTTATTGGCTAACTCTTACATGTTAATTTAACCCACCTCCATTAATCTGTGCATCACCACAGCACTCCAGGGTCTATGACCCCCCAAACTCTCTCGGGACATTGCATATCTTGACACCCTCCTGCTCTAACCAGTCTCTGTTAGATGCCAGCATGCGTAGATCTCCAGAAACTACCTGTGTCCACTACAAACATCTACCGTGTACAGGGTGCTATTATCCAGCTGCCGCCTGGTCAGCCCTATCCGCCTCAGTAAGCTCCTGCATTCCTGCATTCCTGCATCCCTGCATCCCACTTCAGCTCTCTGACTGCTTCTCCAGTTCTACACCAGAACTCCTCTCCTCAGGATGCCTGCAGAGCTGAGCTCAGCTTCCACCACCTCTCCTCATCCCTGCTGCCTCCAAAACAAACACAAATTAGCCAAAGGACAAAGGTGTTTCCATTAAGAAAGGTCAGAGCTTTAGACATTACCAACCCTGGGAAAACCACAAGGTTTCTAGAG
This sequence comes from Chionomys nivalis, assembly GCF_950005125.1. Taxonomy (NCBI): domain Eukaryota; kingdom Metazoa; phylum Chordata; class Mammalia; order Rodentia; family Cricetidae; genus Chionomys; species Chionomys nivalis. Next base: position 8,500,537 of record NC_080087.1, read on the forward strand.
GGTCCAGAGGCTGTCCTCATTTACATCTCAGCAGAGGCCGGGGTCAACCGCTCCCAATCTTTCTTAAACATTCTGACCAATGTTAAATATAGGTGCAGGTTACAGGCACCTTCTCTGTTCTTGGTTTTTGTCTACGCTTGGGGAACCTGAGCTCAACCCCCCGACATTCATTCTCCTGCCCCTCAAATGGTCCTTTTTCTCTTGGGCATTCTCTTGGATGTCCTGACTTTTCATTTCCCACCATGTGTCTCAAGAAGTACCTCATGTTTGCTGTCTCAGGAAATTGTTCTTGCTGACTACAGTCATTTGAGTACTCTCTCCCGTAGGCCCAGGCATTTCAATACTTGGTCGTCCCTTGATGATGCCGTTTGAGGAGGCTTAGGAGTTGTGGCCTTGTTGGAGGAGATGTGTCAAAGGAGGTAGGTTTGGAGAGTTTGAAGTCTCTCTCTCTCTCTCTGTCTCTCTCTCTCTCCCCATTCTGCTGTCAGTTTAAGATATGAGACCTCAGTTTCCTGCTCCTGCTGCATCTTGGACTCTGCCATCATGGACTCTAATCCCCTGGAACCGTAAGCCCAAACAAACACTCATAAGTTCTTTAGCTGTGGCGTTTTGTCACGTGTAGGCTCATATGTCTATATGATGTGGCATCCAGGCTCTAAAGCCATAAGCCCCACCTATGTGACAGCTAGCGTAGTTCTGGACATGACAAAAAGCCATTCACCTGGTTACCTAGGAAACAGAATGCTAATGTATTTTCCTTCTTGGTAAAGTTTTGGTATAAAGACTGTTTGGAGAAAACAACAGAGGAATTCTTCAGGATGTGAACTCATGATTTCATGAGGGACTACTGAGAATCTCCCTCCCGATAAAGCCATGTAAGTTGTGTCTTTATTCCCGCGCCTCCACGCCTGTCCAGAGAGATAGTTTATGTTGGGGCCTGGTCAGAGAGAAGTAATTTAGAGTCCAGGCTAGCACTAGACCCCGACAGTCATGGAAGGTAACCAAGATACTGTCCCTCCCCTCAGAGACTCCTCCTGCAGGGAGCCTCATTGAAGGACCATCCATGTTCTTTCCCAGTCTCCTGGGTGTCCGTCCATTCCTACACAGAGTGTCACTGGACTTACGTTGGCCCTGAGAGGTAAAATGGTATCATGACCTAAGGCTCTGTCCCTATGTGTGACCTTGGGCAGGCAGCCTGATCTCCTCGGGTTTCTCAGCTGCAAAATAGGAAAGCCAGTAGCATCCGTCCATTGGGTTAGAGACATTGCCCAGAACCGCATAACCAGGCATGGTAGGTAGCACAGGCCTAAAAATCCTAGCTATTGGGAGGCAGAGCAGAATCAGAAGTTCAAGATCATCCTTGGTTACATAGAGAGGTCAAGGCCAGCCTGGGATACATGCAAACCTGTCTTAAAATAGATATAAAAGCCCCGTCTCTGTGTACGTACGATGGTTCTTCAATACATAGTGACTTCTACTATGATTCTTATTAACATCTGGTCATTGCTCTTAACCTGGCTCCCCTTGCCAAGTACAATGAGAAGCATGGCCATTTAAAAATGAGTGCTAATCTATACCTTCAAGAAATTCTCAGGATGCCGAAGGGGTGAGCACCGAGGAATATTCTGTCTCTTAATGGGAATATGCTGGGGGTCTTTTTGTTTGTTTGCTTCTGTGAGTTAGGGTCTCTCTATAGCTCTGGCTGTCCTGGAACTCTGTGTGTAGACCAGACTGGTCAAAGTCACATAGATCTACCTGCCTATGCCTCCTGTGCTTGGGATTAAAGGTATGCATCACCATGCCTGGCCTGTGTTTGAGGACTTTGGGGGACACTAAGACGAAGCTCCTAGCTCCACCAATGAACAAAAGCAGAGGAAGGTTATGCAGAGAAAGCTCCTAAAGTTGCTGGCCAGAGTTGCCTCTGGAACAGGGATGAAAGGACACCCTGCCAGGAAAACAAGGCATGCCCTTCTGGTGGTACATGGCCGCCTCACCGACTGCTTAGATAGAGTTCATGCGTATGGGGTCCATGGGAAAGGACCTCTGGAGCCTGGCCTTGTGGTTATAGCACAGCTTTAAAACACCTTCCTCTGGGACAGTGTGCAGGAAGTGAGAAGCGTCTTCGTGTGACTTCCACCAGGAGTGTTCTTTCATAGCCTGGCACTTCCCATCCTCTGTTAGATCCTAGCTGCACCAGTTCCCAGGTCTGCAAGTAAATATCTTGTCTCTGCTTCCCCCTCTTCCAGCAAGGGTGCACCCCCCACACTGATGTGGGGCAGTAGCTACGGGAATGTTACCTCAGGAGTGTGGTCCCGGCTAGGATCCTGCAGCAGCATGCCTGAGGTGGAGATTGGTGGTAACTTGGTAAGCTTTATTACCCTTTCTTCCATTTCACACCTCCCTGGAGGCCAGGTGTGGCCAAGTGATGAATTCCAGTCAACAGGATTTGAGCCTAGGCGGCTGTGCCCCTTCCAGGTCTGGCCTGAAGACATCCTCTCCCTTTTCTCCTCCATCATTGCCTGACTGGTTCCAGACAACTAGGAAGAAGCTTTGTGGAAGACATGGGTCCCACCATGACAGCGTGGACAAAGGCCATCCTTCAGAACTTTCCATTGCCATGATTCCACAGCCCAAATAGTTTCGCTGTATCTGCACTAACATGCAGGCCATGGATGTACCCTGAGCTGGAGGAAGGGCCAACGCTGAAGTGGAATGTGGAGGGTAAAGTTGTGCGTTTGGCACACTCCCCATCCTTCACCCTCCTATAACAAGAGCTCCCTCCCCACTCCCTCTCTGGGATATCTACTGGATGATTTTGGTGACCGGCTGCCACAGTCACCAGACTAATCAGGCAGTCCACAGTGAGTGGAGGAATGCACACCCTGCACACCCTGCACACCCGTGGGCCACACGGACTGGTTCAAGGGTAGCTACTGCCTCACCCAAAGCAGGCTAAATCAAGCCTGTGGCAAGTGGCCGGAGTTGTGAGCAGAAAACAGGGCCTCCTGTTTGAGTAAGATTCCCTGCTAAAGACAAAGATGCTTCAGGGAATCCGGGTGGCATGACAGGAGTTTGTCAAAGAAGTCAGGGACAGGAAGCAGAGCTGAAGAGGAGCTTTGCCTTGTGACTTTTGGAGCCCTTGAATCCTTTAACACTGACTCCCAGTTCCCAGTTACCTTGATTCACAAACCTCCGACAAACCTCCATAGGGCTTAAGCTGATTGGAGCTACTTTCACCAGCTTAGAGGTGCAAGTTACCAGTTTAGCAGCTTAGCCCAGGTAGCCCTGGTTTCCCTGGCCTCTGACTCAGGCGCAGTGCCCTACATACACACACACACACACACGCCCTGAGACCTGTCTTGACAATCCCATTTTCATTGTACACATTCTGTTAAAATTCTCTAAATGATCGGGGATCATATTAGGCCTTCATCGCAGCTGACGATAGTCTCAGGAGGGGCTCGCTGCTGTGCTGGCTTTACAAGATCCTCTTAAAACACAAGCATTGCAACGACCCATGCCCCTTTCCAGGGAACTCCTGCCTTACTAAAGGGTTTCTTTTTTTCTTTTTCTTTTCTTGGGGGTGGGGTAGGGGAGAGAGTGTTCGAGACAGAATTTCTTTTTGTAGCCTTGGCTGTCCTGGAACTAGCTCTGTAGTCCAGGCTGGCCTTGAACTCAGAGATCCACCTGCTTCTGAGGTGTGCCGCTGCCATACTACCTGGCTTTATTAAAGGTTTCTTAAAATAAGTAGGAGACTGGGAGGAGATTGGAAATTTTTGTGAATTTTTGCACATTTTCTCCAATGTTTTCTTAATTTAACACAGGATATAAAAATTTAACCGCAGCTATCTGTACACTTTCATTTAAAGCAGCATAGTTGCAATCCCAGGTATTTCCAAATGTGAAATACCAAGGAAAGCTATTTCCTCCAGTTAACTATTCAGGCTCTCCATGTGTATAGCTTATGCCCCAAACTGAGAAGGATAGTTTATATGACCTGTAATCCATTTGTTTTGCCTCAATCACTGTAAGGGCATTACAAGACTTTGCTAGGGACTTAGACTTGGGGACAGTCCCACCAGTTTAAACCAATCATGTTTCTGCCCCCTGAATTCACTTCCAGCTTTAGGTTGTCTTCTCAGGGAGACAGTTCTTCGGAAAAAAAAAAAAGAAAGACTTTTTTAGCCTCCTCTCTTGAGCTCTGAGCCTCTTTCTTTCCCTTGCACCGTGCACACCACACCTTCCAAAATAAGAACTAGGAGGTGTGTGTGTGTGTGTGTGTAACTGTGTGCAGACTTTCTCTTGGAACCATGGGTTCGATCAGAAGAACGTTTGTGGAGTTACTCAACCTGATGGTGTAGAGAGTGTCCATGTACTGTCTATGATCCACAGAGTGGTTTTCTGTACATCTTTTCCAACAAAAACACCTTCTGTTCCCTTTTCTTGCCTTATGTGTTAGTGTAGATCCCTGGGTCTACACGCCTCACTACTGTAGGTGGCAGAGAAGAAGGCAGCCGCCAGCCCAGCGGAGAGGGCAAGGCAAATCCGTCTGTAAGAAAGTGCAGGACAGAACAAAGAACACACATCCTTTGCCAACTGTCTTTGGAAAACAGGCTCAGTTCGCTCATGCGCAGGAAGGCCCGGGATAGTGTGGGCAGAAACCGGCAGAATGACCCCCGGGGGATCACGGGTTTGTTGGAGTTACCAGCACCTTTCATCCTTTGTCCCCCTTCTGATTCACATGCATATCACCCCGACCGACTCCGCACTAAATACCCCCACCCCCAACTCTCTTGAAGGCGGTTGGAGCTTCTAAATATTTATGAGGCGTCCCGGCCTCTGGTGCTCTTGTGGGTGTTGGGAAACGCTTATGAATGCGTGCCTGCACAGGGGGACCCGAAACCGGGCAAAGGGACAGCCACACAGCCCCTGGCCGCTCAGTTCCCAGGCCCGGAAGAAAGCAGAGAGGATGAAGGGTGGAGAAGCTGTTGCCAGGAGAGAAACAAACGGTCCAGCCACATAAAAGAAAGAACAGAGTTCCATCTTTGCCTGATGGAACGCTCAGGAGTGGGCAGGAATATGAGTGAGGCAGGGGACTGGCCCGCTCGGTTCCCAAGTCGGAAATGAAGAGTTTCCTAGGAGACAAAGAACCTACCCACATTTTCTTTTAAGTCCCATTTTCTGCCGTTATTTTAGTCTGGACCCCTTGCAGAAGGTGCTAGGGTCTTTTTGTATGCTGTTTTCATTAGGCTAGCGAAATTCCATTTTAAAGTGAACGCTCCCTAAAATATGTTTGCACGAAAGTGGCTCTGATTCTGGCTTGGAATGTCAATTACCTGTACTAACAGGTGGTCTGCATGGTATTTGAATAGAAAGAATAACATATTTACACACTGGAAATGAACCCGGGTCATTGTAATGGCCTTAACATCACACCACCAGAATCATCTTCCTCACCCTTAATCATCGGCCTGCCTACACCCATCCCTTCCCTTCTCCAGGCAATCAGAGCTGAGTGCTCCCTCAATGTCACTCATATCTGTAGAAAATTTGATGTCACCCATACAGTGGTGTTTGTATTTAATTGTAGATCTCAATGTACAAAAACATTCAGATTTTGTTACTTTCAAAAATTTATTCTGGATGCAAGAAATATATAACCTTGGTTCTCCTCATCTATCTTCCTAGGGTGTTTTAAAAAATAAAAAACAATTAGGAAATCATACCTCAGACCTGGCCATGGCCCAAATTTTTGCTCTTGCCAAAGGGAGGCAAAGCAAACGATGACCCTGTTCTACCTTCCCTCTGAACACGCCACGCGAGGTGCCCTGCACAACTCTGTAAGTCAGCTGCAGAGTGTTAACCTACCTTCCCTCTGAACACTCCAGGCGAGGTGCCTGCCCCACACAACTCAGTGACACTCATTCTGTAAGTCAGATGTAGAGTGTTACAACTTCATGTTGGAAAATTCAGAACCCAATGCCCTACCCTGCCCTGTCACCCAGATCTGGCTCCTTGATTCCTGATTATTCCAAGGCCAGATGATAACTGAGTTACACACACACACACACAAACACACACACACACACCCCTCTGCTGCTGTCTGTAAGCACTGCAAATTTTTAACTTCCAAGCCCAGCATCTTTAAACCAGTGTCTTTAATATGAATTACGGCAAGAGAATGGCCAAGAAACACGAATCCAGAGACGGAACTGACACAGCAGAGCATCACAGTCAGTGACTACATGCACCATTGTCCAAATGAATGCACACTGTCCATGTCTAAATAATAGTTTAAATAGTTTAAATAGTTTAAAAAGATTATAGCTACCCCCCCACACTTTAAGTTAATCACTGGATTCACACAAACACACACACAGAGGCACGCATGCCAAATTTCGCATAGGAGAAAGACTTACTTAGATACTTCTTCACAAGGGCGTTTTTGTCGAAAAGGGGAAGTTAGGAATATTTAGTGTTTTAAGTGAGCATCCCATAGCTTTGATCAAATGAGTGCGTGTTTAGATTTAGTTGTTCTTTTCTGAGTAAGTAGGTGTGAACTCATAAGCACAGCTACCTTGTGACTATCTATCACTACAGCTTCTACTCCTGAGCTTCCGGCCACTGCAGGTGTGGGTTCCTTCCAGCCGTGGCAGGCATGGGGTTCTTCCAGCTTACCTTGCTGGGATCTGCAAAGGACTAGAACAGAGCTCTTGACTGCAAAACTGCTTTTAGCACCAACGAACACAGCCCCTTACAATTCATCTCAGGTTTTTATTTTGGTTTGGGTTTTGATGCATCTGTCTATTTGCTTGTTCTGAGGCTATGTCTTCTCCCTAAGAAACCCTCTACTGGCTTGGAACTCTTAGCCATCCTCCTGCCTCTACCTTTCCAGTGCTATCAATATGGGTGTGCCAACATAACTTGGCTTCCTATGAGTTATGAGCCTTTAACAAATGTGTCTCTTTTTCTGGAATGATATCATCAATTAGCGTCTCCTTAAACAGTTTTAAAATATATTAAAGTAACATGTGCAGGAATGGGCTGGTGGTGGGAGCTGTGTATTAAAACAAAGAGTCACAGAGAAGGAAAAGGTCAGGCCCATGTTCTACTATCCTGTAGAAGAACATACTAGAATATGCAAGGATGAGGTCCCCTGAAAGTCAAGATAGAACCTTCGGGGCTAGGGAAGAAAACAAGCCCGATGACATCTGATTGGACAAAGGGAACTAAGAATAAACAGAGTCTACAAGTTTGTTCAGGAAAACGAAACAAACACAAAACTATAAAATCACAATGCATATTTTAATCATTGTTTGCATCAGGAAGAGGAGGTTGCAAGAATTCTGGTGCACCAAAGGAGGCTTTTCAAACTGATAGATTACTGCAGGCAATTTGATGATAAATGCCAACAGGTTTAGGATTCTGTATGCCTTTGGGCTATAATCTCACTTCTAGGAATTTTGTATAAATTATCATGAATGAACAGAGAACAATATTGTTATTTCAAGTGGAATAAGTTAGAAGGAAAGATTTGTATTTAATTATTATTTACTTTTATGCTCGGCTTAGCTATCTCTGTAATAATCATGAATTAATTCTGTTAGAAGAGATCAGTAATAAAATTAGTTAGGCCCAAACTAGTCTGTCCACGTCTTTACATTCCATAAAGGGTTGTTTGTCCTGTGACTCTGGGGGTCAATCCTAAGGCTGGCACACTTGAATCAAGCACGCTGTCCCTGTGCCCTGTGCAGTCAAATCCTGGAAAAGTTCAGGGAAGTGACCATGATCTGAAGTTTTGAATAAACTCAAATATAAGTTTCTAAAAACAGTATTCAAACAATCTCCCATTTGCTTTTTTAGGTGCAGTCAAACAAGCAGAAAAATCCTGTTTCAGTTAACGGCGACATTCTGTGCGCTGGGGCTGGGCCTCAGACTCTTTCTACTGCAAATGCATCACCATGGAGTCCCACAAAAACAGAAAAGCATCACCAAACACGACCTGTCTCGGACCAGTCCAAGTTGAGCTCGGTGCCGCAGTGTTAAAGGGCGCGCCTCCATGCTCTTTCTTCATGGAGGCTTTTCTCCAGGGCTTCTCAGAGGGCACAGTTTTACCACTTAACCACTTAGGAATATTTGACTCTCAAGAGTCAAATCTGGTTGAGCCAGATCACTATGAAGTTTAAAAGTACAGTTTGCACATCTTTCTCCAATGAGACCAGCAGCCCAGCCCCCAGCGCCCGGGAACCTGGAGTGGCTGCCACACGCTTCTAGAAGACTGGAAATGTTTCCCAACTGATCCTAAATCCACAGAGTTTGAAAGTTTGCTGGCTAACTGCCACGCTCCAAACTCCCCTGACCTGTCTTCCTCTGCTTTCTGATGGTGTTTCTTACACGTACAAACTTGTTCAAAAGGAGTCTCTTTGTAGGTAGGGAGAGAAACTCCCCAAGAAGTTACACCCAGGATGATATAATCCTCCCCCCTCCCATTTTTGTCCATCCAGATAGCCAATGCATTTGGTGTGGGGGAGGAGTTAACCATTTTCTTTTTATTTATTTTTTGCTTGTTTGTTTGCTTGCTTCATTCATTCATTCATTCATTCATTCATCCATTTTTGGTTTTTTGAGACAGGGTTTCTCTGTGCAACATCTCTAACTGCCCTGTAACTGACTTTGTAGACCAGGCTGGCCTCGAACTCACAGAGATCTTCCTGCCTCTGCCTCCTAAGTGCTGGGATTAAAGGTGTGCGCCACCACACATGCTGCTTTTTAATTCTTAAGGTAAGGTCTCTTAGAACCCAGGCTGGCTTCTGTCTCTCTGCGTAGTTGGGGCTGGCCTTGAATCTTGGCCCTTCTGCTCTTCTATCACCCAGCCATTGCATAGGCCTGTGCCACCGTGCCCAGCTACTTCTTTTGAAATTATTTTTGATGAGTCAACCTAATTGCATGGTTTATTCATATCTTTTAATCTTTGAGTTGTCTGCAGAATTGAATCTTTAACATGAATTTTTACAATATTAGTAATTCCCATTGCATAATGTTTTTTTTGCTGTTGTTGTTGTGTGTGTGTGTTTTTAAACAAATATTCAAGCATGTGGCTAAAGGCATCTAACAATGTGTTCTAAATACTTTGTGTGGGAAGCTCCATGGCTCTCAACTTGGCCAGCAGCTAACAGGCTGGGGCAGGAGGGGTGCAGGGGATGGGGTGGCCTCAGGAGTCACTTCCTGAACTATAAAATTGGGCCAGTCCTTGTTGCTTCTACTTCATTGACTGTTGAACTTTCCAAGACGAGTACAAAAATGCAACTGGGAAACCAAACATCCTACCTAGACTTTTACCCATGTCAGCCCTGGGCAGCATTACACAAAGACGCTGAAACTAGGGCAGATCAAATGTAGAGCCAGCCACTGCTGGCCACTGGCCTTGCAGGCGTTTCCTGCTCTTAAACAGCGGGTACAGTTTAATACTGTGAGCCTTCTCTTGGTTGGGTGCTAGCTTTTTGGTTTTTTTTACTTGCCCCTAATATTTCCAGTAAATAACCAGGTAGTCAGCTCAATGGCTTTTCTGAGTTGTTAGAACGAACTCGTCAGAAGGAGGAAAACGAGGACTAAGAGTTTCATGACCCTCCGTTTTAAGCAGAACTCACCTATAAAGTTAGTCTTCCTAAAACTATGAATGGAATGTGTTTGCATAACTGTAATTCCGCCAAAGGATTCCAAACTGTGAACTAATTACGGGATCTAATTTTGGAGCCTCCCGAAGCGAGTCTCTGAATTAGTTATCTCTTTGCTTTCCTCTTATGCATTACCCTTTCTTTTTCTCCACGTTTCTTTCATTTAGAATTAAAACCACGAGAGGCAAAGTGCAAGCTATTTATATTTTATCAAGTTTCAAGATAATAGGAAACATTTCCTCCCAGTTAGTCCCGTGAGAAAATCAGGTGACTCCAAGACTGGGGTTTTGATGACAGAGAGTGAAGGGATGGTGAGCAGTGACGCCCCAGAACGTCGAAACGCGGTCCTAGAGATGTGGGTGTACTCATCCTGGTCTCTCTGTTCACGCAAGTGCGCATATTCGCACAGGAGCTCAGCCAGGCGCTGGCTATGGAGAACAGCTGGGCATCACACCACAGGGCACGTTCTTGTCCTGTTCCTTCCTGTGCTGGTGGACAGCAGACAGTCACCTAATCCTTCAACCTTAGTTCCCCCAAATGCGGAGCTAACAGTGTTTGTTCAAACCTGGTTCAAGGGCTTGTCACAAAAGCCAAAGGAGACATGGTTGCTCTAGTTACTGAGAGAGGGGCCTAGTGGATACCACGATTATAATATTATTACTTTATTATATTATAGAATATTATTATATTATAGGATATATATGAGATTCAGGGTGCTTCATTTAAGGCCACCGAGACCCTGCTTTTTGTATGTGAAAGGGGATGACTGAAAATGGGTTCTAAGGACAAAAGCAAGCTCTGAAGTGTAACCTTGAACATGGATAGTTTAGTTACAATTAGCTTTTTTTTGAAAATTAAGTAATATAAACATAAGCTAGAAATAGTTTAAGAAAAACATAAAAAACAGAAACGCATTTGTTGTGATCCTAGATATAGCAAAGAAGCCACTAAGCTTTAAAAGTCATTACAGGGGCCAACAAGATGGCTCGGAGAATAAGGGTGCTTGTTGCCAAGTCTGAAGACCCAAGTTCAATCCCCAAGACCGACATGGTGAAAGGCAGGAACCAGTGCTCACAAGTCGTTTCCTGATCAACAGACGCACACTTATTTACACACATTGTAAATAAGTAAATAAACATTTTTAAAAACAGAAAACACTTCTCTCTTCTTACTGTATATTGTTTTTCTTCTCTCAACCAAACTTGCCATTACTTGAGGCTGCCAGAATCTCACAGCTCCCAGAAAACAAACAGCAAAACTAATACACCTCCCTGCCTCAGGCTCGGGCAACTTGAAACGCTAGAAAGAGGCCTTAGCGGCCTAAACTCAGGTCTTTAGCAGGCACCATTGAAATCAATGGAGAAGAGAGGTCCTTCTGAGGAGAAGGGAGTCCCAGGCAAGCAAGGCTCGAAGAGTGACCCAACTCTGTCCCTTCTGTCCCTTCTCCACGGCCCTATGTGGTCTCGGTGCCAGAGAGAGCAAGTCACCAAATACACTGGAAACACTCGGCCAACTAAGTCAGTCAGCAGGCTCCGCGCATGGCCAATGCTCACAACTCAGACTATTCGGATGCCAACTTCATGCCTAGGCGAAGGCCAGGGCTGACACCCTGTCTCTGTTTTGTGAGGAAGCAGCACTACTTCAGAGATTTTTCTCATGATTCCCATTGTGTTTGCTGTCTATTGAGTTACTCGGGAGATTCATTTGGGGTGAGTGTTGGACATTTCCTGACGGGAAGATTATAGCTTATGTGGTGTTTGTACCTAGTCATGCAACTGTGTTTAAGGGTACCCGTTGTAGAAGCTACAGAGAAAGGATACAACCCAGGGGCCTTTCCAGAGCATTCTATTATTGGACAGTTTTCTCCTGTAAGTCTTTTCTGCAGTGGGACTTGTGTCTTGCATGAAGTTGTTTGTGGCCCTAAAACAGGGCCACACATCCTGGTCTTCAGTGATCTCAACCATACCGGTGCCTCCAGCTATTCTGATAGGTTGCTGTGGATGGTCGCTCCATAGACAGAATGTGTTTTTGTCTTCCTCTCCCCACCCTGTTGGGCACATCAAGTCCTTAAAGATGACCCCCACAAACTGAGGTCTACCTCCTGAGGGTGTGTGTAAACACAGGCTCCCTTCCCTCTCAGGAGCTCTTCAGTGCGTGGCTGCGGCTGCGTAACTCTCAGCTCTCTCACTGGCGCCTCTGGGCATGGCTTACACCTCTTCCCAATTTGCTTCCTGTGAACATTTTGTCTCTCCAGAGGATGGAAAATCTGAGTGAGTGCCACATTGCAGGAATGGTGACCTTGAGTGTGGCCAGAAGACAAGCGCCTGACCTCTCATCGCAAGAGTAGGGCTCACTGCAGCCGGGACACTGTGGCTCTTTGCCCTGATGGGGAATGGGAGACAGAGAACCTGGACCTGGGGTATGTAGCTGTGGGGGACAGAGCCCTTCCCGCCCAAGGCTCCAGCGGGAGAGCTTCAGGATACATACTGAAAATAATATCCTGGGGTGAGGGCCAAGGTCACGGCCAGCGAGAGAATCCAAACCAAGTCATAAATTAAAGTAACCTGGAAAATCAGAAGCTGAGGTACTGAGCCAAAGTGAGGCCCTGAGCCACAGGGGTGGCCAAGAGAGAAGAGACAGAGCTGGTGCCACGGCTGAAGGTCACCTCAGAGTCTTCACCTCTGGCCACAGCACTGCTGCCTTCTCCGAGGCAGAGGGAACCCGGTCTTTCAGTCAGTATTTGCTAGAAAATTCGACATGCTCCCAGATAGCACCCAAAGTTGACTCTGGTACCACATTTAAAGCTCTCCACTCAAAGAAATCTCCAGTTATTATAAGTTCAAACAAGTGCCGATACCTGGAGAGCCAATTTAAGGCTCCAAAGAAAAATCAACCCTCCCTTCCATGAAGCCCTACAGAACATCCGGAGTACAGGGAGCCAAGAAAGAGTCCCAGCAGCTTACAGAGCTTCCAACAAGCGGTGAGGGCAAACTTAGGCACGTGGAGGTGGAAGGGGCAATCCCTTATTTCACCTAACCACCCACACATATTTCCTTGTCATCCTCTTCCTCTTGGAATATTGTTCTACATGCCAAATGCCGTAAGATTTCAGGGGAATCTGAGCTCTTAGCAATTCTCTAAAACAAAGCCTGGCAGAAAGGCTAATGTGACACAGTTTCTAATGCCCTTAATAATTTCTAATTGATCTTAATAAAAACTCTGAGTCAGATATTAGGGGATGAAAGCTGAAAGGTCAGAGAAGCAGAGCAGCCAGCCACTAAGTCTTACCTCTACGATATTCTCAGACCAAATGGAGTATCCTGTTTTTACAAGTCCTCAGACTGAATGGAACCGATTCCATAAACTCTGTAAAAGACTCACATATTCACACTGTGGCACATGTATGCACCTACATGTGTGTAAGCAAACACACAATAAAGAAATACACATTTTTTTCTAAAACCTCACCACACACCCTGAAAAACAAGAAATTTCAAAGCCCATTTCTGCTACTTGGAAATTCCTGACCAAAAAAAAAAAATGTGAATACATGGAGTTACCTCCAGTTTGCCCTCATTATTAACTTTAATCTTTAAGTTATTAAATGGCCACTGACAATGACTGTTCCTATGCTATCTGGGTTTGGACTGTAACAAGTTCAGGAAAATATCTCTCTGTTCTGCCCTCTGTCCTCTCTCCCTCCCTCCCCACCACTGCTAGAAGGGAAGGACAGAAAAGGAGAGAGAACCCGGGTCCCTCACTGGCCTGAACCCTGTAATTGGATGGAGACTCACTTTGGTGACAGGACCTGAGAGAGATCCAGGTGGCTCTACATTATTCCAGAGTTGACTGCGATTTTCTTCTCTGTGGTTTCTCATGGAGATCAAAAATAGTTAAGACTCTAGAGTGCAAGAAAAGGGAAAAAAAACTTTTTAAAAAGATTTCTTTATTCAGTCCATTGGCCGTTGAGTAAAATTTATCACTTTTGTAAAACCTTTTATTTTCTGCTAAGAAAATTCAATCCTGGTTTGGGATTGTGTTCCCTGCTTTGTACCCAAAGATTTAACCATACAATGTCTGTCTGTCTCATTCTGGACAGGGCCTTACTATACAGCCCTGCTGGCCTGGAACTTGCTATTTATCCAGCTGGCCTCAAACTCACAGAGATCCCCTGCCTCTGTCTCCTTCCCGGGTGCTAGAACAAAAGGCGTGGGCCAACACATCCAGCCAGGCAGTTCTCTATTATGAATTCTCTGTCTCTCAAAATTTGAGCATGGCACTGAAAACAGAGAACAAGATTTCTTTCTTGACCAGAACAAAGGGAAACTCCAGGAGTCTCCTCATAGAAAACGCTAGAAGCTCTCAACCAACACAGGGTGGGAAAGCGGCTCTCCTCTACACTTCCTGGCTTGAGGAGGAAATCGTGAGACGAGGGAACGGACAGCACTAACAACAGCAATGGGATAAGGTTGGGGAAATGGTCCTGTGGTCCCTGTGGGCATCAACATGGCTGGGTTCCACGTGTGTCTGGGAGTTTCCCTCCTTTCCAGGGAGGACTCACTTTGATGTCCACGGTGGGAGGAATACTTGGCCATTGGGTGACCAAGAGCACAGGGTAGTTGTCTTTTGGGAGGTAGACCAGCTGTCATTTGGAAATGGCTAAAACACTATATATACTGTGTCTGGTGACCACAGGGACACACCCTGTCCCCTCCTTTGCCACTGACTGCCTGTGCTACTTAGAGCAAGTCACTGCCTCTACCTCTGCCTTGTTTTCCTAAGAACTTTCTCCACAGAACTGTGTATTCTTTCTGACACATCTTCAAGCTTCAAGATCCTATAATCACAGCAAATAATCACAGCAACCAATACCATCAGGAAATGCTAAGATTATTATTTGAGCCACTAAATCCTATATGTGAATTACAGAGCCATTCTATGGCACCTTAAACGTTAATTCAGTATCATTTTTATCTACTCACTTCCGGGAACATCCTGAGTGTGTCTTTATACCATACCAATAAATCCCGAACAGTGGGGGAAATACCTTACTGTGTACAGAGTAGCAATTAGGAGAACCGATTTTTATCTTAACAAGGGAGTAGTTATTTATTGAACACCTACAGTGCCAGGCAGCGGTTATACCTTGACATTCTTTTCCTCGCTTATCTTCATAGCAATTCTGCTAACTGTTCGCGTCTTCTTTTGCAATAGTTTGCCTGTGTCCCCTGAAAGTTTATACAGTGGGGCTTGGTCCCCAGTGTGGCGGAGGGACCTTAAAGAGGTGAAAGCAGCCAAGTCCTTTGGAGGTGCTGCCCTTGAAAGTTGTGTGGAACTTTGTGTGTGCTTCAGAGGGTTATTGTAAAAAGAGAATGTTCGGCCTCTGCACCCGACCTGTCTCAACACAATCTCTTACTCTTACAAATTCCCCTGCCATGATGCCATCTCCCATGACACCATCACCAGAGCCAGGCAGAGAAGGGCCATACTGTACAAATATCTAACCTCTAGAATGTAAGCTAGATTAACATTTTTTTTTTTACATTGCCACCAGATACATACTCGGTAATGAAAAATAGACAATGACGTCATTTCACAGAAAAGAGGTGTAAGTCCCAGAAAGAAGAGGAGGAAAATCTGTATGTCACTCAGCTCAGACTCAAAGCCACGTCTCTGACTCTGTACTCCTCATCCTGAGCACTACTCTGCATTTCCACACTCACTGAGAACATTAAAAGCATGGTTATGTTAACCGCAATCCTTCCTTAAGGGTGAGAACTTTACGCTTTGCTTTGAGACACACACGGTGGTCTTCTGTGTAGCCAGGCTGACCTTGAACTCGCAATCCCGTGCCTCGACCTAGGATTCTGGGTGTGTGCCATTGTGCCCACCTTAGGGAAACTTGTTCTGAATAATTTCTCTGATTGGAACAGGGGCTACACACAGTGAGATCCCACTAAACATCTGGTTCATGAGAGTTAGCACCTGCTTGCTGGCAGACCATCTCTCCTTATACCCATGTCCTGCGTAGTTCTCTGAGGCATAAGAAATCTTTTTCTTAATTTTTTAATCACATGTATATATATATATATATATATATATATATATATATATATATATGTTTGTATGCTACATGTGTGGGGGTGCACAAGGGCCAGAGGTCTTGGATCCCCTAGAGCTGGAGTTACAATGACTGTGAGCCACCTGATGTGGGAGCCAGATGCAGGTTTTGGGAATCAAACTGGGTCCTTTGGAAAAATCAGTATGTGATCTTAACCGCCAAGCCATCTCTCCAGTCCATGAGTGATTTTTTTTCCACATGTGTTGCCCGGTCAACACTCTTTGAAATGAACTGCATTGGTCAGGCATGGTGATGCATGGGTTTAATCCCAGCACTTGCAAGGCAGAGGCAGGCGGATCACTGTGAGTTTCAGACCAGGCTGCTCTACAAAGAGAGTTCCAAGTCAGCCAGAGCTGCCACATAAAGAAATCCTGCCTCAAGGGAGAGAGAGGTGTGGGGGGGAGTAGGGGAGAAATGACCTTGTCTAAGGACTCACAAAAAAGAAGAGCCACAATCGTGATTTAATCCTGTCTTCCCAGTATGACCCAAGTGTAAACAGAAGTTTCTGTCCCACCTGATCCCACAGCCATTCAGTTCTAAAGAAACATGCAGAGGATATTAATTATAAACTGTTTGGCCTATTAGCTCATGCTTATTACTGACTAGCTCTTACAACTTAAATTAAGGCATAATTCTTACCTATGTTTAGCCATGTGGCTTGGTACCTTTTCTCAGTAAGGCATTCTCATCTTGCTTCCTCTGCATCTTGTTGGTGACTGACACTCTTCCCAGAATTCCCTTAGTCTGGTAGCCCTGCCTATACTTCCTGCCTGGCTACTGGCCAATCAGTACTTTATTAAACCAAAACAAGTGGCAGATCTTTACAGTGTACAAAAACATTATCCACAGCACCCAAGCTCACACTTTCTCCACTAATTTCACCATCACACTATAGAAAAAACAATCAACAATGGGAGAATCTTGGCCTAAAGAAGCCTCTGAGCATGAACAAAAGGGAGCATCAACTGACTGTTCTTAATCATTGCAAATGACTTTGCATGGGAAAGACAGATCATCCCTCAGGAGAGAGGACACCCTTTCTGTTGACAAAAGCTCGCCCAGGAAGAAACATGCCTCAGACAAACAGAATTTCCAGACCAACAATGGCGCGTTCACTCCTAGTCATGAAAACACGATGTCAGGATGTAGAATGGGTCCACCGTTGGGCTCCAGGACAGAGAGGTGATCCGTGTGGGCTGGTGTGTGACTGCCGTTGCTCCCCAACAAGATTGCTCCTCATAGTCCCTCCCGCCCCGGTGGTCCTACACTTATTCAAGACCATGAATACTTACTGGTAGCTTCCCTAGCTGAGGTACGAGGTGATCCCTAATTGGTGGGTAGATTGTGAGATTCATTCAAGCAGAAACACTGTGGCAGTTCAGCCAATTCCCAAATCCTTTGTCTCCTGACAGAAATTGTTTTGAATTCTCTGACTTCAAGGCTCTCTACCACACCCGGGAAGAGTTTCAGGGTTGAGATTTAAGAGTCAGTGCCCTTATGTAGGATGTGCACCCATCTGGCCTAAGTCCATTCTTCCAAAGGCTCATGGAGGCTTTCAGAGATGACTGGATGGAAGTCACAGGCAGTCTACCGCAAAATATGCTCTGTAACTCTGTCTTAATTAGACGTACATGTCTCTGAAGACATAAATAAACGCTTCCTTTTTGATATGTCTGATTTAATAGCCTAATAACAGGGGAATGTTGCTGAAATATAATTCAGGGGGTGAGGGAGAAATTAATACACTCAAATGTTTAAAGCCCAACAGTAATTAACAAACCATTTAAAGCCAATTTCTGAATTTTAATGTTATTTATCTTTATCCAACCAGGACTAAGCCTTGGGTAGTTATTCGCTATCACACCTTACAGGATGCTCCACCCCTTGCTAGGATAGCACTCCCGACCTCGTTACATAGTGCCAGCTGACTGGTACCATGCATGACATGGTGGCGGCTCTGGTGGAACTCCCTAGTCACCTGAGCTCCCACAGGGCAGCATCTCATATTTGTCTGTTTCGTATTTTACTTCACTCCCAGTGAAAACTCTGAAATAAATGTTTCATGATGCACATTAAGATAGCTTGCAAAACCAGAGCACATGCTTTCTGTAGAATTCCCAGCATTTAGTTAGAGACCATCTATGTGGTTAACCCTTGGTCAGCAACGGCCACCTGAACCCTGACTTCCTTCCAGTTCATGTGGAGGGGATGTGAGTGAGGGGAGGGTGTCTCTGGCATGCGTGCCTGGACAACCTAAAATGCAACCCCCCTTTCTTTTTTGTTATGATAAACTTCTTAATATTTTAATTGTTTGTGGAATTATAATTCGACAGTAGGACTGCCTTTGCACAAGTGTCGTGTGTCTAACAAATGGGTCTTTATTAACTCAGTTTGCTTTTTCTATCCTGTCGCATGCCCTGAGAAACCATGGCCCCAGTTTTTTCTAGCTTAATTTTGCTTCATCTGTGGTCAACACCTGGGAAGTGATAAAACCCTGAACCCATTCCTAGACCCATCCCTAGACAATGAAGAGTAGTGTCCTCAGGTGTGGAGGGTAGACTCGGCTTTCCCCCATATGTGTCTAACAGAGGAACAATGGGCAGAGTGTAAGCAAGCAAAATTCAGTGGAACCCATTGATGGAAGGTGCTGTGTCCTAAGGGTGTGTGTGTGTGTGTGTGTGTGTGCGTGCATGTGTGTGTGTGTGCATGTGTGTGTGCATATGTGTGTGTGTGTGCGTGTGTGCATGTGTGCGTGTGTGCATGTGTGTGTGTGCGTGTGTGTGTGTGTGTGCTGGAGAAAGAGTGGCACAAGCCAAGGGTGAATGTTTGGCTGTGATCAGCTCTTTGACAGAGACAAGGACAGGTGGGCTACCGGAAGAAAGGAGGAAGCGTGATAAGCCTTTGAATGACAGCAGGGCTCTGAAGCACCTCTGAGTCCTTCCCTGGTACTAGGAGATCTGTGCTCCAGAGGCCCTAGACATTGGGTGCTCTCTACTCCAGGGGCCCCAGAGCTCTCGGGAACACCACATTGTCTGATGTATAAGCTAGCTCCTCTTTTCTTTTGTTTAGACTCATGTGGGCCACAAAAGTCATGCCAAAATCACTACCAAGCTTTCAGTGGCTGCGGTGGCCAAGGAAGTGTGGACATCCCCAGGAAACTCCAGAATGTCAGGGAGGTGAAAGAGGAATTAAGCTCAGCACAGAAGGGCTCGCTGAAGACGACTGTTCCTCTTAGAAGCTGCAAGGAAGGCAGGGGACGGTATGGCCCTGAACTGGAGAAAAACTGAGTTATCCAGCTCAGAGGCCAAGGCAGGTGACTTGATGAGAGAACAAGAGGAGGCCCTGGGAACAGGGTGGTGCACTGGGGTCTATCCTGGGGGCAGAGGGCCACAGGTGAGACTCCCTACAGCTACCAGGCTGTCATCAGAGGGTGACTTCACTTCCTAGGATTGCTGTGACAGAGGGCCATAAACTTGGTGCTCAAGAGACTGAACATCTCCCCATCCCGAGGGATTAAAGTCAAAGATTAAGTTCTGTGCAGCGCTGCACCTTGTCATCCAGGGACTGAGGTTCTTCTCTGCATCCTCCAACTTCCAGTGGCCATGTCACCCGGTCTCTGCCTCCATCACCGTGTGGTCTTCTTCTCTTCCCTCTGCGGCATCTCCTGCGTCTCTTGAGTGATAATAGGATGCAAGCCAACTATTCAAGCCGCATAGAGAACTAGAGAGAGACTGAGATGCCCACCTCGGAGATTACTGGGGCAGACTCTGTCACCAAACTCTACCATGTTCTATAACTCTACACGACACACTGCTACAGGGATGTCAGTCTGTCCTCCTGTCTGTTTCAGGAAGGGAGAACTTGGTTGACTCAGTCCAAGCAAAGGTACTGACCATCCAGGATACAGTCATGGTCACTCTGGAAATGGGAAGTCACACGAGCCAGGGCTCTAGGACAGGGGTCCTCAGGGAGTCTGTGTGCAGGGGAGGACAAAGGCTTTGGGGTTTTTGAAGCTGGACAGTGAATAGATGGGAGTGGGGGAGGCAGAAGTAGATTTGGAGGCAGGTCACCAGGAAAGGGTTTCCCAAAGTGGTTTTTGTCTAAGGACCTCTTTGTACTCTTTGTTTTTGAAATCTCTGTATGTGTTTGCATGTGTGAGTTCTGGTACACACTGCCACAGCACACACGGAGGTCAGAAGGCAACTTTGGGAGTCAGCCCTTGCGTTCTGCCTTCTTTGAGACAGTCTGTTCTTCAGCACCACATGTGCCAGGCTATCTGACCCACAAAGTGCCAGGGAATCTTCTGTTTCCACCACCCACCTCCTTACAGAAGCTCTGAGGTTAGATGTGTGCATGAACACAGCTGGTTTTATGTGGGTTCTTGGGATCTGAACTCGGGTCCTTATGGTTGCTTGGCAAGTCCTTTATTCACTGAGCCATCTTCCTAGCCCTATTTCCTCATACTTTTAAAAGTTAGCTAGATTCCTGGAGGGGTAATCTATACCCACCAACACCAACCTTGTTAGAAATGGCACGGGTGTGTTCCACACATGAGCCTGCACCCCACACAAGAACAACGAAGTTCCTTGTCTTCTCATGAGAAAATAACGTTATCCGCTCCTGAGAGAATAAAGAGACTAAGGATGTCTTCCCAATACTAGGGGTGATTTTGGTCTGGGAGGCCCTTAGAATAGATTTAGTCAGGAGCTCCAGACACATTTGAGGAACTGTTGGCACAATTGTGTAGCGTTCCTAGGGCATGACTCCCAGAGTCTGAACCTGGGCTCCACACTGGGGGATGCTGAAGGCTTCTTAGTATCCCCATATGGTCCCTGAAAACAAAGCAAGACAGGTGCCATTGTCATAGCGCTGCCTGAAGGACTAGAGGTGAATTGGGCAAAAGCTCTTACACCATGCGCAGAACCTCACATGGAGTCTGGTTCTATGAGACTCAGGCTCAATTTGGTCACTGCAAGGCTGTACCTGATAGAACTACAAAAGCGTTATCTTCAGGAAGATCTGCCGAAGATTCCTGAAAATTAAGTACAGTCTCAAATATCTTTTAAAAAATGATATGCACGGTGGTGGGTATCACTGAGATACATCAATCAATAAAAATGTGAAATCTATTTTTTTTTTTTTTCTTTTTGAGACAATCAGTCCTGGCTGTCCTGGAACTTGCTCTCCAGACCAGGTTGGCCAAATCTAAGTTATTAGTGCTTAAAAATGATTTAAAATATATCAGTGTGCTTGTGACACCTGAGGTCTCTTGGCATTGACTCAGTTGGTGGTCAAGAACCAACTGGGGAATGGGCTTTGCAGGAGTAGATGCACACGCACTTAGGTGCCTATTCCAGCTCCTGTAAGCCAGGATGTCTTGACCAGCTTCTTCCCAAGGACAGCCGTGTCTGAAGGATAGTCCTACCTGGCTGACAGAGAGATTGTGGAGCTGATAGCCTTACCTCCCTTCCATGAAGTCTGGGTTTCATTGCAGAGGCAGCTCACAGCAGCAGGTCCTCCCAGTAAAGATTTAGAGTTTCTGTGGAAGCCGTCTCTTTTCAGTCCTTAGTCAAGAGTTGAGAACATTGCCTTGCAAGGGTGAAGGACTTTCTATCTTGTGGTTTGGAGCTCTGTGACCATAGGCTTGAGAGCATAGGAGAAAAGCAGCTGAAATCAGGATTTTTTGCTCCCAGTGTGCATTTTCTCCTTGGCTGTGAGGCCCCTTGGGTGGGTAGGGAATACTCATTTCTAGTTTTATAAAACGAGAAGGACAACTACCCAAACAAGTGTGTGGCCTATGTTTTTGAAAAGATAGTAACAGTGTCTCTAATCTTCGAGAGAAAGCCGGCTCCCACTCATGCTACGCTAGCGCACATCTCTTCCCGCCAATCACCGGAGCCCAAGATTTTAGTAGATAAGGGCATCAGGAAATTCATAGAATAATCGATGCTTAAAGGCCAGAGTAGCTCAATAGTTCCAAAGGGATAAAGTTACCAACATGATAACTAAACTCGGCTGCTGAGCTCCATGGGGCCTCTCTCAAGGCTGTCACAGTGTTCTGTGGGTGTGCGGGGGTCTGTTGAGAGCTTGTATCAGATCATGACATTACCACTTCCTGGGAAGGTTTCATCCTGCTTCCAGGACTAGGAGCTCTTGGATCAGAGAGGGAATGTGCTTATTTTCCAGGTCACACAGGTGGAATCAGAGCTTAGAACGACCTTGGTGTTTCACCCGGTCCAGTCAGTGCTTTCTCTGTGAAGGAACCTCACCTCTCTGATTTTCTTTCTCAGAGCAGTAACTTTGGATCTCAAACATACTCGGTCATAGCTGAGAGCAGTGGCGATGCCTGTAGTTCCAGCTACTGAAGAGACTGAGGCAGGAGGATTGCTTAGACTCAAGAATCTGAGGCTAGCCTGGGCAGCATACCTAGGTTACATCTCTTGAACTCAATTGTCAGTCAATCCTTTGTTAACACGGGCTTTATGAACATGGCTGTCGACCCCTCTGAAACAATGCTGAGTAACAATGAACACAAGCATTCACACAGCCTCCACCACCACCTTGGGCTTCAGAGTTTGGAGGCTTCTTCCTGCACGTCCTCTTCCCTATATCCAAGAACTTGTCTTCTGTTTATCACAGCAGCAGAAGTAAAAAAGATCAGGACCGCCATTTGGTTCAAGCTGTGTCTGCGTCACGGAGTGGGGACCCCCATTCTATGGGGGGTCTACCGAGGTCCAGAGGATTTATCCCCGTACCCTTGGGATAACAGTCCAATGCAGATTGACTGCAAACCCCAGTCACTACCCTGCCTATGAGTTCCAGAGTTTTCTTTTCCTTTGGGACAAGATCTCACTGTGTAGCTATAGCTGTCCTGGAACTCACTGTGCAGACCAGGCTGGCCAAGAACTCACAGAGATCCACCTGCCTCTGCCTCCTAAGTGCTGGGATTAAAGACATGTGCCACTGCCCCTAGCTTCCAGATTATTTTTAATTATCAGGATTTACACTTAACCTGTTGCCACCAAAGTCTGAATGGCCCCTTTGCCTGGACAGAGAGTGGTTGGTCTCCCTCTGTGTCTCTTCCTATCACTGCAAACAGCATCAAAGTCTACCAGAATATGGGGGAAATCTTCTTGATGTTGAATTTGCATATCTAAGGACTAGAGAATGGTTTGTATAATCAAATTATGTGGGATTGTAAAAGGGAGCAGCATTTAAATAGCTTACAAAATTACTTTGAAGACACACATTAAAATCTAAAGAAGCCATCGCCTTCGAGGTCTGCACAGAAAGTTAAATACTAATTGATTATGACAGCGCCATCTCTATCACTGGCCCTGTTGCTGCCTCTGCTATGTCAGGATCACAGCTCACACGCCACCCCACCCCTCTTCCAACCACATTCAGTCCACGCTAATACGAACAGATGGGGTTTTATACAGCTCCCCACATCCTGGAGAAGATCAAAAGAAGCAGCCTTTAAAAAAATAAAAAACCAAAAAAAAAAAAAAAACTAAAACTAGAATTTGCTGAAATTCTGATTTCTTCCAGCAGTTTTACAGATTTTTATAACTTATTTTGTCGGCGATGCAAGGTCTCTGAGCCCAGCATCTGTTTGCTGCATCTGGGGAAAAAGATAAATTCCCTTTTTTATGCCTCTGAACCAAATTTAAGAGGTAGGCAGACAGGCAGGTCTTAACAGAAGAGGATGGCAGTACACCCTCTCTGTCCAGGCTGTCCTCTGTCACTGTCTCTGTGTCCTGTGGGCAGGACAGGGAGAACAGAAAAGAAAGAGCAGTTCAAGGCTCGGCAAGGTTGCCTGCTTAGAGGTGAAATCCTGAGCCAGCTGGAGCAGGGGGCCCAATCAGGGGACCTGGAGGACGATTGATCATGAACATGGGGTACCGGAAGCTAGCGACTCTACATACTTCTTTTCTTAAAAGGCCCTACACATCATTTATAATTTTCCCAGGCCTAAATAATTGTGCCTGATCACCAAAAGCCATGCCTAGACATCACGGGGCTTCATTATAATGGCCCAGTACTCTGGCTTCTTCAAGACCCCAACTTAGCCTCCTCAACTCCATAGCTGTTTTTAAGATTAATAGATGCAAAATTGAGTCTTCTGCCTAGAGAGAGAGAGAGAGGGAGGGAGGGAGAGAGAGATTTATCCGAACCTTCTCAAAGGTAACATTCTGACAGTGAGATAGTGTCTGTCCCCACTGACAAGGTCAAGGGTCAGGAAGAAATGCAAGCATTGCGGGAGAAGGCTTTGGATGGCTGACGGACTTTTCCAAATATGGACAACACTTTAGTAGACATCCTAAAATAGCCTTAGCTTAGCTGTGCAGCCTGTGGGTAGGGTCCTGCTCTGTAGCCAGGAGCAAAGGTGAACTGGGAGGGGGCAAGGCAGAATAGAGTCCCACCCACATCTGTGAAGGAGAGGGAAAGGGAATCATGGGAGATGAATGAACAGGAAGGGCCAAGGGCCTGATAGCTGTAGGCAGTGGGGCTCAAAAGAATCTCCTGTTAGCTAGGCTCTGTTTTCTCTATCTGAGGTCATAGGTCACAGGACTTATGAGCAGATTTTGTAAGAGTCCAAAAGGAATCCAAACAGGTAAGAATGGCAGAGTAAACCTTCGAGTGTTAAAGGAGGTTAAAGGAGACAAAACCCTTGGGTAAGCAGGTGAAGAAAAACACAGTAATACTGTTGCCAGGGGCCTGCTGAGACTCCACGGCAGGGTCAGGTGACTGCGCCAAACTGCATAGGGCGTCTTTGGACAGTGGAGACCTGAGACCCATGGGAGGCAGGGAGGGATGCTCTTAAAGGTCCAGGGTTGTCCCTGGAAACCCTAGGGTGTCATTTGTGCAAAGTTATCCTCTGTAGACTTATGACCCTGGCAAGGAAGTGGGTCTAACAGAGAGATGGTCGCAGGAATAGAATGCTGGTAGCTGGGCCATCGCTACACCTTTGCTCAGAGCTTGTTAGACCTAGACTCGCTGAGCATAGGGATAACTCACCAAACAGGAAGAAGGCAAAATGCATTAATAGGCTGACTGGCAGAGGGAGTCGTAGTTGCCCCTCCTAAGCAGCGAGCAGCTGTGTGAAGAGGATGTCAGGATCTTTGCTCCCCAGTTTGAGGAACAGAAATGAGGCCGATCTTCCATTGTCATCAGATTTGGGATCCTTCCTCTTCGCCTTAAATAGCTGCCCCCAGCTGAGCAGCCACACGCCTGCTTCTCCGCTCCTGAGACAGGATGGAAGACCAAGACTTATCTCTGCTTCTGTTTTCCTTCAGATTGACCACCACGTGACCTCAGTGTGGGCACAGGTCGTCTGCCTTACTGTGGCCCCGAGGAAACCTGGTGCAAGGGCACAGAGCTGACCTTTGCAGACATTTTGGACATGAATCCTCTTCTCAGTACGTCTTTGTGAGGTCAGCACATTTTTGTGTGCGGATGTGATGTGTATGTCTGTATGCATGTAATATGTATGTAACTCTGTGTGTGTGTGTAATTGGGTGTGTATGTATGGTGTGTATGTAGACTAGAGTCAACCTCAGGAGCTCTCCACATTTTTTTTGAGACACAGTCCCAGTGGCACTTGAGTTTACCAGTAGGCAAAGCTGCCTAGTCAGCAAGCCCCAATGTCCTCTGTTCTCTGCCTCCCCAGTACTGGGACTGCAATTGTGTGCCACCATACCTGGCTTTCCCTTTCAGATTCTGGGGATTGAAACTGGGTTCTCAAGCTTGCACAGCAAGTATATTACAAACTGAGACATTTTCCTAAATCTTAGCATATTTTTGAAGCATGTTATTCATTATTAGTGTATGTGTGGTGGTGGAGGAGAGTAGGTATGTGTGAGGTCAGTGGACAACATTTGGGAGTGGGTTCTCTCTCTCTTTCCTCTGTGGGTTCTGGGGATTGAAGGTGTTCGTCAGCTGAGCCAGCTCACCAGCCCTCTGCTTATTCACTATCGTGGACTAGAAGGCCAGTGTCTCTCGGTTAGATCCGTCAGGAACCCTCCCCTCCTTGGAGTTTGGACTTCACAGTCACCTCTTCCCGTTGTTTTCAGGACTAAAGAAGCAGAGAACACCGTGTGCTTCAGTTTTATTGACACCCAGGAATGACTGGTTTTTGCAGAGAAGTAATATAATTCCTGTCAAACTAGGTGTCTGATAGTTGCTAATTTGACATGGCAACGAGATAAAAGCTGGGCCCAGGCTGTCTCCAATCTCACTGGATCGGAATGCTGTCTACTTAGCATAGGAGTCAAACATCTCCCTGGCAATAGATTGCTTTCCACTCACAGGCCTACTAAGTAAATAGAAAAGTAATTAACAGTGTGCTGGGGTAGAAGCATCAGATGGAATTTCATCAAGGTGGGAAGGACACAGCAAATCATGAAGTCCCGTGGTGTCCACCATGGGCTGGATCTCTTGTGCTGTCTCTAAGACGGGCATGTCACTTCTGCCTGTCTCCAAGAAGAGAAATTCCTGAATCTTTAATTATATTTCACTTTGATCAAGAGAAATGAAACAGAAAAGTCAGAAAGTACCTAAAGTTGGTCCAAAAATAAAGAATCTTTTTCATTTTCTGATGCACGATGTTGGTCTTGAGTCCTAAGCATGTCCCCCCTTTCCCTTGGCTGTGTGTTTTCTGTTTTTATTTTTTCCTCAACTATTAAGTATCTTCATTTTGAAATGTGATCTGAACTCCTCATTATTATCCCCCCTCCATATTTGGAAAATAAATGGTATTATGTCATTTATGATGGTAGAAAGAAATGCAGTTTCCTAGGAAGAAAATTTACTCTCAGCTGGAAAGAAAGGGAGGGGGAGATTAAGGTATGCATTTTTAGCAGCCTTTTAAAAAACACATTTGAAAGTATTAAATTCCATTTCCCGTGTCCAGTACAGTAGAAAGCAATGTTAGCATGTTAATTAACAATAAATGTAGTGTTTTGCGTCATACAAAGAAACCAAACAATTCCCTTATGGAGGAAACAGGGGTCATAGGATTTTACTTTGAGAAGGTAGTGAATTGCCTTGAGTAACTATGACAAGAGGGTGACCCAGGCTGCGGGGCCTCTTTGGAATTCTTTGAGTACCTTACCAAGAGCCATTTTCTCCCTCTCCAGATGTCATCTGTCTCCACCCAGGAACGCCGCTCACCCTTCAGCCTGGAATGCTGGGTGAGGGCGAGGCTCGCTCTTGTCAGCTCTCAGGAACCACCTTTGTAGGCGCCTGCCCCTGGGCTCCACCAGAAGGTGGGTTTGTCAAGCACTAAGGTGTTTTCCACTTGTGGAAATAACTCCATATTTTACATATTTGGACCTTTGGACTGGGAATATTTTCTTACATTTCACATAGCGTCACCCCTGTGGGGAGAAAACCCTCATCTTTCAAGTGGCTATTACAAATCTTCGTGTATAAACACGCACGAGAGGTCATCACGACTCCAAGATGGCTCTTGAAAGGTTCAAGTGTCTCTCAGGGAGATTTTTCAGCTTGTTCAGTGACAGTGAATCAAAGTCTGGTTTTCAGCGACAGAACTTCACTTTTGATTGTTCCTTCAAGGTTTTCCAGGGGAAAAAAGATTTTGGGAGACTTGATTGATATTCATTCCTTCATCTGTGCATCCTATAGACGCACAATGAGGTATTGACTTGGCTGTGACCATCTTGGGTGCCAAATATCCAATTATTTAAGGCATTGCGACCAGGGCTCTGAAGGTTGAGTCTTGAAATGTCTAGATTTTACATCTGGAACTATGATCCAAAGAGGTTGGTGACCTTTCTCGTGTCAAATTACATCATGGGATCAAAGGTCAGAATCAGATCTGACCCCACACCAGGCTGTGTCCAGCTGGGGCTCTGGAAGTTTTGGGGGTTCAGTGTGGGATCATCCTGGTAGCCACTCACTGGACTGTGGCCTGATTATGTCATTATCTGTGGCTTTGATGGGGCTCTTGATCTTTCAGGGCAATAATTCCATGTTCCCTGATAATAACTGGTACACGCGTTCAGTATCTGATTGCTTAGATGCCCTGTGTGTCCATGCATGTGCAGGTGTGTATGCACACCTATGAGCGGACACATGGAGGCCAGAGGCTAAAGTTGGGTGTCTCACGCAATCTCTCTCCAGCTTACATTTCTGAGACAGGCTCTTCCACTGACTTACTAGGCTGGCTGGTGAGGGAGCCCCAGGGATCCTCCTGTCTTTGCCTTCAGTAGCTGGGGCCACCACCTTATGCCACCATGCTCAGCTTTTTACACAATGGCTGGTATCAAAACTTGGGTCCTCATACCTCAGAGGCCAAAACTTTGCTGTTGAAGCCATCTCCTCAGTCCTGCAAAGATTCTTTTGATTTGGAGTCTTTGACTCAGAATCAATCCAGGTATTGCTATGAGAGCAACCACCATGAAGGCATGTCATATGACGCTGTGTCCATTGTTGTCTTACCGGGCACATACGTGGTGAGAGAGCAACCACCATGAAGGCATGTCATATGACACTGTGTTCATCCTTGTTTTACCGGATTCACCTTCTCCAATGAACCACTTTCTCCATTGTCATGCTCCTCCAGATTCTTTTAGCCAGTATTTTCTGAGCTCCCGTGGTGAGCCAGGCCCACAGTCTGGAGATAGCTCACTCCCAGGTTCTACCCCCACTTCTTGGCTCCCAAGAGTCCGCTTGCTTCTGTGCTCTGAGGCCCCCACTCGGAATATCCCATGACAGGATGTCTTTCCACGTGCACACCAAAATAGCGCTGGCCTCTGTGTGCTGAGTTCCTTTCTCAAGCCATTGCCATCATGTCATCTGGGCACCCGTGGAGAGGGCTTGCCACGGATCCAGGTTGACTCGCTTCTGACTTCTATATTTGTGAGCTTTGAACCCATTTTCCTTTCCTCAGCTCCGTTTGAACTACATGCCTGGTAGGAGTAAGGTCCTGATCGCAATCTTCAGTGTTTCCACTCTGATCTCCTTTTCCTTCTGCTAACAAAGATGTTAAAGAAACCGTACACTGGGTTTGGGATAGGGCTTCAGCTACGCTTTAGAATGCAGCACTTACTCTGATTTGTCTTAACAGACTCTCTTCTTAAAAAATAGTTACAACTGTATGCAACCTTAGAAGTCCAAAGTCCTTTCCTTATGGATTGCAGAATCAAGGTGCACAGAGGTCAGAAGCTATGCAGCAATCCTATAGGAGTCTTTGAGTCCTGTGCTCTTGGCTTCAGTTTCATGGACCGGACTGTCTGTTTTCCTTTCTTGAAAATTACCTTTTATTTTAAATTAAAAACACGCATATACAAGAACACCAGCAGCTTACTCTGTTACGTTGAGTCAAGTGTGTGTCGTTTGGCACCCAAACAAGCCGTTTCAGCCCCTGGCACCTTCACCCTAGTTTTTAATGTCTCCCCTGGCAGCTCGCTCACCATGTTCAGTTGTCCTCTGAACTCCACAGAATCTGCATCCCTTCCCTGTCCTTGGCAGTGCTCACATGGATGGGAACCCCTCTCTTGGTAACGATCTTGTCTGACATTTGGTCCGCTCTATTTCTCTGGAAGTTTTCCTTCTAATCAAACCAGCTTTACCTTTCTGTCTTTGCCGTCACGTGTACACTTTCTTCATGCTTTTGAGTGAGCTTGGCCTGCAGATCGGACTTCATCGTCACGTGTTTCCCACCCCACTCTTGTTCCGGGCCCTGAATTCCTCATCTTAATTGTTCATTTCTATTTACATGGAGAATCTCTCACCGATGACCCCGTTGGGCAGCCTTCCGTCTGTTTCCCCGCAGCTCTCTAGGATGTGGCTCTAGGGCTGTCCTTTCATTTCATGGGGCATACCTGTGACCAGGAGTCCACTGTCCCCTGACACTGGAAAAGTGTGGGAGAGATTCTTTGCAGCCCATCATGTTCAGCCCCACCAGTTGGGAATGATCCCCAGCCTTTCTGGGATGAATTCCGTCCCCTGTAGCAACACAGGGTACATCTAATCCCTGCTAGTATTTTAAGACCATGATCCCATCTGTCCCTCGTGGCTCTTCCCCCTCTCCTTATACACTCT
Source organism: Chionomys nivalis (assembly GCF_950005125.1). NCBI lineage: Eukaryota > Metazoa > Chordata > Mammalia > Rodentia > Cricetidae > Chionomys > Chionomys nivalis. Next base: position 8,530,402 of record NC_080087.1, read on the forward strand.
TTTAAAGGATAGATACAAATGCGTGCGTGTGTGGTGGCCATGCGTCTGCCTCATGCATAGACAGGTAGACATTTTCTTGCTGGATTTTCATCCTCTGGTTTTGTGTAGCAATACCATCATGCCTTGGGCTGCTGGTCGGTCAAATTTCCCGCCTCTCTCTCAGTCTCGCATGGTCGGCTGTAAGCCTCATCTCCGCCAGTCTCTACTTATGTCATTTATTTATTTTTGAATGCCTGTGAATTCATATCCTCCTCAGCTTCAGTTTTCCAGTTGATTACCAGAATACTCTTGGATCTCAGTGTTCTCCTTCAAGTTTCTATTGTGCACAAAGCTAATACATAAATTTTCATGTCGAAGGCATAGATAAAAGTGGTCAGTGGGTTTCCAGCCTGCTAACTTTTAGCAGCTTTATCCATGTATTGGGACTGGACAAATCAGAAAAAGAATGGTGGATGCTGGGAGCCAGCTTTTTCTTGGTGGGGCAGTGGAGCTGTAAATAAGGTGGGAACCGCTGGTTCAGAGACCAAGAGATCTCATCTGTGCAGCCCTGAACGAGGATGCGTGTGTGTGTGTGCGTGCATGCGTGTGTGTGCACGCATGCGTGCGTGTCCCAGCTCCGCCCACTGAGAACAAAGCAGCAACACCCCAGAAGTGCTATGCTCATCCTGGCTCCATAGCTCAGACTCTACACTCAGTTCTCCAGGATAGGAACCACAGCGCTTTAGCAAAACGGCTTTCTAGAACCCAATCAAGGGAAAGTCGAACCTGAAGCATCTTATAGTAGCAAGAAACAAGAAAGTGCTCAGATTACACAGGAAGGGGACTTGTCAAAAGGACTCAAGGGACAACTTAGAACCCCCCCCAATGGCCAGAACTGCCTAAGTGTGAGCAAAAAAACTAAGTAAAACCCTACTGCTTTGTGATCTAAGGTGTGACACGAACATGCACGAGCATGCCACGACAGAACGGACGGTTGTGTTTGTGATAGTGATTGACGGGGCTGGAGGGGTCTATTATTTATGTAGATGGCTGCCCCCAAGACACAGAACGAGAAGTTGCCAACTTCCCATCACTGAGGGCAGTGGGCCTACTGCTTCTCCCCGGAAGAGCAGAGAGTTGAGTTGCATACTCCCTCAGCCAGTGATCAAGGCAAAGACCACCAGTAACAAATCACACGGTGGCCTGTGCCTGTGGGATGAGGGACAAGCATGACAGGCTTCTTCTAGGCCTTATTTCCCACCACCATCGACTGTAGTCCACTCACCAGAGCAAATGTAAGAAAAAATAAAAACAAAATGCAACCGAGGGACATCTATCAACACTACCCTCAAATTGCCAAGGTCACCAGATGCATTGAGATGCATTGAGAAATTGTCACGGAGCAGAGGGAGACTCCCGGGATGTGGCCAAAAGGGAAGCAAGCATTGTTGCAACTCTTCTATTTCGGATTGTTCCCTGAGAGATTATTAAGAGATAAAGGAGGAAGACACGCGAATATCTAAAATGTTTAATAGGTTAAGAAAAAGACTCCTGTGACATTCTATTGACAGCTTCCGGTTGGTGACAATCTTAGGTTTGAAGGTCTCAGGAAACCTAGGCTAGTCTCAGACTTGCTACATGGCCAAGATGACCTTGAACTGCTGGTCTTCCTGCATCCCTTCCAGCTGTGTTCCCCTACATCCAGCGAGCAGTGCTGGGGGCTGGGGATTGAAGCCGGCCTTTGTGCACTCCAGGCAAGCACTCTACCTACTGAGCAACACCCTAGCCTTCATTCAGCAATTTTTCTACTGGGTCTGAATGACTGCAGACCTTCATTCTTGTGGGTCAGATGGTCCAAGCCCAGCCTGGGACTCTTTCTAAAGCCTTGTCTTTAGTACCCAAGTCTTTCCCTCTGTGGAATGTCTTGTATTTTCTTCTACTTGCCCAGACCTTGTCTAGCCAGTGACTTCCTATTATTTTTGGAGGATATTCACAACTATCTATAGCTAAATATATCTATTTCCAAGGTCCACACGATGCTTCCCTTGTACTGTTTTCTTTTCCGGCACCCTAATCACCAGGTGAACTCCTGTGTCCCAGTCGCTGAGACCAAAGACGGCTAGGTTATTTTTGAATTTCCTCTCCATCTACAATATCCAGCCAGCCTCTGGCCTGCAGGGGAAGTTGCTTCCTGTTGTCTGCTTCTATTTTCCCTCCTCACAGTGGGTAACTCCAATCCCCAGAGCTTCTGCAGACCCGATTTCTTCCCCTCTCCCACCCTGTGTGCACAGAACTTCTCCTCGCGCATTGTAATACTTTCCTTGAAGCCTCCAACTTACTGAATTCCCATCAAGTAAAGCCCGGGTTTCTCAATGGTGTTTGCACCTACCTAGCAGGGAATTCTCCCCCTCTGATCTGCCCTGTCCCTTAGTCCCTTAGCTTAGCCTGTTTGCTTCCCAGCTTGTTTCTTGCAAAATGACCTTTCCGGCCTCTGTCTCCTGCTCTTGGACACCAACATCTGTCCTTCCCACTGCGTGTCACATGCCACCAAGGGGCCCTTGAGCCAACTTCCCATTAGGATGCCATGTCACTCCTGCCGTTTTAGCAACTGCTTAGTGATTGTGAAGCTGTGCAGAATACAGTTCTTCTATTTTTGGAATTCTTGCTCTCTGCACTAAATAAACTATAGGCTTTCAGGTTCAGGTTCTGTGCCTTTTTTTAATATTAATTTCATAAGCTTTTACTTTTATGTCTTTATCTTTAAAAATTATTTACATGTAGCTTGACAAGGTGATATTTGGAGACCATGCATATCTAATTAGCAACATTATCTTGTTGCATGCAACCTTCGTGGTGGACCAGTGCTAAGGAAGCTGGTGGTGTCTGGTGAGGGTTTATGTTGCTTTTCCTTTAAGATTTATTTACATGTATATGAGTGCTTCACCTGCAAATATGTATGTGCATCACATGTGTGCCTGGTGCCCACAGAAGTCAGAAAAGGGCATCTGATTCCCTGGAATTGGGGTTTCAGAGGGGGCTGTAAGTCACTGTATAGATGTTGGAACCAAGCCTGGGTCCTCTGCAAGAGAAGCAAGTGCCCGGAACCTCTGAGCTGTCCCTCCAGCCCCAGGTTTGCTATTTCTTCATAGTTGTTAGCTGTTTTAAATGGTGGTTCCTCATGTGTGGCTTTGCTGCTGAGACAGAAAACATTGTATCCTCACTGTTCTCGCTCTATAAGGCTGTCAGAAAAGCTCCTGCACTGCCCGTCCGGAGCCGAGTATGCTCTGCAAACCCCACCCACACCTCAAAGGGCTGCTCTTCGGCCCAGGCTGACGCACTGACCATGGGCAGGTGTTCCCTACCTGCCTTTCCCTGTGTGTGATACGCATGTGGTTACCCCTGGCTGTGTGTGCCTGTGGGAGCATGCAGGGAGAGGCCAGAGCAGGACAGCAGACTGTCAGCCTTCTTGCCTCGAGCCTGAAAGGACCATTTCAGCTAAAGTTGGCTGGCCAGTCAGCTCTAGGACCCACCTATTTCTGCTGGGCAATGCTGGTTAGCTGCTGATTCCCTGTTCTGCCTTCTGAGGACCAGGCATACTTATGGTGTACACAGGTTACAAGCAGGCCTGACTTTTCACTTGGACGCTGTGGTAGCTGTGATGAATTCGTTCCCTCATGTTTGCACAGAGGGGAGTCCTCTGCCACTCACCACTCTTTCCTGATGATAAGTTCGTCACTGCCCTTACCAAACTCCACCAACCCTTGCTATCCCCCCAATATATATATATATATAGTTTGACACAGAGGGTGGAGTGAGGCAAGAAAGCAACAATCACCATAACTTCACGAATAAGAGAGGAGGGTGGTCCTGTCTGCATGCACAAGTGAGAGTGTGTAACTGTGTGAGGGTGTATCTGAGTACATATGTGTAGGTGGTGACCTGGACTGGTTTATGTACTTATGCATATGTGTCTACATGCTTATGTTTCTGCATGTGCCCATGTTCACCTGTGAAGGTATGTGTGCATCTTCCATGTTTTTGTGGTTATGTGTCTGTGTGCGAATGTTATGTGTATAGCTATTGGTGTACAGGTGATATGTATAGATATGTGTGTGGTGTATGTGTGTAGTCTGTGTATTAACATGCATGTTGTGTGTATAGCTATGTGTGTCGATGTGCGTAGTTATATGTATATGTGTGTTGCTGTGTGTAGATGTATGTGCATGTGACAAGTGAAGCATGTACGTGTGTGTGCTATATAGTTATGTCTGGATGTATGTGCTATTCTCAGTTATGTGCATTTGGCTTGTGCATGTGTATGTAGCTAGGTATGGGCAGCTATGCGTGTATGTAGTGTATATATCTGTGTGTGTACGGAATGTATAGTTATATGTGTGTGGCATGTGCATATAGTAGAACCAGGGAAGAACTGACCATGGCCTCAGGACTGGCATTGCTGGATTCTGAAGCATTTCTCTGCCTCCAGATGAGAAAGGAACTGTTGAATGTTGTGTGTGACTCAGTGGCCTACTGGTGGTCAGGAGTCTGCCGTCCACATTCATAGTCTGTGCATTATGACTTTCCCTCCATTTCTAGCTGCTGCCCCCACCCCCAGGAACCTCTCCTGTCTATCCTGTAATTGTCAAGATCAGATGAGATGGATCAGGAACATGAGGGGCTTTGCTGGTGGCAGATAAGAAGTTCTCTTTCCAGACTCAGGTAGCCTGAGAAACATTTCACAGTGCTCAGCATGGAGACCTGCCCAGAACTGTCCTCTTATTGTCCTGTGAAACTGAAGGACAGAGAAACAGGGATGAATGCTACTTAACTTTCTGTGCACACACAGGCTGTTTCAGGTGTCCATTCCCTGGGAAGCTTACCTATTAGCTCCCTTTTGTAAACTGTGTGTGTGTTCATATGTGCATGTGTGTATGCATGTTGGCACATGTGTATTACAACATGGAGGTCAGGACAAGCCTAGGTGTTGGTCCTTCATCCTCCACCTTTTTTGAGACAGGGTTCCTTGCTGTTCACTCTGTCTATCATGCTGGTCCAGAGCATCCAGGAATCCTCTGTCTCCATTTCCCATCTGGCTGTAGAAGTGCTGGGATTACAGGTATGCGCTACCTTACCTAGCTCTGTGGATTTGAACTCAGGTCCCCGGCCTCACACAGCAAGCCATCACTTCAGAATCATCATTGGGCTTTGATGAGCCCTTGGGTGCTGTGACTTATCGGCCCAGAATTGATCTGCTGATGGAATAGAAGTCATACATCTTTGTCACTGGTTCAAAATAAAGCACTCAATTTATCTCTCTTGCTTGGCAAACGTCATCCATAATAGATGCTATGCTGATTCAGGCGGGTGACTCATCTCTGGGGCGCAGTCATGCAAATCCCCATTGCCGTCACCATCAGGCCTCTCTGCGGGTACTTAGTGACCCCACCCTGCCATATGGTTTCACAGCCAGGGTCTCTTCATGCTGGAGAAGGTATGACTGGTTACCTCAGAGACAGGAGTTGGGGTGGTGTTGCTTGGCCACTGGCTTCTACTGTTGGCCCTGCTGACCCACTGGGGAAGTGTCCTCATGAGCAGCCGTGGCATTGTGGAAAAACAGTGGAAATGAGGTCATCGGCCAAACATGGACTCATTTCCTCCAGACATTTATAGTCAAAGGGCAAGAAGAGGCTGCATGTCTAGCCAAAATGCATCAGAGATTTTTGTGTGATCTTTAATTCTTGTTACGGAGACTTGGAGATGAGCTAGTCAAACGGCTCTTAGACACACAAATACATCCGCTCTATCCTTCAACCCCGTCTTATACCCACGTCTTTGAGGTGTGTGTGGCCGCAGGCAGAATGTATTGAATCTGTGAGATTTTCAGCATTTCGAGTTTGCACAATTTGTTCCGAAGCTCGGGGTTTCATCCCCAGCTCTTACCATGGGTTAGTGGTGCATGTACGTGTGTTCTTTGGGGAAATGAAAGTTGGCCTCCCAAAAATCAAAAAAGGAAGTGAACACAGCTCCTTCCTTCTCACTCTCCTGTGTGGCGGAGTCACCCTCCTGGGGGCTGTTTGGAGCCTTACTGTGTCGCTGTTGACAAGGAGACAGGGAGACAGGGAGATAGCATCTCTGTCTAGTGTATGTTTTCCACAAGCCACAGCCGCCTCACAGACCTAGGGCCTGCTCTTCCTCATGCTCCAGCCTTGACCAGCAGGAGATAAAGACAGCGCAGCTGAATTCCGGAGACAGTTCTTTGGCAAAATGCTTGTTGTGCAAATCGCTCCCCTGTATTCCCAGCTCTGGTGAGACGGAGGCAAAAGAATCATCGGTGGGCAAGCCTAGCCGAGTCAGAGAGCACTAGGTTCTGTGAGGGATCCCATTTCCAAAAATAAGGTGGACGGCGGTTGAGGACACAGTATGTCAACCTCTGACTTTGATGTACATGGGCGTACATGTGCTCACTCCCCAGACATGAACCCATATAAAAAGGAAAGCACAGAGTTTTCTCCATATGTACACGTGTCTGGGTATGTGGGGATTTGAACTCAGGTCCCGAGCGTGTAGAGCATGACCTCTGCCCCACTGAGCCATCTCCCTAGCACCATCATTTCCTTTCTGACTTTCAGAAGCCAAAACATCTTCAAGACACTTCCTCAATAGTGGCACCCCACACCCACTATACTGCCAGGTGGGGATCCCTTTCAGCGCTCCCAGCCCAAGAGACCAGCTAGTGGCGTCTGTAGTTTCCCCTATATTCTGGTCCTGTGTGTGTACAGGTAACCACTTCCTCGAATGATTAATTAGGATAATATTTACAGCATTTGTTGCTGTAATCAGGAAGGAATGCTCCACGCATGTGGATTTTGATGCCCTGCGGTCTGAAGGGAACTGTTTCCTTTAGCCTTTCTGTAAGGGACAGAACAAGCTATTGCTCAGATAACTCCCTTGGTTACTGTGTGGAGCTACTGGCATCTCACCCCCTATCAGTCCCCAGGTCACCCGAGGGAGGCACGGGTGCTCACAGCCTCACTCCAGTTCCAGGCGCAGCTCGGAGCAGGGCTGTGCAGGTGTTGTGAGCAAGTTTCCAGCTGTTGGGTGCCCTTAGGATTCTGGGTCATCCCTTGCTCTGGCTACTCTGATTATTGCATGTTTCTGACTACAGGACAGAGATTGCACCCTTAGCTCGTCCTTCAGAGCCCTCTCTGTCCCCATCTGCAGAGCCCGAGGGCTTGCTGGGCCAAAGCAGAGGCTGGAATCCAGTGGGGAGGAGGTTCAGGGAGGGCCGGGAATGCCAGCTTATCAGATTTTTTCTTAGTTTTTTTTTTTTTTCCAGTTCTGCAAAACTGTTTGACTTGTGACCTAGCTGCACTTGGCAGTGACTCAAGAGGAAGACAGAGGAAAGCAAAGGGAAGCCAGGCCTGGTGTGTACCTGTTGCTATAGCAGGAGATTTCTGAGGAAGGATCATGGCTAGTTCCAGTCAGCTAGGGCTACAGCAGCGAGTTAGAGGCCATCCTGGGCTATATAGCCAGACCCTGTTACAAAGCTAAACAAAACAGAAATAATGAAAGACAACAGGTGAATTGAAGTTTGGCTGCTTGTTACAGGAAGTTTCTTCTTTCCCAGGGGCTGGGCCCCAGCAGTGAGTCTGACGGAATCCATTCCATTGCTCTTATGATTTGATTTGCCAAAACTCTTCCCACAGAGGTGTTTTCCAGGAAAGCTAAGTGCAAGATTCCTATGGAGCTGTATGGTTGGTTTCTGAAGGCCCCGTTGTGGAACAGGTGTCTGTAGTCAATCGCTAGAGGCTCTTCAGGAGTTCTTGGAAGAGCTGAGGGGCCAGAATAGGGAAGATCCTGCTGGCGCTGTGGCTTGGGATGGCGATGTATTTGATGTCTGTAAGTGCTCGGGGCATGGGCATTGTTACTAATGGTCAGTGGGTCCTGGGAAGGGCACCTCCATTGTCCCACTCCTGGGCACCTGGTGAAACAGAAGCCAAGCTCTAGAGGCAGGCACAGGAAACATTTCCAGCTGCAAACAGCTTTGTTTGTGTTAGCATCTCAACCCGCCTGCCAGTCTAGTCGTTATCAAGTCCCCAACAGGGGGGCATGTTGGGTTACACAGGGAATGGATGTGGGTGGGAATCTGGAAGAGAGAGCCATGGCCCCCAAATGAATTGATGGAGGGAGGGAGGTTAAGGAATTAGAACATACCAGAAGCACCTCCAACCACCTGGAACTCCTTTGGCATATTTATCTTACAACAATAGTCTGCTTTAAAATAATATGCAGTATCTTCTTCTCCAACACCTGATATGACAGCATGACCTTCCACCCCTAGAAGAGACAGCTTTGATGTCATCTCTCAGCCTCTGTGACTAACCCAAGGGACACAGCAGCCATGTTGTGCTACTGACTTACTAAGTTGATCTGGAATCTTTCTCTGTGGTGACTAACTACTAACTACTGACTAACTACTTACTGGGCTTCAGAAATGAGAGATTTCTATCCAGGGAGATGAGCTGCTTCCTGTGGGCAGTTTGGACTTTGGACATGCAGACACCAGAGACGGGGGAGCAGAGGGCCCCATCGGCAGACAGGGCAGACTGTACCAGCCTTCCTGAGGGAAACAGGAAGGTGACACTGGGTGCACCATGGAGAAATGCAATCCAAAGCAATTTACTTCCTGCTGGCATGGAGCCCCCTCTCAGCCTGTCCTTCAGTTTGAACTGCATGCATCAGAAAACATGTCAACAGTGACTTCAGCCGGGGTCTGTCTCCTATGGCACTGCTGGCATTTTGATTCAGGGGCTACACTGTACATGGTAGCATGTCCAGCAGCACCCTTCCCCCAGACCCTCCAGATACCAGGAGGACCCTGCTTTGTTGCGATGCCCTAAATCGTCTGTTTGTGTTGCTAGTGCCTACTGGGGGCAGGAGACCACTTCCGTGAAAACGGTTTTTTCTCGGGTATAAAGGAGTCAGTTCAGAGAGGGGGTAGTGGCCTGAAAGAATGATCACAGCCTTGCGCATACCTTCACCCCTGCATGTGACCTTTGTCCTCCTGTCTTTCTGACACTTGTAATGTGACGGCTGTTCCTTAGGAAGGAGACAAGGGTGGGCATGCATGCAAACCTGCAGCTAGGACAGGGCAGCCAGCACAGAGTGAGCCCAGAGGGTGTGTGGAGCAGATACCAGCTGTTCTAGAGAGTGAAGATGGCTTCTGACCGCTCAGTGGGGAGAGGCCTGAGAGAGAAGCTGGCCTGGAGGCTGGCCAGCCTTGGGGACAACAGCCCTTGGGTGGTGGGGGAGGTGGGAGAGCATTCCAAGGAACAATGTATGGGAGTTGGAGACAGAAGCACAATGGGCCTGTGTCTAAAACTGTAAAATGTTTCATTCGGCCACCCTGGGCTGAAGGTCCCGGGCTGAACAATGCGTTACCATTGATCCAAAGCAAGGGAACCGTGGGCCTCAGCGACAGCACGCTGTGGAATTCCTGCACAAAGGTCGACAAGAACTGCAGCGTTCTTCCCTTAGTTCACCAGCATCTCTTCGGTATAGTTACAGGTTGGGCTGCTTATAATTCTTACTCTTCTTTCCCCAGCATGCCAACTTTACACCAAAACCACCAGGAGAGTCTTAAATTCACAGTCAGATCAGTTCCGGCATTAAACACAGACATGAAGCTGATTCTCCACAGTCATGTTGAGGGGTCTTTGCTGTGTTAGCCCATTTTTTGAAACTATAAGGAAATGTCTGAGGCTATGTACTTTATGAAGAAAAGAGGTTTATTGAGACTCAAAGGTTAGAAGTGCAAGGCTCGGGGCTGCCTTAGTGATGGCCTTGCTGGCAGAGTCCTCAGGATGCAGGGCCGTCATGTAGCCTGTGAAAGAGAGCACGTGGCATGCCTATGTGTCTGTCTGTCCTCTGACCTTCTGCCAAAAAGACCTGAGTGTCCAGCTGTGCTGGGTTGTTTGTCTGTTTGCTCCCCCAACCCAATTTTTGTCAACTTGACACAAGCTGCAGTCAAACGCCTCCATCAGATTGAATTGTAGGCAAGTCTGTGGGGACTCTTGGTGATTGATGATAGCCACGGGGTGGGAGGGGCTCGACCCTGGGGGTGTCATCCCCCAGCAGATGGTCTTGGATTGTATAAAACAGAAAGCTGAGAAAGCCCTGGACAGCAAGCCAGTAAGTAGCACTCCTCCATGGCCTCTGTTTCAGCTCCTGCCTCCGAGTTCCTGCTTTGAGTTCCTGTCCTGGTTTCCCTTCATGGTGGCCTGTGAGCTGAAATAAACCCTTATGTTCCCAAGCTGCTTTGTGTCACACTAACAGACACCTAATTAAAATGTCAACCATGGGGGCTGTGCCCTAAGGTCCCATCTCTCCCTCATTGTCTCCTAAAGGCCCACTGATGAACACAACAACAAAAAATGACAACAACAATGGCGACCTGGCTAGCACACTGGGGTTACCCCCCCTCACTCACACAGCAGGATCCTCTTAGCCACACAGTGTGTCCTAGCCACAGACTTAGGTTCTGAGGATGTGGACACCCTGGGGAGGGATTTGGAAAACAAACAAACAAAAATGCTTTGGAAAGGCTGCATTAAATAAAGTTAAATGAGTTCCTTTATTGCAACCCCTTTTAGAATTCTGCCGTAGAGGCGGGCTTTGCTGTGTGACCTTCCTGAGAAGGTGGGATAAATAGTCTGCTTATGGCAGGTAGGGCACCAGCAACAGAATGCGGAACCAGTTCTATCAACGTCTAGCTTAGTGAGCTGGTGTTTACCGTGTTATTCACAGGCTCATGGATGACGTAAGGACAACTGAATCTCTGAAAAATCCTAACCCAGCCTGGGTGACTACACACAGGGGCTGCCTCCCTGAGCTCTCTGCATGACTTGCAGGCAGCTGGACTGCCTGGAGCGCCTGGAGAATCTTTCACCCAGAGCCATTGCGATTGCTTATACAAGCTTGGGGCCTGAGCCCTGTGCATTTTATAAGTTTTAGGTGCTTCCTGGGATTTCCTTCTGGATCCTCATAAGTCTCAGCTGCTTCCTGATTACTTCCTTCACAAGCATCCCTTCTCCCTCCACTCAGAGGGAACACTACACTCAACAGGCTCTGCGGTAGCCCAGGCAGGCCTTGGACTTCTGACCCTTCTCCTCCATTCCTGGATGCTGAGGTTATAGACATGAGTCTCTACACCGATGCGTAACTGCTGAGCCATCTCTCCAGCCCCCTCCACGCTGGCTCTTTTTTGGAGTGCTTGTGTGTATTAGAGTCCGAGAATTCGGCATGTGCACATCTTGTTTCACCAAATCTCTTTACTCCGTCCTATGCTTATTCCCGTGAAGAAACACTTACCATTTCAGGATTAAACAGATCCCAGTCTCAGGAAGACGGGGAGGGTTTGGAGGTGTGGATTACGTGGGCTGAAGAGACTGGTGGCTCCTGGATCTAGCTCATTCCATGTAGGCTGCCCCATGGTAGTGCCTGAGTTGAACACCACGGGAGAGAAAGCCTTCATTTCATCTCTGAAATTTCTGTGGGAACTGAGATGGCCACCGCGGTCATCACGTGCGGGTGGACATTCCTCAGTTACCCATCTGCTCATCCTTGCCCTGAATCAGGGCTTGCTACTGGGTCATCCAGGCAACATCTTTTCTGCCCTCTTTCACTAACTCCAGTGCCTGTGCCCAGTCCACTTTTCTCCCTTGTCTCTCAGACCCTTGACTAGAAAAGCAAACAGCTGTTTCCCAAAAATACTCAGAGAGATTCCTTCAGTGTGTCTATACTTTCAGGGAGGCGGGGCTATAGGCCAGAGGGATGGGCCCAGGAAGTCTCATGACTCACCCGGCAAGAACTGCCTGAGTATTTTAGGCCCTAGGGTGGGGTAGCAGGGGGTGGAGTGGGCTGTGCTTGTGTTCATGGTTGGGTTAATTTATGGGTTTTATCCAAGTTAATGGTAGCTCTGAGAGGCGACTCTGTGGAGCTTGGCCACCAGAATGTGTCTTTAACTACCCTATTAAGCTTCCCTGTGGATGGGGTGCCGGTCCTACCCCGTTTGCGGTTTTTAATGTCAGTCTATGAGCTACTGTCTTCATCCTGTCCCATCGTTCCTCCTCCTCTACCCTCTCACCTCCTTAGTGAGGAGGGTAGCAGGCAAGTCTGCTCTGCCACACACCCTGCCCAGCACTTATCGGCTCTATTAAAAGCTCCAGTGCGGGATTCAGATTGGGGGATATTCCATTAAAACATCACATTAACGAGCCCTCAGAGAAAATCTCTCACAAAGCCTTTGAGCCCATAACCACTTGGCTGTCTTACGAGCCTCTACGGCTCCCAACAAGTTAACAATCAGAAAATAAAAATGTTCCTAGTGACGGCTGGCAGTGGGCTGAGCTGGCCAACCTGAAGCTTCTCTTGGGGCACTTAGAGAGCTGGGTGGCCTGCAGGCTGGCGTGCACTGGAAGCCACATGCCTGTACGTCTCTCATCTGTCCCTGTCCAGACCAGAGGTGGCTTTTTGTGAGAAGAGTTGCAAGGCCAGAAGAGACGCTCACAGGCCTGGTGGTCGTCAGAGTCCTGGCTGCCGTCCAGCCACCCCTCAGATTCACCAGCTGAACGCTGGCCTGGGAGTTCAGGCCTGGACACAGCAGCCGTTTCCTGGGATAAGATCATGACGGGAAAGTGACCACAGTAGGGTACTTCTGGAGCCAGAGTTGACCCTCTGTGGGCACACTGCTCTTCAGCGTCCCCAGGAAAGGAAAGGGCCCTGAACACTGTTGCTGGCGTTTGGATTCTCTTCCTGCCCCATGTCTCCAGCTCTTGGCCTACTGCCTCCTGACATAAGCCCTTATTTTTAGGGCTGTTTTAATATGACATTGTTGGGACCCAGACACTAAGCCGTGCAGTCAAGGAACCCTTGTAGCCAAGGTTTAGCCGCCTGTTGTGTTCTCTTCCACCCGCTACTGTTCATGGAGGTGGCCACACTGACACATTAACAAAAGTCCTCAGGGACTGGGGAGGAGAGCTTAGTCCTTATAGTGCTTCCTTGGCAAGAACAAGGCTCTGAGTTTGATCCCCAGGATGCACAAAAGAAAAAAAGAGAGAGAGAGAAAGAGAGAGAGAGAGAGAGAGAGAAAAGAAAAAGAAAAAAGCCAAGCATGGTGGGCCATGTTTTAATCCCAGATCTGGGAAAGCAAAGGCCAGTGGATGGCTGGGGCTCACAGGAGCAGGAGCGTTCCTTCCTGGCCAGACCAAAAGTATAAGGGAGGGCCATCCCACTTGGAGTTGGTGCAAGACACATCCCACACCCAGACACCAAATTCCCAGCACAGGGAGGTTTATTACCCTGGAGGGGCAAGCAGGGTGGGGTGGGGTGGGATGTGTGACTGCAAAGGTGACAGTAAGCAGCAGCAAGCAGGCATTTTCTTTCTCTTTTTTTCTCTTCTTATTTTTCCCAGAAGTGGGTTTTTAAGAAGAAAAGAAAGAGTCTGTGTTAGGGTGACTTGGGAAGTCCTAACTGAACATACTAACAAAATAATGAATTTGATTGTTGGTCTCGGTGTTTTGTCTCAGGAATTAGTCAGTGGCCAAATGAGGGAATGGGCCTTTGGGTGCTAGCTTTAGGAATGTAATCTAAAGGTTTTTAGCAAGAGGAAGAAGGGTAAAAGGCAGAACCTGTCAACGCCACATTTGCCATGCTTGGGCCTGTGTTTGCCATGTTCGGGCTGGCTGGAGTTCTTCACAAATTGTATAGCAGAAGCTGACCTCCGGCTTTGACAGGCCTGTGTACACATGTGCACTTTTACTCACGTGCGCATACACACACACACACACACACACACACGCACACGAGGCCCTAACATAATCATTCCCTTTCTCTGTTTTCCATCCTGGGTGCTGACGGCAGGCGTAGAGTAAGGGGTGAATTTAGTTTTAAGCTCTATACCTTGGAAGCAGAGTATGGGCTAGGTACTAGCTATAGTGATACACACTGATACCAGGGAAGGGTGACAGCTGGCTGTGTGGCTCTGGTTAAAATGGTCAAGGGCAAGAAGGAGAAGAGGTAGCTCCCTTTTAAAAAGGACAGCAGTGAACACACTCAACAAAGCCATGAGTGAGAACCCGCCCCACCTTCGCCTTCCACCTCTCTCTCCCCCCCCCACCCCCCCCCCCCGCCCCTACCAGGCTGTCCCACAAAGGATCTCAGCTGCAGCAGCCACAGCTGGATACCTCAGGATCATCTTCTCTCCCAGCTCATCTTTCAAGTGAGTGGTTGGACTAGGAGAAAACTGTGAGGTGAGAGTTGGGGCCTTCTGTCTTAGCCATTTTCAGTGTGCCCCCCCTAGTTCAAATCTACAAATGGAGAAGAAAGGCCTGTGCCAAGGGAATTACAACTGGGATTTGGGAGGGAATTAGGGGGATGGGAGACACAGGTAAGCTGCACTGCTAAACCCAGAATGGGGTGAGGTCCGGGAAAAACCTCCCCTCCATCCTTGCCAAACGTACCAACTGGAGCTGTGGGTCTAAAGGTGCATTGGGGTGTTCTGTTTTGCACCAGGCTTTGGGGATCTCTGTCTTGGAGGAGCCCAGAGAGGAAAAGAGGACACAGGTGTGTAGTGGCATTTCATTTGTATTTTAATAAATAAAACTTACCTGAGGATCAGAAAAGTAAAGCAGCCACACTGGCCAGCCTTACAGACCAGGCAGCAATGACACACACCTTTAATCCCAGTAGCCACACTAGTTTGCTATAGAAACCAGGCAGTAGTGGTGCATGCCTTTAATTCCAGAATCAGAGAGGAGAATAAGACGGGAGGAGACGGCTCTCGGTCTCAGTCTCATTCTGAGATTCCTAAAGGCAGGACTGCCATTTTGGACTGCGGTTGAGGTAAGAGCCAGTGGCTGGTTGTTTTGCTTTTCTGCCCCCTGGATGAGACTAGTGGGTGCCAGGCCAGGAGGCTATGCCTGGTGCGATCCTAGCCTCAGATGTCTGTGGGTCTGATTAATGGCAGGTGATTATTAAAGAAGAAAAAAGGATTTCTGTGGATGACAAGTCAGCGTATTTTCACATGTGCTTGGGCGTCACGTCTCTGTGCCATCCTCCTATACAGGCACGCATAGGTGCCTCTCCGCTCTTGGTGTAGTAACGAGCCGTTCTAAATGCAGCCCCGCGAAGGCCGCGCTAGAAGTGCCCTGTCTGCAGCGTCTGTGATGGCTTTCTACAAAGCCAGCTTTGGAAGGAGGCAGCTTAGCGTATTTGCTGGAGAACGGTCACCGTAGCCATTGTCCGCATTTGGAATTTCCAGAAGGTGTATTTTAAGAGCAGAGTGTGCACAAGCTGCTGATTCCCAAGCACGCCAGGTGTGACGTCCCCCACCTTTTAAGTGGTGTGTTTGTGAGCATTTGCTCCCACACTCTCATTGGCCTGCCTTTCGTCCAAGACCGGATGCCCAGGAAGGCAGGCTCCGCAGAGCAACAGAGCTGGCAGCGGTGGCAAGGATGTGTTTGTCCTTAGGAAGTGGAGTCCACTCTTGAGCCTTCTCACCTGTTTGTCAGGAAGAATGGAGGATCTGTGCCCTGTATGCATAGTGGTCAGGACAGCTCAGGTCCTATAGGAGGAATGCTTGTCCTTTTAGTCTGGATGAGGGCCAGGAGACAGGGTTCATTTTTGTGCCAGACTTTCTGATGGCAGAAGCAGCTTGGACCGCTGTGTGTGGCAAAGTGAGCCACTCCCAGCTCACCAGTGACACGGTGGTAGGTACCGAGAGAACATTCAGGGCTCCATATACTGTACTTAGCAGTCAGACTGGGCTCACATTGTTTTGTCTGCACGCCATCCCCCATCGTGGCTTTTCTGCTCAAAGTTAGGGTCTTTGGTGGTCCTGCCCAGATCCAAAGTGACTTCTGAGCTTAACCCCATCCTATGCTGCTCAGGCCCTGGGAGCATCCTTTGGTAGGTTCGTGGTTCGTGGATGGTTCTACTCTTTTGGACACTTGACCGGCTTCTACCTTGAAGGAGTGAGTAGCTATTTGAAAAAGCTACTTGTTGGGGCTGAAATGAACAAGGACACAAAGCCTGCTCAGGTCCCAGCAACTTCGAAGTTTCCAGCAGACATGTTAGCACAGCAAATCCCCCCCCACCCCCACACAATGTCCTCCTGGCCAAACCATCTGTGTCTCCTTGGTCCTCCTGACCAGTACTTTAAAGCTGACCATCAGTCCTGTGTATAGGCCTGGAATCTACCCTCCCCTGAGCTCTCGCCTGTTCCTGCCTCACTCCACATACTGGTGTGGTTTTGGAACGGGGTTGAGGAATAGGGGATGGGGACAAGAACAGGATGTGTCCAAGGAGAGCTGGGGAGGAGACTAGGGGTGGTAACCTTAGCAGGAAGAGGGTTTTTGAAGATGTAAATCAAGCTGAGCTCAATTGAGTGTTCCCTAATGATGCTGTCTCTGCCAGAAAGAGCAGGAGCAACAGAAGCAGAATCAGAGGGATATTGGCACAGGACGAGCAACCCCCAGGGCCTCCACCAAGTGAGCATGTTCCTGCCGAAAACTCATCATTTAGCCTCCAGAACTGTGGGAGGGTCCATCTCTGTTGTTTAAAGCCCCAGCTTGTGGTACTTAGTGATGGTTGGCCCCAGGAAGCTGATACATCCAGTTTCATCCATTCCTAAACACTAATTCACCATTGCAATAAAATACCAACAGACAAAAAGTCCAGAGATAAGGCTATTGTATATTGGATGTTTGAGAATTTGAACAGTCATGGAATAAACCATAGGCGAAAGAACAAAGGGCCATTCTCATGGAGAAGTTCCCAGTTGGGACTGGCTGCAGAAGCATCACCAAGACGGAAGCAAACTGGCAGTAGAAGCCACCAGCACAGGAGTCCTAGTTTGGTTTCTGTTCCTGTGACAAGACACTGACCAAAAGCTGTAGTGGCGTAAATGAATGTAGACAGATTGTAAAAATATATACAGCTTTAATGGAGAAATAGACTTAAGACTACGTCCCGAGCCGCTCGGGGTGGGGCAAAAAAGCCCGACGTGGGGCGCCAGGTGTAGCGGCGTAAATAAATGTAGACAGATTGTAAAAATATATACAACTTTAATGAAAAATAAACGTATAAAACCAGAGGTTCCCACGGAGAACAAAAAAGCAAAAGGGTCGGCTGGGAGCGCACCCACAATCTTTATAAGTAAAAAATATCCTCGGGGGACCCTGCCCCCTGCTAGCAAGGTGATTGGCTGGGTCCCCCCTACAAAAAGCAACTTGGGGAAGGGAAAGATTTGTTTAGTTTTACAGCTTATGGTCCATCAATGTCGGGGAGTCAAGGCAGGAAGTTGAGGCAGGAACCTGGAGTCAGGAACTGAAACAGAGACCATAAGGAATGTGTCTTACTGGCTTGATCCCCTTGGCTTATCCAGCTTGTTTTCTTCCATCAGTCAGGATTACCTGTTCAGGAGTGGCCCCACATGTAATGGACCGGGCCTTCCCACATGAATCATCAATAATGAAAATGTCCACAGGCCAGTAAGAAAGAGGCATTTCTCAATTAAGGTTTCTTCTTTCTAGATGACTTTAACTTATGTCATATTGAAGCAAAACTAATCAACATGACGTCCAGGAGAATGTCAGCAGCCATCAAAAGAAAGAAAGGAGGGCATGGAGCCTGTAAACCAGCTAATCCAAGACTCAGGGAGTCGGGCATGGGGCACACATCTGTGACCAGCCCTTGGATGATGGGGGCAAGAGATCAGGGATTCAAGGCCAGACTCAGCTCGAACACACTTTCAAGGCAAGCTTGGGCTAAGTAAGACCATCTTAAAACAGGCAGAGGAACGAACATACCAGACACTAGGGAGGGAGGGAAGTCTGACATGAAAGGCAACTTCAAGCCAGGGAGGTGAGAGGAAGAGACCAAAACCTGACTGCTGTGTACGTCAGCCCCCCAACAGGGGCCAAGTGGTCAGTGGTTCCCAGAGGCCGCCTCTGTGTAACCAGGAAGGCTGGGGGACTCCCAAGGACCCTCCGATCCTCTGCAGCAGTGGAAGAATGTGCCGAGCGTTGGAGAGTTGGTCTCCGGCTAGGATAATCATGGGAACTGACTCCATTACCTCCATTGCCAGAATTACTCAAGAGACAAGAACAGTAGATTTTAAATACAGATTTTGAGTAATCTATATTCTAGGTGACATGACCTTTGGTGACCTTGGACACATGACACCAGTGAGCCATGTTATTTTAACTTGGGGTAGTTGAGCTCTCATCTGCAGAATGGAGCCAAAAGGAGAGCCTTGTCTGCTCATGTGACAGGAGTGGCGTCTGTAGCTCATTGGGGGTCAAATGGGATCGTTTTAAAAGGAGGCTAGCTTCTTGGGGTTTATGCCTCAGTGATGAGCGGTGAGCATGGAGCAGAATCCAGGAGGGTGAGTCATATTGTTCATGCCAGTTTTACAGTGAAGATGATTAGGTCAAGTGATGGCAGAAATCTTTGAAACAAACTGTGTGACAAACAAGTCCACGTGTCCCTGGTGGGTGTCTGTTTCACATGATGCCAACAATGTCAAATTTCTCTATGAAACAAGATAGGAATCAGTGGGTGGACTTATTAAAATACCAGGTCAGCTAAACTGACACAGACCTTGTGACAGTCGTGTGTGCCGAGGAACAAAGGGTGTAAGCGGTAAGACCGCTCACGGTTGTAAAACTGCGGTATAGAATACAGGGAGATAGCAGATGATTAGTGTGTTAGAGCCCTCAGCATAGTGCTGACGCTGTGGTAATAAAGATCAGAATGAACGAATGAGTAAATAAATAGATAGATAAACAAATAAATAGAAAGATTGTAATAGGCAACAGAGATCTTTTCACAAAACTCACAAAACAGGAATGGCTATTTTGCCATAAAATACCAGGTCTACAACATGTTACATGATGACTAAAAAAGATAAAACATATATACAATAATGTCATGGAGAATATACTTAAGTTAAAATGATTGAACATATTTTTAAAACAGCATATATGTGTGGGTAAGGCTCAGACGAAGCTATAGGTCAATGCATTTTATTTTATATAAGTAGAGGAAATTTTATATGACTGTTTCGTTTTTTAATTAATAAATATATTTGAATATGTATAAAAAGAACAGCAATTTCTCCATACATCTGTTAAGGATCTATAGCCCTTCGTTTTGGATTGACTTATAGGAAGGTATAAAATTCAGTTCTGGGATGGAATATAAGCTACCTATGTCATGGATTTTCTTTTTCTAAATTTATTTCCTAGGGATGGTGTGTGTGTGTGTGTGTGTGTGTGTGTAGGTTCAAGGATAACTTGTGGGAGTTGACTTTCTCCTCCTTGGAGTGCAAGGAGTGCAGATCCTGGGGAATCAAACTCAGGTCGTCAGGCTTGGCAGCAAGCACCTTTACCTGATGCGATATCTAGGGGTCTCACATCACTGTGAGGACATTTTCTGACTTTTCTTTAAAGGAGCTGGATAAGTATATTTGATCTTCAAGGAAACTGTCACTCCCCTTCAGAGTCACACTTGCTCCCTTGTGTCTATCTCTTCACTGTTGTAAGAACAATAATCTTTTTGATCTTCTAAATCATTCTCTATTATGCCTACATCACCAAGGAATGCCAAAAGTCACTGAACTTTTCTGAAGGAAAAGTTACTCGAGAGAGAATTGAATAGTCGAGAGTATTTTGCATTGATGGATCCCCAGCCACGTTTGAAATGGTCAGTTGTCACCTGATTTGTGCCTTTGAGGAGTCCTCTTTAATAAATGACAAAGCTCTCTTCAAAGTGCAGGGAGCAAGTCCCCAGGTGCACATGTGGAGAACAGCTATTTCTGTCCCCGAGGTTCCAGGTACACATCCCTGAGCCTGGAAGCTTTGTTCTCAGAATTCACGCTGTCATCAAGAGGACTCAACACAAATACCCCTGTGGGCTGGCCCATGGCTCCATTGTGACTTCAAGCAACTGCAATTGCCTATCATGGCGTCAACCCCTGGCCTCTTTCTGGGTGTGGGATACCTGTTTCCTGCCTGTTTTCCTCCTGGAGTAGGCTCCACCCTTCCAACCAACCAACTCCATGTTTCTGTACACCCCACAGCCTGTACCGCTCTCACGCCCCGGCCTGGTTTCCTGCATTCACACATGACACGATAATCTTCTGTGTGATGTCCCCTGTTGGAACATTAGCTTTCCATGGATCTCCATGATCTCTGCGGATCAGGGTGTTGATGTATCTAGCCTGTAGCTCTTAGGGGATCTTAGGGCTGTCTTACAGAAAGACTTTAGGTGCTCTAAAAGTCCTTGAAATTGTAGGCAGTTTGTGTCCTGTTGCCTCCCAGCGGTTTATCTGTAGATCAGGCTGGCCTCGAACTCGCAGAGATCCACCTATCTCTGCCTCCTGAGTAAAGACGTGCTCCACCATCACCCGGCTAGCAGGGGTATATTCTATGGTTTCTTTAGTCCTGATGACACCTGCCCCCCCCCCCCAGGACTGATTATACCAGCAAGGGGGTCCTTTCCTTTGTAGTGCTTGGTTTTAGCTTATCACCAGGCATACCTGTGAGAGCCAAATGGAAGCTTATCTCGGACATGTGAAAAAAAGCCTTCATATTAAAAAAAGGTGGCCTGTGGGGCGGGGGGATTGAGCCCTCTTAATAGGCACCATCCTTATACCAATGCCCAGCGTGGACTAAACCCTTGCAGGAGCACACAGAGGGCAGAACAAGAAGCAGGAAGGCATCCAGGCTTTATTCTTCCAGGGTCACCACTTTTACCAGCCTGTGGGGATTCACTTCAACCTATGAAATTCAAACATCTTATTGGTTAAGCACCATAGACTTCAAGCAGAGGTATAGCATTAATGAGGGCGGTAGTGTAGAGTTAGCACTGCATGACCGAATGGTTCTCCCTCCAAAGGCTGCAGATGTCTGTGGGTGTTCAGTTAGATGCTGACGGATTGGTGGACACACTAAGAATCCAGGGGCAGACCTCTACGTCAAGGGCCAGGCAGAGAAGGCTGGGGTGGAAGAACTTACCAGGCCTCTGGTGGGTGTTGCCTAACTGGGGTATGTGCTATGCCCACACTCGAGTTTGCTGTTCAGCCCAGCCAGGCACAGGAAAGAGGCGGGGATGTCAGAGCGCACGGAGGAGGGGGCTTGGGGTGTTGCACTGAGAATCCAGCTGTCCCCTGACTAGGATGTCCAAGGACTCAGTGGTGGGGACGAAGGTCCTGCCCACCTCAACAAGAGCACAAGGACAAATGGACTTTGCTGACAGACATGCCAGTGACCTGTAGTTTTGAAACAGGCTCGGAAACTATGTCCATACTATTAGAAATTGCCGGGTCAGCAGCGAAGCCTCCATGGACAGTGAGGTGCAGATGCATTCACACTGCTTACTTATTTTCCCTACCTCTGCCTTCTAATCAGGAAGCTCACCACCTTCTCCCCTGCTCCCACCCACGGGCACACACCCCATGAGAGAGGCTCGGCTCCTTTTGATACAAGTTTATTCAAACGTCACCCTCTGAGTCTGGGCTGTGTGTTCTTCAGGGATTGGCAAGACACTCTGTGCTGTTGGTGGGCTGTCATCTGATGCCAGGGAGACCTTGAGAGCTTGGGGAATGCTTCCCACCTGTGGGTGGGGCAAGCTCTTCCTCAGAGGGACCAGATGAACATCTATCAGACGCAAAATGAAGGAGTGCAACGTGTATGCAGTGCGGTCCAGGATCAAACCTCACTGTGGGGTTTCGAATTGGCTCTGTTCCTTCAGTGTGTTTGGGATAGTGGGTGTGGCTGGCCTGCTCTTCTCTCCTGTGTGATTGGATGGTCTTGACAGAGGTCACATCCAGGCCCCAGGAAGCCTGCAGTTCAAGCACAGGGTACAGGAAAAGGTCTACAGGCAAAGAATAGGGGCTGTCAAACCAGGGGCTCAGCCTCCTAGGAGACAAGCTGCCGGGCGTGAGAGACGGTAGACTCTGTAGAGTTTGCAGAGTTTCCATCTTACAAAAGGAGAGGAATGAGGCCTGGATGAGAGAAGAGGCTGAGCAAGGGCCCAGGGTCAACCTGCAACCCGTGACCCTGCACCCCATTTCCCCTGTGGCGGCAGTTTGTACTCTGCCATCTATGTGCTGCGGCCTGAGAGCTCGCTGTGCTTTTGTCTCTGGACCCTTGGAGAGACCTCTGCCAGAGCAGCTGTGTGCTCAGAGCCAGTGGCTGGGGGCAGGGTGGAAATCACCTGACTTGACTAGCTTGAAGTGAAGCAGATGGCACTTCTGACTCACTGGACGTGGCTGAAGGACATGACCCTTCCTGTGGGCCTTGCTCTTGGGAAAGGAAGTCTTCGGAAGTTTGTAGCAACTGAATAAATCTTGTCCCTTTGATAAGCGGGCTCCCCATTTGGCTGGCATGTGGAGAAAGCGCCACACTTCCTCTGATTGTCTCAGCTGATTGAGCTCCAGGGTGTATGACTTGATAACTCATTCCTGGGGAGCTCTGGCGGAAGCGAAGGCCCAGGCAGAGAGCCCGAGTGCCTCAGCATGCAGGCCCACACGCAGAGCCCCAGCCTAGGCCCGCGGCTGCCTGGTTATTCTTGGAAGTTATTTTGATCTGCTGGTCCTACCATGGTTCAGGTTTCTGAGCCCAGCCCTAGAGCTGGGGAAGCTGAGGGTGAGGTGATCCATTGTAATTATAGACTGCTGCTCACAGGGAGGAGGCGCGCCAAGGCTCTGGAGGCCCACGTGGGCTCCATGATGCCCCCAGCACGACCTGCGCCACCCCATAACAGGTGCCGCATCCCAGTCTGCGCCACGTGGGATGTGGTCAGGCTGGACCCTGTGCTTCTGGGAGGGTCTCCATCAGCTCCAGGGAGCAGAAGTGACTCCTGTAGGCAGACTCATGAGACCCACAGGGGAGAGGGAAGGGAAGACTCCCTAGAGCTCTGGTGCTGTGCCGGAAGGATGCTCTCTCATGTAGCTGAGGGCGAAGAGGTGACCAACCCGGGAGCTGAAGTTCCTCGGTAGGGACAGCTGCTCTTTGCATCTTTTAGGCACCCACCCAGGCCTACTTTTAACTCTAAAAGTTGAATAATTTGTTGTTGCTGTTGTTAGAGACGTCATGTTTGCTAGGTGGGCATAAATGACCGTAGCCTGGTGGTCTGAATGGCAGAGATATACTGCTTTGCTGTGGGCATTCTGGAAGTTTGAGGTCATAGCTGCCAGGTGGCTCCCTGCCCAGGCTGGATGGGGGGAATCTGCCCTGCTGCCACTGTCAACCAGCTCCTGGTGGTGACTGGCATCCTTCTGTCCCTCAGCATGTAGCAACAACCCAGTCTCTTCCTTCATCTTCACACACACACCTTCCCTGTGTGAAAGGGACCCAGTCACAATGGATGATGGTCTCTGCGCCCCAGCAGCACTCACTCCAACTTGCTGATGACAGTGACGCCTTCCTTTCCGAGCGGGTCTAGCTCAACAAGGCCACATTCTAAGGTACAAGTTGGGTAGGGACCAGGACCATGTGGGTCCTGCAGGGAGACAGTTGAGCCTGTGACAGATGGGGACTATATGGACTATAGCAAGCTGGAAAACCGCAACAAGCAAATATCAAAGGAGTGAACCTTATTTCTGCCTTTCAGACTGACACAATGGATGACTTAGGGCACACACTTCTGGGAATGTACCTCAGGACTGCAAGATTTCTGGTTCACTGATCTTTGCTTTTCCATTTTACTGATGTTTTCTTATCAATACCTCATTTATGGTTTTCACGGCAGCTTTGTTTAAAGAAAAAAAGTGGATCCAGGGTTCTTCCTTGTGAGGGGTCACGGAGTCCCTAAGGAGCCTTTCTCCAGTGTGCCCATTTCTATGGCATGGAGACCCACTCTGGATCTCCACGGTACACTGCATGACATTCTACACCCGAAATTTGCCACTCTGTCTTATGACATTGTTTGGCTTGTTTCGGTCCCTTGTATTGCCTGTGAGCCAAGGCTTGCTGCTAAGCCTCCATTTGCTCCGAGGTAAGCCTAATTTGGATGGCAAGCATTGCTGGTATACCCGAGAGTCCTGGGACAGAAAAGGAGGAAGAACATTTGCTTCGCCCGTGGCAGGCCTTGCTCAGGCTGGAGGGTTCCTGCCTCACTAGCAAGCAGGAGCTGATGTTGGAGACGGCCCCTGGTGACACTGATGCTTTCCACTGTGAACGCTTCTGATGGCCGAGGGGGAACTTGCCCCTTCTGGTGGCAGCTGCTGTGGGGGAGGAAGTGCAACAGGGTCAGCTGAGACGTGCCTGGAACCACAGTCTCGAGACACTTGGTTCTGAGAAGTCCTTGCATTCCTGACATCCATGTGGTTTGATGGGCACATGCGCTCCAGCACACATAGGCCTCCAAGGCCTGGCTCTCCTTCCTTAGACTCTTGGACATTGAGTCAGCTGTGCTCATTGCCTTCCAGGGAAGTACAGGGCTGTCTTCTCCGGCGCGCGCACATGCGTGTGTGTGTGTGTGTGTGTGTGTGTATGTGCATGTGTGTGCATGTGTGTGTGCACGTGTGTATATATGTGCGTATGTGTGTGCATGTGTGTGCGTGCGCGCGTGTGTGTATGTGCGTGTGTGCGTGTGTGTGTGTGTGTGCATGTGCGTACACGCACACAGAAACTAGGGAGTCACATCAGGCGTCTTTCTGAATCTCTCTCCCTTTTATTTGTGGGGTCAAGGTCTCTCGCTGAAGCTGAGCTCACTGATCAGCTGGACAATGGGCTCCAGAGCTCCTTCTGTCTCTGCCCTGCTGGGGTTTCAGATGTGTGCGACTAGCAATGTGTGACTCCCCCATAGGGGTTGGGAATCCAAACTCAGGTGCTTGTGCTTCTGTGGCAGACACTGTGGTGACAGAGCTACCTCCCTGGACCCACTCGCTGACTTTTAAAAACACACATTTAGTCTTTCATAATTCATATTCTATCCAGCTTCAGGATGCTCCCATAAGCTCCCTACATTCTTCATGCCCCTCCCCAGCTGATCGTTGTCCACCTACAGTTCCAGGACAGACGGGGAACTTTTTTCTTTGTTTTCTGTCTTCTCTCTTCCCTCCTTCCTCTCTCTTCGTTCATTCCTTCCTTTTATTTCTTTAGACAGAGTCTCACTATACAAGCCAGGTTGCCCTCAAAGCCCTGATCCTCCTGCCTAGCCTCCATGTAGACAAATAATCTATAAAGCCTCCTGAGTTTTATTTCTCTACCTGGATTATTCTGTCTCTCTTGGAACTCTGTGTGGCTGGAATGAACTGCACCGTCTCTCCCTCCCATTCAGGGCAGTTCTGGGTTTCGTCTAGAGTAAGCCCCCGCTGTTTATGTTGAGGTGAGCTGCTTAGTATCCCTGTCACCCCCACAGACTTCTGGTGAGTCTTGTCACGCACAGTGGGTGGGTGCCGCTGGTTTGTCCTGTGTCTGCATGGCCTCTAAGAGGGTACTGGCCATCAGGGTACGGGATGCAGGACAGACCCTCTCTCTAGTGAGCGGGCCTTGTAGACTGATGGGAGGGGAGAGAGGTTTGAGTGGGTGTCAGTGAGAATGGGGACAACTTTGCACTGACGCCTGCTTTAGTGGAAGTTCCTTGGAGGCAGCTCTGACAGCTTACCACAGAGAATATTACAAAACCAGGAGCCACCCCACAGCAGCTCACGCCCTGGTTTTGTACAGCTTGGCACCTGCTCTCCCGGGCCTACCTGGCAGTGACTGAGAATTAAAGAAATCCCATACTGTTTTTATTGTGGTGGCATTTGTCCTCTTCTGGGCCCTTCTGCCCAGTCCCACTGACAAAAAAAAAAAAGTATTCCTTTTCTTACGGCCACTCCTCTTGCTGTGATGATGGGTAATCTTTTATTTTGTAAACTTGCAAGGTGGCCAGGAACTTTACTGAGCATCTTTGGCACATAGCACAGAGAAAGAAGGAAAAAGAAGTGATTACATAGGATACAAACGGCCAGAGGAATCGAGGGCTGGGGAGGGGCAGGGGAAGGGCCTTGCAGCTGGCTCCAACTTCTCCCCACCTCCTCCAGGGTGTGTGGGAAGCTGAGGTCTCTCTCCCACCCCTCCCACATTAGCCCCAAGTGCAATGTTAGCACACTCGCTAAGGAAAGTGAACCATAGTGGAACTGTGCTATGAGCCCAGGAAGGGTATGGATGTCACATGGTCTGTGTCAGTGCCGTAAAGCTTCCTTCCACTGCTTGTCTCACTCTAGGCTGCAATGATTTGCTTCTCTATGATGAGGGACTGTCACAGGGCCTTTCTCAAACTTGAAAGTGACTTCCCAAAGCCACAGGCCCAATCTTTGTCTGTGTGTGTGTGTGTGTGAGAGAGAGAGAGAGAGAGAGAGAGAGAGAGAGAGAGAGAGAGAGAGAGAGAGAAAGGAGGAGGGGGGAAGGAGAAGGAGGAAGAAAGGAAGGAAGGAAGGGAGGCAGACAAGCAGGCAGGCAATGGGTAAGCTATCCCAGTGAGATCCCTGCTTCAGAGGTCGCCAGGGACAGAGCCTGGACACTGGGGTATGTGAAGATCAGGCCAGAGAGGATTAGAGAGAGAAAAGCCTCATGGATGACAAAGTCCAGGAAGACAAAGGCGAGCCCCTGTGTGACGGCCATGGCAAGCATCCTTCCAGCAGAGAGGGGCTGTGGGAAAGCCCTGATGTCCTGGCCCCCGTCAGTGCTGGTGAAAGCAGTCCCTGGCAGCAGTGCCCCAGGAACTCCAGGAGGGCTGCAGCCTGGCACACGGTGCTGCTCACCCTGGCCACACTTGGGAACTCTGAGTTCCCAGGCCCCGGCAAACAACCTTGGGCAGAATCCCACTTCCTCTCTGAGAAAAGCTTTGGCGCAGGCAGTAGGGAGGAGCCGTGCATCTCTGAGGGATGAACTCCCCCAAGAGTGCCCCAGATTGAGGTCATTCTGGCTGTGTTTGTTCCCTTCCAAAGGCCCATGGAGGCAGACAGAGAGGAGGAGGGAAGAAGGGATCATTACCTCCAGGCTCTTCCTAACATAGATTCAATGGCAGAACTTTATCAATTTGGAGGGGAGAAATTGATGTCCAATGAGCTTAAGATACCTGGCCCAGAACTCCTGACTGCATGATGTCCAAATTCTAGTTCAGGATGAGTCCCCCAAACGCATGGGTGGAAAAGATCCCAGAGGTGGGATCCAGAAGAACCCAGAGCCAGTAGAGTGTTCTCTTGTGAGGCTGGAGGGAGGGCCAAGAGCATGTGTTCTTGTGGAAGATGCAGGTTCCATTCCCTATGCCTAAAGGATGACTGCCAACCCTCAATAACCCCAGTTCCAGAGGGTTCAGTGCCTTCTACTGACCTCCACCGGGCACACATATGTGCACAGATATACATGCAAGCAGAATACTCACCCATATGAAATAACATAACTGAAAATAAAACTTAAAAGAAGAGGGCTCTCTCGTTCTGAACCCCATGAGGAAAGGGCTGCTAAGGTCAGTTTTGGGGTGGTGGTGAGGGAGGAATTTATCAAGACTCCCAACACCGAGATGATGGATATGCTCATGACCTTAGCACAGTCCCTCTTGAGCTGTCACTCTGTGTGCCATTTACATGTATGCATGTGTGTGAAGGCACAGAAAAGGGATGGGCAGTGTGGGAGGGCACAGCACTCTTTGTTGCTTTTTGGCCAAGGCCTTTGGTCAACTGCTATCCATGGTCTATCCATTTCTTGTAGTGTAGGATGCCCTGCACGGACTTGTAGCATTTCAGGGAATTAAGGGAGTCTGAGTGTCTGTTGGCCAGCTCCCCATGACTGCTGACTTTTTTAGACCCTTCTGGAGATGGAGAGGCCTCTGGCACCTGGGCTGGCAGTCAGGTTGGGAGCTGGGCTGACATGTCACCCAGAATCCTGAATGTTTACCAGTTCCTGGTGGGATGTCATTTCACGGAGTGTGTAGAACTGGAAACCGCATCTACCGACATCTCTGAATAAGCCGAGGCTGTGTACCTGGAGGTAGGGCATGCCTAGGAGCTGCCAGGGTAGGTATCAATGGTATTACATGACCTTGAGCAAATGGTTTCATTTCTCTGACTGTCCCCTCAGCTGTGCCCCACCTCCAGGGCTGTGACCAGCGATCACAGTGCTCACCCCAAAGTGCCTGGAACCTCTTGCTGACTGGCAGTTACCTCACCCAACCTTCACTCCTGTGCCCCTTGACTCTTCCTGACCCCCTTTCACGGCTCTTCCCTCAACCCCCAGGCAGTCACATGAGCAGCCAGAGTGTTCTATCTGAGCAGGAGACAATAGGGGGCTGTAGACCAGGACCTGGTGATGCTGGGTAAGAATCAGGGATCTGCCAGACAGTATGGGCCAGCAAGCTATGCCCCCTTTCTTCTACATGGTGGCCACCACCCCTGGAACAAGTATTTCTGGTGAAGAAGGCACTGCCAGGCCTGGTTTTGGTGACCTTCTCACCTTATTCCTCCATGCCCTGGATGGATGGCATGCTCAGTGACCTTGGATAAGGTAAGTGGTGTTAGCAGAAGCTTCCAGAGGAAGATGAAAGCAGAGCTGGGGAGATGGTTCAGTGGGGTGTGAGGGCCCCAGTTCAGATCAGATGCAAAGGTCGGATGTGGCGGTAAGTAACATCTGCAACCCCGGGAATCCTACAGCAAGATGGAAGAGGAAGCAAGGGACTCTGGGAAGCCTGGGAGACAGCCAGTCTGATATACCAAGTGGCAAGTAATGGTAGACCCTGTCTCAAACAAGGAAGAAGGTGAGGGTGACACCCCAAGTTGATCCGTGACTTCCACATGGGGGCCTGGCGCGCACGCGCGCTTGCGCACACACACACTACAGCAAGGAACACAGCTGTAATTAAACCCTAGTTTTACCCTTCACCCTGGTTTATGACTGTGGTTCTTGGGAAGCTGGCATGTTTATCCATCCCTCAGTCAGGTTTAGGGGCAGGCTGAGGTTAGACATGTTGAGGGCGGGAGAGTTGGAGTGGGGGAGGCTGAGCCTCTCTGGAGGTGAACCAAGTTGAGCTGAGCTGACAGTCTCACCAGCAAAACGCTGAGGAAACAAACTCCAAAGTGATGGAGGCCGTGTTTGCTAGGGCTAAAAATAGACATTCCCTGGAGTTCTGTAGTAACACCAAAATCGCTTCACGGATGTGTAATGTGGAAAAAAAAATTATTTTTCATGCCTTGGTCTTCTCAGCCGTAAACAAACAGGGTTTGCCATCCGTGGTCAGCATCTTAACACACTGTGTGGAGCGACCTGGCACAGTGGCCCGTCAGTCACTCAAATCCAACCGTGACCACGTTGATGGCAATGTGTTCTAAGATGAACAGAGATTTCAGAGAGTGTCTAATTTCTATTTTTGCTTATTTTTATATAATGTGTTTACCTTTTACATACATAATCTGTTCTGTTATATGTTCTGAACACCGTCTGCTGAGAAATAAAATCTGAGCCGTGATTTAAGTGATTTTCACAGAACACTGTCTTCTCAATGCTTTCTTTGCAGTTTTTGCATAGGGAAACAGGCCGGGAGCGCCGTGCTAACCTTGTCATGGCCCACTGTGGATGTAGGCAGAGTTGCAGTTTAAAGCTTGGCCTTGACCCTAACCTTCACTAAACGATTCTGTTCATCATCTCCTGCAGTGATATTTCACTTGTGTTTTAATAAATAAAGCTTACCTGAAGATCAAAACATAAAACAATCACACTAGTCATTCATACAAATCAGGCAGTAGTGGTACACACCTTTAATCCCAGCAACCATACTCAGCCATAGAGGCCTAGTGTAGGGCCCGTGTCTACCCCTGCTCTTGGGGTTCATCTTGAGGACAGTTTCTGGTCAGCCAGCTAAAACATCCTGTTTGTTCCTGTGCTCCCTCTGCCCCTCCTGGTGATTAGCTGTAGGGCATTGTTTACTCCATCTTGGGTGTGGCATTTTCCCACCTGCCTGGGGTGAATTCCTTGTGCAGCAGCTAGGTATTTAAGGATTTCCCCAAGGTTGAATAAATGACTTAGGCTGATCTCCTTTCAAATGACCAGGGTCTCTTGTGTGTTCTTTCAATCTCCAGGCCCTTGCCCAGCTCACTACGGTAGTGTGGTGCGCGAACGGTACCACGGGGGTAACACAGAATCGGTGTTACAGCCTGGCCCTGGCGGTGGTGGTGCATGCCTTTAATCTCAGCGCTAGAGAGGCAAGGTGGATGAGACAGGAACTCGCTCTCTTTTGGTCTCAAGATTTGGTAGAGGTAAAAGGTCTCTCTAGAGGCTGGCTGCTTTCCTTTTCTGATTTTCAGCTTGAACCCCA
Source organism: Chionomys nivalis (assembly GCF_950005125.1). Lineage (NCBI taxonomy): Eukaryota > Metazoa > Chordata > Mammalia > Rodentia > Cricetidae > Chionomys > Chionomys nivalis. The sequence continues at coordinate 8,560,741 of NC_080087.1, forward strand.
GTATCTGGGTTTTTATTATTTGTGCAACAACCTCAGACTTGGTTCCCGGAACCAACTTCATCCTTCCACTTGGGGTTTAGCTGCTTCAGTGCGTCCACAGTCACTGTGCCACCAAGCCCTTAGCTACATCCGCAAGCAACCAGTAAGCCCCCGGCGATTTGTGTTCACTTCCTTCATGGCCCTGCCATGAGTAAGAAGCCTGGACTCATATTTTAACACTTTTTTTTGGATCAACGCTACAGTATTTTCTCTAGTGTGCTTGCAACCCCCATCTACCTCGTCCATACTTGTCTGTGTGTTAGGGTACCCTCAGAGCTCTGCCATGGCCACAGGAGCAAGAAAGTAAGGCACACAGCCTCCTTCTGTGAGCTATGTGGTAGCCTCTGCGGCTGCTGGGAGAAGTCTCTGCAGATCCCCAGTAGATACTTTATAGAGGGAAAGCTTTTCCCTAGTGGGGCTCCTTGACCTCGCTTGTGAGACTCCGTTGTGTATGTCAGGTAGGCGGCCTTGGAAGTCCTGGGGTCACTAGTCACAGTTTAAGCTAATCTGAAGGCCTTACTCTGTGTTTCTGCAGTGAAGCTACAAATTGAGGGGAAAATCCCTTCAGCAGGATGTAGTCTCTCTCACACACATGCATGTACACACATACACACATACACATATACACAGGGACGGGGGCAGAGAGCGCACACAAAGGCTCACCACATAGCAAGAGTGGGGTGAAGACTGCCACCCCCTCAGAATACTTGCCCATTGGGCTCTTTCTAAACTGAAAACATTCTTTTAATATGGAGAATCCCTTGGAGGGCCATGAAAACCCTGGTCCTATGACATATTACCCACCCCCTACCCCCCGCCCAAATGGCACCTACTGAAGGGTTATTAAAATTTTACCTTTTTGTCAATAAAGCTCTTTATGAGACATTTTTCTGGCTGCATTTTAATGCAGCATCCCCTGCCCCAGATGCATGAGAGAGGAGACAGAAAGGCCATTTAAAGCCCTGGTCTTAGAATGGCCCTATTATGCTTCTCACTGAATCTAGTGCCACACGAGCTCTGCTCTGCATGGCCACAGTTTTAGCCGTAGGTTACTTCCACTAACCGGCCGGGACACTGAATCTGCAGTAGACAGGATATAGGAGACATCTTCCTTAGGGAGAGTGGGCATTTGCTGAAAGAAGCCTCACGAGCCCGCCTTTTAGCTGATCTGAAATCTTTGAGCTTTGAATATTTGCTAGAAATTTCCCTTTCTGTATTAAAGGAATCGATTCTCTCTTTTTTTTAAAGTTTTTTTTTTTTTTTCAAGTATAAAGGCGACAATCACATGGATATTTGGGAACGCTGAAGAGCCTCGAGACCTCTGAGACTTCTCTGGTCTTGATAACACTCAACAACAAAGACAACTGGTTCTTGCCAATGGCCTTGGTGCTGAATTGCTTAATTTTCTTCCTCTGGACCAAGGACAGCACAGTTATCTCCCACCAAAGGGACGTCGACACTCCACCGTCCCTAAGATCGCAACACTCGTGTTACCTGAGAGCTTGTTCTTAGTGGAGGCGGCAGGCGTGGCCAGGCTGGCTCATGGCATCGCTGGAGAATCTGGCTTGAAGAGCAGCGGCTTTCAATTTGCCAGGACCTTGCAAAGGGCTGGGAGTTGATGTCTGAAAGCCTGGGCTTGGAACGGTGACTTACAAACCTCAGGGTGCATCACAGTCGTGTGGCAGAGTGACAGGCCCTGAATGGAGGCTGAGACACAGCCGTCCAGCCAGGGCCCCAAGGATGTGCTTTCCACCCCAGCTCTCAGGCCTTCCTGCCTTCGCCAGTGCAACTCTGCTTGTCCAAGGTGTTAGGACACAACAGCACCTTCTTTTTGGTTGCTATAGGGATATGTACTGGAATATTTGAGGCTGTTTTCCTGGAAGAGGAACACGCATATGACTGGGACCTATTGGGCTGATGTATCCTGGTTGCAGCAGGAGTCTGCAGAGGAATTGATACAGTTCCCCAGAGGAAGGGTGGGGAGGGAGGTAGACATCCAGTCAGACTCGGGAGGAGACAGTGAGCTTGATACAATGCTTATGTCCTACCTAGGGAAGGGCCAGGTGGGCCTATGTGTATGTGTGGGTGTGTGTGCATGTGTGCACCTTCAGAAAACATTTAAAAACATTCCCCTTTGACAGTGTGCTATTTGCCTCTGAATAGCAGCGGGACCAGACTGTACTTTCCGGTTCATTCTTCAGAGTCTGACAGTAGATTGGTAGGTGTCCCTCTTCAGGACTTCACAGAGTGAATGTTCTCTGAGTCACAAGCACAGACTGGGATGGCCTTTGTGTTTGACTGAACAACAAACTGTCCATGTTGCTGGGTAGCAACCTTAGTCATTTGTTCAGCAAATGTCGCACGAAGGAGGAACATGGCCTAAGCCTGCCATGTGTGAAGTCCAGTCCCTGTTCTCACTGAGCTGGTAGATGCATGAGTAAATAAACAACAGCCGTGACCAGACATTTCCATAGTCAGACACTTTCTACCACCATGACCAGACACTTCTCACCACATGGCCAGACACTTCCCACTGCACGACCAGACACTTCCTACCACCATGGCCAGACACTTCCATAGTCAGACACTTCTCACCACCATCACCAGACACTTCTCACCACATGGCCAGACACTTCCCACTGCATGACCAGACACTTCCCACCACCATGGCCAGACACTTCCCACCACATAACCAGGCACTTCCCACCACTGTGACCAGACACTTCCCACCACCGTGGCCAGACACTTCCCACCATCGTGGCCAGACACTTCTGCTTTGTAAGCACAGCACCACCATGGCCAGACACTTCCCACCACATAACCAGGCACTTCCCACCACTGTGACCAGACACTTCCCACCACCGTGGCCAGACACTTCTGCTTTGTAAGCACAGCAATTGAGTGGGCAAAGTGAGAGCAGAGGGGCCGCAAATAGGGAAGGGACATTTAGGTGAGATTAGAATGAGGTCAGGAAAAGAGGGGCAGAGCATACACCTGGCCAAGGCATTGCAATGGAACCGGGGATCCCACTGAACCCTTAAACAAAAGCCTTTTTGTGTGTGATTCTCATGTAAACAAGCAGGTAGATGCTATGGAGTCTGTTTTGACAAGTGGCTATCATTTTAGAAGATTTACATAATTTGCTGGCATGGTATAGAGGACAAAGACTTCACAGTCAGAAACCATGACTTGCTTCAAGCTATAGAGCTCCTGAAACAAACAGGCTTGGTGTAGTCCTCATCCCCATGTCTCCTGTTGCTTCCCTTAAGAAGTGGGACACCTGGATGCAGGTGTTCCAATCCATAGAACACAGGGATAAGTTAGAGACAAATCAACAAACCCTTCACTAACAGACCAGAGCTCACTACACCACACACGCTGAAAGGAAGACATGTCCCCCTTGGGGGTCTAATGCCCAGTAACAGCTCTCTCTCTCTCACTCTCTCTCTCAGCTCTCTGTCTCAGCTCTTTCTCTCTCACACGCTCTTTGTGTATCTGTTTTTCTGCCTGCCTGCCTTTCTGCCTCTCTCTGTCTCTGTCTTTGTCTCTCTCTGTCTATGTGTCTCTGTTTTTCTCTCTGGGTCTCCGCTTGTAATAAAACCCAATGCCTCCATGTTACGCCTTTCGCTCTTAATTTCCTTGGAAACGGTTCGGACTTGCCTTGGGGTAGGGTCAGAAAAAGCAGGCCATTCCTAGTTCTATACACAATATGTGGCTAAGTTTAGTTTTGCTTTTTAATCTCTAGATAACAAAGTCCTGTCTCTGTGCGTAGCTTGGTCCTCTGAAAAACTGCTTCACTGTGAGGTGATTTCCATCTCTGGGTAGGAAGTGCTGTCTTGCCTGAGGGGTGTTCTGGTGTATGTTGCTCTGTTGGGGCAGATGGGAGTCACTCTTCATACACTGTTTGTCTTCAAGATGTCCGCAGTGAGCACCCAACTCATGGATATGTAGAGCTAACTTCCGATGTGGGTCACTTTCCTACAGACAGGCCAATCTGCACTTGGCCGTGGAGGGCACAAGGGGCTCAGCCAGGCTAAGGAATTTTCCCAGGGCGGCACAGCTAATGAGTAACAGTGCCGGGTGATGAAGTCAGAGCTCTTGGCCAGTCTTCCTGCTTGAAATCAGGCAGTTTTTACATGTGTGCCAGGGTGAAAGGGTAGAGCCTGTAAGACCTTAGGAGGCACCAGCACACTGTAGTCTTCTTAACTAACAGTATCACAGACTCTGGGGGCTCCTTGCGTTACATGGGCAATGCCAGGACCACAGCTTTGCTTGTCACTAGACCTGCAGTTATGCCTTCCAAATACCTACAAGTACCTTTGTCCTCACCTGGACCTGGTCTCTCTCTCCCCTCAGTGAGCTCCTAGAAGCAGGTGGCGGTACCCCAAAGCTAGACCCTGTCCCTGGCTGGTCCCAGGAAATGAACGATAAATTCTCTTGAAGAACTGGGTCTTTACTTTAGGAATCAGGAAGCCTTAAATAATTAGTACTAAAGATGAGGCCAGAGAGCACTGAGAGCAGGAACACAAGACCTTTCCCCACTTTTATGCAGAGATTGCGCTTTGCTTCAGAAGCGAGATACTCGAGGCTTGGCGTGTCTGGGAGGTGAAGCCATTTCTCAGGTGTGCAGCCCTTGCTACTGCTTTATGAAGTTTTCTGGGCTGGGTTTCAAGTGCCCCGAGCTTCCTGCCTGGCATGTCTGAGCAGCCATGACCCAAGGCTGACTGCTTTCCGGTTTCTCTTTGCTTTGCAATTTTTTTCTTTCTCTGCTGAATGAGAAAGTACATGTCCTTTGTCTTTTCTCTACTCAAAATTTCAAAATCCTGCCATCAGGCCCACAGAGTGAAACCGTGAGAACTGGGCAACCAAGAGGAAGCAGGGGTCAGGGAAGAATTGCTAGGGGCGACATCGATCCTTTCCAAGGGCCATTAAGAGGCACACAGCCATGTTCAGGGATGATGAAAAGCCCCAAACAAACTGCGGGGCAACATCTTGTCAACAGCACACCTAGCCTTGGGACGCCGTGAGATGTACAGCGGCATCCCTGCAATGGTGGAGCACGGAGTCCAGCCAGCTCTCTTTAGAACTGTGTTGCAAACGTAACATCTCACACCTAACCCTGACTCCAGACCCTCCCCAGACTTCTCACCTGCACCCAGATATGAACTGCAAAGAAGCCCAGATCACTAGTTGGCCAGAAACATTAATTACAGTTATAGCTGAGGTTATAACAGGCTGTGAAAATCTCCTGCTATAATTGGAATATAGATTCAACAGCTTTATCAAATGTCAAAGCGTATTATTCCACACAGCTGCTGGAGATGCACCGCTCAAGTGATGCTTCTCTTCCCTGACAAACACCTATTAAGCAGTCAGCACAAATTCTTCCTTACGGCCCCAGATATCACCCTCAGGGCAGGCAGACACAGCACAGCAATTGCTGAATCGCATATGAAAATTATAGTTTTATTGTCTCTACAACTGAAGGTTTAACTCGGACCCCTGCCTCCATCTGAGCTGGATAAAGAAGCAATTCTCCTTGTGGAAAAATAAGCACAGTACACTATTGTAATCTAAGAAACAGGCACTATTTATGTATCGGAAAGCCTCGCTCTCAATAGGGCTAACAGTCATAGGGCCCAGAAGCCGCTATGTTTGCAGCTGCAGATAAAGAGCTGTAGAAGCCACAAGTAACGAGATGCTAGGAGCAGCAGAGAGAGATAATTGTGGCACCAGGGAGAACCCCTCCCCCAGCTGCCCTGTCAGTTCAGCAAGCACGACTCGTAGGTGGGTACCATGTACTTGATGTTGATGAAGGCATCCTCCCCTCCGTAACGCTCGAAGGCTTCCAGGGTCTCCTGGATCAAGTCGCCGATGTTCTCCCTCTTCTGCTGGCTGTAGTCAATGCCGTCCCCGGAGTTCACTGGTTCAGGTAAACAGACAAAGAGGCAGTTATTTCTGTGTCGTGTCCTGAGAGCCCTACCCCACAGGTCAGGCATTTCCCGAGGGCATGTTAGGAGACACCAACAGGTGATGGTTTCACACTGTCTCGCTGAAACTGGAGGCTGGTGGAAACTCCACCAAAACACCAAATCTCAGGTGATGCTAATGCCATGCCTGAGAGCCTGCGGCAGGAGGATCACCATGAATTTGAGGTTAACCTTGACCAATAAGACCCCTTCTTTTAAAAAGTCAGCCAACCAACCAACCAACCAACCAACCAACCAACTGACCAACCAACCCATTAAAGAAATGGCAAGAGAAAACACCAAATCCCAGAGCTTAGCTGGTGAAAATCAACCTAAAATAAAAAAACAAATGTGAGAGAATCATGTCATGAGTCCCCTTTCCAGTCAGAAGAACTCTTTGTCACTGATCAGAGTGTTCCCTTGGGCCTTGGCTTTGTTCAGCACAAACAGAGGGTTGGACCGGGCAGGTAGCTCCATGAGGCTCACAATGAACAAGAGAAAGTTATACCCCCATGTCTCCACTACTTTGTGTACATGGCAAAGTCTTGCTTGGAGAATTACTTCCAATACTTTGCTGTGGCTGTTCCTGAATGACGTGAGATATTTGGCGACCCATCTTAGGGTCGTGACGGGCCAGGACGTTAGTGTTGCTGCCAGTGCTGGAGCTTGCAAGTTCAGGAAGCCTGACTGCAGCCCAGACTCTCACTGCCTGCAGCCAGCCACTGTGGCTGCCTTGCTGGTGCCAAGAAGGAAGCGAGTCCTAGATGGCCTTGGCAAAACTTAGATCTCCCATGCAATAACCTTGGGCTTCAGCTACTTGGACAGAAGGTTCCTGATAGCCCAGACTGTGAGATGTCCAGAGGAACCACAGGGCTGATAGAAGGACCCCCCTGGGTGCCCCCCGACTCTAACACTACCACATTTCTGTCGACGCAGTCATTGCATGCTTTCTGCCACAGCCACCCATTTCCAAGGGCTTTAGTGTCACAGTCCTTAGAAGGGAGAGATCATTGCACCTAGAGAATCAGCTCACATTGTCTGGTGACATAGAAAAGGCAACAAGTTGGGCTTCTAGGAGACAGGGGAATGAAGACGTGAGCTCAGGCCCGAGGAGCACAGCACAGCCTGAAAGTTTCCTTCTCATGGAGGAAGGATTTCTTCCTCCATACCTCAAATGCAGGCTTTAGATGTTTACCCAGCTGAAGGTAAAAATAGTGGGGGTTGAAGTGGGGCTTAGAACTTCTCATCCGGGTTGTTCTGGGACATTTCTAAAAGGTGGAGTAATGGCTCAGACCAGAGCAGAGATAACTACAGCCCCACACCGCGCAGACAGACACTTCTGTCCCTTGACGTTCTCCCAGAAACTTCCTAGAAGAACACACTGTCTTAGATGACGCAAGAAATACAGACTGCCATTTGGATCAGTTTGCTTGGCAGAAATGAAGGCAGGTAGAAATACAATAAATTTGCAAAAGCAGTCTTATAACTGCAATACATCTTAATTTATTCCGTAAAGTGAACTTACAAAAAAGGTTTACACAACCTTTGTAATTAGGTGATTCTCCCCACATCGTGGATACCTCTCCATCACATTGCAAACTAGATTTAAGACCATTTCAAGTTTGACTCACAAAGTGGCTGGTTATTCAAAATGTCAAACATATGGAACACATTTGTGAACATTGTTCAAAACAGTATTCACTGTGTGAAGAGAACGTTTATCACCAGGAGAGAAACCTGGTAAAGACTCTTGTCATAATTTTAAAGAGAGCGTAAATATCAGTCAAAACCACACAGGTGAGTTCATTTAAGCAAACAGGCTTTACCATCACCATTGTCACCATCATTACAGACTGACCTGGTGTACCCTGAGAAGAGAGGGTGTGGGTGGGAATGGCCACAGCAGGAAGAACACAAGTCTTCCACACCAGAGGGGCCTTCAGTTGAACTGGGAGAGAAGGAGTGAGGAGAAGATGCGTGGGTTGGCAGGGGTGGATGTGACTGCTATTTGACAGAGGAGGTGTGATGTAGGCCTAAGTTTCTCTGCTGCTGAGTCCTGCAGCTATTCTGTCCCAAAGAAACACACAGAGGCTTATATTAATTATAAACTATTTGGCCTATTAGCTCAGGCTTATTGCTAACTAGCTCTTTTTATTTTTTCTTTTTCTTTTTTTTATTGATATTTATTGAGCTCTACATTTTTCTCTGCTCCCCTCCCTGTCTTTCTCCTCCCCACTTCAATCCTCCCCCAAGGTCCCCATGCTCCCAATTTACTCAGGAGATCTTGTCTTTTTCTACTTTCTACTTCTCATGTAGATTATATCTATGTAAGTCTCTCTTAGTGTCGCATTGTTGTCTAAGTTCTATGGATTGTGGTTTGTTGACTGGCTTTCTTTGCTTTATGTTTAAAAACCACCCATGGGTGAATACCATGTGATAATTGTCTTTCTGGGTCTGGGTTACCTCGCTCAAAATAACGTTTTCTAGCTCCATCCTTTTTCCTGAAAAATCCAAGCTGTCGTTATTTATTTATTTATTTATTTATTTATTTATTTTGCTATGTAGTACTCCGTGTGTAAATGTACCACATTTTTCTTATCCATTCTTCAATTGAGGGGTATTTAGGTTGTTTCCAGGTTCTGGCTGTGACAAATAAAGATGCTATGAACATAGTTGATCACATGTCCTTGTGGCACAATTGAGCATCCTTTGGATATATATCCAAAAGTGGTATTACTGGGTCTTGAGGAAGGTTGCTTCCTAATTTTCTGAGAAATCGCCACACCGACATCCAAAGGAGTTGTACCAGCTTGCATTCCCACCAGCAATGCAGAAGTGTTCCCCTTTCTCCCACAACGCTCCAGCATAAGTGTTTTTGATCTTGGCCATTCTTACAGGTGTTAAGTGTCTTTCAGCCATTTTAGATTCCTCTGTTGAGAGTTCTCTATTTAGGTTTGTACTCCATTTTTTTATTGGATTATGTGATATTTTGATATCCAATCTCTTGAGTTCTTCGTATATTTTGGAGATCAGACCTCTGTCTGATGTGGGGTTAGTGAAGATCTTTTCCCATTCTGCAGGCTGTCGTTTTGTCTTGTTGACCATGTCTTTTACTTTACAGAAGCTTTTCAGTTTCAGGAGGTCCCATTTACTAATTGGCTAACCAGCTCTTACAACTTAAATTAACCCATAATGCTTGTCTATGTTTAACTATGTGGCTTGGTACCTTTTCTCAGTAAGGCATTCTCATCTTGCTTCCTTAGCATCTGGGTGGCGACTGACTCTCTCTGCCTTTCCTCTTCCCAGATTTCTCCTAGTCTGGTTGCCCTGCCTATACTTCCTGCTTGGCTACTGGCCAACCAGCGTTTTATTTAACTAATACAAGTGACAAATCTTTAGAGGGTACAAGAGCATTATTCCGTAGCAGTGTGAGGGGGGAAAAACAGTCCTAAATGAAATCAAAAGGGGACCAGGAAATAAGATAACAAAAGTCAGGCCAAGCTACAAGAAAGTGCAAGTGCAGTAATCCTTAGCTAAGTAAGTTTATCCTTACTTACTTAGCTAAGTAATAGCTAAGTGCAAGTTTATCCTTAGGAATGAAGTCAATGTCCCAGGAGTCCACCGTGAGTGGACAGAGTGTCCTAGGGTGTCTCTGGCTATTCTTTGTGTCCTTCTTCCTCCCAAGTGACATTCCTCATCAGTACCAGCTCGTGGACTTTCATATAGCTAGGGAGAATTAAGCAGGCTGTGCTGGGCTTAGACTGTCCAACCTGCAGCCCTCTGCTTCACGGACACCTGGAAAATAAAATTGGTGATGCATGGCCGTGACAACCCTGACACGGCTCCTTCTAAACAAAGATCCATGTATTAGCCACTGGTAAATAGCGCCTTTTGTTGTGCCCAAAAGGTCAAGGACTGAATGGGTCACAGGACAGGCACATTTTCCCGATGGCACTAAGGGGGTTCGGGAAGTCTGCGCACAATGGAGAGCTCCACACGCCCTGCTGCTCACTCCCTTTCACAATGCAGCAGCGACAAGCAACACTTTATTCCATGTTCTTACTTTTTAAAAAATGTTTAGCTGTAGGAGTAGCTCTGAGGCTGTTTTTGTTTCTCACTGTGTACCAACCGCAATGATAAAGGAACAGAGCAGAATAGAAGTCGCTTGTTCAGGAGGCTGTTGGAGTTGCGCTCGCTGTTTTGTGGTTGCAGAATGTGGATCGCGGGGGCAGAAGAAGACCAAAAGGCAAAACAAAAATCAGGAGCCTGCGGCTTGTTTTGCATGCTGCAATGACGACGGGCAGGCTGATGTTGAGCGCTGTTGACAGGCAGGTGATGATGCTGTCTCCATTTTGAAACTACGCCTTCTCAGTTTCTTGAGAAGCAGGAGTTGAGTTCCCTGATTTAAATGCAGACAACACTGCTGGAAAACATGTTTGTAAGAAGAGTTCACTTAAAACAACAACAACCACAACAACAACAACAACCAGGTGGTTATTTACAATCGTCAGTTCTGGTTAGGAAGATAGCATGCCAATGTACAAAGTGTGTGTGGGGGGTCTACAATCGCATGGAAAAGTTAACTTTTATTTATAGATAAACAGGTAGGGCTTATATGAAGGGTATGAGCCAGGCTTTGGGCCCCATCAGAACGACATGCAAATAGTTGAACAAGGGGTGAGGAATGTCCTGAGAGATGCTAGCACACAGGAGGCAGGTGACAGCCTCCAGGAGGCAATTCCCAGTTCCAAGTTATTTGAACAGTGTTTAGCATTTTGAATGTTGACTGTTCTCTGATTATCTGAGCAATCTGCTTCAGGATTAAACACATTCAAACTCCTCTCTAATCCATGGAGGTGGTCCTGCCCTGGATACTACTTCCTGTTCCTCTTCAGGTCAGAGCAAGACGTGTGTGTACTCCCTCTGTGCCCAGGGATAGCGTCTTCCTGGTGAAAGAACTCATTTCGTGCCTGAGCAGTGGTTAGCCCTTCACCAAGGGCCAAGGCAAAGACAGTTACACGAGACATTTATGTTACACACAGAAACCTGCTGCTTGCTGGATGCTGGCCACAGCACACAGGGATCATGTAGAATTTTGGTAAAATACCTCCAGTGTGATTTCAATTTCCAGACTGTAGGAGCCTCATTCTTTCTCTTCATTTAGCTGCCATTGTTACACAAAAAAAGGAGCACAATCCAAGGCAAGATTCAAAGCAGGAAGGAAGGCCAGTTCTGCTGGAGCGAACACCTTCTTCTTAAGCCAGGTTTGGGATCGGCTTTGAAGCCTTGCGCCTCGGTCCTGAGCCCACCCTTGGCCTTGGCGGCAACCGTGGCTACTGCTACAGGGTGTTCTTTGTGCACAGGGAAAGCTCTGCTGGGCCTGGCAGGATGAAGGGACGTGAGAAGACATCAGGTCCTTGCCCCCGGTGGCAGGAGAGTTAGCCAGCTGGACAAGGAACTCTCATAGGTCCACTCTTCACACAGGACAGATGACCTGTACCTGTGGGAACACGTGTGTCCCACGAAGCCAGACCTCGGTCTCCCTTTTGCTGTCCACTGGACATGGGCTCTGAGAGAACTCTGCCCCATTTGTTTTAGCTAGGTGCCCAAGGGCGAAGCAATAAAGAACATGGGCTTGGTTATTGGGCTCATAAAGAGTTCAGTTCAGATTTGTTTTTTTCTGCTTTGAATGCTGTTTTTGGTAATGATCTTTAATGGAAAATGGGAAGAAAGTCTCATGAGCAGTCACAGCCCCTGTTACTTGGAAATAAAAGGCTTATTTAAGTCAAGAGAAATATATAAAAAAAGACAAAGGCCTACTTCAGGTCCTTCACCATCACAACGAGAGAATGAACTATGTTGATTCTTTTGACGTTGACTGAGGAATAAAGAGCTCCACCCCAGGAAAGGAGCCCCTTTCACCTTTGGTAGCTCTGACACACCATGGTCTGGGGCTGCGGGAGTGTGGCCCTCAGGAGGGGACAAGATCACACAGCTGGAAGCAATGTTACCATGTGATGATGTCAAAAATATCTCCTGCCCCACCTCCACCTTTGGGGCTACAATGCCTCATACATTCTGTAAGGGTCAGCAGAAGATGAGGGGCAGAGGGATGGCGAGACGTCTGGCTTAGCAAAGACACTTGCCACCAACCCTCTGATGACCCGGGCTCCGTTCCTGGAACTGGATGATGGAACGAGAGAACTGACTTCCACAAGTTGTCCTCTGACCTCTACGCGTGCCACGGCAAACATTTACCTCTACACATGAAAAACAAAGCAAAGCAAAACAAAAACTAAAGTTGAAAGTGAAAACTAAACACAGTAAAAATGCTAAGAGAAAATAAGAATAGAACTCCAGATGAGGGGAGACTATGACGATGCCTAGACTTTTATTGACAATCTTCCTTGCCCAATTTGCTAACGTCTAGAAATTCTGGATTTATATAACTCAAGCCTAACAACAAAGAGATTGGTAGCCCATTAGGTAACTGAAGAAACCAGGAAGTAAGCCAGGGATAAAGAGCAGAGCAAGCACACAGGGCTGAGCTGGCCTTCACGCTGGGCAGCACCGGCTATGGGGACAAGCAGGCTTATGCACGCCAGAGACTGAATGACAGCTGGAAAGTGAGGGCTTGAATGCAACTCCAGGCCAAACAAGATCAAAGCTGCCCCAGTGAGGGAGTTCTCACCAACACCAAACGAAATGCCAAAGGACCTTTGAGCACCGAGGCCCTGGGTGGCATACTCAAACTCTTGTCTATTGTGGCTGGGTGAGCTTGCTGAAGGAACACGAAGCGGAGTTTAAAGTATGCCAACAGAACAAATATAATTGTTTCTGGATCAGAAAATGCATCCGTCTGGTTCTCAACAAACTCAGAAGTTCCTGTGATATATCTGGATGTGGTGGCATGCACTTGTAATTCCAGCACTCAAGAAACAGAGGTAGAGGCTGCAGGGATGTGAGTTCAAGGCCAGGCTGGACATTGAAGTTATTTATTTATTTATTTATTTATTTATTTATTTATTTATTCTTTCTCATGGTACCAGTTACAGTTAAAGCTGCCCTCCTCCTTAAGTGACTTGTGGTGATGTCATCAGGAGATAAAGAATGCCCAGGGTTCAGGTGCAGGTCTCAGCAGGCAAGTTGGGCAGACTCTATGGCAAATGCCACTATCAGAGATGTTTATTTTGGACACTGAACCACTGTAGATTTTCTGTTCTATGCTTCTAAGTGGTACTTTGCTCCGGGCTTGCTGGATTTAGCATTGGAAGATTGAGAAAGCCAGAATAGCAATTTCCTGTTTGTGATAACTGCTACTTAAGGGGGTATCAAATTTTTAAAAAGAATTTTATTTAAATGATAACTCACAATATTAAAAAATGCCACTAAGATAATATAAAGTTTATGAGTTTAGAAAAGGTGAATTTTGAGTTACTTTTCCTTTCTTTTTAGATGAGATCTCATTATGTTGTCTAGGATATTATTTATTATTTAAAATATTTTATCAATTCTTTGAGAATTTCATACAATGGATCTTGACCACATTTAATCTTCTTCCTCCAGCTCTGCCCAGGTCCATCCTCTTCCCTACCTACCCTACTTTGTGTTCTCTTTAAAATACACTCACACACAATACACACACACACACACACACACTTACATGTGTGGTCATCTGCCAGGGGTCATACTTTAAAGACTTACAGAAAGCTGACTCACTCCTCAGTTAGGGATAAGACTGCGTGTCTACCTCCCAGTTCCATACTGGGAGTTTGTCCTTACCCACTGTGTGGAGAGGGCATTAAATCCAGTCAGAAAGTGGTCGGTTAATCCCATGACATTTGTGTCCCCATTGCTCCAGTGGGCATGTCTTACCAGACCAGTCGTTATTGTAGTTCACAGGACTCACAGATGGGTAAGACTGACATAGATTTTCTCTTCCAGCAGCGTGCCTAGCCCATGTCAGCATCACGAGACAACTAGTCCACACAGATGGAACACCATGAGACAACTGGTCCACACAGATGGAGCATCACAAGACAACTGGTCCACACAGATGGAGCATCACGAGACAACTGGTCCACACAGATGGAGCATCACGAGACAACTGGTCCACACAGATGGAGCATCCTGGTTGAAGCACCAGAAGGATTTCTCTGTCTTATGACTTAAGTAGGGTCTTAAGTCATAAGGTCTCTGTTACTCTGCCCTTCCACCTCATTTAACCCTTTCTGTCACATTATCTCTCCTCCCCTTCATACAAACTCTCTCCTCTCCCTTGGAGACCCCCTCCCTCATGTCCCCTTACTAATTTTCTGACCTCTATGGGTATTCCATATGGACTATGATTATGTATTAGACATGAAACACACATGTTTAAAGATCAAGATAGCACTCGCAGATGAGAAAAAACGTGATATTTGTATTTCTGAGGCTGGGTTACTTCCCTCAGAACAGCTGTTTCCAGCCCCATTCATTCATTTTTCTTAATATCTGAATACGACTCCATTGTGCTGACATACTATGTTTCCATTATCCGTTCAACTGTTGACAGACATCTAGGCTGTTTCCATTTCCTGGCTATTGTGAGCAGAGCAGCAGTGAACATGCACGAGGAAGTGTCTCTCTAAGAGGGTTTGGAGAATTTTGGGAGCGCACCCAAGAGTGGTTCAGCTGGATCATGTGATAGCTCTGTCTCCAGCTTCTTGAGGAACTTGCACAGTGATATACAGTTTGCACACCTGCTAGCTGTGTGTGTCCCCTTCCTCCATGTTCTTACCAGCATTTGTACTTGGGGGAAATAATGCTATTCACAATAGCAAAGTCAAAATACAACAAACAACAACAACAACAACAACAAAAGGAAGGACAATAAAAACTTTAAGACACTGAAAAATGTTGAAAAGTTACCAGAAGAGGAAAGGTCTCCTGTGTTCATGGATTGGTAGGATTGGTATTGTGAAAATGGCCATTCTACCAAAAGCAATCCACAGGTTCAACTCAATCCCCATCAAAACTCAACACAATTCTTCATGGAAATTGAAGAAATAATCTTAAATTTCATATGGAAACACAAAAGACCCAGGACAGCCTAAACAACCCTGAACAATAAAATCAGTGCTAGAGATATCATGACCTCAGATTTCAATTATGCTACAGAGCTATAGTAATAAAAACAGCATGACATTGGCATGAAAATGGACATGAAAATCAATGGGTTAGAATTAAGGGTTTACATTTAAGTCCACATCCCTAAATCTACCTGGTTTCTGACAAGGAAGCCAGGAATATACCCTGGACAAAAGACACATCTTCAATAAATGCTGGTCAGAGTGGATGTCTGCAGGTAGGAGAATGTAACTAGAGTCTTGTCTCTCACCCCTAACAAAACTCAACTACAAATGGATCAGAGATCCCAGCATAAGACCCAATACCCAGAATCTGACAGAGGAGAACACAGAGAATGGTCTTCAGCTCACAGGCGCAGGAAAGGGCTTTCCAAACAGAACCCTGGTAGCTTAGGCATTAAGACCAACAACTGATAAATGGAATCTCATGAAAACAAAACACTTCTGTGTAGTAAATGACAGCATTATTTGAGTGAAGAGGCAGCTTGCAGATTGAGAACAAATCTTTCCCAACTATACATCTGTATTTGAATAGTATCTAAAATTTTAAAATATTAAACAAAGTAAAAATCAAGAAAACAAACTACCCAATTACAAAATATGACATGGAACTAAACAGAGTTCTCAAAAGATGAAACACAAATTGTTGTGAAGTATTTGGGAAAATCCTTAATATCTTTGCCATCATGGAAATGCAAATACTCGGGAGGCAGAGGCAGGCAGATCTCTGGGAGTTCGAGGCCAGCCTGGTCTACAAGAGATAGTTCTAGGACGGGCACCAAAGCTACAGAGAAACCCTGTCAAAAAAAAAAAAAACTACTCTGAAATTTCTTACTCCAGACAGAATGGCTAAGATACACACACACACACACACACACACACACACACACACACACACGGCAGGTTTTGAACACCAAGACTTAAGAGTCTCTTCCCTCAGCCTCCTGTGTGCTGGAACAGCAGCAGGCACATGAGTCCTTTTCTCTTTTAATTCCAATTACAAAGGAGGAGAAGAGGATGCACACAGATGTACTTTATCTGTTAAAAAACTTTCAGTAACTAAAGTATCAAAATTTGATTTTGGCAGAAGTCACTCTTTATTTGCTATCAGATTGGTTTCTTTTATCCAAATAGCTTTGTCTGTTCTAGAAGGAGAAAATCTTTTCTGGAGTTTGGATAATTATGAGGTAAATGAGTGTGAGCTCTGGTCTGATCATCTCTGAAGGTGATGCAGAAGCAAGGAACTGGAGCAAAATTCTTCTCCACACAGATTTTACTCGCCACCCTGAGGGAGGGGTGTTGGCTTTGGGGCGGTGATTCTGGGCTAGAGGCCACACCCAGACACTTTGCTTCCCTTGAAGACTGCACCCTGAAGGATGTCTCCACCACGGATACTTCCAAGGCCCTGGTTTGTGGTGTGTGAATCCAAGCTGCCATGGGTTTGCAACCAAAAACTTTTAATAACCAAAGCAGCTGGGATGCTGGAGATGCCCAAGGGCTTAAATCCTTCAGTCTTCTCAGATCTTGTTGACGTTAATGAAATTCACAAGGCCTCTTTCCTCTGAAGATGAAAGCTTTGAAGCAAACCCTGGGTGCCCAGCTGGAGGTCCCACTATCAGCCTCTCCCTGACACCAAAGCTGGGGACAGAAGCAGGAGGCGGCTGAGCCATCAGAGGGCTCCTGGAGTCCCCTTGTGTGTGCTGAGCAGTCACCAGTCACTCGTGGAACCGGAAATACCATGGGTCTTGGCCAACAGCCAATTCAATACCTAAATCTCCCTCCCCTAGACACCGGGTGCTTCTGAACAACGGTCTTTGCCCAACATCAGCAGAGGCCTAATTGCCTCAGTTCGGGTGCATGGGAGAGGACACTGCACCCCAGAGAAACAGTCAAGGATAAAATGCCTCAGTAACTGGGGACACAGGAGAATCCAGGAGGTGCTGTGAGGGAGGAAAAACATGATCAGAACATATCGTATGGAAAAATCATTTTTCAATTAAAAATCAAATTAGCAGTAATTTCGCAGCCGTTTACTCCAGAGAAGGCTGCTTTTCTTCAGCCTTGGTCACTGCCTGTGTGTAAGAAGGGCTGGACCTTTGTCCTCTCATCCTAATACTGCTCTTTATATTTCAGCAGGACTTTGGACAAACACCGTGAAGTGGCCTTTATTCAACAGACAGCTCCTATGATCACAGCTCTTCAAAGTCACTCACAAATACCGTCAACGGCAAGTTCAGTTTTTGCATCAAGTTCTGAGAAAATCTGAAGGGACCAAATGTTTAGAAAATCAATTCTAGTTAAGCAAAAGAACACTGTCAAAATTCAAATGACTTGTTGACACAATGCCGAATGCTATCTGAGTCCATGATTTCAAGTCCTTATGGCTTATTCATCCTTAGTATAGCATAATCTTTTTACATGTCCAGTTGAAAATGATTTGGTCAAGACAAGAAAAAGGTGCTTTGGAGTCTTCATTGATTAATGACTGTTTCCATGTGGATATCATACTGAGAAAAAAAATAGTTTATCCCGGTCTGGGATAAAGTTATCTAGAGTCTGTAGCAGTGACGTGAACAGAGTTCAAGCCCCAGAGGTGAGAAATTATCTCTTTTCCTACGTGGGCAGCATGATTCAGTGAGAGGATGTATCAGGAAAGACGGGAGGTACAAATTCTCCACCCCACAACTACTCCCCATCTGCTACCTCTGGAGTAAGAAGA
Source organism: Chionomys nivalis (assembly GCF_950005125.1). NCBI lineage: Eukaryota > Metazoa > Chordata > Mammalia > Rodentia > Cricetidae > Chionomys > Chionomys nivalis. Next base: position 8,578,596 of record NC_080087.1, read on the forward strand.
CCAAGAGCGCGGCATCTCTTACCCATGGTGGGTCTTTTAAAACAACAGCTGTGTGAGCCAAATACTACTGCCACTTCCCTCCAAGGAAAGGAGCAGCCATGTCTGGATAGGTGAGATGGCCGAGCCGTGACATAAGCCGGCCGAGGTGACAATGAGGTCCTGACAGGGAGAAACAGAGCAGCACTCTGCACCGCGTAAGAAAGATGACAGGAAGGTTTGCGAGAGGGTCCAGGTGTCACTTGTCACCGCAGAAGGCTGTGAGGTTGAGGAACACCTCCTCCCCAGTACAGCAAAGTGCCAGCCCCACAGAGTAGGCATCGCTGCCCCAGGGAGGGCCCAGGTGAAGACGTGCCAGCAGGTACCGGACCTGCGGCATTGAATTTCCCTGGTATCCCCTGTGTGGGCGCTGGCACATCTCATCCTCATGTCGTAGGAGTGCAGTCACACACACTTCACTGGGTCACAGGAAGGATGGCAGGACGAGGGCTGCTGTTTCAAGGACTGTTTTCAGGGCGACGAATCCATGCTAAGCATGGAGAAACTGTAGGATAAGTTTCACGCTTTATCTTCCCATCTTCATGAGCATTTATCAGGGTTGACGTGCCTTTGGACGGCCTGCAGATGAGGAGGGATTATTGCTGCTCTTAGAGGCGTGTCTAAAGAACCAGGTGGGAAGCTGGGAAGAGGGAACCTTCTAGGGAGAGGATTGACCTGTCAATACCTTTCAGAACAAACACAAAAGGCCACACTCAAGTCTCAGGTGTTGGGACGTTTCTGAATCCATGTTTGGGGTTCCCAGGCTCCCTGCAGGACGCTGTTCCTCCTCGCTCTCACCTGGCCCGCCATGCTATGTGGAAACCTCAAGGGGAAGGAGGGCACTGACTTTGAGCACTGGGAAATCTCTCTTTTTCGCAGTGAAACAGAGTATCCCAGTGACTTTGTTAGCACCCTTTACTCCGGGAAGCAGAAAACACTGGATTCATATGGAGCTTGTAATTAATATTTAAGTTTTGCTTGATTATTTTTTTCTCAGAGTCACTTGATCATTTCTAGTCAGTCTGATGAAAACTAAAGCAAGTGATTTTTTGGGGGGGGGGTTGGGTTGGTTTGGTTTGAAAGAACTTATAGACGGATACTCAGGAATGACGCAGAGCTTCTGGGACAGTTGTAACTACTTCTGGGTTGATGCTGGGAGCTGTCGCTGCCAGCCTGTGTGGCAGACGTTAGCATCATCCTTCATTTCTATGAAACACAAATGATGCTATATGCAAGCCGCTCCTCAGCCTTGTGTTTTTGTTTTTTTTCTCTGTAACTGAGGCGAAAAGGTGAGAAAAGAGACACCAGATTCGGAACAAATGCTATCCTTAAATGCAGTAGGCTGAGTTCTCCATGATTTGATGTTACGACTTGTGGTCCCAAGGACTTTCATCTAGGGCTGGATAAACAGCTTAGTTAGCAGAGTGCACTGTTCCAAGCATGGGAACCAGGCAGTCCCCATCTCCTAGAACTCATGCAGAAAGAGCCAGGTGTGGCCACAGTCCTGGTGTTAAGGAGACAGAGATGGGCGGATTATGGGGCTCATCAGCCAATCCAGTGCTAGGGAGACAGAGATGGGCGGATTGTGGGACTCATCAGCCAGTCCACCCCACCCAGCCTTTCTTGTGAGGCCCAGGTCAGCAAGAGACCTTGTCTCAAAGAATGAAAAGCAAAAGGGCCGGTGGCACCCAAGGAACGAAACTGGTGGTTGTCCTCGAGTTTCCACATGAGTATGAATACTTATGTTCCCACATGCATGGGCCCTCACAGATAAATACATATAGAAAAGACTTCCGTCTTTGTAATGGACTCAGCTCCCAAGACCTCAAGCTCCGTACAGTGATGCAGGGTGAGGGAACCCTGTAGGCGACAAGCCTACCTCCAGGGCACAAAGTCGGAAGCTAAAGATTTGCAGGTGTGATGCACGATTTGTTCTTCTTAAAAAGATTAAATAGATAACTCGGTGATTGTACTTGGATGGAAAACCCACGTTATGCCGCCCTAGCCGTTCTACGGGTTAGGCTGTGCTTGGGTTTGTGGGCTGCTTGCTTGAAGAACCTATTCTTTGAAAGTTCTGAGATGTATTTATGAGAACAGAATTTGAATAGATTTCCAAGCCATTAGCCAGAAATTTTATAGAGTGGGAATATTTCACATCAAATGAGCTCAATTAATGCAAAAATTATATATTTAATGAACAAATCGAAGCAATCTGCTGTGCTAAACTGAGCTAACTACTATAAGCAGGACAGAGTTAACACCCTCCAGCCGCTATAAGTGTCTCAGTTAAAAATAACCCCGAAATCGCTTTCAAAGCTCTAGCCATCAACTTTTATCAGCTTCCACATTGGTGAGCAAAATGTGGCAAGGGACAGTAACCAGTTGTCTCAAGGCAGAACCCTGGGGCTTGCCTAACAATAATGTTCTTACAAGCGTCAAGGGCTCTGCTAAGTCCAAAGTCTGAAGACACATACACACACACAGACACACACACGAAGAGAGAGAGAGAGAGAGAGAGAGAGAGAGAGAGAGAGAGAGAGAGAGAGAGAGAATCTGTGTGTGTGGGGGGGGAATTAAAATGTGACCATTTAATTTGCCACAGCAGAACTGGATCTGCACAAGAAAGGACCCTAGAGCTTGCTGGAAGTGTTGAGGAGTGGAACACGCTGGCATTTGAGACTTTTGAATAAAGAATGTTTATTTGCCTGAGCTACATTTTTATCTCCTGAAATTCTTGAGCTCCGTGTACTTTCATCTGAATCAGGGCTCTGTCTAGATGAGTGGGGACAAAGACAGCATGGAAATAAAATGATAGTTTGGTGGGTGGTCAGGAGGGCACAGACAGGTTTGTTGTTGACCCTGCATGGCCCTGCCTCCAAGCCCTGCTACTAATTCTCTCTGAAACAGCCTGGACACCACACCCAAGGTTGGCAGCAATGATAAATGTGTCTGCATGCTGTGTCTGTGATGCTGTAACAGCCGCTGAAACATACTGACCATCACAGCTGCAGCACACACCTCCTTCATTACATCAGATTATCTACAATGTAGCTCTTCTCTTGGACAGGCAGGGAGAGACCCCCCCTGAGCATCAGGCAGTCTACTTCTTGCCTTAGTGTATGATAAAATAGGCTCGCTCTGCCATCTCAAAGGGTTGCAGTGATATTAAAACACGGCTATGGGATCCTTGGGGCATGCTGAATTCAAGGGCAGTGTGACCAGACTGACCGCAAACACGGTGTGATTGCCCGTGCCATGCACTGTTACTGGGAAGCCGTTTCTCTGTTCAGCCCAGGTGATCTGAGTCCCTGGCTGTAGGACTTTGGGTGCCAGCAGCTTCTAGTTTAAGCTTACACTCGGTAATTTCATCTTCCTCCAGATCCAAGTCAGGTCAGGACATTGATGACCCCATTAGGACACAGATGGAGACCTAGATGAAAGCCTCACCAGATTTCTTGGCCTCTTCCCAGAGGCTCTCAGTGGGGACCTAATGTTCTTCAGCTGTCCACTCTAGGAGCTACCCTGCTCTGGTCTGGCCTAGGAAGCATTCTTCCCCAGGGGAACTCTGCTCCCACACACATTCCTGTTATTACTGACACTGACTTCTAACTCAAGGGTGTGCTTCTATGATGGTGGCTTCTTAGATCTGGGCCCTGTGTTTTCACAGAGATCTTCAGCTCAGAGAGGCAGTGCCTAGACATTCTCTCATAGGAAACCCTGCACAGCAGGAGCAGGGGTCACAAGTATTGCAGACACATGGCCTCCTAGGGTTACAAGAGAAAAAAATGGGTTGTGGCTCTCCTGTCACCAGAGGCCAGGAAGTCTGTCTGTGCAAACACTCTACCTCTGGGCCCACCTTGTGCAATCCATTGACTTTGGGGTTATCTTTTAACTGGATTGTCTGTTAAGGAGAACATAAACACCACTGTTAATTTCATTGGCGTGAAAAGTGTTAATTTGTTAAATATATACAATCCCAGAACACTGCAGTTGATAGTCTCGAGTTGGCATGTCTATGCTTTGCAATATATAGGCTCTTTCAAAGACAGAAGCTGTCTAGGACTAGCGCCCCTGATGTCTGGGAAGCAGGAGCTAAATAAGGCCAGGAGTTAGAGCAAGAGATGGCACAAGAGGTGCTGGAAGCTGAACTTGGATGGGGTCGAAGCTAAGGCTAGTTTGCTCTGAATGACCAGTAGCAGGGGAGACTGAAGTTTGCTATTTATCTTCAGGCAGGGAACAGTGCGGACAGCTGTAACAGGAGCCTCCACATAAGTCCACGCCAGCAGCCTCAGCCTGTGCCTTAGTGTGACCTCTGGTGGGAACAGGGTTGAGTTGGTATCCTTTCAAAGCATCCATAAGCATAGCTGGCTGGGCAAGGGTGACTACCTCCTTAGTGCTAACAGGGGGAATGTAGACATTTCTGTATAGAGGAAGGCTTTGAAATAGGGAGAGTGGGGAAATGTATATGTTCCTGTATAAAGAAAGGCTTTGGAATAGGAAGAGTAGACACCAAAGTTTGAAACAAATTGAGAAATCATTCTGAATTTCTTATTAACACAGGGTGATCAGAATCAAAGTCAGCTCGATAACTGATACAGCCATTTAATGAACTAAGGTAAAGGATAGACCACTCAGCACAGGCAATCTTTGGTTCAGAATCAGCTCACCCTTTAAATCTCTTCATTATCTCTTATGTAGTTAGAACCTGTTAGAAAATGCTGTATAAACCGAGATAGAGCAGGCCGTTCACAGATCTGGGTGAATCACTGAAGTGCCATTTCTCACATGGAAATACTGGCAGGCCTAATTACTAGCCTATTTGAGAGATCATGCTACAATAAAATGGAGAGAATAAATCTTCAGGCTGCATGTGTTTCCACCTGACCCAGCCATTACCCGAAAACTGAGTCTGTCAAGAAACCATCCATTCACCCTACAGCAGAACTCCAGAATGGGACCCTCAAACAAGCCCAACACAACTGTGCTGTTGGACGAAACCACTCAAAACATTAAGCGCCCCAAAGCCCTCTTACAATTGTTCTCTGCTGGAAGAACTCAACCGGCTCATTTTTAAAATCAGTTCTACTGATCTCTTGAAGAACCTGACATCTATAAGATGACGAATTAGAAGTTCCACAGCCCGTTAGCCCACGGCATCTCTATTTCCTGCAAGCGTGAAGCTGTAAGGGCCTCACAATAGGCTTCCTCAAGACTCTGTCTCAGTGGGTTATGGTCGGAATGGAAGGTTCCAGAGCACTGACGGCTGCTGTTCTATGGAGGGTGGAGGGAGGCTAGGGACGGAGGGTCGGTGTGCCGCTCAGAAGAAAGGGAGAGTGCTCTCCTAGGCTTCGTTGAACAAACTGTTCTGACTGGCAGAAGGTCTAAGACAGACAGCTATAGGCGCGCATCTTGGGGCCGGAACTGACCCTCTGAGGGTACATGGCTCAGAGGTTTTGTTATTTCTGAGGGTTTGGCAATGAAGATGGTGATGGTGAAAACGCCGGCACGGACCACTCTTTCAGGTATGTTAGAGTGCTGGTTGCAGGTTAGATAAAGCCATGCGTGTGAGCCGATGGTGAAGCGTGACCGCTTGTTGCCATTTATTGGAGAGGATTACTATAAGTCAGCGCTGGGCCTCACAGGTGGCTGCTAAGAAGGTGAGCTAACACTATTCTGATGCTTGACAGGTGACAGGGTCCTACGTCCTTCCACTCCTACTAAGGTGGATCTGAGAAGCTTGCTGTATGCTTAATACTCTTCCAACCACACTCACACTACAGACGAGCAACTGTCAGAGGTGAGCTCGAACCAGTTTCCATCTCACTTGCCTCCATGCCCAGGAATCCCAAGGTTAGTGTGGCCCTTAAACTCTTCCCAATGGACTCTGTGCACTACTGGCTGTTGGAAATATTTGGGTTTAGGACATTCTTCCCTCTGTCTTCAGGAGGGAACAAAATGGAGAAGAACAAAACTAAAACAACGAAACAGTTGAAAATGGAAAGCTAGTAAGATTTTTGATTTAAAAATATGCACATTGCCTACAGTACTAACAAAAGCTCATTCTGCTTTCTGTTGAATCTGATAGTGCAGCCTATATTCAATTATTTTTGACTCATAAACCTGACCTAAATTTCAACCCTTACTGTGTTAAGTGTCTGAGTGCATTTTCCCGCTTGATCTCCCTTCTCTCTGTAATGAGACATATCCAAGCGTGGGTATGGGGATCCTTTGTAAAAGGATTTGCTTTTAAATTTTCTGAGTGTGCATGTGTATGTGTGCCCTTGTACACAGATGTGAGAATAGGTGTCTACAGAGGCCAGAGTTGTGGGCTCCTCACTAGCTGGAGGTTACAGAAAGCTGCGAGCTGCCGCACGTGGGTGCTGGCAGCCAATCGTGAGTCCTCTCTGAGAGCGTCCCGCACTCTTAGCACTGGTGCCCTCTTGCCTGCTCCTTTAACCTTGTCTGATGTATCTCCCACAGGCTTCTCGGTGGGGTGGGTTATTTCTTTTGTCTTAAAGACGAGGGGTGTGCAGGAAGGAAGGCCAGGTCTTTCTACCAAGTACAAAATGTGAGCGGCCATATGCAAAATGGCTAGTGTCGTTATTGGTGTTTTTGCCCATTTGGTTCTGATGTGTATATATGATGGCAAAATAAATAATATAAAAAGATAGAGATATCACTTTAGGGCCAGTAAGGCAGTTGGGATGCTAAGAGGCACTTACTGCTAAATCTAATAACCTGGGACTGATCCCTGAGACAGTGGTGGAAAGAGAGAACTGGACCCTTGAAAGCTATCCCTGACACCCCTACACACATACACAGCCACCACATGTACATGCATGCACATACATGACAAATAAATGATAATCTGTGTTCTAAGCCTCACTCCATCAATCATCTCTGGCTTCCAAATCATCTACAAAATTAATTACCAATTAATAACTATATATTGTAACCCCGAGTCACTGTTACTTTAAATGTCAAAACAGAAATGGTTGTCATAAAATTTATTGCAAAAGAAAGAAAAAAATTTACACTTGCTCCTTACAGAAAATTTCCTTCTTTTCCAGGCTCCCCAGTGGCATTCTTTTGCTTAAGTCACCATTTTACACATGGGCAAAGTAAAGACTGACCTTGGCTCCACTTTCACTGACTGATTTCAAAAGTAAATTTAGTGGTTTTTTTTTTTTTTTTAAGATTCCTTGCTTTTACACAAAAATTATTTGTTTTTGGGTACCACCAAGATTAAGTCTACAGATTCCCCCCACACTGTAATATGTTTTTTAATGGTTTTATAAAAGTATTACCGTAGGGGATACAAGATAATATTATGGTGACATAATTTGTTTTACTGTGTGCAATTTCATAAAAACATATATAAAGCAATATTATAGCAGATTAAGTCTCTTATATGAGATTAAATTCTCGTTAATATATTTTTAATGTTTTATGAAAAATATTTTAATACGAAGAAGTACAATTTCTTCATTTATTTTCCTACAATTGCATTTTTTTGTTTTAGATCATTTTCATTAAAATGCTTTTGGTTTCCTAACCTCCAAATTTTTTTTCCTTAAAGAAATAATTGGGTCATTTTCTGTAATGACTGCTGGAGGTCTCAGACTAGAGACAATCTCAGCAAAAATAAAAACTAGGGTGGAACCGGAGGGTCAGAGAGTGTTAGCAGACATTAATACTGGACCGAGATTAAAATGTTAGTGATGTCTTTTGCTTACTCATCTTTTATATTTATGGTAACAGTGTTTCTTGTCTAGACTGCAGCCTCATAAGAACACAGCGCTGTAAGCCTATGTCTTTCCACAGCTCGTTTTCACACGCTGAATTCTCAAGGTTTCCATGGTGACATGAACTAGATGCTTATCTTGTAGTTTATAGGTCTTCTTAATTTCTAATTCTTTAGGTGAAAGTTACAACTTCTAGTCACAAGTCCTGCTCACCTCATGGATCAAGGTTTAGGGGACCAGATCACCAGACCTTACCTAAGTTACCATCTCTACAGACCATGGTGGAACTGACACCATCAGGGACCTATGTGTGTGTGTGTGGGGGGGGGGGGGGGAGGCAGGGCAGCTGTGGCTGCAAGGTCATTACATCAGAAGCAGGTGTGGCAAGCTGGAAGTTACTGCTGTGTTGATGGTTGCCCTCTGGGCCTTCTGGAAAGTTTTTATTATTTTTAAATTTTATTTACTTCTTCTTGTTGTTCTACTTATTATTAGAGCTAGTATGCAGACAGGAACTGCCTTTAGGTCTCTGGATGTCACAAACTGCAGAGGTAACTTTGATGCTCACCCTCTGCAGAGTCGCCTGCTTGCTTGCATGCGTGCACGCATGGCTTATGCCTATGTGTAGAATGCTATAATGCTTGGCAGGAAGGCCCGGGGCACTTCCATTTAGCCTGAAGTCAGTGGCTTATCAGTGGCTGCTATGGACAACCTCTGTGTTATTAAAATCTCCAAAGAACAGAATGGTCACAGGGCGTCCTTGGCCTCCTTGCTGGCAATCTCACATCAGAGGAAAGGAGAAGTCTCCCTAGTAGGCTGGGAAGAGCTAAACATTTGGGTGGCGCTTGATTTTTATATTGGGATAAATTGATACCTGCTTCCACCTTTGGAAACAAAATCCCTGCAAAAACATGAGATCATCTTCTCATATCAGAGTGACCTTGCTCTTTTATACTGATGGTTTACAAGAAAAGGCCAAAAAACAAAAACAAAACAAAAAGTATATTTTTTTCCTGGAAGAATCGAAAGAAACCAAGATTTTAGTTTATCTGGCTTAGATTGTTCAGTATTATTGAAGAATATCAAGGCAGCAAACAGTCAAAGAGCATAAATATTTCTGAATTGTGCGTTATTTAAAAGCAAACACTGGCCCAATGGGAGTTTCCCATGATGCCTTCTCCCTCGTTTTGAATTTACTGTTTTATTGTAGTTACCCAACAAATGCTGTTGCACAAAAGAAACATTTTGCATACTGAATCCCTGTTACCAAAGCTCTAGGTTTTGCCCCTAGCTAAAGTGTCATGGTGTTTGGCTCAGGGGTCACGCTACCTTGGCTACCAGGTTGGACCCGTGTGCACTTCTGCTATACACAACTACACCTGGCTGCCGTGGAGATGCCTCTCTCCACGGCCTCTCCTGTCCTCTCCATCCCTTCACGTCCACCCTTTGCAGCTGCCAGTCTGCATGGACTCAGCCTGCCTTGCATCTCTCCACTAGGGCAAGCACTGGATGTGTCCCACCATCTATGCATGAACCGTAGCTTCCTAGGCCTGAGAACTCTGAGGTCATTCCTGTCTTCTACGCCTCCCTCTCAGGAGCCTGAGGTGCACCAGCTGCTCCCTAGGGACTCCCACCTTCCTGTTCATACTTCCCTGCAACTGCCCACTTGTCTGCACCCCTTCTATGAGGCTGGATCATCAGCAAAGTCGCTCTGACCCCTTAAGCTCATCATCATACGGTGTTCTGGTGTCCCTATCGCCTGGTGCAGAAAAACCCAGCTTATGGTGCTGAGGCTTGGATGTGGTGTGACAGTCCCCCAGGGATCTGTGAGTTGAAACACCTGTTCTGGGAGGTACTGAGACCAGGGAGACTCACCCAAGTATGGCACTCAAGTGTTGAGACGGGGAAAATCTTAGCACGGGAATTAAGATAACCTGAGTGTGGAGCCCCAGGTTTGAATCCTGGTATCGTATAAAGAAGAAGATTCTCTCTGTCTCTGTCTCTCTCTCTCTCACACACACAGAGTCCTTGTCTTGCTGGTTTGCTATCTCTAAACTCAGCAGGTAAGAAGGCTATCACGAGAAGTAGCCCCTTTGACGTTGGATGCCAAGAACTCTGAACCAGCATCAACTTATCTTCTAAAGAGTAGGTGTTTTGCTGCTGTAATCAACTGACTCTAAGAATGTCTCCTATTCAAGCAGTGAAGTTCCAGAAGCTGGGAGCCGCCTCTGAGCCATCCAAGGGTGTCCGTGGCACCTGTGTGAACTCAGTAGATGTGCAGGCGGTGACTGCTGGAAACCAGGCTAGAGAATAGAATAGTGTTGCTATTGCAGGACTGTAGGTGTGGGCTTCAGTACACAGGACAGGGGACAGCCTGCCCCCAGAGGAGTCATCTGTGGATGAGGCAGGATGAAAACCAGGATTAGAAGTCCTGACTAGGATGCAGCCAGGATCTCAAGGATTTTGGACAAAATCTAGGCAGTTAACTTCCTGGAAAGCAAGCCAGTGCTGGAAACAGGGGCAACTACTTCTTAAGAAGCTTTGATCAGGAAAGGGAGAGTCCAAAGGGAAACACCGGAGCAGAGAGGGGAGCCCTGTGGACCCTGTGCTCAAGAGACAGACTGCTCAGGTGTGTCTGACTCCACCCATTTCAGTGTCACCTGTAAAGGACCACTGTGTGCTCCTCCTGTGAGCTGTGACATAGTTATAGTGCTAACATCTGATGAGAAATATCTAGTGCCAGGTGGTGTGTGTGTGTGTGTGTGTGTGTGTATAAAGCTATACACACACATATATAATGTATGGAGTAGTATACTTACACATACATAAACCATATATATGTATATATGCATGACTCAATCTTTGCAATCGATTTGTGAGGCATCATTCTGTTTACCCCCCTTATTTAGATTTTAGGTGATAGAATATCAGAGCAAGAAGTGATTGCCCAAATGTGAGTGGGTAGCTTGAGGCAGGCCCAGAGGCTCTCAGACCCTCTTCCTAGTGACCGACTTCCCAGCCTGCTTCTTCGGGCTCCCTCTGTGCACTGCTCCTGAGACAGAATACAGCAAGAATGTTTAGAGCCAGGCGCTGATAAACAGTGTGGGGGTCTTGGAAAATTCTTTCTTACAAAGTAGATTCTGAACACAACCTAACCCTATTAAGATGACCACTCAGTGGTTGCTGTGTGTGTGTGTTCGGAGTTTTAAATCATAACTGGGTATGGTCAAAGTTGGGAGCACAGCTTGGCTGCCAAAACCACCACCTTCCACTTTCTCCTCTCCTACCTTGACTTACCAGTTGAACTTGAATAGCAAGTCATTCACCTCTGAGCACCTTCACTTCCTCACAGAGAAAATGGGCTCATAACAATGCCCTCCGGGGACTAGAATAGGGTTATCTGGAACACCACCGCACAATGCTGAGCCCAGAGTGAGGACTTCCCAGTGGACACACTATTATTACTGTAGCTGCTGTTTATGCTGGCACCATGTTGGGGTTATTTTATATAATAACACAGAAGGACTGAATTAATTACAAGGCAAATATAATGTCCACCTAACTATTTCCAAGGTCATCTTGAGTCTTTAGAAACTAATAACACAGAAGAGGAAACACTGAGAAAGGCAAGTTAAAAACTATTTCCACGAGAAAGCTGAAGCCAAGTGACTGTGAGAAATACAAGCACTATTCGACTCTGACGATGGAAAGTGAAGTTTGGGCGTGGTTAGGAAAAGTAAGTACAGAAAAAAATGATACCTTTTAGCCAGTTAGGTCTGACGTCTACTCAAGACAGTGGATCAAAGCTGCACTGGAGGTTTGGGACAACAGTATGTGCCCTATACACACAGGATGTGGTGATCTGTGAGCTCCCTCAGGATAAACGACAGAGTTCAGTTCTCCACCATCAGTAACGTTTCCGCAGCTTTCCCAGCCTTCCCTATTACTCCAGCATTCTGGCTGGGAGTGGCCGACAGTGGAGGGATGACTTTTTATCATTGGGTTCTAACCCCACTGCTCAGTGCTCATGGCTTCTCTCTTCATTAAGGTGGCTCACAGACAATCACATTAACAAAGAACCTAACCCTTAGCCCACTTCTGGATTCCTAAGGAAGCATTGACGACTGCCCTCATTCGCATTCAACAGACTCAGGTCATTTTAGCCATCCCATCCGACTGGTTTGCTCCTGCTGCACTCTGGGATGGTAGCTAGAAAACTCTACTTCAAAGCTTTTGTGGAAAAAAAACAACAACAACAACAACAAAAAAAATTTTCCCCCCTCTGGGGTGCGGGGGCTGGACTGGGACTGGGGAGATGACTCAGTGGGTGAAATGCTGACTGAGTGGGCATTAGGCATTCATTTGAATGTTCCACATCCATGTAATAGATAGGCCTGGTGGACCGTGTCTGTAACCCCTGCACCAAGGGGGCAGAGACAGGAGGGTGCCAGGGCCTTGCTGCCAGTTACCCAGATGAGCTCCAGGCTCAGTGGCAGACTGCTTCTAAAAATAAGGCAGGGGATGATAGCTATAAAAAAACAGTTGACCCTGACCTGACACTGACCTTTGGCCCAGATGTGCCACCAAGGAAAACACACCTGCACACGTGTACACACACAGGCATGCACACACTCCCCTGACAAGTTCTCAGTTTATTATTTTCCTTCCAGACAATCAGAAATGAATCTTAGGTTAAAATTCCAGAGAAAATGCTTGTAACATTGATTCAGTGTTGCAATTCTGGCAATGGGGTGTTTGCAGCTGGGTGAGCTCTAACATGGCATCAGCTCAACTCCTTACTCTTCATCTGAGCGATTCCGTTTAAACTGCCAGGCAGAGCAAAGGGGTTATCTGACAGCAATGGCTCAGGGGAGCTGGCTTTGGGCTGTCACCTTGAAACACCAACTCCGACTCTGCCGTTGTCCTGCACGACAGACCTTATCATCAATAGCTGAAGGCATGGCATCAAGACAGAGCAACTCTGACAATTTTAGCCAACAACACAGTGTTGGCAAGGTTCATGGCCATACCCGAGTTGGGGGCAGGGACCCGTTTCATGCCTACCACTCCTGTGTCTGCTGTTAGGGACACAGGAAGGAAGGACCAGGACAGACATGAGCTGTCCTTAGCACTCCAAGTTCACTTTTCTTGACACTAAAGTCCAGTATGACCCAGCAGGCAAAGCAGAGGACAGCTTCCCTTCCCCTCTCAGGAACTGGAATTTCAAGTGGAGGAGATGGAAAGGAAGAAAACTCCTGACCATCTTAGTATGATGCAATGACCATCATCATAGGCAACACAGTTTTATTTTGAAGAGTAAACTCTAAATATAAAGACGACACAGGAGAAACATTATTTGAACAATGTCTTAACTTTATGAAGAGAAGAGATAGCGCCTGCAGGCCCAGCCTCTTCAATGGTTGCCTTAATTTTAAAGAAAACATCAAAGAAATAGTTCCTGTGATTGTCCTCATTCTGCAATCCTTCAGTAACCTTCCAACCATGCATATGTCCCCCGTGGCCATGGGGTCATGCACAAGGCAGCCCAGTTAAAACCAAGTACCCACTGGCCACCTTGTCCTGCTGTTTATCCACATAAAAGGAAGGAAAGCTGATTTCCTACAGTACTCGATAGGCAGGCTATATCACGTTCTGGGTTCTCTTTTTAAAATATGCATTTATTTATGCATGTATATATTTATGTGTGTATATATATGTTTGCATACATGCATGTGTGTATGTCTATGTGTGTGCCTGAGTTTGTGTATACCACATACATTCCAGGGGTTCACAGAGGCCAGAAGAGTGTGTCAGGTTCTCCTGGATCTTGACTTCCAGTTTCAGGCAGTCGTGAGCTGCTTGTTGTGGGCACTGGGAGACAAACTTGGGTCTTAGGGCAGCGTTCAGAAGAGCATCTCATAACTATGATGCAAAGCATAGCACTGCTGTAGATTCTGGACTGAGCTGTCAGATCTCCACGGAGCTGAAGCTCTTAATATGTTACGGGAAGTTTATATTATCATATGAACTTTTAAGAAGTTTCTGTGAAACTTATTTCAGATCCCCACATTTGGGCTGGGGGGAATGCCTTGCTAGTGGAGTGCCTGGCACAAGAGCATGAGCCCAGCACCCAAGGAAAAGCCGGGTGTGGCAGCATGCACCTGTGCCTCCGGCTCTGGGGGAGAGAGGGTGGCAGTGGCAGATCCATGAAGCTCGCGGGCCAGTGTGCCTTGCTAGACTGATGAGCACCAGGCCTAGTGAGAGCCCTTGCCTCGGAAACTAAGGCAGAGAGTGACGGAGAAGGTCAGAAGGCCTCACTTCTGACCCTTAAACACATGCATGCACCTACCCAATGTATGCATGTGTATACATACACACATGAACCCAAAATTTCCTTCTCATTTCCACTTCTCTGATTTTTCCCTACTGAATACAATTTTCATAAATACTTATGTTATTATGTGTAGTAAACACAAATGCCCTGCTTTATGGATAATAAAATATGTACTATTTTCCTAAAAACAGCAACGCACTCTGATGTTTCCTGACAGTAAAGGTTTATGGACAGTTCACACCTGTTTTACCACGCATACCAATTGTAACGCATGGAAATTCATCGTTCAGTCTGAAGGGTTTTATAAGTCCTGAATAATGAACTTCCATCCTTTCCAAAGGACACAGACTATAAAACAGCACGAGACGTCAGTAAACAGTTATCTGATGAAATATTCCGCTCTTCCCTCCATCTGCAGAAGCATAGACTGAGGCTCGAAGCATGCCCACAGCTACAGACAGGAGAATCACTTCAAACCGTGATGTCTGTGGCAGAAGCATGCCACCAGTACTTCCCCTCAAGGCTGGGAGTGAAGTCACACAGGTGACCTCCTGAGGTCCTTGCTTGGCCGGACAGGGAGACTCTGCCTACAGATGACAGTGAGGTGGAGCCCACCACGTGTCTGACCTGCTGTGGGGAATGTCTTTGCTGGGTGCTATTGTCTACAGTGCAGCCCAGTAACAGTGCAGCATGGTCTCTCCATACTGGAGCCTCCTCATTCATACCTGAGACAGCTCTGCTCCCTGCTCAGCCAGCATCCTGCACCCCACGCCTGAGCAGAAGCCATCCCCTCATCTCTTCACAGGCAGAGTTGAGGCTTCTCTGGCCACTACCAATACAAAGCAGAGGTTAGAGACATGTTCCTCCTTCCTGGTGGAATCCAGGTTGTACAAAGATCTGAGCACTTGGGCTGGTAGGAAAGGCCTGCTCTGGCCCAGTGTGGATCAATCTAGCAGGGAAGAGGGATGTTAAAGAAATGCTTGTGTTTTATGGGACCTTTAGGAGAGGCCTGATGAACGCATAGGGAGAGAGAGGGGAGATGCAGGGCTGCAGGCAAACAGAGTCCTGAGAGGGCGGGTATGCAGAGATGGGGAGCAGTCCGCAGAGCAGGGCTAGTGCAGGTGACCTGAAGCTGAGGGGAGGAGGCAGGTGACTTGGGGACCACAGGAAGGGTGATCACCTTTATCTTCAGTGTCAAGTAGGTGGCTATGGAGGGTTTATGGGTGGCATGATTGGTCTTTTGTTTTGGTTGCCCTTCATACAAGGTTTGGCGGGGCTACACCATCTAGGTGTAGTGAGACCAGAGTGGCTTATAGGGAGATAGAGAAATGAAGACGTGGTTTGAAAAATCACAGAGTGGCGGATGTTGGTGTTGAACGTGAGAAAGTGACAGAGGGTGGCTCAGCTCAGACTGCTGGCCTGAGAGCTGGGTGGCATTAACAGTGGACACTGGGACAGTACAAAGCTTTGAGGGACAGGAAGGAACAACGATTTGCCTTTGGCCACATGAAGGCTGTGTCCTTTGGAGGTGCCTGGGGAAGACAGATGTCGAGAACTCTCATACGGCTCAGAGACTGGAAGAGGAACCCTATGACGCCATTAGTGCTACAATACTAGTTTTGTTTTATGCTTGAAAATATCCACGGTAAGATGGGTTTAACCTGACGAGCACACTAAGAACCATAATGAGCAAGGTTACGGCTGCTGCTCTTCAGGTTCCTGGTCCAAGGCCCTCTGCCAGAGCGCTGTTCTTCATGGTGTGGAAGAACTCGGTAAGGACAGGGCAGTTCTGGGGCTTCCTTCGGTAACCCCAGCACTCCTGGGTGTGGATGCATCCTTTTAAAACTGGGGTTTGCTTTTGTCTAAGATGGTAGAAGGAACAAATTCAGCCCTGAGAGCACTCAGCCTGTTATAATCCTGCAATGTTTTTGGGTTACAATGGTTCAAAACATTTAAAGGGAATCTGTTAATGAAACGCTATTGATTTTTTTTAAAACTAGGAATATCCACTAGTTATCTGTCTGCTGTCAATGCTGTTATTGTGAGCGTACTGACATGATCAACACCTACTTCTTTGCTCTCTTTGTTCCGTTTCTTCCACTCAACCCTGGCCCATGATAATTGGTCACAAATGAAGAAAGCTACTTCCTTCTGCACACCTTCCATGTCTTTTAAGTCAACCTTCTTTTGGGGACACTGTCAAGAACTTTGTATATCCGAGTAGAGAGTTCAGGCACTTAGTTAAACCACTCCATCACCAACTGAACCATGAATGGTGACATCTATTTCTTTACCCCACACACATTCGCAAAGTTGGCACATTTAAAAAAAATTCTTAAAAACTAATCTGTGATTTTTTACTATGAAGATGATGTCATTTAATAACGTGTAGACTATGTTCGAAATGGCTTCTGGGGGACTAGAGAGGTGGTTTGTGGTTAAGAGCACTTGTTGATACTGCAGAGGAATGGAGTTCAGTTCCCGGTATGCACACGATCATTTAAAGCCTTCTGTAACTACACTTTCAGGGGCTCTGACACCGCATTCTGATTTCATGGGCACTAGGCACACATATGGCGCATATATGTACTTCAATGTAGCCCAAACATTAATACACATAAAATAAAACCTTTCGGATTATGCATACACACGAAAGCACACACCAAGGAGAGGTGAGATGCGCTGTGTGACATATCAGCCTTCTCTCCAGCAAGGGCCTCTTTGGCCTGATCATTACTGCGTGGGACTGGAAGAGGAAGGAAGCTCCTTGGACCGGCGTGCATGGGGCAGCTGCTGGCCACTGCATAGTCATGGAATGGGGCTGGAGGCCTGGGAGGACCTGATGAGCAAGCAATCTGGTGCCCGTGTTTACAGAAGGAAACTGCTGCTCCCAACAGTATTATCTTTTAATGCTGGAAATGAAGTGTAGAAAACACAACTAATTGGGTTGTGTCTCCACATCCCAAACCAATGAAATGAGCTTCTTTTTATTGAAAGAGTGGAGGGATATGTATATTACAGAGGCCAAAATGGAGCCACGGGAAGAGTCGTGGGGGTCCAGACTTTGGATGTCCTCTCTGATTCTAAGAGGGTGTCTGCCTGGGGGTTACAGAGGGACCATGAGGTTCTTTCTGCCCAGCTGGATAAGTCTGGTGTGTATTAGCATGAATACAGCACATGTACCCCATTATCACCTTTGACTTTCCATTGGTGTTATTCTGGTGGAATTTTCCTTCTGTAGTGTATTGGTTTAAATATCTTTATGAATAGTTAGAAAAAGAAAATTGTATTATTTTCTTCAAGTAATCCAAAGAAGAGATTTTATTTTCTACTTACAGAAAATCACAACAGCAGAATAGTCTTAATAATAAGCCTGTTCCTCTCTACCTACTTAGGTGTTCTACGGACTGGTTGAGTGGCTGTGTGTGGGTGTAGGGCCGTGTATATGTATGGGGTGACTGTGTGGTAGTGGCTGTGCTCACCTAGGGGGTGACGTCATGTGTCCTCCCCCATTACTCGGCATCTTAACTACTGAGGCAGGGTCTCTCGCTGTACCTGGAGTTCATGGTTTTAGCTACACTAGTTAGCTAGCAAGTCCCTGGGATCCTCTTGTCTCTCCCTCCCCCCAACATTTGAGTTTCACACATGTGATATCACACCCAGCTTTTACATGGGATTTTGGGGGTCCCAATTCAGGCCCTTGGGCTTGCAAAGTGATGCATTTCCCACTGAGCCATTGCTCAGCCCTAGTGGTTTTGTTTGGTTTTACTCTTTTAATACATATATTTTTCCTACCTACAGTGTTTTTACATGTTCTTGAAAAGCCCAATCTGTGTCTTGTGGACATGATTTTATCTTTAATGTTTCAGAGACTTTACTTTAATGACAGGAAAGCATGCTGTCAAGACATTGGCTAAAGTTAATTGAATTTGGGATCCATGCTACTTTGCTTTTCAGATCTTCAGGTTGAACCCCAATATCTCTCTCTGAGTTTTTATTAGTCGTGTATCAGGCAACATCCTGTGATGCAGCAGTGGATCACAACATGACCTAAAAGTACGTCCCTCCTTCGTCACTTTGGTTTAGGAAACTAGAGAGAATAATTTTTCTGCCAAATAAGATAATCCGAGAGCAGCCTATCCCTCTGCACTGGGTCTTCCCTTATAGGAAGTCTTTCCAATTAACAAAGATCCAATGAATTTTGAAAGTGAACAATTTGAAATAAAGGTCATCAGAAAACTGATAGCATACAGAGAACATGGAGAAAGGCATATTAGAAGGACACACACACACATACACGGCCACAAAACTCCAAGGCTGACAAAGCCTTTGAGTAATACTTCCATCAGAAAGCTGAACTGAATGGAAAGGAGGTCACGAAAGAATAGAACCCTGAAAATCAAAGTCCAGCATCTCAGGGCGCAGACTCCAGGGTGACTAGAGACAATTAGAGATGAGCTGACGAACAAGGAAAGAAGTAAAAGGAAAAGTTATAGAAGCGGAGATCAACTTGGAAGGATCAATGAAGACCATTGACAAACTCAGTGAGGACGAAGGCAGACGACCACAGGTGCGGTAGTGCCCAGAACCAGCACCAGTGCTTGGAAGGCAGAAGCCGAGGGCCACAAGCTGAGTTCAACCTGACTTACACAGTGAGGTCAGGTTTCCAAAACCAAAACCAGAGATGAGCAGATTACTCCACGGATAAAGTACTTGCCACGTAAGCATAAGGTCCTGAGTTCAAAGCCCCAGAACTCACCTAACTCTGATGCAAAAATGCGTGCATCTGTAATCCCAGTGCTATGGGGAGATGGAGATGGGGTAGAGAACCCTTAAAGCTCCCAGCTAGTGTATACTGCAGGGGGGCGGGGGAGAGCACACACAAGCTGTAATCCTCATGCCCCCTGTCTTGTTTCTGAGGGAGGTTGGGGAATAATAAAGTACGAATGAGCAAGGCCATTGACCTTGAGAGACTTAGCTGAAGCCTGGAGGGACTGGGGTTGCAGCTCACAGCTACACACACACACACACACACACACACACAATGGGGAAAAGCAACGGACTTAGTTGTCAAGAAAAAACATGAGCATTGCACTGAACTTTTGACACCTTTCTTCTGAAAGAAAGCAAACGGCTTTGGTTATGGCAGAAGTCTGAAGTAATATGTTTGTAAGTAAAATGTTTTCATTTCTGAGATTTAAAACTGCAGATTATTTGAATGGAAGATTATTTTCTACAATAATTCAATATTGTCACATCCCAAGTGACTGGATTTTCTGTTAAAATTAATGCACTACATTTATATGTCATTTGAATAACCTCTGTTCTCTTAAAATTAATATCTTCCAAAGCCGCATATCAAGGGCACCAGCGTCTTCTCTGCTATACGCTCTTCTCAGAATTAAAAGTGGTTCGTCAGTAAAATAGCTGCTCTGATTACCTCACTTCTCCTTCTCTGCGCCTCCATTACACGCGGGTCAGGTATTTGTAGGGGACTTGCTAGTCTGCCCACTTGGTCTGTCTTCACTCACAGCAAATAATCTACATCTCTCTGGGACTGGTCTGACGTCTTCTGAGAAGAAGCTATTTTAAAGCATTGTGGAAGAGTTGAGAATTAAGACCTGTCGGTGTAAGTAGAATTGATCCATTCAGTAATGATCGTTTTTTTAATCTGGTGTTTTAGGTCCTCTGCGATATCTCCCGACACCACTGCTTTGAAGGCCCTTTCAGATGTGTGGTGGTTTGAACGCCACACAGAACAAGCACAGGGTTGTGGTCCCATGGGGAGCGTATAATCTTGGAAACACATCCGTCAGCAGAGTTGGGATTTAAGATGCTTTCTGTCCTCATAGGTTGAATCACTTCTGGTACCAGACGACTGCCATGGCATTCAGCATGGGAGATAAATGAACAAACATTACCGTGAGGAGGGTGAAGCTTGATTGGCTAGTCTCCCCTCCTCCTGCTGCCCTCACAGCCCACTGACCTCAGGGGCTGTGGAACTGCTTGTCTGGGCTCTGTCCAGGCCTAGCCAAGATCTTACCCTACAGTAGCCTCTCAGAACCATCGCGGTGACTTCTCTGTCCCCATCAAACTGTTTCAGCAGCCCCCTAGCATCTGTGTTGGCTGAGTGCTGTAAGCTCCTACACTTGGTCCTCATGGGAGAGCACAGCACACAGCAGCTACACAGCAAATGTGGGCCTGTCTGCTGGAAGGGAGACTGGACTCCCAGACGATACAGTGGTCCCTGGATGCTGAAATCAGCTGGCCCAGTGAACTTCAGAGAGAGACCCCTCTTCCAGTGACCTTGGCCTCATTTCATCAGAAACTGACCGATCTGATATAATAAATTCCATTTGCAGATGACATGAACAGAGAGGCCTGGGCAGGTGAGTTTAAGTAGTGCAGTGTCTGGACCTGGGGACATCTGGGACAAGAGGTTTCATTATGCCATGGTCCTCACTTAGCTGTAAAGGGAGCTAAAAGCACTGTGGAGGGGCCTAGTGAGGTGAAGTCAAATTATTCCTTTAAAACAAAACAAAACCTTTTGAAATTATAAAATATTGGCACTAACCAGAAGGCACAGTAATATCTATAATAGCATCGCAAATGAAACCTAACCCAGCTTCGCCTTGCTGTTTGTTTTCAAAGCAATGTCAAATTTCTTATTTATCCACCTTAGCAGTGCCCTTTATCTGAAAAATATGTAAATCTATTTAAATCAATTTCCTGTAATACCACACAAAACAATAATCATATTAGTACCATTCATGATGCACTAATAACATGAACATAATTGCATTCGAATATGAAATTGCTAGGTAATAGGCCTTTCATAAATTGTTTTGGGGGAATGCCATTTTTAACCTTACTCTAGGTCATTAGCTCCTGATATCGGCGGGGACATGTCTTGTACGCCCTGTGAGACAGTTTCTCCTGCTGCTGCCTGCACAAGGGAGCCGGCTACAAACTTCTGTCACTGGAAGGGAGGGTGTGCAGAGCGGCTTGTGTCTCAGGGAACCCGGCCTTTCACTGCGGCCTTCTCAGGCAAGCCCTGTAGGCTGTCACGCAGGGGGGAAAGGGAAATATGGCTGTCTCACGATCCTCCCACTGTGCCGAGAGTCTGGTCCATGCTCTGGTGAGCCGCTGCTCCTTGGGGAAAGAGGTCCTTTGTTACAATGACTGCCTCGCAGGCACTCCAGACGTCTGGCTCCCTTTCCTCAAAGTCTTAGCCATAAGTTACAGGTCCCTGTATGGCAGGGGGAGGCAAAATAGCCAACTTAGAAGTTGTTAAAACCTGAGGCCTAGAGGCAAGAATATACATTTATTTTCCACACTATCAGGACATTCATATTTCAGGCAAGCCAGATCCGTTTCTTCCCTGAGAACGCCACCAAAGGCAGAGACTGCTGTCTGTAGATCTGGATGGAACCAGTACAGGTGAGGACAGAGCTGAATCACAAATCGCTTTCCTAGAGGTGCTCATTTGTGATTTGTGTTATTAGATGAGGAAAGAGAGAGGCAGGTTGTCACTGAGTGGATCAGAGACTCCAGTTTATCAGGCCTTGGGAGCTGCTGAGGAATTAGGAGGCTACTGTGAGCCTACATGAAGGGGATTTCCCCTGGACTCCGGAGTTCAAGTGCCCATTTCTACATAGTGTCTCCTCCCGTGGATCCTGAGACCTCAGCAGGCAAGAACTAAGAAAACACTCTTTTAAGTTAATTTCACTTGAAAGGTTTTTGCTTTAATTTTTTTAGCACTTTAGAACATAAATGATATTTTAGCAGAGAACAGGTTCCCCTTACTTTCTCTCAAATTCAGAACGATACAGCTGAACTGTGGCAATTTAAATAATATTATATATTATTATGGATAAAGACAAATAGCTCAGCATCATGGGCTGGGGGCATTTTCCCAGAGTTTAGTTTGTTACAGAATACATTTCTATACACTGTGGTAACTTTTCCCCTCACATTCACAGATAACACCAATAAACAACACTGAAACTAGAAGCAAGCACGGATCCAGGCAAAGGGGTTCATAAATTTATCCTTCCCATGGCTCAGAAGAGTTCCTGGCACAGTAGAGCCCAAAGTCACACGCCGAATGGGCTGGCAGGCTTATGAATTTATGGCCTGAGAACTTTCTGAGGACTAGATTGCTATTAGAATCTCGGAATCCTCTGAGACAGCTAATGCCCACAGAGAACACTGTGTTCCTTGCCCGGTATAAGGACAAGGAGGCAGAAGGACTTCTGGGAATGGGTCATGCACCCCTCTAGACACACCTTTCCTAGGGTGGCAAGGTATCTGTCTGACACAATGCCGCTAACTACAGACTATTTTATATTTTAATACATTGTCAGACAAGTGATGGAAAAAAGGAAGTCCTGTACATAATATTCCCCTCTCCTACCGGGTCCTGAGACCTTGGGGAAGTACACACACGCCAAGGAACACCGGCCCCAAGCAGCAGTCTGTGTGAGCACTCTTTATATTCAGCTTTGGGAGTGGGAGAGGAAGCTCGGAGACAGGAAGCCTTCCTAGAGCAGCCAGCTTTGAAGGAGGTCAGGGGATTGTCTGCTCCCTGTCGCTATCCAGGGAAGGCCACAGGGTCCCACTCAGGGCCCCAGACTGCATTTGCATAACGCATTTACATCTGAAGGGAGCTCACAGATTGGCAACTCCCGAAGCCTCAGCAAGGCACAGATTTCTACAATAGCAATTAGGAACCGAAATAGAAATGACAATAGCCACAAAAGTACAGTTGCCAGAGCTGTGGGAAGAAGGAGCAGAAAAATCTCAGAGCTTTAGAGGACTGAGCTCTGAGTAATAGCAGAGCTAGAGACCAACTGACCCTTGTTCTTTGTGTGCTGCCGGGAGCCGGGAAGGTACCAGGACAATCCCCACCTATGTGCTTGGCGCCGGAAGAGGGAAAAGAGGGGTGGGGCAGGGCCTGCCCGGGACCTGACGATGGAAATGGGCTCTGGGGATGGCCTGGGTGCCAGTGGGCAGAGCGCCTGCAGCACTTGGGCACGGGGTGGCACTGCAGAGGGGTCCCACCTCCCTCCCCCCCCTGCAGCCCCCTCACCACCTCCACCCCGCCCCCCGCCCCAGCAGCTCCCCTCCCCTGCAGCATTTTCCCCTGCGTCTCTGAGGATAGCTGTGGTAGTCACTCAGATGAGGAAGGGACAAATGCTGGAAAAGGAGGGACAAGGAAAAGGTAAGAGATTAAAAGATGAGAAGCAGTGCTCAGAACCTGATGCTAGCTACTGTAGAACTCTCTAGAAGCTAGTCTCCTTCTTGGCCCAGGCTGGGTCAGGTGAGAGGACCTGAGGACACCTGGAGGTTGGGAACCAGGGGTTGAGACACTTAGGCCAGGTCCAAGGTGACCTGGGGTTGGAGCACCAGTTGGTCTTGACAACAAAGGAACAGCCTAATCATAGTGGGTGGGGACAGTTGGGCGAGGCCTCAGGAGCGCAGAACTTCTGGGAGAGCTCTCGAGAAGCCCTGCTGAGGTTTCACAGCGGCAGGAGGTCCTGCTGCATTCCAGATGGGTGTGTCCAAGTTATCTGTCTGCCTGGGCTGGGAAAGCACACGGAACTGGGATCAGACATCCTGAGTTGGGGTCATTGCCTCCAGTCTCAGTTGAGTAGGTGTCTGTGTGTAGATGCCCCATTCCTCACGTAGAGGACGTGCATGAGGTTCTTAAAGATACTGAAATGCTAGGTAGGCACGGTCTGTTTCCTTATCACAATAAAAAGTAGAAACTAGGAAACCGAGAAACCATGACATGCTTACTGGGTAGACGGTTGCTTAACAGTGTTCTGAAAATTCTGATTAATGCGAAGAGACATGGAAGAAATGATACCGGATGTTCATCTCCCCCACAATTTATACATTTACTGATAGTATTCCTGAGTGGGGACACAAGATAGTTTGGTTTAACAGATTTACATAATCTAACCAAGGGAAGGGAGAAGCGACTTAGTCTACCAGGCTAACCCAGAGGAGCTCAGACAGGACGGCGGTACTCAGAGAACAGTGAAAGGGCCCGATACGATCTCTTCTGTGACCACTGATTGTAGTTTTGATTGCTTTGTATTAGTTGCAATAGATAATGGGTCCCATGAAGAGTTCTTCTTATATGAATGGAATGTCCTTTAACAGTATCTCCCTAAGTCTGTTCACTGGTCTCTGTCATGGACCCCCTTTCTCTTCCCAAACAGAAGCCCTTCTGTTTTCATCTTTAAAACAACTGCATGATCTAGATTCCACATGAGCAGAAACGCACACTGTTTTTCTGGGTCTAGCTTATTTCCCTCTACATGGTCACCTCCAGGTCTATCCATTTTCTTTTGTTCTTCTTTATGGCCAAATGGTACGTGTGTGTGTGTCTCTGTGTGTGTGTGTGTGTGTGTGTGCATGTATGTGTTGTGTGTGTGTTGTGTGCATGCACATGTAGGATTTCACCTGGGCCGATTCTGTAACTCAGCTGTGGGACAGGGCGCTGCAGGTGGCATGCTGACATCTCTAACATGTTAGTGGGACAGTCAGTCACATGGCTGCTGCATTTTCAGCTTCTGGCAGAACTTCCCTACCGGTTTCCATGGTGGCCTTGAAGCATACATTCCTACCAGCGGGCCCAGTGAGGGCTCCTTGTCTGGCACCCTCGCCAGCCCTGGCTTGTTTTCTGACTAGGGTGAGATGGGATCTCCCCTGTGTTTGGTTTGGATCTCCCTCATGGCTAAGAGTGTCAAACATGTGTTCATGTGTTTACTGGTGCATCTCGTTCTGCTGTGTCTTTTGTAAGTGCCACTCTTCCCTGCTACTGTTGCCGCTGCGGACTTGTTTTGCAAACCTCAGCCCTTGGGATGATTTCCTAAGTGGTCTCTGCTTTTCCCTACCTCCCGAGGGTGGATGGACCAACTTACTTCTGTGTGCAAGTTCCTGATGTGGCTCTTCATCCCAAGTCCTGCCGGAGTCCTGTGGATGTGACCTACTTTGGAAAGGGCTCTCAGGGAATTGGGTGTGGGGTACAAGACTGCAGTCCCAGCAACGTGGAGGTGCAGGCAGGAGAACCAGGAGTTCAAGATCATCCTAACTACAAAGTGAGTTCCAAAAAAGTTACCTGTAACTCTCTATGCCACCTTCCTCCCCCAAAAGAGGTATTCTCACCCTCAAAAAATACTAAAGGAAAAAGTGGACATTTAGGTACATAGGTACAAGCCAGTAAAGGAGATTAGAACAACAATCAACAATGGATCTCACGAGATGAAATGGCAAAGGAAAGGGAGCTGTCAATCAAGAGAGGAGGCACCCACAGAATGGGAGCAGGTCTTTGCTGGCTCTCCATTTGACAGAGGATCAGAGTTTAGGGTATACAAAGAGCTCAAAAACCTAAACAGAAGAGAACAAACAATTCAGATTTTAAAAATGCACTACATAACTAAGTAGAAAGTTCTCAAAAGAAGAAATACAAATGGCTAGGAAACACTTAAAAAAAAAAGTGTTCAAGGCCGGGCGGTGGTGGTGCAGGCTTTTAACCCCAGCACTCGGGAGGCAGAGGCAGGCGGATCTCTGGGAGTTCGAGGCCAGCCTGGTCTACAAGAGCTAGTTCCGGGACAGGCACCAAAGCTACAGAGAAACCCTGTCTCGAAAAACCAAAAAGAAAAAAGAAAAAAAAGTGTTCAACATCAGCAGCCATTAGGAAGTGCCAACTAAAATCAATGTAAGATTCCCTCTTTCACCAGGCAGAATGCCCATCTCCGAGGACACCAGGAACAATAAACGCTGGTGTGACCGATGTGTTGGTTGTGAACGAGTACAGACAGACACTTTGGAAATTGCTTTGGAGAGGTCTCAAAAGATTAAAAATAAAACTGCCATACAAGCCAGACCTAGCATCCCTGGGCTTTTCCCCAAAGGGATACCTGCCCATCCGTGCCCACAGCTATTTGCCACTGGCGAGTGGGTAGTGAAGATGTGGTACATATTCACGACAATATGACTCAACTGGAAGGAAATACGAAACCGTAAGATTTGCAGGGAAACGAACGGAACTGGGAAAGATCATTCTAAGCTCTGTAACGGGCACTGCATGTTCTTTCTCATGAGGATCCTAGTGTCAGCTCTATATAGCGTGTCCAACATGAATATTGTGCAAAAGCCAGAGGATGGGCAGGGGTTTGCATAGGGTGGTAGGGGAGGGTCAGGAGGGAGAGGGGATAGATAGTACAACATAGATTTTAAAAAGTAGAAGGACAAAGGTGGGGGTTGTGAAGATGTGGGGGAGAACTAACTAGGAAAAAAGAGTGTAAGGAGACCAGTGGGAACAAACTGTTCCCTTCTCTGCAACAGCAGCTTGACTGTAGAGAGATAACCAACCACCCTCTGAAAGGATTCAAGACCCACTCCACAGGGGCAGGGGGATCAAAGCCTGGTACTGTGAGCCGGGCTAACAGCTCAGGCATGGGGAGGGAGTGGGACCACGTGAGAACCTATTTCCAATGGTTAACCAAAGGGATGCAGCAGCAAATGCCTTCTGAACACCTGTGTTTCCACCACTGACAAAAGCGCATCATAGCCTTCAACAGAGAAGCCGCTCATCCCAGCATCTGTGGAGACTCGTGGCTGTACAAGATGTGTAAATTAAGCAATGGATGTGGGCCCAGCCACAAGAGCCCAACCCTTCTAAGCCCTGGGGCCCTGAGGAAGAGTGGGCGGGACATATGTAAGACCAGGGCACAGGGCTTGGAAAAGCCATTCCTTAGACCAGAGACAAGCATTGTAATCAGTAAGTCACAGCCTGAGGGGACCCTTCAAGGCAATTTACAAACAGTTAAGAAAGGGGTGGGGCTCATAGGGCCGTGCTCTTTACCTTTGAATTATTGACTACTGATAAATTTTAGGAAAGGAAGGTTGGGTGAATTCCTGACTCCAGGTTCCAATGGATAGCTTCAAACAGGAGGTCGTTGCTGACCACCGTAGTGGCTCATAAAACAAGACCAATGGGCATGAGTGGGTGAGAGAGATTTGTGGAGGGGAGGCAGGAGGAGAGAGGAGAGAGATTTGTGGAGGGGAAGTAGGAGGAGAGAGGAGAGAGGTTTGTGGAGGGGAGGTAGGAGGAGAGAGTAGCCAGTATGCAAAGGGAATACATGTCAAACTGTAGGCAACACAGCAAAAGTAAAGATGTCGAAACAGTTGCTGTGAACCCATCCTGAACTCGGGGTGACCCCACATCCAAGGACCCATGCTCCTGTCACACGGGAGAGGGTCTCGTGAAGGTGGAGGCAGAGACAAGAACCCCACGTCTGCCAGCTCAGGACGCCCAATGTGCCTTGCACTCATCAGAAACTTGGGATACACATCCACGTGGCAATACATTCATGTTGGGCATCTCTTCTCCATGGATGTGTGAGCTGCATCTCTGATAGTACTTGAGTCATCTGAGCTGTAGAGACCACCATTGTTCATGTGGGACAGCTTCTACCTGAGTGCTGGCTGTTCCCTTCTCTGCTCATCTCTTCCCATGGCCTCTAGACACAGACATGGTGTTTCCTCAAGGCCTCCGGCGTGCACCCATCATCCTTTGCAACTTTAGTGCCCCCTTCATATCCAGATCTTCCCTGAGTGCTTTGTTTTACATTGCTCCTCAGCCACCCTGGATTCTCAGAGCTTTACTTCTGATTCATGGAATTTTTCACCATCTAGTTCGCCCCGGGTATTTACGGTGTCTCCTCTTAGACTAGCTGCTCTGCAGATGCAGATAGGAGCTGGCTGTGCTTTCTGCTGCACCCCGTACCCCAGAAGAGCATGGTTAGGAGGATAGGGCTCTGTTTTTGTTGAACACAAAGACACTGAACGAGGAGCTGGGATCCAGCAGATGATAAAGCAGGCATTCAGAATCAGTGGGGGAGGATTAGCTGATACATGATTTTGAGATACAGCATATTAGAGCAAAACTTATTTTAGATACATAGCCCTCCTGTCGGCTAAATGAAGACTGGTTTAACGTGTAAGGACCTTCAAAACCTAGAGTCCGATACTGCGCTCTACCAGAGAGTACGGGTCCTGAAGCCCAGAAACAGGACAGCAAGTTTCACAGCTAACAGTGATCAGTTCTGCCGCTCAGAAACCAAAACTTTAGTGGGGTCAGAGTGCCTGTCTGCAGGTCCTACCCCAACTCTCGGGGTCTCATCTTCCCCCACTGACCTCCTGTCAGGGTGCGCACGCCATTAGCCAAGCCCAGCTCCCTCTTCAATGCCTGGGTTTACTCTTGCCCAGGGGACCATGTTGGTGACCTCAAGACAGTCAGTGGCCACCACTCAGCAGCCACCTCTGAACCTGGAGAGTCACCTGCCTGCCTGGCAGCCTTCTCCACACCCTTTGGCCTACACTGGACTGGGCAGATCTCCTGGAACTGGCTCTACCCTGTGCACTGGCGGCCCTTCCTTTTTCCATGCTCACCCCCCCCTTCCTCACACCCTAGAAGCAGTCGCATCTGCATGTCACTAAGGCTGTGGCCAGGAAAAGCCTGGACTTATGGGTGTTGCCAGGGGCAGACACAGGGTCCTGGGTCCTTGGTCCTTGGAGGATGCTGGATTTACATCTAGGTGATGCAACTAACTTCTTCGTGTGACAAGCTCTTTAGTTTGCACTGCAACCCGGGGTGAAGCCCAGGTTTCGCCCTGATTGGAATGGGATCCTGCCTGAGGAAGCCTGTGGTTTGTGTAATTATGTAGCTGACTGGAAAAGAACATATTAAGAAAAGCAGGGCCCCAGGCAACGTGGGAGACTGGGGTTCATCTCTGCTCTGATTGCTCCGGCTTCACAGGCGCCCAGAAGGCAGGTGGGGCTGCTCCTGTCAACGACATCCCCTGGCTTGCAGCGGATCCAGGCTGAGCAGAGGTGCCGCCTGTTCAAGCTGTCTGCACAACCTTTACAGTGACCTTGAGCAGAGCACGTCACATTCCCTGAGCCCACACGCTCCCCCACCCCGAGCTGACGAACCCAGACTATGTGCTGACATCGGGGATCACTACACAACTGCTTTGTCCTTCAAGGCTGAGTGTGAGGAAACAACAATGGATCAGTTTATCAGGGAGGTGGGCAGGGTGGCATGTGAAACCCCTGCCCTAGTGGCTGTGCCTTAAGGGACTTAGTCTCTTCCTCTGCCCCCGTCTCCTCAGCTCTGGCTGGGCTGTCGGTTTTTCCACTGGAGGAGAGAGGGATGATCTAAGGGTGGAATTTCTGGCTCAGGGAGGCACCTGGCAAGGGGAGGTGGTTTTGTGTTGTTACCCTCTTCTCCTGTTACTCCGGCCCTGTGAACACGCATCATGCTTCTAAATGGAGAGTCTGGTCAGGTCGGGCCAGGGTGCAGACGGCTTTAACTGGGAGATGGTTTGCTACTGTTCTACAGAGCGAGGCCACTTCCTGGGTCTCTGTTTCCTGTCCTGTAAATGAGGTGGCTTTGGAGAGACAATCTGACGTTCCTCCCACCTCTAAAATCTCCAGTGTTTACACAGAGATTTAAACATCTGTCCTGAAATTTAAAAAAAAATTTCCATTTGTTCAGAAACTACAAAATGGTTTCAGATCCCGACCAAAAGGATGTTTCTTAGAACTGCCATAAACTTCCCCCTTCTGGCTTCTTTTAGCAGGTTATGTTTTCTGATGTTTCTGAAATCAAAATGGGCTGTACCAGTGATGGAGAAGAAACATGCACACGCACTCACATACACACCACCCTTGAATACATGTGTTAATCCATTCCCCAAAGACACACATGCATGCACGCATACATGCATGCACGCGTGTACATGCACAGGAGCTAACCCCTCCTGGCCTCCTCACCCCAGGCTACTGGGTATTACACATCATCTTTCGTCCTGCTAGGAGCTGGACTCTTTCCAGCGGCCCAAAGCACCAGCGCATGGATCAGAGCCTTGGCAAACATCAGCAGCAGAGGTATGGGGACAACCGGAAAGCTAGGGAGTCCTTAGGGAGTCTCAAAGCCAGCACCCCGGAACGGAAAGAGATGGTACTGGGTTGTGTGGGGGAGCTGGGGAGGGGTTCTGGCTGCACCGTCATCAGACATTTGGGGATCCCACCCATTTCCTTCTTATGCCACTGGTGAATAAAATACTGACTGGGCTGTTTTTATGTTCTAGAACTTTTGGCACCAAGCTGCTACACAACTCCAGGACCACGAGTTTTTAACTGAAAGGCTGAACCGTGAGAGAAAGATGAAGGCGAGGCTGCTGCAGGTCCCTGTCACAGCACATGGACCAAGGGGCTTTGAGGGTTGGTAGGCATATGTCGGTGCTATACAGAGCACTGGAATCGGAGAGTTCCTACAGAAACAGAAGACAGAGCTGCTCAGTACTGCTGAATCCCCATCTGTCAAATGAAATCAGGGCCTCAGGAAAAAGTCTAAGGCTTCACGTTCATCCAGCAATAGCCACAGTGGCAAAAATATGTGAATGCCCTGTCCATTTAGGCATGAGTGGAAAAAACCCCGATATTTATCAGTTTTATATTATATGTATATATATATATGTACATAATGAAATATTTTATTACCTTAAAAAGTAACACTATCCTTACATTGGCCTGGAGGATATATGCTGAGGTGAGCCAGTTATAAAGTAAATATTGCAGAATCTCACTTTTAGGATTCCTTTTTTTTTTTTTTTTTTTTTGGTGTTTTTGATTTTTTTGAGACAGGGTTTTTCTGTGTAACAGCCCTGGCTATCCTGGAACTAGCTCTTGTAGACCAGGTTGGCCTCAAACTCACAGAGATCTGCCTGTCTCTGCCTCCGAGTGCTGGGATTGAGGGTGTGTGCCACTACTGCCTGGCCTAGGATCCCACTTACATGTAGAATGGATAAAATTATAGAAAGTATCTAGAGGAAAACCAGGTTACCATGGTGGGGGCGGGGAAGAAATGGAGTGGGCGTGTATATAACACAGGGAAGCAGACAACTGTGTGGAGAAGTCCAGGGGTCTAGGGACAGGGCAGCGCCAGGCTCACCTGTTTCCCTGTCAGGTCTGTTCAGCAATGGGAGAACCTTGGCTAAACCACGCCTGCCTCATTCTCTGCCCCACCCCCATGCTCCAGTTTCTGTCTGTATAAAGGGTTTCTTATTTGTTCCCCAAATGTGCAAGCTGTCTGTGCTGGGCCTTGTAGCTGTCCCCTGCTTGGAACCTGTCTGTCTCTGAGCTCACAAGGCTGGGTCCCTCCAACCTTCAGGCTCACCTCAGGTGTTGCTCCTCACTCAGTGTTCCCACTCTGGTCCTCATCCAGGGAGTTTTTACTCTCTGAACCACCCACCCCTGGTGATCCCTGTCAGAGTTTACCATCTGATGTCCTGGGGAGAAGAGCCAGGGCATGGTCGCTGGACAGAACTTGCTTCATGGAGTTACGTGGTGGGAGAAGGGAAATTTGCTGGTCTCCCAGAAGCAAGCCCTGTCTCGTGCTGGCAGGCACTGACTCCATGCTGCAGCTGTGCCAGAGGAAGAATGGAGGGGAGCTTGCCTCATGTGGTCCCTGGGAGGGGACAGGTGGAGTGGGCACTTTTGACTGGAGAGGGAAGGAATGACAGTGAATGAATTGTGATGGTCTTTGCAGCGGCTTTCCCGCCACGGCACATTTTAGCCAGCGACACCAGTAGCGTGCACAATATCTACCTCACAACAGACTTGGGATCATGACTGTGGTTGTTTCTGAGTTTTAAGAAGCGATGATGGCTAGGTGATTGACCGGACGCCGCGCAGCTACTAAAGTATAACGGTTCTGCCTGGACTCTCACCGCGTGCGACCCGTAGTAACTAACTCTGAGGGTGCCTCAGACGTCCTGATTGCTCAGTGTTTATAGGGCGGTCACACACTGCTCAAGGATGTCAACACTCTGGGAGATGCACCGTGAAGTGGTTTAGTTATATGGGGTGTCTGAGTGGTACTCACGTAACCTACGATGGCTGAGATCCCACTGGGCAGAACAGTTTTTTAGGGCCACCACTGGACGTGGAGCCAGCCGCAGACTGCGATGCCCATGGACACAAGACTGTCTTACACTGCAGGGAGGGAAGGAGCCGCTTACTGCTCTTTGGAAATTTAACCTGCTGCGTTGCTCTATAGATGAGAGTTAGGATGGGCCAGTTACGGGACTTAGGCACCCTGTCCCTTGTGCACTGGGACGAAGATCTCCTGAGCTGTGGCGAGCAGCAGAAAGCTGTAGAATCTAACTGGCACAGCCTACGACACTAGGCTGAAGATGACCCTTAGACTGATGTAAGCAACTGGTTTAGGGTCTGCTAAGATGCTGAGGCAGGGATATGGCGAAGTCACAGGTGCTGCCTGGGCGGGCACAAAGCTCCTCAAGGCAGAGCCGGAGCTGCGGAGTCCTTGGCAAGGGCTCTCTGCACACTTGGTTCTTCATCGTCATGTGGAATTCTATGAAGCAGACACAGCACTGTTGCCTCCACCTTCCTGGAGAGGTGGTGAGCAGGCTGGACAAGACCCCCTAACGTTTCAGCTGATAATTATTGTGTAGCCACACATCATTACCAATATATTATGGCTTTGTGTTTCTGTTGCAGCTAAAGGATCACCTATGCCGAAAATGTGGGTCACACACAAGCTGGGCCCCAGTGTTGTCTTGCACTGGCAGACAGCTGAGCACTTTCCCTGGAAGGGAGCCTTCACCTTTGCTCAGTCAAGACTATTCAGAAACCTGGAAGCTGTCAGATGTCAGGGAGCTTTTGATTAGATTTAGATTTCTCTTGGAAACAAGGGATGCACGGTTTAGTGGGATGAAGTGACTGTTCACCCATTGCCACATCCAGACAAGCAGAGGATGGAGTGCTGCAAGGGAGAGGCTACTTCTGGACAGGAGTGCAGGGGAGAGGCCACTTCTGGACAAACAGTGAATGGGAATGCAGAGGAGAGGCCACTTCTGGACAGGAATGCGGGGGGGGGGGAGCGGGGGGGGGAGAGAGAGGCCACTCCTGGACAGGAATGCAGGGGAGTGGTCACTTCTGGACAGGAATGTAGCGGAGAGGTCACTTCTGGATGGGTGTGCAGGGGAGAGAAAGGCCGCCTCTTACAAGAGTGAGTTTCTACTGTAATAGATCGTACTGCGAAAATATTCAAATAATAGAGGATTGGCAATAAGATTTCTTTTGACAAAGTACATGCAAAACCAAACCAAACCCTAACACTGGCCCCCAAATACCTACAAAGCAAACACACTTTCATTCAATGTTATGAAGATACTGAATAAATGCAACACGGCGCTTGAGCAGACCTCAGCCGCCTGACTGTGAGCATGGTCTCTGTGCACAATAGCGGGTACCAAAGCCTTCTTTTATTCTCAACCACAGCTGAATGGAACACAAAAGGGAATGTTTTCTTGTAGGGCACATGATGGTGGTGGCCTCTCCACTACCCATGCGACACTCGGCAAGCTCTCTGCCTGGCACCAGCATCCCTTTCTTGTTGTTATTACTCTACCCTCTGCAGAGCAGAGAGAAATGCGGTACCAGCTGCCATTCTGTGGAGTGTGGAGGCGGCTGCCTCTCAGAGAGGGTTTGGGGCATGGGGCAGTCTTTGACTTTACTAAAAGGTCTGTGGGGTACCGAGGGGAGAGATGACAAACTGTACCAGCACTCTGAGTTTCCACCTGACAGGAATCTGCTTTTTCAGAGGAGCTTGCTTAGCACACAAGACAAAGCAGAACAAAGCAATTTCATAGTAGACAAAAGCAGCAAGAGTTTTTCTTGATCTGGATGGGGCTGGAGAGATGGAGATACATTTCCTTGGTTCACAGATGAGATGGGACAGTGGCAAGGCTTCTGGGATGGGCTGCGCAGAAGTCACAGGCTAGAGGAGCTAATGGGAAGAGTGTAGCTTTGACCAGAGGCTCGCAGACTTAGCTGGGCCTGCCAGCTGCTCAGGAGCTTCGGCCTACCAGGAGCATGGGGCCTGGCACACTCCGACTTCTGGCTCTGCTCTGAGCCGAGCCCTGTGTTTCACTCTGTGTTCATGCGGGAACAGCCATGACGAGAGCGGTTGATTTAGCACCTTATGTTATGGAGGATATAGAAGCACATACGGGAGAAGAGCCAAACTACATTGTAATTCTCGACATTTAATGCTTTTAGCAACATTACTTTTTTTTCTTGTCACAGGTTCACTAAGAAAGTCCAGAGACAAACAGTAAACAAAGGCAGAACTGCAGGGTTCTATGGGGAGAGGAGGGCAGAGTTGACCTCACACAGGGAGTAGGGTGTCTGTAGAAGAATGGCTCCCAACAGCAACTGTGCTGTGTTTCTCTAGGATGGCTCATGGAAGGCAGAAAGGGCAACGCCTTCTCCAGCCCAGAAGGGAACCCTTGCATGGGTTCCTTAAGGTACACGTCCACTGACCTCCCCTGGGTTCTCACCACATCAAAAGGCCGGTCTCCTAGAAGGGAAGTGGCTTCCTGGCTGGAGGCAGGATGCCAGATGACTATACTCTCAGAGCTTGGACCTCCCCATCATTGTCCTGCATTTTAATTTGGATCCTTGGCCATTATCAAAGAAAGAGTTGTAAGGACCTCTGTATCTGCTTCACAGATGTAGACAGCCTGTCCTTTGCTGTGGAGGACTTTGTAGGGCAACTGTTGCGTCCTAGGTGACAGGCCTCTGGAGTCCCGAGGGGACAGACTCATGGGGATGAGGAAGAGGGCTCTTTGTTTCTCTAGGATGTGGCTGTGGATAGGAGACAAAGAGGAAGATGCTCTCATTTCCTTGGATATAGGAATTGAGGTGGAAAAGACAATGCTCAGGGGTAAGGTCAAGAGTTGCCTTGGATGTTTTTCCTTAAAAAGGCCCAAGGGCCCCAGCATATCTGCTGGCTGGGAGTTCAGCAGAGCAGAGTTAGTGGTATGTGTGTTTGTGTGTGTGTGCATGCATGTGTGTGTGCAAGTGCGTGCATGTTTCTGTGTTTGTGTGTGTGTGCACGCTCACGTGTGAGTGTGTTTGTGTTTGGAATGAAGGCTTAGGAAGCAGAGATTGAATGAGATAGCAAGGAAGAAGACAGACAAAGGACAGAAGACTGGGTGGGGGCTCCAGGAAGTGTGATCCTGCCTTTCTTCAACTCACAACCATCAATACCCTCCTTTGTGTGTGATGGCCTGGCTGGGTCAGCTGCTTTCTGAGAAACAAGGCCATGCTCAATGGGGGTCCTTTATGGCTACATCAAAAGCATCCCAAATCTGATAACCTGCTAAATGATATATTTCACTTCAGGCAGTAATAATAATTCAGACAGAAATGGACATTTTGAAAAGGCGATGGTTTACAAACCCAACAGTTAACAGAAATAGTTTATGGAATTGATTTGCATTAAAACGTGCCTCCAAAGTTGATGTTCAAAGATAAAACCAGAATAATCTTTCTTTAACATCCTCTGGCAAAATGACGTCCTGGTTTACTTAGTTCAATTATAAATGATGAAATGTACGAAATCGATACTGTTTGTTGGAAAATGTAGTTTAGAAAACAGAAATGGGTGCTTAAAAGCATCAATGGCAGAAGATGAAGCCCCCTCACCCCCCCACCACCAACATGCGAACAATTAGTTTTTTCCTAGACGGACACTCAGAACAGCCGTGTAGCCA
This sequence comes from Chionomys nivalis, assembly GCF_950005125.1. Taxonomy (NCBI): domain Eukaryota; kingdom Metazoa; phylum Chordata; class Mammalia; order Rodentia; family Cricetidae; genus Chionomys; species Chionomys nivalis. The sequence goes on from NC_080087.1 coordinate 8,614,373, forward strand.
TTTACTAAAGCCCAGCAGCTTTTATCACTATGCGATTTCTCAGGGGCTGAGACACACTGTTTGCCAATACTAAGATCTCACGCTCTAACACCGGTGTTGTCTAAAACACACTTCACTCAACATTATCCACTTCACTCTCCCTAAAGATCACACTGAGGTTCTGAAGACTTAAGTGTGTCACCGGGATGGGCTGGTATCTTTGCAGGACCGACACGTTGGGAATGAAGCAGGAGTTCACATTTTGTGATACACACTGCTGCTGTGGTTGGGCTTCTCATGCCTGGGGCTTGTGTTGGGTCTCACTGGCCCTGCAGGGATGAGGTGGGGAGTCTTCTCTATAGCACAGACCGCACACAGCAGGGCTTCAACTCGGGGAATAGTGACAAGGGCAAACAAGGCAGCTTGCTCCCAGGATAGAGGTCGTCAGTTACTGTACAGTAGCTGGGCACTGGGTGCAGTGTCCCCAGTGTCCAGAGTGTATTCCTAAAGGTCACATTTTAGGTCCAATCCTACAGAAGATGCTGATCATTTATGGTAGATCCTAGATTACACTCTTACAAAAATATCACAAACTCACTCTGCACAAACCAAATGCAGCGGGAAGAATTAAAGATGAGACCCAGGAGAGGAATTTCTCCTCAGAGAAGGATCCACCAAAAGGACAGACTCAGACACAGTATAGGATGGAATCAACATTAGCAAGTGCGCAGCTTTCCCTTGTTCGGGGACATGGGGTGGAGAAGGCTCCTGATCAGACAGACACTTGGGATTTATTTGAAGCCACACGTGGCACTGAAATCATCTTTGCGAGTCACTGGGTAAACGCACAGATGCGGCCAGGAGGTCAAATTTAAGACCGCGAGTGACAGTGCTGAGCCCTCATAGGCCTCTGTGGCAATGTTTGGTCGTCACACCTACTGCTTTTGTAGGACACGGAGGGTCACTGCCCTGGTTTAGCCGCCGTGAGACAGCTTCTAGGACTTTACTTCTGATCCCCAGGACTTGGACTTAGGTTAATTTTTTTTCTTTCTTGTATAGGGTTTGATGATATAGACATGGGTGGCCTAGAACTCACAGAAATCTACCTGCCTCTGCCTTCTGAGTATTGGGGTTAGAGGTGTATGTCACCATGCTTGGCAAGATTAAATGTTGAAGCAATAATGATAATAGTAATTGTGGTCATGATCATCATCATCATCATCACCAACTCAGGCGATTGCTAAGTGTGGGGACCTGAGTTCTGCCCCCAGCACTCATGTAAAAGCTGGCATGTGATTCCAGCACTAGGAACATACAGCTAGGAGGGTCCCTGGGATCCACTGGCTAGCCAGTCTACTGAGAGAACCTGTTTCCAGAAGTAAGGTAGAGGCAACTCAGGAAGAAGCCAATATTGGTCTGGCCGCCTCATGCACATGTTCCACACACATCAATTAAGAACTGCTTTTCACCTAAAGTAAAATGCTACAACACTAATCAAGTTAGGATTCCAGAGTTTGACTCAAGTGCTCTTGGCCTTTGAGCAATGTTAGTTACTTGTGGGATGGACAAGAAAGAAGAAGGGACACCACGGTAGGGGTCAGATGGGCCCATGGACTCAGTGATGAAGAGGTGGCCGTCCATGACCCTGCTGTCCCTGTTGTGCCTACCTACATGTGGACATGGGGGCTCAACTCAACTCCGTGTCCTGTTCTGGAAATAAAAGATCAGTTTCTGACAAACATAGAAAGAGGCTTGAGGATCTCAGCATACACTTAGGGGAATGCTGAAGGCCAGGGGTGGCCAGGAATGTCCCCTGGTGTCTGCAAAGGACAGAGACAGAGCTGCAGGGACATCTCAGATGTGACACCTCTTCATGGCCTGAGTAAATCCAAGCCAGGTGCGGATAAGGCTCTCTCCATGGTAGTCTAGTGGGTCAGCTTCTCCCCAGCGGTAGTCTCGCCTCGTACTGGCTCTGCATGGCAGTGGCAGCGCACCCAGGTGTGCAGAGCTGAGGGAGAGGCCGGTCCTACGCTGCTAGGGATGATGTTTCATATAGAACTCAAGTGGAATCGGCCCATGGCACTATCCAGGAATACAATACATGGCCACGGTTACTGAGTCTCAGTTACAGAGAAAAGACAGACATGGATAGGTCCACGTCTGCTTGCATGGGTTAATACATTTATTCAAACTTATCCGACCGATTAGAAAACCACAGCAATAGAAATACAAACCCAGATCCACTTAATCATAATGCAGTGTTTCCTTGGGTAGAGAAAAAGACATTTGCGTGCAGATGGAAATATCGGCAAAACAAGGTCTGTTTTGCCTTCGGTGTGTGAGACATGATGGAGACCCATTTAGTGTTGGTTTAGGCCTGAGCGCACTCATTTGGACACCAAAGAAACAATTTTCTCTATAATATTTTGAGACATCATCATCTTTTTAAATAAAATAAAAAGAATTTTTCCTTTTTTTTTTTTTTTTTTTTTTTTTTTTTTTGGTTTTTCGAGACAGAGTTTCTCTGTGGTTTTGGAGCCTGTCCTGGAACTAGCTCTTGTAGACCAGGCTGGTCTCGAACTCACAGAGATCCGCCTGCCTCTGCCTCCCGAGTGCTGGGATTAAAGGCGTGCGCCACCACCGCCCGGCTTATAGATGGCTCAGTGGTTAAGAGCATTGCCTGCTCTTCCAAAGGTCCTGAGTTCAATTCCCAGCAACCACATGGTGGCTCACAACCATCTGTAATGATGTCTGGCGCCTTCTTCTGGCCTGCAGACATCCACACAGACAGAATATTGTATACATAATAAATAAATAAATAAATAAATAAATAAATAAATAAATAAACAAGTATTTTAAAAAAAGAATTTTTCCTTCTTGCAGTTTGGGAACAGTCCTTGCTACAAGCGTCGCCACGCAATAATCTGGTAAGTGCCATAAAGGTGCTCCGGCTTACACATATTAATTTTTCCATGGTTACTTTATTAGCTGAGTTCACGTAGGTTGAGACATATTGGATGAGCAATTCCAATTTCCCCTGTTTGTGAATGTTTGCTAATGCACAGGAACGTCTGACGTGATCTTATCGTCCTTCTGTGTGGTGACCACACGCTGTCTCTCGCTCTTTGGCCTTTTATTGGAAGAGGCATTTTATATGATGGAGGGAAGATAATTGTGCCCTGTAGATCAGGTGAGCGTGCTACAGTGATTACAGCCTGCCAGTCGGCAAGTGGTGCTTTCTAAAATGCATTTGAGCTGTACCAAGGAATATGCAGAGACAAACACAGCCCCCAGCACTGCCCTGTGAGTAGTGTGCCCCTGGGCCGTGACGGCAGCATTAACTGATGGAATCAAGACCTGAGCTATCGGCTGGCCTTTAGCTTTCGGTCCAACTCAACAGATGGTTACCATTTACCTAAATATGTCGTGAGGACAGGATTTCCATCCAGCCCCATTCAGTGGGCCCCACAGGACAGGAGGAAAGCGCTCTCTGTGATCGAACCTAAACCCATTTCCTGACTTTTGATCTCACTTTTCTTTTGTTGCTTTATTGTTGTTGCACGGATGAAAACAGTCAAGATAACGCTCAGTGGAAAGGGTTTCTGTTTGCTTTGTTTCATGAGCTCAGTTTTGGCTTGTAGGGAAAGGATAGGAAAGGAAAGGAGAGGAGAGAAGAGGAAAGGAAAGGAGGAAGGGAGAAATAAAAGAAGGGATGGATAGGGAGGGAAGGGGAGGGAGGGGAAAGAAAGGAAGGGGAAGGGAGGAAGAGGATGGGAGAGGGAGAAAAGGGGAGGGAGGAAGGGGGAGGGAGAGAGAAAAGGGGGGAGGGGAAAGAAAGGGAGGGGAAGGGAAAAAGGGGGAGGGAGAGGGAGAAAAGGGGAGGGAGGGAGCGAAGGCAAGCAAGCATTTTGTCTCTCGGCTAGACACACGGGGCAGTGACACTATTGACTCTGCAGAAGAGCACACCCTCACCCATCCCGTCCCGTTTTCCACCATATTTATCCTTAGGAAACGGCATGGATTCTGGAGGAGTTAGACTTTCTTGAGACTTAGATGCCTCTGTACCTCTGACCACATGCCTCCATCCCTTGAGCTTACGTGTGGTCTCTAGTTCATTCATGTTTCTCCTCCAGCCTCCAAGGAACCAGTTTACCGAGCTTTATGGCTCCCCAATGGGACTCAGTCCCTCACCTGTCTGAGCCAACAATGTAAAGTGTGTTCCTCTTTGTTCCAACCATCCAGCAGGTCTAATTCCGAGGCTGCTTCTGTGCTCTTTCTTTTAGCCTTGGTCACTTGGACGGCCCTGATTCTACCCGTCTGAAGAGTTCCTGAGCTGAGAGTATGTGGAGCCTAGTGAGCTGGTCAGCTGTGGTACTGGCCACGCCATTCCCACTAAAGAGGGGACAATGATTATGGCTGAGCAGTCCTCTAAACACCCACTTCTCCAGTGCAAAGTTGGAAAGATTATAAATCTTAAGAATTTGCATTGTATTCCAACCTGTTGTCCCTTCTAGTATATTTAATGTGTAAATATATAAAGGCTTGAGAAAAAAATGAGAACTTTGTTAAAAATAACCTAAGTGAACAGCTGGTTATTCTACTGATTTTAACCCATGGACACTCTGTCATAAAGGTATTAACTCCCAAGGCACACTGCACTTTCACCTTTTTCTATGAGGTAATGAAATACACATGGCGCATAAAATCTCATCTTTCTCTAAAAAACTTGCCTAAAACCACCAAACATCAATTTTCTCCGTAATTTATGTTAAGAATTAAAGCGAGATTGACAGATAAATATATCAAGTAGACTCAAGTTGCTTTTTGAGGGATTTAAAAACATTAAGAGAAATCCAATAGTTTTCTCTCTTCATTTTCAAACAAAAATTCAATAAGATGGCAGGAAAAATCTCTGTAGAACATGAACACGTTTGAGACACAGGCACTTGCTGGCTCTGGAGGGATCCTGCCTCTCATAGTTCTGCATCACCAAGGGCAAGAACTTGCTCTCATTGCTCATCAGACACTCACACTTAGGGCCAGGACCTGAGACTCTGATTGGTCATCTCCCTACCCCAGGCACCACCCATGAGATCTCTCTGGTGGGGTCTCCAGTGAAGAAGGAGTTCTTGGTTTGCTAGCTTTCACACCTAAGGAAACAGTAGCCTTCACTTGACTAGACTGCACATTGAAGGGAAAGTAAGGAGGAGGGGCAATCGGAATTCAACAGAGTTTACCCTGCGGGGTACTGAAGGGCCAGCACTTCGCAGGTGGTCAGACCACAGTGATGGTGAGGCAGCTTCAGCATCTTTGACCCCCCTGATCCCACCCTGGCGTTTTAGACCTAAAGTTCAACAACAAAAGCTGCATTCACTAGTAGAGATTCTATAGATTTCTTCAGGAGGACAGTAGTAAGGACGCCTTAGGGATGGGAGCAGAGAGCTTGTGCCTAGAGAGAAACAAATTGTACCGTGTGTGTGTGTGTGTGTGTGTGTGTGTGTGTGTGTTTGTCTTTAAAAATTCTCTCTCCACTTTGCAGCTTCTTTATCTTGTGAGTTCCATTCCTAATGCCAGTTCCCTACCCAGCTGCCCCTTACATCTTTCCCCACCTCTTCCAGGTCACCATTCTCCAGTTCCGCTCCTTGGTGGCTCAGCAAGCTGAGCTTCTGAGGCAAACTCTGGACTTGGCTAAGTTGCTGACCACCCACCGTCTTGTTGGCACAACTTGCTTGCACACACACATAGACACATGCATATGCACACAATAGATACACACACACATAGATACACATATACATGCATGCATGCACAAATAGCATTTGTGTTAAATTAAAGAACAAATGCCCCGCCGTCTGGTCATGATTAAAGGAAGAAGTTGTGCAGGGAGGCACTGAGTCTCAGTGTGTGGCGACAGCAGGAGACCCAACCAGGGAGTCTTCTCTGTGACTCTGGAAGAGCTCACAGTTCCAGGCAGGGGTGTGTGTGTGTGTGTGTGTCAATGATCAGACTTTGAAGTTCAGACCTCGTAGTCTCTCAAAGAGGAAGTTCCTGAAACCCAGTGGGATGCTTCACACTAATTTTCCACTTGACAGGATGCAGAATTGCCCAGGAGATGGCTCTTTGGGTGTCTGTGAGGGAATTTCTAGACAAAGTCAGTTGAGGTGGGAAGACCGGCCCCATATATAATCAGTTACTCATGCTAAGTGCTGACCACGGGGTTAGTTGTTGGGGATGCTGGAACAGGTACCATTTTATTTCAGGAGAGTCATTTTGGGGGCACAGACATGAACAACCAAATTGTTGGCCAGTGACAGCACACTAGAATGAAACTGTGAGATGACTAGGCAGGAAAGGCTCTGCCACTGAGCCCGATGACCTGGCTTGGATCCCCAGAATCCACATAAATGGAAGAGGAGAACTGACTTCCTCACATTTTCTTCAGAAATCCACACATGCCCTCTGGCACAGACATGCTCCCTTTGTATAAACAACGAAATGTAAAAAATGAAACCCCAAAGTTGTTTTGAAGGATGAGATGGGTCAACACCAGTGTGGTGATCGAAGAAGGAAGAATGTGCCTAAACACGCAGAAGGGACGGCAGCTTAGGGAACTCTTCAGAAGGGGAAGATCTTGTGTCGTATTTTATAATATTGAGAGGAAATAAGATGGAAGGCACTATGATCAAAGGAGAGCCACCCAAAGAGCAAGCGTGAGCTCTGTGATGGTCAGGCTAACGCTGTTCTCACCTGAGATGGAGCAGGAAACTGCGGGGTGTTGCCTTAGACTTCAACAGCAGAGAGAATCTGTCGAATCACTTGCCCATCATTTCAGATCTTTCTGGAGACTTTTCTTAGTTAAATGGTTCACATTCTGTTCTGTCTTGGTATTCAGCTCTCCCGTCATCCCAATGACACTAAGTTATAGGCTCGATCAAAGTATAACCACCATGTTCCATAGAGTCAAATCAAAAACCTATTTGTCTCTATTTAAGAACAGAGTTGTGAATCCTGGGAATTGATTGGATTTAATGACTTGCTACTGAACATCAAACTCATTTGCTAAAACAAAGACTTTTCCATTGCTATTATTATTCTATTACAAACAAAATATCTAACAAATTAGCAAAACACTTCATTTAAGAACCAAACTGACACCTCCTTAAAAGATGGAGATATGAAAATTTGACCATATATTCAATTGTAGAGTAAAATTAATTTTTATGTTGCTGAATACCATCAATCATGTTATTTATCGGTTAACCAATTTGAAATGGAAGGATTGGTCAGAGATTCTCTTGCAGTATTTCTCAGGGAATATTCTATATCAGCAAAAGGCCTCAGGGGTTTTAGGTGCATGTGAGATACACATGTGTTAAGACAGGAACAGACGGCACTTGCATGTGTAAATCAAGCATCTTCTCAACAATATAGACCATGGCTATGTTATCTGGTAACTACAAGCATTAGCTGATGATGTGGTTTAGAATAGTGAGCAAACCCTGAGGCTAAAGACTACTGGGATCAACAGTATAAGCCATTCCATGTCAGAGGACGAGTTTGCAAGAGAAATAGACTTCAGTGGGATTAGCTCATGACCTTATACTAGTGTTATTCGTGGCATTTAAAACTTTTCAAATGACCCCTTAGGCAAGCAGAAATGTAGCTTTCTAAAGACTAATAGGGTAACAGAGCCCACCCCATTCCGTATTATAATTAGGAGGATTGCGCTTTGGACAGTGTTACCACTGTCTTCAATTGTCATCAAAAGTTGAATGTTTTTGTTTTGCTCAAGAAAAACAAAAAATAAACAACAGCTAATTTATCTCCCATTTTCATAATTTACTCAACTACATTGGTAAAAATGTTTATAGAAAATACTAAGTTGGAAATTATTAAGTATTTTATCTACTGCAAAATGGGGTGAATGCAAACCATGATGTAATGTTTCTCTTAGAGGAAGGCAAATACTTGGTGGAACTTCGCCATGTTTCTACCTCTTCTCACTATGTTCTTGTCTCCAGAAGAGACATCCTTAATTGGTCATGGCCCTTCAGTCATCTGAAGGTGGGCAGAGACCCAGAATCCCGCATCACATAGCCACCCGACCAATGAGCCAGAGAGCACAAAAGAGATGCCATTTGCTTGACTCCTTCTTTAATGAGTTAGCAGGTTAATACTGATGGAATTCTTCAGAAAGCCTGGGCTTGGGGCTGCAGTGGAGATAAAGCTTAGTCTCCCGTGACAAACATGCATTTCCAAGAGGGAAAGATGGGAGGCACACACAAACATGGAAAACCAAGATGGACGACCAGGTAGACCCAAGCACACACAGAAGCAGCCGCCTGAAGATGGCGGTGCAAGGGTGGCAGCCAATCCGCTCCCTTGGGTGTAAACTACATTTCAGTTTGAGGGGAAATGGGTGTTCTCTGTCAGGCAGGAGGGGAGCCGTGGTTCTTCTCTGGCATTGCTAACCACATGGTCTTGGCATTTCCTACAGCACGGTGACCCTGGACATGTGAACACATCCAGATGGTTGAAGATGAAAAAGTGCTCAGAGATCAGTCATATACCAAGCGACCTTTGGAAAAATCAGAAAGTCTGCAGGTTTCCCCAAAGCCCCTGTCTTATAAGTGACATTCGACAATAATAAAACACCACACTCAAGTATAAATCAGCTTGCCAGGGGCAGAATTTAAATAGGAACTTATAGTTTAGGGCTCTTTGGAGGATAGCAGGGAAGTTTTGAAAAATTAAAAATAAATCTCCGTAATATAGATGTAAAAACCTTTCAAAAGTGAGAATGTCTTCGGGAGTAAAAGGATAGACAAGAGGCTCTGGCCAGCTGTGGAATCTGAGCTATAGCAGTATAGCATTTCCTTTGTGGGGGACAGCCACCAAAATTGGCCAACACTGCACATACGACAATGTCCTTCTCCAAGGAAGACGCTGAAGAAGCAGAAGCAGATATTTCATAGTCTAGAACCCAAAGAGCACCACAGTCTTGAGCTATAAATTCTCTAATCATAAGGCCCTCCCGTGACAGCCTACTTCGTGGCCGTGGTGTCTGCATGGGAAGCAGCTACTGACAACAGGGGACACAGGGAATGTATTCTGACAGGTTTCAAGATTGTCATTGGGTAATCAAAAGAAGGCCCTCTAAGGTGTGTGAGCCTTCCACAGACAGGCAGAATAGGGGCCACCTCTGATCCTCCCACCATGCTGAGCGATCTGATCCTGCCTGCCCTCTTTGCTGCTGCCTGCTTCTTCCAACTTTAGGTAAATCCAAGTACGTCTTAGCCAGTAGATTATCTACCTTTAAATGTGGCCATGTTACTTTCATCTTAAAAATCAGCCTAAACCCAACTCTACCAAGATACACCCTGACTTCCATTCTCAACCAAATTCTCTCAAGAGTGGATTGACTTCTTTCTTCCACTCTCATGGGTTTGTTTTCCCGGCTGGTGCCAAGTTTTGGTCTCATCTCTCCATGGAAGCTGCCTGAAGACCAAGGCTGATGGTCAACTCAAGGGGCATCCGTGGTCTCCATCTTACTTCTTGCTCTTCAAGGACCAGTGGTGGTGTCTTCTTTGTTTATTACCTCCTTTTGACATTCATAAAAATTAGCTTCTCTACTTGGTCTCCTAAATCCCTGCCTAAACACTCCTTAGGACCGTACTGTTCTAAGTGAGTGTCTCCTTCTCTAAGCTGAGGCCACCTGCTTCTGTACGATGCTCTTTGTTCCCGAGAGTGGAGCAGAGAGCCTACATGTCAGAAGAAATGGGGGAGGTGTGTGTCTAGATCACCTTGTTCCAGCAGCTGAGGGCATCTACAGTTCTCCAAATTCCAGTAGAAAGTCATACCCAGGGCAGGCAGGCTCATTCTGATGTAGAAACACGATTCCACTTTTTTGCTCTTACGTGTTCTCTTAGGAATAAATATTACTGGAATGAATATAACTGTGTGGTCATCCCCAGTCACTAGTCTCAGGCTCCTCCCTCTTCAGCCTGGAGCCTTGAGGCCTGTGGAATGCCACCTGCGTTAACAGAGGTCAACACTAAGAGCAGAGCTGGCACAGGTACACGGCAAGGAGGTAGCTCATTTCATCGAAATAAAAGATGTTAATTCCATTTGTTCTAAGTGGTTGCCTGCCCACTTCTACATGAACTCTAGATGAGTAGCCCCCATCTAGCAGAGAGGGACAAGGGTTCGCTTTCAAACACTGAACGCATGCCTAGCATTCTCTGGTTGGGCTTAGAAGGCTCATGTACTTACAACACATTCTAGCTCACAGATTCTACTTACAGGCTACCTCTGCCCAAGGGCTAGTGGCTGCATGGAATTATACAGACGGACCATTTTCTAGACATCCCAATTCTGAGCAAGAGCTGTGATTAGTGGGGCAGTGTCTATGAGCATTTGCTTGGCAGAGGGAAGTAGGAAGGGTTCATTGGTTCCTCTCTTTGTCTCAAGTACCGCAAACCATGGTAGGAGAGAAGGCTTAATGCAGTCATTAAACTTCAGGGACCACTTATCCAGCCAATCGCAGGCTGGAGTGGGTGCAGCTGTGGAAATGATCTCTCTGTTGCTCTCCCTCTCTGGCTACCCCAGTTTCTGGATATATGCGTAACACAGGAGAAGCTGGATATGCACAGCTTCTGCAACAAAAGAGGGCACAAAAGAGAAGATGCCAAGGATAAAGAGGGTGAGTAAAATGGTCAGATGGGCTTTGGGGCATCAAGATAGTTTGCCTCCTTCAGTGGCACTATGGGAAATCACTTTATCGCGATGTGCTGGCCAAGTAGAACTGGTTCCAGGACTCTTAAGAGCTTCAGAGAAGCCTGTTGCAGGATATTTGTTTACACTGTGTGAAGATGTGTCATTGTGACTGGTTTAATAAGGAGCTGAATAGCCAATAACCAGGCAGAAAGAGAATAGGTGGGATATCTGGGGAATCTAGGTGCTAGATGCCAGCTAGATGCCAGCAAGACACAGAGGGAATCAAATATACTGAATAGAAGAAAGGTAAAAAGCCATATGGCAGAATGTAGATTAATAAAAACAGGTTAATTTGAGTTATAAGAGCTGGTTGGGAACAAGCCAAAGCTAAAGGCCAAGCTATTATAATTAATAACAAGTCTCTGTATCATTATTTGTAGGCTGGTGTTCTAAAGAAAGTCTGATGAGAAAGCTTACTACATTTGGTGTTCAACATGGAGCCTTAGATCATGTGGTAGCAAAGCCATCACCTCTTCTTGTTGGCAGACTCCACTTAGGTGGCTCCCCTACCCCCTGTGAGTTGAGGGTTTTCTGTTTCCATCTCCCTGCAGCAGCTTCTGAACATTGCTCACCCCACCCCCAAAGGACGTCGTTGCTAGCTGGCTCTGTCATTCAGGTGACCAGTGCCCTCCCATGCCACATCCTAGCTTTGCAGGCTTCGTCTATCAGTCTCCCTAAGTCCTCTTTCCGGGCGGCTCACTCTCTTTACCCATACAGCCCGTACAGCAAGTGAGCAGCTGCAGTTGCCCTCAGCCAGGACATGCAGCCAGCTGCGGCACACTATCCCAGCTCTAGGCATCCTGCTGTGCCTGCCCCCCTTGCCTGCACAGCCAGGCACTGTCACTGTAGTTAGCTGCTCACCCCTTGAGCAGCTCCCCCACTGCTGCTGTGGAAAAACTAGAGTCAGCAGATCTGGTGAGACACCTGCCATTCTAAAGGGAGGAATTAGGTTTTATTTATTTATTTATTTTTTAAAAAGCCTTTTCTACATTAAGAGTGGGGAACAATATTATGATAAAGGAAGTTAGGACTATGTATGATTCCACAATGGATGGTTTGAATCTGTTTGGTAATTTATGTTTTATCCTTAAAAAAGTGGTCTGATTTTGGTGCCAAATATAAAAAAAATTGATAAGATAAAATTATTAGAAAGACCTAAGAAAAATATTCAACCACATACAGAAATTTAGAGCAGAACCTACCACACCACTGCATTGTGAAACTAAACAGGAGAAGCCCAAGGTCACTAGAAAACCAACCTTAACTTATTAAGTTACCAGACAAAAATGACCACCAGATGATAGGTGCCCCCAACACTACGCAGAAGTTAACTGAGATCCTGTAGAAATTTTAGATTTGAAGAGATTTAAGGAAGCAGTCATTTCATATAGCATGCATTCACCCTTTGTGAAGAAGATGTTAAATTTATGGGCAACTTGGAACAGAATTATTCCACAAGACTGGAAAGATGAATGGACAACAGTGTTGTAAGTTGGTCCTCAGTTACAATAGAAAGCGTGGTAGAGAGAGGAAGTTAGGGTCATAAAACAATGGGGTAAGGCTAGAGGTGCTGAAATTTCCCCAGACCAGCTCCTTGGTGAAGGCCAGTATGCTGGTTTGCAAAAACAGTCTATATTTGATGACCACACCTTGGTTCTATATCATATAGCACAATTTTGAATGCTTGGGACAGGGTCAAACCAGGAAAGAGGACTGAGTCATTTACTAAAATTATACAAAGCACAAAAGAAGCCTTTACTTTTTTTTTCTTTCTTTTTTTTTTTTTTTTACAAAGACTGACTTCAGCTCTAAATAGCTCTAAATAACTTCAGATCCAGAAGTTACACAAATACCAATTAAATCTTTGGCTTTTGAAAATGCTAATTCAGAATACAAATGTTAACTAGTCCTTTAAGGCAAGGTTGGCACCAATAGATAAATGGATTAGAAATGTAGTTGATATTGGATCACACATTTATGATGATACTTTGATAGGAAAAGTGAGTTCTAAAAATTGTAAGAAAAATCAAAAGATGTTTTAATTGTGGTAAACAAGATCACCTGAAAAAGAACTATAGGCAGGGCATTCCTAGAAACAGTGTTTGTTCTAGAGAAAATTCAAAGAGAAGGTCCCAGTCTTCTGGATTATGCAGAAGGTGCGGCAAAGGCCACATTGGACTAAGGTATACAGATCAACATGGGACTTGCCATTGGGAAGTGCCTTAGGAGGCCTCTCTCCGGCCCCAGGATCAAATTTGGTTCAATCATTCCCTGTCAGCACTGGGAACTCCTCCAGAGAGCAATTAAAAGACTTAGTGCCTGTTGTTAAAATCTATACTGCTCTGGATGACAGAACAACTTCAGGATAAAAAACAAAATTTTCAGGAGAGACCATAAAATGAGCGTTTTGGCACACTTCTGTAAATGATCAAAGGTCACAGCTAAAAGTACAAATAAATGGCATTGTGATTGAAGGTTTACTGACACAGGTGCAGATATAACAATTAATTTCACCAAAATCTTGGCATCCAGACTGGCCTCTTTAGGAGGTAAATATTCAGCTTCTAGGGATTGGAACTTTATCTCAGGTAAAACAAAGTACAAGATGGGTTGAGTGTATAGGGCTAGAAGGACAGATGGGGAAAGCACGGAGAGGCAGGGTCAGCAGACTGTTTATCTGTTGCTCTGTGGATCTACCAGATTCTTACCCCAATATCTGACTCCTGAGTTTTATTTAATAATAGAACAATATAAACAATTGCATCAGCAGCCATTGGCCTATATGGGATCATCCACCAGGGTGGGTATGACATCACTGTGTCATAGCAGCCTACAGTGCAGCTTCCATTCAGGGCTCTCTCGAAGGTCCTTCACTTTACCTAGGAGTCTGATGAGGGCCCAGCAGGAAGCTCTTAAAGTGGCAGGGGCTCCTTTTTGTTCTGAAAGCAGCTTCGTGGCATGGTGTTGAGGAGGTCATGGAGAAGATGAGTGGAGGAGGATTGAGGAAAGGGCAGGAACCCCATGATGTGTGGGAGAGACCTGATCCTCACTGCTCACGGGAAGCAACTGTGTTCTGTTTCAGGGCACATCTGGGAAACCCACAGGCTGTGTTATTTACAGGCCTTCACATATGTGGCTACCTATAAGAGTACAACTGGTCTCTCCCTGGCTACCTCACCAACATGCCCACCACTGCTTTCCAGATACCTGCACGTGAGACCTGCTTTTCCTGGGAGACCCAGCCCTGCACCTGTGCTAAACACAGCCTTCCTACCCCCTGCAAGTGTTTCTGACCAGGCTTTTGCAGCCTTCTGGTCTCTTCTTCCCTACCCCCCCACTACCACTGTAGCAGCCAGGCACAACCATGTAGACAACAGAGAAGAGGCTAGTCAATCAGGAAAGTAAAGTTCCTGTCCTCTGCTTTCATAGGTCAGGGTGGCTCTCTTCCTCATGTCATTGGCTAAGGACATAGAGTCTTATCCAGTGGAGAACCTTGAGGCTGCCTTCTCCCCAGGCTCAATCACTAGAAAATGACCTGTAACTTTGAAGCTCCCAAAGGGAGACAAGCAGGTAGCCAGCTGTGGGAGACCCATGCTTAGCAATACTTCCAATGAACACTAGTTCACCTCATATTGAAAACAACTGTAGAATTTTTTTTTCTTACAAATACCACGAAGAAGCCAGGAAGTTGGTGTGAAGTGGAGGACTCCTCAGTTGATAGTCCCACTGTGCTCAAGCCCAGGACTTGTGTGTGGCCAATAATTTCATCTGGCCTGGTGGCCACACTCAAGACAGCTTATGAGACCAGGAAAGGGAAGTCCAGGAGCAATCCTTCTGCCAAATGGGGACTCTCAGAAGAGGGGGATGGTGAAGGCAGGGAAGGAACACTGAGCTCTCAGGGCAGACATGAAGCTCAGGTACTTTCATGACAGGGAAACCTTCCCGCTGTGTAAACACACCACAGGAAGGGCCGCCTTTTCTAGGGAGGAAGGGAACTACTTACTCGGAAATTTAAGTTTTCTGGAGTTTGATCATGCTCATTCTTTTATTTACTTCTGTATATGCTAATAAAGATTTCTTCAGTTTATAATGTTCTACTTTGAGACATTTTGGCAGTTTCAGTCAGTGTAGAGCTCTATCTACCACTGCAAGCATGGCTCAATGCACATCCTGAGACGATGACGGTATCTGCTCATTTGAGAAAGATGTCAGTCCAGTAGGAACATCTTACTGTCCCCTCCTTGCCCTTACACATAAGCTTGGTACATCTTCAACTTCTAGGCTCACTAGAGCAGTGAGAAGCTGTAAACCTAGCATGTGATCTTCTTTGGCTTGTCATCATTTTGTATCCAATTGGCTATTTCCATCACAATCAAGGTAAACGAAGGGAATACTGCCCAGTTCCAGTTAGTCCCTTCCCTGCCCAACAGGCTGCTGCTGTACTTCTCAGATCCCTCAAAGAACTAATGGAGCCCCTATAGGCTATCTCTCTGGGGGTGTTGTTCCTCAAGACAGATGTGGTCTGCCTGGTCAGGGTCATCCTTTTCCTCACACAGTTTGCAGAGAGCAATGGCAGGCTGATGTACGGGCACAAGAACAGCCTCTCTACCTTACCTCAACTGGTGGTCACTTGGGGCCCAACAAAGTAGTTCAATCTGCCATTTGCTCCCATATCTTTCCATCTGTTTCCTGGATAATTTTATGAAGGTGTAAAACTATGCAGTTACGCATTTAACAATTTAGTTTTCTTTCCTTCCTTTCTTCTTCCTCTTCCCCGAATTCTTCCCTCTCTCTTTCCTTCCTTCCTTCCTTCCTTCCTTCCTTCCTTCCTTCCTTCCTTCCTTCCTTCCTTCCTTCCTTTCTTTCTTTCTTTCTTTCTTTCTTTCTTTCTTTCTTTCTTTCTTTCTATCTTTCTTGTCCTGAAAGGATTTCCCCATCCAACTTGCCATCTTCCTGCCTCTGCCTGTCGAGTGCCCTGGGTCCTGCTTCTGAAGAATCTGTGTTATTTCATAGTGGATCAAATTCTTTTCTTTGTCCTTCTTTCCAGGGCAAATTGCCCAAATGCCTAGGTTCTTCGCAATGACAGCAAACACCGCACTTGTACCTATGTATAAAATGGTACTGAAGGGAAGGAATACTTTTCTGTGCAAGCAACGCGCCCTTCATTCCACCTCTTGATCTCAGCACAGTCAAGCTGATGGGGCAGCCTGGGGGACTCTAACACCCAGAAACAATCCCTGGGAATTTCAGCCCATTTCTTCAGTGCACACATGCATGTACTAATAAAATCTCCTTGCAGTGTATCGCCTTTCTTGACTTCAATTAAGAGCATGTTCTATAATGTAAGTCACAATTGCTTAGCACTTCACTCCCACAATCTCATGGCTCAATGGCTTGATTTATCCAGGAGCAATGTTCCTTAACTTACTGAATTTGGTGTCCTCCGAACTGTGTCTGACCAAGATAGAGCCTGGATCTTGGTCACCACAGCGTAACCTGTCTGGATTCTCAGATTCTGAAGGAATGTGACAGATTCCAGAGCTGTTGGTTGGAAATACTCCCTCAGGTACCACTGTGCAGGTCCTCAGGACCCGGGTGCTCTGTCTCTCCAGTAAAGGAGAAGGGAAGTCCCTGCAAGAGTCCTCGATGTGACAGATATGGAAGACTGTGCGAATAAGAATTGTCTAGGGATCCACAGAAAGACAGTTGGTCATTTGAGATCCATGATCACAGGGAGAAAGTGGGTGTTGCCTACAGGAGCATGGATGTGGACTCTGTCACAGTGTGCGAACTCTGTCTCCGTGTACGTAGGCCTTGGCTGCAATATGGCATCTACCTAGACCTGTCTATGCGGGTTCCACTCTTGTCCCTGCAGTGAGGGTTGAGGACCTATTGCAGTGGGTGGCTTCCCTGAGCCTGATTGATCCCTTAGGTTTTGCCCAGAGTGTAGCTAGCCTTTGGGGCATTATACTGACACCAATGGGGTAGTATCCCCATGTTTGTAGGGATGTTCGGTGGCTGTCCTATCATGAACTACACTTGTGCTGAGACTCCATTCCTACTTGGGGTCAGTTGAAGTGTTTATGGAAATTTGGAAGATTCACTTGGAATTGGCGGGTCAGGCTTTCACAAATCTCTTTCAGAGATTGCAATTCTGAAGATGCAGCAGCAAACACTGGAGTTTGTTTTCTTTAGTTCAGCTACTGAGAGATTCATGAGAAAGAGCAGATAAAAACATCCAGCTTGGACAGTGAGGCTGCAGGGATAGCTAACATCAGTAGAACTTTAAACATGGGTATATTTTTCTTAGACAGCGGTTACCTGTGTAGAAATAGTTATTATGAACCAGGAAGAAAGGGAGGGGAAAAGACAGCAATGTGCTAAGCATGACAGTTCACAACTATGATGAAACTGTTTCCTTGTATTGTATGCTTATGTGTGTGTGTGTACACATGTGTATGTGTGTGTGCATGTGTGCACGCATGTGTGAAGGCTGGAGGGTGTGTGTGTTGTGTTCACTGAAAGACACAGATAGACTGTCCTCTTAAGCTATCATGCCCTACGCTGCATTTCAGACTTTTTTCTATTTTACAGGCAGTCGAACTCTGTGTTAAGAATAACTTCCAGTATCTGTAAGTATATTTCCCTGAAAAGACCGCCTTGAGTTAGTTGTTTCCTCTTAGTTTGTCTTTTCCTTTGGTCTCCATGAGAATCTGGTGGCCCGATTTCTCCTCTACCTCTTCCTCCACATTCAGGTCCAGATTCCTCCGGGATGGCCTCCCTGATGACGTGAAAGCCCCTCCTCACTGTTTCAATGTTCTCTCTGCCCTGGGGAGGGGTGTCTCTTTGTGCCTCCTCTGTCAACTTCTCCTGGCCTAGCATCCTGGTGTCCTCAGGCCAACTCTAAGGAAGTGGCACATTTGCCCCCAAGAATCCACAGAGGAGGCTACAAAGGCCTTGCTCCTCATGATAAACTCTTCTGGGTACAGGGGAAGAAAAAGCAGATGCTACATCTTACATTCTAGAAGTGGCTCCTCTAACCCCCTAAGTCAGCAGTTCTCAACCTTCCTAATGCTGCCACCCTTTATTTAATACAGTTCCTTGTGCTGTGTGACCCCCAACCACACTATTATTTCAATGCTATTTCACAATTGTACTTTTGCTACTGTTATGAGTTGTAATGCAAGTAGTTTTGGAACTAGAGGTTTGCCAAAGGGACCATGACCCACAGCTTGAGAACCCCTTCCAAGCAGACTTCTGGAAAGTGTCTTCTACACTTGCCTCTTGGATCTACTCCTCAGTCCTCACAAGGCAAGAGTGTATCTCAAACATATCTGCTCTGACCACTGGGAACGTGATGTGACAAAACTACACCCATATTCCCAAATATTGTTTATAAATGTTTGTTTACATTTAAAGGGGGATCTGCTATAGAGATGAATAATTTGCTTTGGTATGGATCTTGGTTTATTGATACAAATTTAAGGTAAATTTTGTTATATTGTATATGTATATTTCTGCCCTTGATTAAGGTATTGTGTTTGTGTAGTTCATTTTAAAATGTAATGTATAATTAAGAAATATAGGTTAATAGTCATCTATAATAGCCAAGATTGTAGTCATGTTAGTTAGGTTTTCTTTCTTTCTTCTTTTTGTTTTCTTTTAAACACTGCTTGGCTCATTAGTTTTAACCTCTTATTGGCTAGCTCTTACGTATTGATCTAACCCATTTCTAATATCTGTGTAGCCCCACAAGGTGTGGCTTACCAGGAAAGATTTTAACCTGCGTCTGTGTCGAATGGGAGAATCATGGCGACTCTAGTTAGGTTTTCTAGATATATAGAGGTATATTTTGGTTAGTTAGGTGTTCTTCAAATCTTTCAGAGACCTTCAGAATATGGCATTTAAATGTTTTAAAAATTTAGGACTTTTCTTGACAGTGAGACACATCGGCTTTTGGCAGCACCAATTTACTTCAAGAGGAAGATGGGCATCAAAGAGTCTTCTTATGGGGTTGGTTGGCCATTTGGTCAAGAAACTGCTCTTGCCTAGACTGCTTGACTGGACATGCAGGACCCACAGAGAAATGACTGCTGAATGTGCCTAAAGGTGAGATGGTCCTTCAGGGTTCCTGATTCATAAAAGACTCTACTAGACATTCTGCAGGCAAAAAAAAAAAAAAAGAAAGAAAGAAAGAAAAGAAAAAGAAACTGGCAAACTGCCAATATAGGAAGAACTGTCTTTGTTATGGAAAAGTCTGCTAGATGCTATGAACATGTGGGCTGAAGATTGGATGCCACAATGGGACAGAAAAACTTTGGGTGACTGTCCAGGTAGCAAGATGTCTCTGCCAATTCTAGAATTTTGGAAGTTGCTTACAATGCACTTCCTGTTTACTTAGGTAATATTATATCCTTCTGGAGCCTTTGATGGAGTTAATAAATTTATAGTTATAGTTTTCCTTAGCTATGATAAAAGATAAAGTAGATATAAATATTGTAACTGTAATTCTTGTTTGATACCTGTTTTGTTATATGTAATTTTACTATGTTAAAGTTAAAACCTTCCTTTTTGTTTTAACAGAAAAGGGGAGGTGATGTGGGAGTCCCCTCTGTGTGCTGTGATTACCATTAACAAATAAAGAAACTGCTTTGGACCTATAGCAACGCAGAACTTAGGTAGGCAGGGAAAGCTAAGCTGAATGCTGGGAGAAAGAAGGGCGGAGTCAGAGAGACACTATGGAGCCACTGTCAGAATCAGACATGCTAAAACTTTGGCAAGTTATTAAAGCTACTAGCAGACAAACTTAAAACATATCAACAAGACTTCAGAAGTTTCCAATTGAATCCTATTAAACCCTGTGAAGGAGCGAAGGCCACGAAGTGTGCTCCCTTTTCATGGTGGTGGCATAGTGACTCTCGCTGCTTTGGGCCTCTCAGTGGGCAGAGGCAGAACACAGATGTCACAGCCATGCTTATTTCTGTCTAGCTGTGTACATGAGCTCACTCCAGTACCGATTTCTCCAGTTCCAGGACAGCCATCGCGACAGGATTTGCCCTGATATCCTGCCGTCCCACACTGGGCACTCCTGCGACTCTCTCTATCCTCTCTATGGTGTCTTCTTGCCCCTGGTGAGCCAGCGCCCATCATGGGTCACAACACTGATTCCTCATCATGTGCCCGCCTCCTCCTCAGGCTCTGAAACCCCTCTATGCTACCACATGCCGTTTACTGCATGCAGGTCCTGACTGCTCAAACCCACTTGGTGTCTTTGGACTAATTGCTGAGGACCAGAACACGCACAATACCCTTTCCCAGGCTATTAACTTATTTTTGTAATTTTGGACCAAGTTTGGGGGAGGGGGCTACAAAACCAGGAGACTCAAGCACTTGAAGTCCTTTCCTCTTACAGGGGAGCGTGAGGCTGCCACCCCCACTGCCGTAAGACCTATCACATAAGGGAAATGCTCCTCTCAGTCACTACGCACGGGCACTGATGCTAAGAATCACAGCAAGTTTGTTCTTTTCACAGAAATTAACGATTCTTTGATAGACCTCTGGGGTCTGTTCCCTTACTCTGGATGACAGTGTCTCTACCGTGGGGAAGTACATCTAAAACCAAGGAAGGATGTTTTCATTGAACCAGCGCTGCAGATGAACACAGGCTTCTGGAACATTCCTGTGAAATGTGTGGCAGTTGGTAATTTGCGCATAAGCATTAAAGAATCACCATGTCGCCCGGAGGAGAATTTCCAACTCTGTCAGAAAAAGGTCAGCTTTAAGTGTTGCTGTCATATTGGCAGTGCTGAGCCGGAGGAACTTAAAAGGGCGGGGAGACTCTCTGCTCAGACCCTATCGCAGAAGCCTGGGAGGGACACTCAGCACTGTTAAAGGGGCTCCAGTGCAGAGACAGAGACTTTTATTAAGTCAATCTTACTTGAAGGAAGACACTTGTACATTTTAAGAAACTTTGGTTTTTTTAAAAGTCTGGTTAAATGCGGCATAAAACTTAGCAGGATGGGAGAAGTGACCAGGACAACATTTGGAAGCCCTGAAATGAATTACTTCCTCCTCCCAATGTGGCTATTCCATGATTTAAATTAGTTGATGCTCATTTAATATTCCTGTCTTTGTCATTGTAATAAGAGGGGGCGGGGGATTCCTTATTTCAGTACTTCAAGGCCGCATCCCACAAGCCCAGACCAGGAGCAATGCTGAACTTGCATTATTGTATTCACGGGTGCAATGGTCTTTCTCTTCATACTCAGGTGACTGGAGACCACTGTGTCCTGGGCACTGTATTACATTCTTGAAGGGCACTGCCCAGTACAGCATAGACAATTGGCTAATTGGCTAAGCGTCTTGTATGGTTCCTTCACAAGTACTTTGAAAGGACTGTCCACCAAAGCACGGCAGATTCCACACTATGTGGGTTTGCTCTGTGCTCCTTGTCTGACTGCTCTGTTGTCTTCTGTAAGACTTTACAGATACATGAAAGGTGGAGCTGAGACTCCCACGAGCACAGCCAGCATGGTTTGCCACGGCAGTGGTTTGACTGGGTGACACTTGCCAACGAGTAAGTGACACGGGCCTGGGTGCAGGGCTAGATGCCAGAGGAGACTCGGTTCAGGGATATCGAACATTTCTCACGGAATGCAGAGTTGATGTACCCGCCATCTCAGCCTTGCATGCTGCTGCTGACCTCTGCTTAAAATGGCAACTGGGAAGGTGCGTGTTTGTTTTAGATAGGAGGGGCAACTGCGAGCATTTCTCAGCTGATAATTTGCAATACAGCATTTCCTTTGTGTTGGGATGTTTCAGGCCAAATGACGGTTTGAATGTGCTGGAGCCTTAACTAGGTTAGTGCGCATTTATTCATGTACTATGAAAAAAAATCAATGCGAGAGAAATTAAAAACATTCGGTATGGCTATAATACCCCTTTAGAGTAAACATTACGCTGCCATTGTCTCATTCTGTGCTGTTCTCATCTGTGAAATTAGCTGATCCCTGCGGCATAGCCTGTCAATAGTAACAATTATCTGTTGTTTGTATCATTCGATCTCTAGTTCATATCCAGCCACCCCTTGTGGGTTTTTTCCTTATTAGAGACTTGGGAGTTGATTAATGAAATAAAATGTGCTATCAGCTTGGAGCTACTTGAAACCTTCTCCACCTAAGTCCATCTTTGGACCTCTTTTCTGGTTCCCGTCCCTCCGTGAGGCGGGCTGTCACGCTAACCAGGCTAGAGGGACCGCAGCTGCTCTTTATGAAGGCCACTGAGAGGTTGGGCGATAAGAGGCTCCGTTTCGGGGCTGCTGGGCTTGTTTCTTGACCAACGCTAACAAGAGCGCACTGTGGACTCCCCTGCTCTTGTCACCCAACTCCTGTCAGCAGGGAGACGTGTCAGAGGAACGGACCCAACGCTGCACATCACCTTATTTAGCCAGTGAACCTGAGTGCCGAGCTATGGACGACTTCACTTCTGCTTCTATTTGCAGTCTGTATAGAGGTGGCTTGCCCATCCAGGCCTGCTGGATCTCCTTTTACACCAAAGGGGAATGCAGGACAGATTAGGAGGACTATCTCCCCTCTCGCCAGCGGGTGAGCTGTTGCCTGATAACCTAGCATTAGGCACTAGACAGATTATTTTTAGTCAAGAGCATGCGTTCTTTCTTTTTCTCTTGCCAGAGCCGTGACACCAGTTCTAAGAGAAGAAGCAAACCCACATGTTCTGAGGGGGGGGGGGTCTATGATTGTATGTCCACAACAGTGTAGGGAACTGTACCTTTTCTCCTCCACACACAAAAAAACATGATTTGGGAACTATAAGCAACAATTCAGCATTCATTTTTGGGAGACACTACATTAAAGTGATACCCAAACGTTCCAAGTCCAGCCAGCTAAATTACCTTAAAGCCAACCAGCACAGGAGAAACAGCTAAGTGAAATGTGTACCTGTTTGCATTTCAGAAGTTTCCTTGACAAAACTGAGTAATCGGTTTTGGAGAGAGTGCCGACTTTCCCGCGCTAAGCTCAGCTCCCTTGTGGCCCCAGGAAAGTAACTCCTGGCTGCAGTTTTGACCCCTGTGCCCTCTCCTTTGCTGGTTTGTGCACTGGGACGCCACTCTCATCTCCACCCTGTCTTGTTGGATCGCACCTCACCGTGTTGCCAGAAAAGAAAACAATAGGGATGAACAGGAGCGTTCAGAGCTTGTCTCAGCAGACGCTCACTGTCGGGAATGCAGTGTTTGCTTTATGTGGAAAACAAAGCAAAATTAAGTTTTGGGCTGGATGGTGTAATATAAGCCAGGGTACTAACAGGATAATACCAGTTTAAGAGCCATGAATTCAAAGCGGCTCGTAAGTTTCACTGGTGTAGACGGTGGCAGCATGTTAGAGACTGGTGAGAAAGGGAGGAAGCCATGCTGGCCGTCTGCGGCCCCAAACAGGCCACTTCCATATGCTCTCGAGTGCCTGACAGCTTTTGCAGCCCAAGTCCCAACTCCTTCTCAGCCACTTCCATATGGCGCCCACAGATTGGGAGCTTGCCTTTTCTGAAACACTCGGAGACTTGCTTGGTGTTCTATCGAACTGAAAGTTTGTGAGCAAGCGACTCTTCCTTTTATTGCAAAAATAAGATTATGGCTATTAATTCATCCATTCTCTTCAGGGCAGACAACAATGGGTCCTGACAGTCTTATATTTCAGTTTTGCAGGGAGAAAGTGTTGTATATATTTAAAACTGGTAGGAAAAAGTGCCAGGCTCTCATCTCTGCTCCAAGAGTGTGTGGGGGTTTAGCTATGAAAAGACATTGTTCTTAAGCGCTTGACATACAGTATGGAGCTGGGAAATAGGAACTTTGGGTTGGAATGTGTCGTGTCAAGGTGCTGTCCTTGAAGCTGAACCAGACAGTGCTGCATGCAATGAAAATCTTGGATACGCAATGGGCAAATGTGAGTAGAGCATTGGTCTGGAGTGATGACCAGTGTCAGGACTGATGGGGACGTGTTTACATGTCATTAAGCTTTTGTTTCTAGACTCCAAACGCTGAGTGTCACCTTCCATCTGGTGGATTTAATGGGGAGTAGTCATTATTTTCTTATCAGCACAGAAAGGCTGACATCGTCTAAACCATAAATCAAAGGATGAGCGCTCAGAACACTTCCTGGAGGATCTCCACCCAGGTCCAGACCAACAGATTTCTAGAAGCACGAGCTCTCAGGCGTAACAAGTGCATGTGAAGAAAGGTGTCACTTCCAGAAAGGTGTTCCCAAGACACAGCAAGAGCAGCGAGAGCACCAACACACTGATGTGCGTGCAGTTTAGGAAAGAAAAGAAATAGAACACCAAAGAAACAGTTGGCACAAATTTTTCAAACAGTTGAAAGTACAAGTGAAAAGGTAAGAGCAACGACAGGACTCCCCAAAGCTGCACTCTAGGGCTTCAAGACCGGAAGGAGGGAAAGTAATCACTAGCGTCTTCTCCCAGCCAGTGCTGTGGGGTTTCCCTTTCCTCAGCTCTGGGTGTTTCTGGCCTTTTAGGGGAGGCAGGATTAAAATATGCACACATAGGAAATACCAACAGAGCAGAAACGGGAGGTTCTGTGCCGGCACATGGTCTTGAAGACTGAACATAACGATGACAACAGTGGATTCAAATTCATATAGGAAAGGGACCCCAGTCCTCCCTGCTATCTATGAAACTACAAGGAGCCTCTGGGAGGCAAGTGATCCTTGGGGGCCGTGCTAATGTCCCCAAGTCCATTTCGCACCCTTTGCCCATGTCTGCAAACACTCCTGTCTGTACTGTTGAGGGAAGTGACAGGCATTTATCCCTTTGGGGGTAAGAAACTCACAGGCTTTTAGAGGTCTCAAGTTGAAGAAACAAAAGCTTCATGTTTTTTTTTTTTTTGTTTCATTTCAGAGTAAATTATGATTTTCTTAGAAACCACGACTTCCCATGAAAACAGACGCTATTTCTGCCAGCCTGCGTGCACTGTCTAGTTCCACCTTACAGGAGACTAATTAAAACTGGATCGCACCTCCCTCAGGCCTGAAACGTTGTGAACAGTGGCATCCCAACACCGTTTGTGGAACACCGTGTAAAATGCGCAGCAAATCATTTGCTGTAACCTTTGTTGGGAGGTACGCGTACATGCGGAACCTGGATGGCAGGTAACTTCTCCTTTTAAAAGCAATTAGTCTTCTGAAGCCACAGGACAGGAGTGGCACTGTGACACTGCCCGCGGCCCTTCCTTGTGAGCTGGTGACACCGTGTTTTTTAATAAGCCTACAACTTGCTGGTACTGTCCTCTGGACTGGGGAGGAGTCGAATTCTCCTCTCCCTTTGGGCGCTTGCGCGCATGAGGCAATGCTGAGACAGTTGTTCTGCAGCTCCTGAGCTAAGAGAAACACCATCAGCCTGGCACCCGGGGCAGACCAACTTTCTTCTCTCATCAAATAAATCTTCAGGATTGATGCTCTTCACGCACAGAGGGTGCTTCCTTCCTCTCTAATTGTTTAAGCAAAATGTCTTTTGTGTAAGCAGCCGTTGACGTCTCATGGCACAAGGGGCAGAGGTAGGGAGGAGCAGCCATGGGATGGCCATCCCTCCACCAGCTATTGCAGCAGAAATCCTGGCCTCCCACAGAGCCCCAGGGCTGCCTCAGCAGAGCTCCGCCTTAGCGACTCCCCCACAACAGGGCAGCAGACTGGGTGCTCATGGTCTTCTTCGGTGTCCAGGTCTCCTAACTGCGCACCCCATTCTCTTTGTTTGCCACTTTGAGTGACAGACTCATTGAAGCCCAGACACTCTGGCCTTTTCCTTGTATGCACGAGATTTTAGAGACGATGCAAATATGCTATTTCATTTTGTGGTATGGATTGCTTAGGTAAATTGCCGGCAAGATATAAATTCAAGATGTATTTGCTGGAGGCCTCTCTGGGTCGGCTTACCTCCCCATTTCTCATCTCAGTATGAAAAGCGTCATTACAACTACTCCTCTTTGAACTCCGGGGAGGGAGAATCCTGGAAATCTGGCAACTTAGGTAACCTGTTCTATTGCTGTTTGCTGACAGCATATGGGCAAACACGGGGAGAAAACCCTCAATCTATCATACACATACATATATATGTATGTGCATATTTATGTATCTATACATGTAACAGCAGTGACGGTTAGAATGGCAGGGCACCAGGGCTGGGAGGGACCAGGGACCACTCAGTGTCTGGGACTTCTCTCTGCATCCTGCTCTGGGTCACTTCAGTTTCCCTCTCACCCAATGGGAGAGCGAGCCACTGCTCCCCTCCCCACCTCCTTGCTGCCTCTTTCATCTCCTGTCCTGGCTTTGCCCTCAGTGGAGACATTCCTGCCCTTCTCTTCCCTCGCCCTTCTTCTTCTGCTTTCCTCGGACCCACCCAAGTGACGTGCCTCTGCGGGAGATGTTTCGCCCTTTGCCCACCACTCTAACTCCGCCTTCCTCTGGATTCCCCATATAACAAGACCCATCTGGGCTACGAGGGACCTCTGGGTCCACCTGGCCTCTGTGGTGATCCTGCTTATGTGTGAAACCCATTGTCCCAGTTACTGGTCTTCCGCGACACAGGGGCACAGAGGTCCTTGCCGCTGCCCTGAACAGGAGCGGCTGTTACAGCGGGGCCAGGAGGGAGGTGAGAAAGCAGTGGGAGAGGAGAGCTCTTTTCCTATCCCCACCTCTCATCCAGTGAGAGAAGAGCCTCAAAAAGCTGGGTTCCTGGACAGACAGCTCCCCATAAGAGTGAGGGGACCTCAGGCGGACCCTTAACTCTCTACTGCCTGGCGTCTTAAGGAAATGGGCACAAATGCATAGCATCACGCAGTATGGCATGCGTGTGTGAGCAGATGTAGATTCTGGTCATCCTGGTCCTTTAGAAGACTTACATGATGCTAAAAACCAACATAGACTGAATGTATGTCCGGAATGAAAAGGAAAGGGGTTTGTGGCAAGCCCTTTCTGTAACTTAGCGTCCCACCCTCCCATGCTGTTACAGCACTGGCTTTTCCATCCAGCTCTGAAATAGTTCCCCATGTGTTTTGTCTTTCTCCTTCCTTCTGATAGCTCTACTTAAGGGAATGTCCGAAGTAACAAAGTCACATACGAAAAACTCAAACTACATGGAACAGGAAACCCTGGGCATGGGATCAGGAGTAAGAAGGGAAGCAGGAACTCACAGGTCAGGAGCCCCTGAAGCTTAGTTTCATCTTCAAGCTCTGGGAACAGTGAATTCCCCATCATCCCAGCTCAGGGACAGGCAAGAGTAGGGTGACTAGTCATCCCAGATTAGAACTGTAACTCCTGTGTTCTGGGGAAAACTTCAGTCTCAAGTGAACTGGGACAGCTTGTGACTCGATTAGAGACACTCCAACCAGGCTCCGCAGGAGGGTAAATGCCGTGAGTGTTTTCAGTAAACTCCGCTTCATCAGTCACTGCCAGTGTCCTCACCGCCCTGGGGGAGGCAGCATGCAGTTCTGTCGGTGCGTCTGGGACGCTGCTCCTGAAATCCTACCCTTCCCTCTTCCACTCCTAGCTGTGTTGTTCGGAAAGTATGTGAGAACTGAGAGGTATGTGACATGGTGCATGGTCGGACCCTTGGCATAGAGTCCAAGGTCAGGACTGCTTGCCTTAGCGTGGGGCCACACAAATGGAGATCACAGAATCTACAGACACAGGGACAGGTGTGTGCACGCATACATGTGCCGGCTTGTACACATGCGTGTGTGTGTGTGGGGGGGTCATCTGAGGAAGCACTACCATCGCTGTTTGTGAGTTTTGTGATACAGACTCCAGGGAACTAAAAGGCCCAGGGTTTTCACTTTTCCAAACATGGATAAAACTTTTGTGGTACTTCTGAATCCTAAAACAAACAATTTAAATACAAAATGTGCGGGGACTCAGAACTGACAGCAGATAAAGATGAGCTGAAGAGGTCCCAGCTGTCAGTCTCATTGGGAGTTCCTCATATTTCACCTTCCCAAGTGTTGTGCCTATGACTGCATTTACAAACAAAAAAGGAACACTCCACTTCCTACTCTGTGATGATTTGTGTGCTTAGGCAAGTCTTGCAGAGACACAGGGGTGCTGTGGAGGCTCTTGACGATGTTTAGATTGTTCCAGACATTGCTGAGCACAGTATCACAGATACAGACTACCTCTTCCTGAGTATGCTCACAGAAGCATGTGTGACTGTGGACACTTATGTCCTCATCTTCATCCACACTCCCGCATACCACAGGGTAGAGTTACCACGTACTGTCAGGAAATCAGTGACTAGCAGAGGTGGAAGAGAGAGAACTGTGGACTCCTCCACAGTGACGTGGCAGCAAGGTCACATTCTCTATTCCCTCTCCCATGAGGCGCTAGCCAAGATAGGCTGAGCCTGACAATCAAGGCCTTTGAGTTACGCGGTTAGATTAGAATGTCGGATCTGCTATTTTCTGCCAGTGTGTGGTGCCTGTGTCTCTGTGTCTCTACTAGGGAGTGGGTGGAAAGTATGCTTTTCATTTTATCCACGCTGACACATCCTTGGAGCAGGCCAGTGTCTCACTTCTGGTCTCTGGAGACACTGGGTTGGATCTCTGAGCTACAAGGATCATACTTAGGTTACTGAGTGCAGGAAGCAGCTTGCCTGTCTTCATCATCACATCAAAGGTTCTGTGGCTCATCTAACACCACTGGTGTTTGATTATTCCTTCCCTTAAGGGTAGCCACACGTTTGCTGTGACCAGACACAGGGCCAGTTGCTGCTGAGCAGGGCGACATGACGCTGTCCACACAGTACCACACTGAGTTGTGCAGACCCTGGTTGCTATCAGTCCCCACCGTGTGATTTTGGGAAATGCAGTTGACATCTCTGGGCCCTACTTTTGTGATCTGCATAGTGAGGACCATAAACCATTGACCACATACACCTGTGAGCATTAGAGCTAAACCGTGCAAAAACACGCCGAGCCTGGAACAACGCTTACTGTCTGCCATGTACCATGGAGAGGAAGCCAGCGGGATTCATACAATCAAGAGTTGCTTGCTGTTGATCTCAACAAATGACAAATGTCTTGCTCACTGAGTTACCTCTACCCATTATAGCATCAAAACACCATTTCTCACAATCAAAACAGGCGATGTGAAATATACTAAAAATCTGAAATTTTAAAGGGAGAGTATATTATTGAATAAAAGTTACGTATTAACTCCAAATTTGCCAAGGACATGGCCGCATCAGCAGGGAGCTGGCAACTGTCCTGGAAGGAGTGGCAGCAAGGCCATGACAATCTTCCAGCACTACCTTGCGGGGAGCCTGCAGGTGTTGTGTGAACCCCACTTTGCATTTTTTGCTTTGTGCCTCTGGTGTGGGCCAGGAAGCTGCTCTTCGAATTTCCCCCTTGTCGTGGCATGTGGAAGGTAAGGCGACCCTCGCTTAGAGTGGTTCTCTTGCCAGGTGCCTGGAAAGGGGAGGTAAATAGAGCCAATGTAAAGCAAGAGCTGAGAAGGGCCGGGCCGGGGCGCGTAGAGGTCTGCTTCAATGACAAGCTTCTGGAATGAAGCATTTACACATGGTAGTTCCTCCTGCCTCTTTTATAATTAAAGGTGCTTTCAAATTAGATTTATGCTCTGGCAACAACTGAACACCGAAAGGGTCCACAAAGCTGGAAACTGATTATTCCAATGGAAAGTCAGTTGCAACTGCATCTGAAGGGAATTTTCTGACCATAGAAGATCAAAAATCTACTAATTGGATGAATATTTTTTCTAGAGAAAAAGAAATGATCTAGAGAAATTTCCCTTCAGTTTCTTTTCTTGGCTGCTAATCTTTCTATTGTTTTAAAGACAGGGTGTCACGTAGCTCAGGCTGGCCCTGAACTTCCTTTGCAGCTCATGATGACCTTGAACTCCCCATCCTCGTGTAGAGGACACTCTTGTACGGCCACGCCCACCTTTGTCTGACCTTTGAATGTCTGTTCATCCCAGCCTATGATAGGACAGGTGAGTGTGTCCATGTCTGTTTCTAGGCTCGTGTCCCTGATATGACTGGAGATGACTGCATCACCTTCCATGAAACCATCACTGTGTCAGTGGGTGCATTAGGAGCACCAGGCAAACGTTCAGAGAGCCATTACTGAGAATCAGGCATGTTGTGTCTTGTTTCCTTACGTGTTGATTTAGATTGTGTTACCTAATGTCACCCCAAACGCCACTGCGTGAGGCTTTAGTCCCCTTTTACACTCTCGAGACTCAGGGCAGCATCTCACCAAGTGTTGCGCTATACTGTGAAACTCCAGTGAGAGGCCTTGGAGCAGATTAGGGCTGGGGAGAGGGGATGGAAGCGAGAAAGGTCACCATGGGATTTAGGCCCTGGTGGACCAAGCAAAGGCAGCTACTGATGTGGTAGCGAAGAAGCTCAGGAACAGTCCTGCCTGGCTCGCCAACTCGCTATGAAGTGACACTTCCCTTCAAACCTCATATCGCCTGTGTGAGGAAAACAGTTTTGAGGCTGGACACGTGCTTCTTACATAGTCTCAGGACAAGCCCAGGAAGACATCTGGCCAGAGATTAGGGAGACAGGGTCTACAGAGGAACCAAACGCAGAAGCCTTTTGAACCTGTGATCCCTCACACAGAGAGTGTGAGTGGAGAGAAGGTAGGTGTGATGGGGGTGGGGTGGGGTGGCTGAGCTGCAAGGGATGTCCTGGAAGCCAATATAGGATGGAGAGCTCAGAAGCCCACAGGAGGCTCTGAGGAGGGAGAAGTCCGGAAGGAGAAAGATTGGATTGCCTCAGACCAGCCTCCCGTTTCTCCAGTAAAGAAGCGTTGGAGTTGGAGCAGGGACAGACAGGCTCCCTTTAGGCGGTGAGCAGGAGCTTGTGTCTGCAGGACCAGAGCCTCTGTACAAGCTTGGGAAGGTGTGGGTAAAGCGGAGAGCCACCCCCCTGCATCAGCACAGTGCCCTGGCCAGAGAGGCTCTGGGCACTGCGGGTGCTGCTTGCCTATTTTACAACATATAAAGCTCTAAAGTGCGCTTCTGGGGAAAAGGGGATAAGTAAGTGAGTTACACACACTATGTGGCACTGAGTTCCAAGGTCACGTGGAAAGGGCAGAAGGGTGGCTGCCTAGGGCTCTTTCTCATTGGACACTTGCATTAACAGACTTCATGGCCAACTGTATGATATAAATAGAACCAACCCCAAGAGAGCATCTCAGAAGTGTGGCCAGGGCAGCCCTGCCACCGCAGGATTGCTTCTTCTTTGGTGCTCAATCCCACTGGGTTCAATCACTTCAAGATTAGATTGGGATTTGAAGAATTATAAAGGAAACGAATAATAACACAATTAGTACTTAATTATAATGCAGGGGAACAATGAAAACGGCAGTCCTGGCTATCTATTCATGGTTGAGCCGAGGAGCAAATCCCAAATGCTGGTTCTGTGTATGAAGATCAAGGTGAACCCTTCCACTGTTCCTCTGACAACACAGCCTCATTCAATCACATGAGGGCTGAAGGTCAAGGGAAGTGGACCCCTCTGGAAGGCAACTCCAAGTCCAGGCCTGCATAGCACACTGACAACCAAGATGGGTGTGTCCAAAAGGCAGGGAGAGACAGAGGAGGTGAGAGGGAGGGAGAGGGAGCAGAGGGGCTAACAAGGACAGAGAAAGTAAAGCGAGGCCTCTTGAATCCCAGCCCAAGTCTCACTGGCCGATGCGCCAGTACATTCTAACCTCCCAGGCTGATTTTAGTAACTTAAATACTTGGACACTGAGGTCTTCCTAAGAGTTTTGGGATTGCATGAAGCAACCCCAGCCTAAGAAAGTAACAGCTGCCCACGAAGTCCAGGCATGCCACCGTGCCTGCCAGCCGCTGTAACCTGGGCCTCACCCAGCTCATCCAGCAGTGGATGTCCTGCTGCACCAGGGTAGTGGGGTGACCTTGAGCATCCAGCATGGGAAAGACAGGTACGGAAACAAAGAATCAGGCAGAAGGCTACAGGAAGGAAAAGAAGAGGGAGAAGGAGAAGGTGGAGGAGCAGAAAAGAACAAGGGAGGGCAGAGGCAAGGGAAGAAAGAAAGGGGTCAGGAGACAACTGTAGTTGGGATTTCAAGGGTGATGGGACCGTTGTGGGCATCTCCTCCTCCCCAAACAACGGCGGTCCATGAACGTCAAGGAAACCTGTGGGCAGACATGGATTTTCTATCACAGATGACTTCGTAGGTTGTCCAGTCTGATTCATATTAATAGTTAGATGAACGTAATACATTCAACATGGATCACAAAGAGTCTCTTTCTCTTTCCTCAAAAAGTTTAAAATATATACTATAGTTAAAATGTGATTTTGCTTGAAGTGATTATAGGAATACTTTCAAAATACACTGTGCAGGTATAAATTTGAATTTGAAATATGCAGACTTTAAAAGCCATTTGGAGGAGAAGTCATTGAGCTGAAACAGACCAGCAGGTGCTCATCCCATTAGTGGTCCAGTTTAGGGCCCTTAGGAGGCTGCTTTCGTCTCTGGTTCTGAGTTAGATCCTTCAAGGTCACTGTCCTGTTGTCAGATACTATTTTAAGGTGTGTTACATTTGTTTATGCTGTGGAACATTTGTTTAACGATGCAAAGATATGTTGCTTTTGTTAAACTCTGTGAAGCTGTGTTACTTTGCCCGTCTAAAATACCTGATTGGTCTGATTAAGAGCTGAACGGCCAATAGCAAGGCAGGAGAAAGGGTAGGCGGGGCTGGCAGGCAAAGAGGATAAATAGGAGGAAAAATCTAGGAAGAAGACAAGGAGCCAAGGGAGAAAGAGAGGGGCCAGCCACCCAGCCATACATCCTGACATGAAATAAGAAGAAAAGGTATACAGAAATAGAGAAAGGTAAAAGCCCAGAGGCAAAAGGTAGATGGAATAATTTAAGAAAATCTAGCTAGAAATAAGCCAAGTGAAGGCTGGATATTCATAAGTAAGAATACTTCTCTGTGTGTATTTATTTGGGAGTTGGGTGGCAGGCCCCACAAAAGAGTCAAAGAGCAAAATATCAAAACAGCTAACTATACTGCTCCTTCGCCCGTTCCGGTACTGAGCATTTCAGCTTCCAGGAGGCCTCAGGAGGCTGCTCCCGTCTGGCCCTCCTGTCTCACAGAGTCTAGGGAGCGTTGTCTTGCCAGTGGAGGGCTTCACACTGCACAGGGGGCTCCTAGCAGTCCAACCTGAGCCACCATAGAGGACCACCTCGACCTCTAACTCTTTCCCTCTGTTGCCCCAGAAGGTTAAGCCAGCACATCAGAACACATTCAAGGGAAAACCAAAGTGTTTTTTTTTTTAATTTATTTTTTATTTTCCTTTCGACATGTGAAAGACTGGCACCCGCTTCCATCCCCAGTCAAAGACAAGCTTCAGGGGAATGATCAGTGCACAAACTGCAGATCGCATAATTTGTATTCATAAGAAACATAAAGAGTCACATTAAAACTCTGTAGACTTCATCAGCAACTTAAAAATGTGGGTCCTTTAAGATTGCCCTGAAGTTATATGCCAATGTGCTAAGGATTTATTTTATTTCTTTGCTATAAATATTCATTTAAGTTAAAGGCTTCAAATGTTTGTATCAGGCAACATATTGTCATTTTTAAACCAGGAAAGTGTTGTATTTATTGTTTCTTTAAAGGCTTTTACTTCTCATAGGCTTTGGGATCAAGCTTATGAGATAAAGGCTAGGAAAAAGTCTCGGACACCAGTAAAAATGGGGCTCTCTGGGATTGGAGAGTGCTTGATCTTTTCTGTGCTGTGACAGACAGCTTCACAGGTGTCTGTACCTCTCTAAACCTGACAGGCACCCCCACAACAGCCTGTGAGGCTGGAGGGACAGCTGCCCTCCCTCAGAAATGCAAACACATCAAACAAAACACATGGTCATGGGGCCAAAACGCAGGCCCGCTTGAGGACTTTAGCCGTGCATTTTATAAAAAATCCTTGCATCTAAAATGCAGTAAGCACTTCAGTTCACGCTCGATTGAGATATACATCCTAAAGTTTAAATGCTTAAAAGCAAGGCAACAGCATTCTTATTGTTGATAACAAACTACAGACTTGTCTGGTGGGGGAAAATTCCTCAAATGTTTGACAAAAGAGTTGTGCTAAAGGACACAGTATTGGCTGTCGCGGCTGCAGAGGGGAGGCGGAGAGGGGAGGCGGGCCGTCCCTGAGCCCACAGATCTAGCTATGTGCCCTGTGATTAGGCTTCTAAACAATGGCACTGTGTCAGCTCGGAGGGGTGCGAACAATAGGCCTTTTTCTGGAAGTATCTGTAGGAAGAACACAGAAATCAGCCAACAAGGGGGCTGAAACGGTCCTGTTATTCTCTCTGAAGATAATGCGCAATGGCGCCCCTGCGAGAACGCGGCTGTCCTTCCCACTGGGCTTCTTGTCTTCCCTCATTCACTATAGAATTTTTCCCAACTTGCACCTGGTTTGACCAGCAGTCAGCTGGCTTTTGAGGATTCTCCCTATTTTATGTCCCCCTGCTGCAGATCGCAGAGACTCAGGGCAGCTGCACGACCGTGCTTTCTTTGGTTATAAAAGCAAGCTTGTGACATCCTTTGCCAGATTCTGTTAAAAGCAGAATTAATTAGAGTCAACTCAGCAACTCCCCAGGACGTGTCCGCTGAAGACAGTGATGACTCGGAAGGGTTTAGAGAGACAGAAGGGGTAAGATAGTCTTCAGGACGCTTATCGTGTGTGGTGTACCACCTGGGCAGTAAGGAAGATGTGCCCTAAGACAGACTTCTGCCAAGTTAGAAAGAAATGGGTGCAAATGTGTCAGAAAATTCTGGACAGTTCTAAAGCAGAGGGAGTTTGTGGGTGATGATGAGAGCGGAGGAGAAGGTAGCGTTTCAATGGGCAGAGTCAGAACAAATGGCTGCATGGAGTGACCACAGATAACCTAGACTGGATGATGTCCAAAGTGCCCATCTAAGACGAGAGGCGGACACAGGAAAAGCTACAACGAGAGGCTCTTTGGGCTGAAAACTGGCCCATGAAACCCTACAGTTGGAGGGAACTTCTAAAGACCTGAGAGGGGACCCCAAGGTCACAGAGACCGGTCGACATCAGGGGAAGTACAGAGTGCAGTAGTTCCACACGGGTACCAGAGGGGGGGGGAATGGCTGTGGATGCGCAGACTGTGGGCATCAGAGAAGGCGGGGGTCAGATGGCACCAAGACTTAGACCCCGAGGAATGACTTTCTCACGGAACTTGATTTGAAGGCTGGGAAAGCCACAGGCTGCTGGAAATGCAGGACAGTGATTTGTTCCTTTCTCTCCTAAGCTTGGAGGACTTGGTCTGGAGGAGCTGAGGAAATGATATTTGTCTATTTCATCATTATCTTTTACTAAGAGTTCATTACAATTCTTTCTTAAACTTCATCTCAGCCGCATTTTCTCCAAGTCACTGAAATAACAGTATGTAAGTAACAGCGTGAGCTCAGACCTGCTCGGCAAGGGGTTTCCTGGTTGGGCTGCTTTTGAGAGACAAGCAGTTTGTCTGTGAACAGCCATGTACTCCAGAGTCAGGTGGAGCTGCTGGTGCCATCGGGAGTGGTGACAGTCAAAGCCAGATGGAAGTAGCCACAGAAGGGAGATTGAGTCATTTGTGGCTCTGTCTCTCAGGGGATCGAGGAAACTTGTGACTGGGAACACAGCGTCACCTCTGCCCCATCCTGGCTCTTGACCAGAGAGCAGACTTTCCTGAGGTTCCTTTGCTCTTACTCTTGCCAGTGTCTTACAAATCTTTCTGAGCAATGATGATAATCCAAAGAAAGAGAGGAGTCAGTCTTGGCTGCTCTAAAGACGACCCTGTGTTCTGTGAGAATTCTAGGTCCCAGGCTGAAGGGGAGGGGGGTGTCTGGGAAGGCCTTCAGATAAGTTCCACAGGGGCCTGAGCAGGGGACTCCAGAGCCTTAGCCTCCCCTCCTGCAGGGTCTGTCTGTCCCTAGCATCTAACTGGACTCTCTGCTGCCAGCCAGGTCACTCCCTCCCTCACTAACTTCCTCCAGAGACCAGATGTCCTTAGTAGCTACCTGAGTTATTGTGTACGGCTTGTAACTAAGAACGTTCTGTTAGGAGGGCAGTCAACACCTCTCACCAATTATTGGAATGGGAAAAGCAACACAAGGGGTCTAGCTCCAGCTGTACCGTTAAGACCTTCCTTAGAAGATGACCCTCTTGTCTCCTTGGAAGAACAGTTCTTATTTTGGGGTTCTGTTACTTCTGCTTAACAAAGGTTTGTACTTGGGCAGTTACCAGATCAAACCTACAAAAAGAAGCGATAGTCCACCCAGGATCCTGACGGTGCAAGCACGAACCAAGACACCATAAGCAGCTTGTCCTGAGGTGACCAGGCCTCAGCATTTACATAAACGGGGCCAGTGAATGCCAGCTTTGTCCGTCACGGCCGCTGGGCTCATGGCACCAGGAGCAGCTGACTGCTGATGCTGAAGGCTTGGTGGCTGCCTGCAAACAAACTTTCACAGAACTCCGTTGTACCTCTCCCCCTCCCCCAAATCACAAATGGAGGCTGCTTACTGGGGGACCACTGTGTCAAATTTCCTTAAGGGAAGTGAAGTAGAACATGGAGCCATTTTATGTGCATGGGAACATGGGCAAGGCCACCATTCCATGCTCTGAGAGTCCATTGGCTACAAGGAGCAGATGAGCAGGTCATGGAGCCCTTAGTTCATTCTGTTCTTCCCTACATCAGGTAATAGCCCAATCATTGACCAGAGAGCATTCTGAGTTTTCTACTGCTCTATAAGGGGTGGTAACTTAAAAGACTGGAAACAAACGGGCAGCACCACGCTGCCCGAGCCCGCGCTAGGCAGCACACCTGGTGTCATTTGCCCATCGAGGGCCTGGTTTCTCTTCAGCAGAATCAGGTTAGCCGTGGGGCTTGTGGCTCAAGGTGGCACGTCCTTTGGCCACGCAAAGGAGCTTTGTATGTAAGTTATAAATCTCCACTTGAATTGGCTTTGGCAAAATGTTTTCTGAAGTTACCATGCCATTGATTTCTTAAACTATCTTTGACCTTTTTTTCAGTCAAAATGGATGTTTTGTTAGGTCAACAAAGTGGCTAACTCTGCTTTTTCAGAGGAGACCACACTGAAGGGTCGAATCGGCATGGTCTCACACGCCTTTAATCTCAGGGCTCGGGAGACAGAGGCAGGCAGAGTTCTGTGAGTTCCAGACCAGCAGGAGTTGTATGTGACGTGGTCTCAAACGAGAGAAGTGGGGCTAGAAGGACGGCTCATTGATTAAAGCACACACTCCTTCTGCAAGGACTTGGCTTGGTTCCCAGCACCTACATGGTAACTCACAACTGTTTGTAACTCTGGTTCCAGGGGCCCTGATGCCTTTTCTGGCTTCACATAATACACACACACACACACACACACACACACACGCACACTCACACGCACACAAGCAAACTTTCATGCTCATAAAATATAATTTAAAAAAAAATTGAAAAAAGAAAAGACAGGTTATCATATCAGAGATTTTTTTTCAGGTTTCAGCTTTTATTCCTTAATTGTCCAAAGTCCATATCTGCAGAGGAACAGCCCCGAGAGCTCCTAGGCACACTTTCACTAAAGCATGCATCCCCCACAAGGGAGTGACACCTGGACGGACCACCGCGGCTCTATTTCAGGTCTCGGACACAACATAAGAACAACACATGGGCAAAGCCAGACTCAGCTGAATGGCAGCTGCAGATACTGAGGGAAATCTAGTGCAGGTCATGGACTGAAATGGCGCTAGGCAAGGTCTGAGAAAGACAACGTACAGGAAAGGGCCAGGCTGCCTTCTAGAAGCATGGGCCGTCACACACACAGGCCACCCCTCCCCTTGCTGTGACTGCAGCTTCCCAAGGGAGGAGCCTTGGTCTGACTCAGTAGAGGAAAGCAGTGTTAGAAAGACGTCGGACCTTGGCTTCTGCTCTGTAGTTTTAGGGCCTAACTATATATTCTTTGTGTTAGAGATAGTAATAAATCATTTTGATGAGGGATAGGATTGGGTTCTGAATTGTCATCAAAGCAATTTATGCAGGATTAAATTACTTTAACAGAGACCATACATTTGGTAAATGCCCACTATATTCAGCCTCAGACAACTACTTAGGAGAGTGTTTTCTATGCCCAGAAAAGCTCCCTGTCTCCCTGACGAGATAGGAAAGGAACAACTATGCTTGGGGACTCTGTCTGCGCAGAGCACATGGCTTTATTTAGGAAATATTACCATATAAATGCTCACAGTCACAACATAGCAGCAAAGTGACACTTACAATAGACAAGTATTATAAGTGGTCTTTGAAAGAGGCGTGGTCCCCGTGGGACCTTTACTCATTCTCCGCTTATTACCATACTAAAGAGTGGACATTTATTTGGTGTTAGTGGGAACACGGAGTTCAGAAAGCCATGCCGCTCACAATCTCCTTCCACAGTGGTGGAGATGCACACTTGATTGGGCAGGCAGTCTCATGGTCACTACCACTGGGCAGACGGTCTGCAGTGAGACCATGTCCCTGAAGGAGACACCTGGCTAACTGCATGCAATGCTAGGACCTTCCCTGAGCAAACCTTCTGGACCGGAGGACATGAGGAGAAATCTGGCCACTTATGGGGGCCCAAGATTCCATTTGGTGGGGGTGTTGGAAAGGAGGAGATGGGAGTGAAGAAGCCAGCAGCCAGATGGGATGGCTGTAAGCAATGTGCTGTAAACGAGGAGTGTGAGTTAGGATGTGTTCAGGAGGATGACTTCAGCTTCTGTGGCAGTTAGAGGATGCACTCAAGGATGGGACGTGGATTCACATGTGAGGCCCCTATTCATCAGCCTGGGATGGGGATGAGAAGGATCCTGATCTTGAGGCAGGAGCAGCAGACGGAGAGTGTGAAAGAACCTTCTTCCCACAGCAGCAGGACCGAGAGGACTGACTGGGCGTGGTGAGAACAGCATCTAAGACAGGGCTGGTGCTCAGGATGGTAACAGACCTGTCTGTTCACACACACTGGGCCACAATGGGAGCGGAGGTGTGGAAAGGGAGTCATGAATTCAATTCTAGTCATTTGGGCTTGGGGTGACTAAAGAATAGCTGAAGAAATGAACTTGGTGATTGAGAGAAAATGGAGCTTTAGGAAAATAGATTTGGGAGCTAGTGACCTGGAAATGAAATGGCAACCTCACCCAAATGAGTGTGGAGGTCAATTCCTGGGGAGCAACTGTAACTACTGCGCAGGTGGAGAAAGAAGAGGGTGAGAATACACGGAGGAGGAAAATAAAAAATAATATAAAATAATAAAAATAATAGGGTATAGATGGCATAAGGTCAACCTATTAGTGCCCAACAATAAACATGCAGACTGCCCTCTGTACACACTGAGGGCATGGACGGTGGGGCAGATTAGACAGACCCTGTTGGACTGATCAAGAGTGGAACACAATAGTCTCTCCAGAAGAACTCAGTGGTCCACAGAGATTCCCTTAGTGGAGCTGTATCACGCTAAACTGATGGAAGGGAGTGCTGTCAATTTAGCCCGTGAGCTGGGACTGGAGCTGTCCTAGAGCAGAGGTAGAAAAATGCACCTGCCTGCATGTAGACAGTTAAAGAGACAGTAAAAGTAATTAAAAATAGCAGACAGACATAGATTAAAGGAGTAAAGATAATAAATATTAAAAAGTGATAAAGAAAAAAAATAGCCACATAAAGATGGAAAAATAGAGAGTCTGGATTATGTATATGATTGTGTTTTCTTTGAATCTTTTGATTGTGTAGGAGCTAAGTACAGAGAGACATTTCATTGTACAGGCTTCTAAGTTAAACCAACATATATGTTTTAAATGTATCTTGACTTCAAAACTTGAGTCTAAGGATTTGTTGCTTTGGAAAAGAGGCTCTGTTTTTGTTTCTACAGAAGATAAAAACCTGTGGATTCCTTGATGGAACAAGAACTTCCCCCTGAAATGTTTCTGTAAACCCTAAAATCTTTGCCCAATAAATAGCAGTAAGCGGTTTGGAGAAAACTATGACCAAATTCCCAAAATGATTGTTTATAAATGTTTACTTTCATTTTAAAAGAGTTGGTTATAAATGGTTAATGGAAATAAGGTATATGTGATATAGAGATGAATACTTTGTATTGATGGATCTTAGTCTATTGATACAAATTTATGGTTGATTTTGTTTCACTGTATATATTTATTGCTGTTCTTATTTAAGGTATTATGTTTGTACAGCTCTTTTAAAATGTAATGTATAAGAAATACAGATTAATCATTTATAATCGTCAAACTTGTAGTCATATTAGTTAGGTTTTCTAGTTATATAGAGATATATTTCAGTTAGATAGATAATCTTCAACACTTCAAAGACCTACTGAATATGGCATTTAAAATATTTTAAGAATTTAGACTTTTCTCGGCAGTGAGACAGGTCTGATCCTGACAGCACCAATCTACTTCAAGAGGATTATGGGCATCAAAGAGGCTCTTTATGGAATTTGCTAACCATCTGGGTAAAAAGCTGCCCTTGTCTGGAGTGCTTGATGTTATGCTGCATGAAATGGACATGCAGGACCCACAGAAAAGTGACTGCTAAACTTTCCAAAAGATGGAATGGTCCTTCAGGGTTCCTGCTCCACAGAAGAAACTACCAGACATTCCACAGGACACAGAAGAAAGCAACTGATGAACTTTGCCATTACAAGGCAGAACAGATCTTCAAATTTCCTGCTTCAACTGAAAAGTCTGCCAGCTACTAGGGGCCTGTAGGCTGAAGACGGATGCCTCAACATTACAGAAGAACTCTGGGTGACTGTCCAGACAGAAAGATGTCCCTGTCAATTCTAAAGTTTTAGGAGTTGCTTATAATGCACTTCCTGTTTACTTAGGCAATATTATATCCTTTTGGGGTTTTTGATGGCATCGAAGAATAAATAGATATTCTTAGTTATTATAAAGGATAAATTAGATATAAAATTTAGACTCACAAAGATAGGATAGATGATAGAGTATTTTCCTTAATTTTCTAAATGTAAG
Organism: Chionomys nivalis; assembly: GCF_950005125.1. Taxonomy (NCBI): domain Eukaryota; kingdom Metazoa; phylum Chordata; class Mammalia; order Rodentia; family Cricetidae; genus Chionomys; species Chionomys nivalis. Next base: position 8,655,236 of record NC_080087.1, read on the forward strand.
TGGACTAAAGATAGTAACTGTAATTCTTGCTTGATAACAGTTTTGTTATATGTAATTTTACTATGTTAAAATCAAAACCTTCCTTTTTATTTAGAAAGAAAAGGGGAGATGATGTGGGATTCCCATCTGTATACTGTGAATATGTTTTACTACCATTAGTTAATAAAAAAAAAGTTGTTTTGGCCAATGGCTTAGCAGAGTAAATCCAGGTGGGAAATTTGAACAGATCTATCTATCTATCTATATGTTCAAATTTCTCTGAGAGAGAGAGAGAGAGAGAGAGAGAGAGAGAGAGAGAGAGAGAAGGCAGAGTCAAAGAGATGTTTTGTAGCTGTTGAAGGAGACAGATGCCAGAACCTACTGGTAGGCCACAACCTCATGGCAATACACAGATTAATAGAAATGGGTTAATTAAAGATATGAGCTAGCTAGGAGTGTAACTTAAGCTATTGGTCAAACTGTTGTAATTCATATAGTTTCTGTGTGATTATTCGGCTCCGGGTAGCTGGGAATGAATGGGCCATCTCCATTCACACCTGTGAGTCCCCCAAGGTCCCCTGGAGCTGGCTAACATGTGGGTCTCATGTTTTGCATTTCCTGTGATGATGGGCCTGGGTCACAGGAACTGTGTGGGTTGCTTTCTCAGAAAGCCTCCTGATCCTTTCTGTCTCCTTTTCTACTACAACTCCAGGTTCATGCTGGCCACTTGTCCCCATTATTTTCTTCATAAAGCTCTGTGGTGACAACAGAGATGACGACCTCTCCCCTCTCACTCTTTTCTTCCTGGTGTCAGACCCCTGGTGGCCTCTGTTACATGTGGCGCTTCCCACCCCCTCACTGCCAGTGAGCCCTGGGAATCTGGGAATGAGTTCTCAGGCAGATGCGTAGTTTTAGGACCTTTCAATGTTATTTTCTAAGAAAAATTTAGGCATCCATAGCAACACTGTTACATAGGACAGTTAACAGCATTAGACCTGGTGTGGCCTGTGGGAATAGTGCACATGGACAAACACACACACAAACACACATACACACACATGCATGTGCATGCACACCCATACACTCACTTCCCTTTTATATTCAGGGGTTCAAAACTCTTCCCAATTCCTAATCCAAAAAGCAAGACCTAAACATACTGCATAGTTGTTAGGTTCTAACTGCATAGTTGTTAGGCATTGCTCTAACAATGTCCTTAAGGTTTGAGGCTCAGACTTTCACCCTTAGCTGATTATGAACATGAGACCCAGGTGGGTGACAGTTGTAATTGAGCTATCACAGAGGCAAGTGTTGAGAGCTGGTGCAACTCAAGGCACTCAAAAGGCAGTTTCCCCACAGGCCTTAGCAGAGAGCTAAACAGACGTCTAGGAGACAAGAGCTGCCCGGGAAGGCTCCGTTAGTCCATGTTCCATTGCCTCCGAGGTCCATGTAGTAGCAACACAGTAAATTTCTCAGAGAGCCGAGTGCAAGGAGCTAAATCTGTACACTGATTTTCGTCCTGTGCAGCTGAAGGCTACTGGAGAAGGATGCTGGGGACGTGCTAGTTAACCGGCTGAAGTTCAATAGGAAAGACTAGGCCCCTGTTAGAGGGAACGCTTTCACACTGAAATCTTGGCAAAGCTAAACCCAATTCCTTTCACTGTCTTCCAGTACAGCTCCGATACTGTTCTAGTGAGCCACACACCCGCCCTGGTGACAGGCTTCCTACAGCACACAGCCTGAGGAATTTTCTGTATTTTATTTTCAGCCCTGTTAGCATTTCTCTGCTTTGAATTAAGAATGCAAAAAGGAAATATTTTATAATAAAATCAATAAAAGACACACAATTTCATTATAGCTATAGTTTTAAAATCATAAACCTCCATTTTCTTCATTTCAGAGACATATTTAATCATTTCAGACACAGGACATTACTTCATTTAATTACTATGGTAAAAGCTTACTAAGACCATTTGATCCATTTAACAAGCGTAATGAAAAGAGTGGCCATGTAACAGTTCTGTTTGGCCACAAATCAAGATTGGAGAGCTCTAAGGTTTTCTTTTTCTGCCTTTCTCCCAGTCTCCCCAACCCTTACTCAATCCTCACTGTAAATTCCACCATGTTGGTCAGTAAATCTGTTTTTGTTGACGAGGAGAACAGAGAGCTGATAGGACTCTTAGGTGGACTCAAGACCACGCTCTATTATGCATGCACTCTCTGTTACTCCTTGGCTACCTTCCAGATGCATGGGTTTGGCCAAACATGTTGTCAACGGTTCCCATTGTTTCATTTTCAGGACCAAGCCTTTGGGGTCACAGCTAAGAAGTGCTGAGCTCACCTACAAGGCAAATCTACAGCTCTGTAGTTTGGCCTCCAGGGCTTCTCGGTCTGCTCAGCTCGGCTGGCCCACATGGGGCCAGCATGTACCACTCACCATCCCCCCTGTATTGGCAAATGCCTTTATGCCCTATGGAGCTGTTCGCCTGACCTAGATGGCGTCCGTCTTTATTCACTCATTCAGCTAATCCTTGTGGAGAGGCAGCAGGGGTCAGCCTCTTGTTTCCTGGCTACATCTTCTCAGCCATTCCAATTCTAAGTCCCTCCATATTCCTTCCGTGAAGCGTCATTAACTGCCTAGGTCAGGCACAATACCACTGTCTCTGGTCAAGAGTATTTGCCCCTACTCCTCTAGTACACAGCAAAATCTTTTCAACTAACTGTGAACCCTTAGAGCAGACCATGCTTTGTCAGCTGTAACCTCTGCGACCTCGAGCAAGCTGGTTAGGATCTGTTGTTTTCAATATGTCTATAAGACAAATATTTCATCATAAATCAAATGAAATCAAAACAAGATCGTAAAGCTAGAGCAGGCTGTTAACATGAAGCATTTGTATTTCATATTTATCTCAGTATTTACACAGGGGTTTTAGATGGTTTTTAATAGGCGAACTATCTAAAACTCCTGTCTGCATCTGAATGCTTCGAAATTCTTCTCAGTGATATTTGTGGACTTTAAGAGAGGCTGTTGTAAGAGAAAACGCCATGCTCATCACTGTGAGTCTCTTCTCGCGTGTGTCCTGACTCTCAGGATAGCAGCTGTGGGACTGTCACCTTGAAAGAAGACAGTGACCCTCAGTGCCAGGCTTGTTTGGGCTGATGCTACAGACAGAACATTCCTACGGCGGCTCTTCTATTGCATTTCCACAGACAGATGGGAGACAGCAACACGGACTCAGCAAAGCCTTTGAGGGTTAGAGATTTCCCACTCTCTGCTGTTGTGGGGAGGAATTTTCAGGAATGGATGAGAGACTAGCCCACACCAGGTGCTCACAGTGGACCCCACAAAACTTCTGTGAGCTCCCCGCTTTCAGGACAGGAAAAAATAAGCAGGGTGAAACTCTTGGAATATTCCTAGGTGACCTATGTGAGCTGAACCTTGGTCATACACTGGCCATGACCGTGGGACTTCAAAGCTCCCTGCCGGCTGCAAAGCTGTTGGAAGCACCCTCTAACTTTGTACTGTCCTCAGTTGGGGGCTCTGGGCTGCAGGCGGGTCACAATGGAGTCCACAGTCAGTGCAGTTCTGCACTCGGTAACCTACTGTGTGAGCACTCTACCCTGGGAAACCCTCCCTTAGGCCGACGAGAGGGACCCAGGGCATGGCGGGATGCCAGGAATTTGACTCATTGAGTTGGGACCACATTTACTTTAACCAGTGGGAAGAAAACAAAACCGAAATTGAATTTTAAGCTACTGTATGGATAATGAAACTTGTCTGCCTAATTGGAAAAAACTGTTCATAAAAAGCTGTGGCTGGGTTGTCCTGTTTTCCCCGTATCTCCAGCAAACCATCTCCCTTCTCTCTCCCCACCACATGAGGATACATTTCCAGGGACACGTCTTAGGGGTGGAGTGTTCTCAGAATGGGGAGGACAGCTGGCTGGAGACTGGGAACAAGGTCGCAGTGTTCATCTCTGGGGACCACAGAAGAATGGAGAATTGGTTCTTTCATCTCCAGCCTCCACTCTGCCTTTTGCTGCCCTGAGTCTCTGCTGTCCCCAAGTGGCCAGCTGCGCCATGTAGGTGACCCTGAGATGCTAGGGGGTGGGTGGAATATCCCCAAGGCTTCCTGTTTGCTGAGGTCGCAAGCCTGGATGTGTTAACCCCTCATTTGTAAGACAGTCTGTACATAGTGCCAAAGAGGGCGGTAAGCAGTTTGGAGCCATAGTCTCAGGGGCAAAGGTACCGGTTCCAGCAGTGGCAGCAGGGTAGCAGAAGGACCAACAGGATGAAGTTGAGACCAGGGTCTGCCTCTTGTGGGTCACAAAATTGTTGCCATGGTGGCTGAAAGGTTTGGGGGGAGCTGCTTTGACTTAACCAAGAGGCTGTAAGTCTCTGGTTGCAATGAGTCCTCTCCTAGCTATGGAGGCTCTCACACTGGTTCTATTGTCTGAGTGCTCCTGCATACATAATAGCTGAGTTAAATAGCCTTCTAAGAGTTAAAATGAAAATAGCAACTGATAAAACTATCCATAGCATTTTGTATATGGTCACTCCATGAGAGGTAGACGTTTACCATGATTTGTGTCATCTTTGTTTATAATTTGTGACTTTATTTAGAAAAACATAAAACTGGATTTTCTGTGTGTATCTCCAACCTAAAGAAACTACATTTTGCTCCCTATACGCTGGAAGAACTGCACAAGGTCTTCATAGCTGTGAAGGGGCAGAACTCCTTTTTGGCAGCCAGATCTGAAGCCCTCAGGAGTTCCCAGCATTTCCCACTGTGTGTCTCTAGACTCTTAGATGACCCATGTAACAAGCGGTGCTTACCCATTTTCATCCTGGAGAATGAGACCCACTAGAGCTGGGCACAGTGAGAAATACTATGAAGCCACCGTGATATGTTGACAAATGTACCTGTCAATAACCTTAAGCAAGGGAGCTCTCCCAAATGGAAAGTATTTATCTCCATTATCCAGAAATTATCAATCAAGTGATTGATTGCTTCCCCCAGAGAAGCAAGTGCATGCAGGAAATGGGCCATGAGGACTTAATCTTGAGCAGAAGCTTCAGTCTCTTAGAGCTGCGGGTCAGATGGAAAACCAGAGACAGAGTATGCCTGACTTAGAAGGGTTAAGTGATCCGACCCAATGATGGGATGACGTGAATGCTTTCAAAGTTGATGGCGGCGTTGGGACGGCCTTGAGAGGTTGGAGTAGCTTCTGGTAGACTGGGAATGAGCACTCTCGGCTTGTCAGGTGAATTCAGGAGCATTTGAGGAGAAGGAGTGTCGGATGGCCCCTGCCTGTGTGACCTGGGGTGAGACGCTTCGTTTGTCCGACTTTCAGACACATCAAGTACAAGGGGTAGACTTACAAAGTGAACGCCACCGTGATGGCCACAAGAACTACAGATGGACCGTGCCTTCAAGGAGGAGGGATGCCATACTCTATAGCTGGGACCATCGCTGGGCATAAACACAGGCTGAGCAAGATGTCTGACCGAGATCTGTTACTTCTACAATGAAGGCTCAAGGAGTGCTTTGAGCCCTGGTGTCCCTACAGGTCCTGGGTCTCATCTGAGGGGGCTCAGTTGGCCACAAAAGCCGTAGGAGAAAGGAGAGGACCATTACCACCTCTCCGTTTCTGTCCAGCTCATCACAGGGTACCAGTGGCCCAGTTCTAAATGTGTGGCGTACCTTCAGACGCTCTCTCTCCACAGTCTAGAATAGGTTTCTCCCGACTGCTCGGCTTTCATAGTTGGGTGAAATGCATCATGGACTTTCTCACTTCCAGTCCAGGCCCCTGGTATGTTCCATTTGGACCACTCTCTTGGTACTTTTATACAGTGTGATATCTCTACGGACATGAACTGTCTCTCAGTCCCTCCCATCCCTCCTCTCCTTCCTAATTGTCTCTTTCATTCCTCCATACTTCCTTCTCTTCCTCTGTCCTTGCCTTCCTTTTCATATACCCAGCACTGTGTCTTGCAATTTGGTGAGCACTCAACAAATATCTTCTACAGTAGTGTTCTCAACCTTTCTAACGCTGTGACCCTGCAATACAGTCCCTCATGTTGTTGTGACCCCAACCATAAGACTGTTTTCACTGCTATTGCATAACTCCAATTTTGCTACTGTTCTGAATTGTTTTCTGATGGTCTTAGGCGACCCCTGGGAAACCCCAGGTTGAGAACTATTGCTCTAAATTATAATTCACAACTGTCAACAAAACAAACAAGAGCAACGAAAACCGAATTAGGGCTGTGTGGGTGAGTGCCTCCTTTGCCTCCTTATTAGACCAGTGTTCTCCATCAATTGGCCAAGTATCACTGATTTAGCAATAGGAAGACTTTATATGTTTGGAATTAAACCAGAGGTTATAACGGCTTTTGCAGAAGCAACTGCAAGCAGGATAAGAAAAGCTTGATGGTGTGGGCATGTTGGTTCTGATGGCCCTGGAGTTCATACTGAGGCAGGACTGCCCTGGGGGCGAAGTAAGGCTGTGTGCAGGCGCCTGAGGACTGGACAAAGGCAGTACAAGCAGGGGAAGGGGGTGACAACTGGCATTTGCAGCAATTTTAATTGATCTAATTGTTTTATTGTCTCTTTGAATAAGGTTATTTTGACTTAGAAGTTCTGACTCCTGAATTAGATCACTATTCAAAAATAAAATAGACCTTTTACCTGGGCCATGAACCAGAGAGCGGAGACACTGTGGCTTAGGTCAGAAACGATTCCAGCAACAGACTTGGAAATCCTAAGTCTAAAGGGCCCACTTATCCTCTCTCCTCTCTGACCCTGAAGCAGAGTGCTGGGATCTGTCCATGGAGGCAGTGTGTATGGGAAGCATGTTTCCTGACTGGGTGCTGTTTCGCTGGCCTGTAGCTCAATGCTCCTTTATATTTGAGAGCACCATGGGCCATGTCTCAGGAAAGGCTGACTTAACTTACAACAGATACATTCTGTGATGCTCAGCGTGTCCCTGCTCCGTAGGATGCACTCCAACAGGGGTTTACCTAATTCCCAGCATTGTTCTGAGACCTCTGAGCCTCCCAACGTGGTGACCACTGCCGGGTTCTAATGAGCGGGGGCGCCAGGGTGGCAGCTGTCCTTGGGTTGCCTCCTCCACAGCCCCGACTTCAAAGGAAGCCTGCGAGCTAGCTCAAGTACACACCCTCTGTGTCTAAACCCTGGCCTTGTTCTACAGCACGGCTGAGAGGAACCTCTGGGCCCATGCAGCCAGATGACCCCCAGGAGTCCTGGGACTTGATTGCTGCTCATCCCTCTCAGAAAGGACAGATCTCAGGCAGGTAGGAAAGTACTGTAAGTGCACCTTCCTCCGAGGAAAGCTGAGGCAGGGAGCAGGTGAGAGCATGGGGAAGCTAACAACCGTGAGGAGAGGTGGGGGCTAAACACAGGCTTCAGTGACATGGCGTTGAAGAAGATGGCCGCTCCTGGCTGGCTGCTAGCTTTACTGCTCACTCACTGTACCCAGGGTGATCATTTCTATCTTCAGGAGCTACGGTTTCTTCGTGAATCAAAGGTGTTTTCAGTAAAGATTGGAGCGGGCAGCTGAGGGAGTGCTTCCCGTGGGAGGTGTGGCAGCAGCGCGCCCAGCAGTCAGCGGAACACTGATGGCGACAGCTGCTTCCTACCGTGGATGAGACCTGAGTGAGGAGAGGCTGCCACACTCTTAGGAGAGGTCTGCTTTGAATAAGGGAACTAATTCCTGTGAGCGATGACTGACAAGTCCAGGGGGCTCAGAGTCTGCTGAAATGATCCCTAAAATAGAGACCCTTTATGGTAGCAATGGTTTTGTGTGGTTTTGCCAAAAGGCAGTGAAGCAGACAGTGACTTTCTACGCTGTTTATACATTTATTTTAATAACAGGAAAAGTAGTAACACTCACTGCAGTCTGCGTGATCTCATGTCCAGGCGTTTGGGACCTGTGGCTTTAAGAATCCTAGCCAGTGCTGCAGACTTGCTGGCTCCTGGGCCGGCCTACAAATCAACTGGACCTGCTACAGTTACAGCGGAAGGGTGTTTTGCATAAGAAATCTCTTCCAGGGGAACAGTCGCTTGATAGAGGTGTAGGGTGGCTGGGGCATTCCTGAATCCCGGGTTTTCTTGTTTGGTTACCCTGGATAGTTCATCTGAACCGTAAGTGTCCCACTGGCACACATTACCGGGAGTCAGGCCCTCTGAACTTGTCGAGAATCTGCTGATACACTCTGTTTGGGAGGCCTCAAGGTGAACCTCATCTGTAGTGTGGGAAAGAAGGGAGAGCAGAGCTGCTGGCGCGGTACTGGGGATTGAGTGTGGAGCTTCCCAGGAGGCTGAGCGCCCTTGCACTGAGCCCCAACCCCTGCCCCAGCCCCATCATCCTTGGTTAGGATGGAGTCTCCCTTGTCACTTTACCCATGTCACTGATCTGGACAGACACACTGTGGTTTCTACAGTGGGTCCCTGGAGCTTTCTGACTCTGGATGCTGAGCAATGGTCCTGCCCTGCTTGGTAGGGTAACACAGCTCCGTTTTGAAGAGCAACTGCTTTTGGGAAATACCATATTTTTGTTTTTTGAAAATTTTAGTGGAATTATCAAAAAATTAGAGGTACTCTAGACTAACCTATTATTTTTATTTTCAAAATAGCCTATTCTGACTACATAATTCATCACAGAGCAGACAAATGGTACAAAAGAGGATTAAAAACCTAGAGTTCTCTACTGGCAGAAGCAGCCATTTTTGCTCTTTATGTGTATTTTCTAACCTTTGCCGTATTTGAGACACACAGACACACACACACTCTGTGTCACACACACACACTCTGTCGCACACACACACACACACACTGTGTCACACACACACACTCTGTCTCACACACAGACACACACACACTCTGTCTCTCACACACACATATACTCTCACACACACACACACTCTGTCTCTCACACACACACACTCTGACTCACACACAAACACACACACACACAGTCTCAGCAGCACATAATCAAGATTTTTATTATCTATGTCCTAGCACCTTTTTTAAAAAATTGAATTTCATTATGACAGCTTTGTCGCAGGCTTAGCTGTTCTCCACCTGGTTAAATGCTAACAATCTTCTTTCATGACAACTGACCGTAACTTCTACCTAGCGCTTTGCACGTTATGGGGAGATTCCCTATTTCTATGCTTTCACTACCACGGAAAACAGACTGATGTGTCTAAGGACCCGAGTCTCCTGTCCTTGTTTTAGTCCTAGATCTAAAATGGTCAAGTCAAATGTATGATTATGTTAAAGTCTACCGGGCATACAGATTTATTCTACAAATCAGAGATGCAGGTCGAAGGAACTGGGATTTTCTGGGGGAGGACACACCCCCAGTGCCAGAGTGTGGCCCTGAACCCCGTCTTCCTCTTCTCAGACTCAGAGCTCACCTGACTCCCACCGACAGCCTGGCATGTGTCTCAGAGCCTGCCTTAGAGAAGAAAGCAAGAGCCAAGCTTACCCACAGTGCTCTGTATTTCTCCCCAGGATAAGTTCACTTCCGTTCTACCTCTGAGAGGAAACAGAAATAGATGTTGTGTAGAGTTGTAGAAATTTTGAGCATTCTCAGAATGCCCGTGTGAGTGTGTATGCACACATGTGTGTGACTGTGTGCCCACCCATGTGTGCGCATGTGTGTGCATGTATACAGATAAAAGGTCACTCCATGACCTGGCTAAAGAGGCTTCTCTGAGATGCCTTGCTGTTTATCCTACTGACTAAGCAAAACAGAATCTCTTGTAACTCAGAATAACAAGAGTCCAGCTTATTTTTCTCGTAGTTCTGGTAGCTTCCATTTGGGTGAGCACTCTATGTGGGCATGGGATCTTCTGGGCTAACTAAGGGCAGAGGGGAGCAGTTCAATACAAATTTATGAAGCTGGCCTTAAATCTGACACTTTAAAAAGTTAGTTGTCAGTTTTGAGTGTGTACCAAACTTCCATGCCTTGTCTCAAAATAATGAGCATGGCTTAATCAAATGTAGACGCTTAGGGTTCCCTGGAAGTCTAGTAAAGGGCATGGCTAAGTTTAGAAGACAGTAGTGCAATTTGCATACTTATTGGGGCCCTGGCTGTGGAGAAGGTCAAGGGTAGACAGGGCCCTCGAAGGGCAGGCCCATTAACTGTGTGCCAAGTTGACGGGCCTCTTACTGATTTTGATAGAAAAGTGAATCCACAGCAAAGTGTGAAATGGAAATGAACACCACACCCAAGGGGGCAAACTGACTTTCTCACATTCTTTCTGGGGTGAGGGGAGCTAGGGAACCCACCAGGGACAGTTAAGCTAGGAACCACAAACCTGGGGGGTTCGAGAACCTACCAGGGATAGCTAAGCTAGGAACCGCAAACCTGCAGGCTCACACACCGCTAGGAAGAAATCAGTATGCCTTCTCTGTGGTCCTCTGTATACCTCCACTGCCAGGCTGGCCAACCTTAGTCACTCTTGAGGGGAAACGCATCATATTTCTAGATTTTTTTGAGTTTTTTCATCTTTGAAGAGTCATTATTACGCTATTATTGATGTGGCACTGGGGGAAGACACAACCCTCAGCTGTAGAGCCAGGACACTGTGAGACTTCAGGAAAGTCTTTCACCTCTCTGAACTCAGTTCCACCCCAAGGCAAAAACAGAAATGGCCATGGCTTAGCGCAGAGAGGATCTGCAAGGCCTGGTGAGGCAAACCGCTCCCCAGGCCTGCCCTGAGTCGGCCTCAGCCAGCGCTGGCTACCCTTAGCACCAGCACCTCTCCCACTGGGTGGCATTTCTCTGTCTCCACTATCAGATGCCAGCTTCCTCCCCCACCCTGGAGATTCTTCACTGCCAGAGTCACACTTGAACGCCATTCCAGCAACCACGTTACTTCTCATCAAATAGATTCTCATCACAAGAACCTGTGCTCTAGTTTGCTTTTAAATATTACAGCTGACACGAAATAAATTTTGAATCCCTTAAAACTTCAAAACCAAACTAAATGATTGTGTTGCTGATAGTTATTACAAAAATCTTTATGCTTTTATTCCACATAAAGGTCTGCCTAATTGTTTCTGAGACTTTTGCAAGGGAAGGCCCTTCAATGTCTGTTTCATTTGATGAACTGAGAATTAGGAGCGATGTTATAGAGCAATAAGGAATTTCTTGTAAGGTTGTCTACGAGTCAGAAGGAGCAAGGGGGCTGTGGGGGCCGGGGGTTATGACACAGAAAGGCTCAGATGTGTGGAGCCTGCAGTTCACGGATCACACGCATTCCAGGAAAGGGTAAATGTGGCCAACACATTACAGATGACAGTCTCATACTGTGATGTCAAAACGTAGGACACCCCTGAACCAGTTTGAGATGGAGCAAGACTACACACAAGTTTAGCTGGCTTGAGGAGAGTGAGACATACCTAGACACATGGGACATTTGTGAGAGACTGTCACTGCAGAAGAGCCACCACTGTGATGGGGACACAAGGACATGTGCGGGGAGTCTGTGCTGACAAATGTGGACCTAGCCTTTGATCCTTGTGAGGCCTCAAATTCTACGGCAAGACAGAGTCCTTGAGAGGCCAGGTCAATGGTGAGCCCTGTGGGTCAACGCGCCGGGGATGGGAGATTGCCATCTACTGGTGTTTGCTGAAAACTGCAGGTGCACGACCCTTGGTGGGGTGGGGGTGGGGGGTCAAACAAAGGAACAAAAGTCTGTGCAGGAACCCAGGTCAGCTATTCGCAGCTGACTAAGTGACTGGGGAAATCAGAAATGAAGGTCACTTTGAGCCCTTCAGTATGAGAGTGACGTGGAACACGTGGTTTCAATGCATTCTCTCTGACAGTAGGACAGTGGATCTCCACCTTGCTAACGCTGAGATCCTTTAAATCAGTCCCTCATGCTGTGGTGACCTCCAACCATGAAATTCTTTCATTGCTCCTTCATAGCTGTAATTTTGCTACTGTTAGGAATAATAATCTAAATATCTGATCTGTTGGATAGCTGATATGCGATCCTATGGTGGTCGAAACCCACAGGTTGAGAGTGGTGGATCTGGGAGGGTGCTAGGGAAATCCTAGTCGCCCGACGTGCACAGCCTTTACCATCAGTTCTCATCCGACCTTTGTCCAGGCTGACCCCGACACTGGTTTTACCTGGGCCACTGTCACGCAGTATCCTGTCCTGGGCCCCAAGCTTTCCTGCTGCCTCACTGACTCAGCAACTCTCCCTCCTTTCTCCCAGGGGCTGAATTGTGGCCCCGCCCTCCGGAGTTTACCCTCAAGCCTTAGCTTCTGTGTGGAGGGAGGGGAGGCGTGTTTAGTGAAATGCCAGAGGTAACCTAAGGTCTTTAGAAAGAGGTGAGGGTTTAGATATAGAGACTGACGGACAAGGAACAGATAGGGGGGCACAAAGGTGAACATCTGCAAGCCCAGAAAAGGCCTCAGAAGAAGGCAGCCTGCCGAAATCTTGCTTTTGGGCTTGGGGTCCCCAGAACCTCCAGGAACATGCATTTCTGTTGCTTGCATGGCCTGGTCTAAGACATTCCATTACCAATGCCCTCACATGCATGGACACAGCATGCAGGGCAGCTGTTGAGGCTTCTTCCTACCCAGCCTGCTCCACTGCATATCTCCTCTGAACTCCTTGCCAGATCCCTAGGCACATTCTAGAAATATCCTTTTATCACATACCCCACCTGCCAGTCCCTAATCCCGGATACTCAGAACGGGTGATCATGTGATAATTTCCGTGGCCAAGGCCAGGGCCAGGCTGGCCCACGGAGCAGCGTTCACAGCTACGAGAAGGAGAGCCAGCTCTGTGTCCCCCCAGACTGCCCACCTCAGTGTGGCTCCACGGTCACACCTTACCGGCTCAGCGCACAGCAAACTAGCCTGTGTATCCTTCCTGCTTGGCTTCTCTGTTTAGCACCTGACCCTTGACCTTAGCTGGAGGCTGAGGCATCGACTTCTTCACTGACCAAGGCACTCTTTGGTTCCGACACTCCATGTCCAGGGAGCATATTTCTTTCCCATCCTTGGGATAGATTCTCAAACATGTGACTCTAGGGGTGGGGTGCAGACACAAACCATTGTCACACCACCCCAACACCAGAAAAGAACAAACAACAAAAAAACAGATCAAAGTGAACCTAGACACTATGATAAGCTTCAGTGTAACACAACCTGGAAGGCACTCTACAGGTTTTATTAACTAAGAAAAACCCTGGGATTAATGTTTTATACTAACCACTCTACTCATGATTTCTGGCTAAGAGGCAGCTCAGTAGAGAACACAGACAAAAATTAATAGCTACTAACAAAATTAGGAGCAGGCAAGGACTCTGCTGTGTTAGCAAACAATGAGAAGCAGAGCGTGCACTACAGAGTTGTGTTAGGTTTCCTTCTGGCAGCCCTCAGTCAAATGCTGACAGTATTTGAAGCTGGTAAAAATCAGTGAGCTAGAAGTTGATCCATCGTTTGTGCTAGAAGAGCATGGCCACAACACCTAGCGCTGCAGCCAAGCCAGGAGGAAACCACAGACACAAACAGTTAATGCTTCCAAAATTCCTTCACAACAGCATTTGGTGTGGATGACTGGTGTTCTCCACACGGCATACTTCCAGCATCTGTGCTGATGACCTGATCTGTGCTCACAACAGGAGATCCTGGGGACGGGCACAGCTGTGCTTTCAATACAAGTGGTATCCCTTTGTCTTACCGAGAACCCCAGTTCACCTTTGGACATAGATGTGAGAACCTGGAACTACAGCCGGGCCTAACGAGAGCAGCAGGTTAAGTCAACTGTGGTCAAAGTGATTCTCAGTTTTTGTTTTTTAGACAGCACAGTGCTTAACGTGGAAGCCATTCACTGCACTTCATTGACGAATCTGCTCTTTCTCTGTGTCACAGTTCCAATGTCAATGCTGCAGACCCCTGATTGGGAGTCACAGAGGACTGAATCAAGTCCAGAGGCAGGCTATGAAAGAGTCTTAAAATGAAACAATCAATGAATGAAATTAATGTCACAAGAATAAGTACCATGTTCAGTTGGGAACCTATGAGATCAATACTGGAAAGAGTATGACAGTTTTAATGATATTACTAGTGACAACAGCTAAGTTTTATGTCTCATTTAATAGTTTACAAGTCAATTTAACTTGAATTGTTATTGTCAAAAAGTAACTTCAGGAAAGCGCTGGGGCTGGTTTTAAAGGAAGTAGCAAGGGGTTGCTAAGCAGAATCGAGGCACAACTCAATTTAAGGGCAAAGGCAGACAGACAACACCACATAATAATACATCACAAATGGGCAATTGGCTTAAGCAGAGAGTTCTCAAAAGTGGCCAAGAGGCAAATGAAGAAATAGTCAACATCCCCATCACCACAGAAGCAGAAGTAAAGACGACAGGAGAAATCACCTTATGGCAGTGGGAACGGTGCTGTTGAAGTCAAAGGATAGTAAGAGGAGCTGGTGGCAAGGGGGAGAGAAGGAGCTAATAACTCATTATCAATCAGTCCACCACTGCAGAAAATATTATGGAGGTTCCTCAAAACTTTACCAATAGGGTCAGCAGGATGGCTCCGTGGGGGAATGCCCTTCCTCAAGCCTGACAGCCCAAGTTTGAACCCAAGATGGAAGGAAAGAACAGACTCCCAAAAGCTGTCCTCTGACCTCCACATTTGTACCACGGCACACATACTATTGCATGTGTACCCACAAACACAGGCACACACACATATTAATTTAAAAAGAGAGTAACTGTATGACCGAGTAGTTCTACTAACCCTGCTATATTCACCCGGAGACTGAAATGCGTGTTCCAAATGCAGTCCTCCCATTCACAGTTGCCTCCAAGTGGTGAAGGAATGAAGAAGCCATGGTATGTGCAGCCCAGGGAAAAGACAGCATCCTCACAAATGTGCAGGCCAAGCTTGGCAGCTACATTTAGAAGAAGGAGATGTAGCCCTTATCTCACTTTGAACAACACTCAACTCGGAATGATGGAGGAGAAGTGTGGAATAGGTTTGAACTCACTGGCAGAGGAAAGGGCTTTCTGAACAGTACTGTGGTAGCACAGGCATCAAATCTAACAATTTGGGTCCAGTTTGCTATATGGCAATGGGAAGTGATCTGACAAAGGGTTAGTATTTAGAATATACAAAGAACTAAAAAGAATCAACAAAACAAACAACCAAATTAAAAGAAAATGGGGCGCAGAATTAAACAGAGAGTTCTCAAAAAGTGAAATTCTTATTTTTATGGTTGAGAAACATTTTTAAAAATGTCCAACCTCTTAGCCATAATGGAAATGCCAATTAAAATTATTTTGAGACTTTATTTTACCCCAGCCAAACTGTCTAAAATTAAACAATCAATCAAACAAACCAAACAAATAAAAATCCCCAATGTGTGGATGCGAGGAAGAGCAACAGCTAGTCTCTGTGGCTGGGAGAGTGAGCTGGTGCAGCCACCGTGGCACTCGCTGTGAGGAGGCCCCTAAGAAGCTAAAGACAGGTCCTACCACATGGCCCAGTCACAGCACATGGGCATACACCTAAAAGACTTCATATTCCAGTACGGAGGAACCTGCTCATCCATGTTCATTGCTCACAATAAATAGAAAATACAAAAGACCTAGATATTTATCAAATGATGAATGGGTAATGGGATTGTAGTATGTTTATACAAAAGAACATCATTAAGCTATTAAGAGAAATGAAACTATGAAATTGGGAAAAAAATAAATAAAAGGACGGAACTGGAAACAGTCATTCTGAGTGAGGTAATCCAGTCCTAGAAAGGCAAGCGCCATATTTTCGCTCAGTTGTGGATGTCATCTTTGAACTTCAGGTGCCTATGCTTTATTTGAAATACTCACAGAGGCCAGAGAATTACTTAGGAGCCACGGGAAGGGGCTTTGGTGGGAGGAAGATAGAACACAGTGGAACAAAGGGTTAAAAGGAGACAACGGAACAGGAAAGGTTAAACTGGGGTGGGGGCCGTGAGGTTGTGGTAACTGGGGCAATATGGTCAGGTATAACTAACATTAAAAACCTTTTGAAAAAGTAAAATGGAAACCTACCACTGTAGGCAGAGAGACAGACAGACAGACAGACAGACAGAGACAGAGAGACCAAGAGAGACAGAGAGAGACAGAGGGAGAGTTAAAATTAAGATACCTTATAACAGGACAACAATATCCTACCAGATAACACAAGTTAAGCATCCCCCTGAATATTAACCTTCTCAGGCGATGAAAGAAGACAGAGACAGAGACCAACATTGGAGCACTGGACTGAAGTCTCACGATCCAAAGGAGGAGCAGAAGGAGAGTGAGCACGAGCAAGGAACTCAGGACTGCGAGGGGTGCACCCACACACTGAGGCAATGGGGATGTTCTATCGGGAACTCACCAAGGCCAGCTGGCCGGGGACTGAAAAAGCATGGGACAAAACCCGTCTCGCTGAACATAATGGACAATGAGGACTACTGAGAACTGAAGAACAATGGCAATGGGTTCTTGATCCTATTGCACGTAATGGCTTTGTGGGAGCCCAGGTAGTTTGGATGCTCACCTTAATAGACCTGGATGGAGGTGGGTGGTCCTTGGACCTCCCACAGGGCAGAGAAACCTGCTTGCTCTTTGGGCTGAGGAGGAAGGAAGACTTGATTGGGGGAGGGGGAGGGAATGGGATGTGGTGGCGGGGAAGAGGCAGAAATCTTTAATAATTAAATAAATTAATTAATAAAAAAAATAAAAAAAATAAATAAATAAAAAGCCTGGTATCATAAATGGGTTACTTCTTTTAGAGCTGTTGGCCTGTGAGGTGCCAAAGAACCCTAAACATTATAGGTGTCACCAAACTGATTACCCTCCAGAAATTTATGGTGAGACCTTATTGCTGAAGGCACCACATACTTGAGTCTTAGAACATGGGGACATCGAGCTGGTGAACACCTGGCATCCCATCCCTACTGGCTACGTCTTACAGGGCAGGAGAAGCTATCCATGCTGCTAGGGGACAGTAACCACCAATCTTCCCCATGTGCGAACCTTACACGCTCCAATAGTGGACTGGCAAGACATGCCCAGTGATGCAATCGTGCATGAATGCCACAGGAGCAACCAACCACTTTCTCGTTGGCTTTAGGGCTGACTCCGCAAGATGAAGCCCATACCTGGAACCATTCCTGGGGCCAAGAATTTATAACTAGATGGGTGGTATGTCCTAGGGAAGAAGCTACTGTCATTCTAATGAATAGACTTAGCACTCAGATGGCTCTAAGGACTCACTATTATAATCACAGACCAATGCATCTCTCAACTCTCATCAGAGAAGATTCTGCTTACAGTAGATGGTGATTAACACAGGGACCCACAACCGGCCAAGGTGCAGAAAATAAGAGACTGCAGAATCCTCAGCCCTAAATGGAACATACAAACTACACCCCGCCTCCCGAGGCTCAGGGATCACTGAGGAAGAGTGAGAAGACTGTAAGAGTCAGAGGCAGTAGACGACTACAGGAGAATTGTATAGTCTTAACTCAGCAGGGCAGCTGCAACTATGAACTCACAGGAGCGGTGACTGCACAGCCGAGACCCATACAAGTCCAGGCCAGACCAACCAAATGCCAGCATGGAGAGGGGAGTGGGAGCTAAACCCTCTTTAAATCTATAAAATACCCATTTTATTATCGATAAAATCTTCTAAATGTAAACATATATATATATATATATATATATAAAAGAAACAAACATGATTCTATTCAACCACGAAGATATGAAATTGTGCTGTGCGTAACAGCGGAGCCATGGAGGACACGATGTGAAATAAAATCCACAGACACCGAGGGCCAGGTACCATACAATCTCACGAATGCGCAGACTCTGGAGATCAGGAGCACGTCAGTGATCAGGAGGCCGGGGGTATGGAAGGGATGCACAGAGAACTGTGCACAGGCAGGAAGCTAGTAGTGACAGAGGAGAGGGCTCTGGTGCTCTACCACACAGCAGGGCACTGTACAGAGGACGGTGAAACATTGCACACTTAAGCAGCAGAGGAAAGGACGGTTTCCATTTTCTGGGCATAGATGAAGATGGAGTTGATGCTCTCACTGTGGAGAAATGGCCAAGGTTTGAGTAGGAGGACACAATAGGCATGCTGACCCTGCTTTGAATGTTACACAGTGTATACATGTATAAACACCACCTATGTTCCACAAAACATGCAATTGCTATGTACACATTGGGGGTGACTATGATCAAATAAAAATATTAATAAAATATTTTAGAAAGTAAAGAAAGAGAGGATCTTGAAAAACTGTGAAACTTTCATCTTTTTAGAGCTTTGAAGAGTCAAGAGAATGCATGAAATGAACGCGACTCCATGACAGACTACATGATGCACAGCTTCTCCACTTTCAGCAAAACCATTTCTGGAAAATCATGATCAAAATGATACAATTTTATGTGAAATTCCTCTCAAGTAAACCGTACTTGCTTAATTTGGTGAGGTTTAGAATCTTTAATAGGGATGCTGTGAGCTTGAGAAGATGGGTGAGCGGCTGGGGAGTCAGGGGCTTTCGTCCTGACACAGCACCGCCTCACCATTGCTGAGTCTCAGAACAGTGGCATGTCAGGGAACCTCTGCGGCCAAACGCCTTCATGCTGGGTGTTTCACCCGGGCCCTGGCGCTTGCCTCAATCAGACAAGTGGACCATGGAGACTGGGCGGGGCTTTTGAGTCTCACAAACAAGCTGGGAAAAGGCTTCCCTGAGGACAGAAAAAAAACCCTAGGTGCTCATAAATTCTCGCCACAGTTTCAGCCAATAGGCTTAGTCTGTAAGGGAGGCCGCGAAGTCGTCAAGGCAGAGCTTGGGGCTTCCTGAGCTAGCAGCAGCAGGGGGATTCCCAGGCTCACCCAGCACTGTGCTCCACGTTGTCACGGAATCCACACTGGGTTTAGGAGAAACTGCGATTTTCAATTGTTGGAAAAATGCTGTGACTTTTGTTTTTAGAAGAAAAGGCGTGGAGATTTTAACACAAATGAAATTTTCAGTGATTTCTCTCTCTTGGCGCCATGCAAGTTCAGTAAAAAGGCATGGTGGCAGACTAGCTTTGCTCCAAATAACGAGTATGAAGGGGAAAATATTGTGTCAGTTCGAGAATTCTGTCTGATTTTGCGCTCATCCAGCCAGACACTAGACAGTAATAAGAAAACTAAGCTTAATTCGAAATGGAATTTTTTTACAGTGACAGGCATGGAGACGTATCCCCTACTCGCACAGATGGCAGAAAAATGCTTAGTGATTCTTTTTTTCAGACCTCATGTCATGCTGTGGGAAGATATGGCTGAAATAAATACATTTTATTTTACTTTGTGACATTTCCCCATATGATTTAATTATAGAGAAGGCACATCAGAGAGGTTTGCTATTAAGTGGGGCCCATTATATGCTCAAGAGCAAGCTCGCATCTTTTGTCGTGAGCACATTTTAGGACATATATTGTGTACGCCATGTAAATAATATGACATTTGGTTGCAGTCAATTTGCTTGATGTGTTTTGCCCGAAGGAACAGGTGATCCAAAGTTTAATCTGCCCCTTGTCTGCCTATTCTTAATAACTTGGCACAGCGAGCAGTTTGGGGATATCATTTGCCAATTAACAAAATAATTCTTTCACTGATGTTGAAATAAATGGCTTGATTCTAATTTACATTTTTGTTGTTGTTGTCGTCATTGTTATGAGGGCAAATGGAACAAACGAAGCTGTCAGGAAGGACAGCGGGGAGAAGACAGGAGCCACTGTTGCCCTGGCTGATGCTGGGGAAATCAGCACAAAATGTTCTCATATGGTCCTGACAGGGCACCCCACTGCGGCCACCGTGACCAAGGCGCCCCAGTGCCACCCACACAAGCATTTCTTAAACATTCTGTTTGTGTTGCAATCAAATCAAGGGAGAAGGGAGTTTGCTGGTAAAGCCATGAAAAACTTCAGACAAGAAAACTGTGCTGCATTGGAGCTGTCCCTCCCTCCCCAGTAATTCTGGACTTAACAGAGTTTATAAAAGTTAGCTATGGGAGCTGCAGATGCAGAGACCCCCCCCCCCCCGGCCAAATGCCCACTCTCATCCCCACAGCTTCCTAGCACTCCCCACCCACTCTCCTGGGCTCTGCAGGACTCTGCCCTATCTTTCCTATCAGCTGAACTTTGCTGTGCTGAGCTGTGCTGGCTAGCTTTACGTCAGCGTGACACAAGCTAGACCCACCAGAGGGGAGGGGATGTCCACTGAGAAAATGCCTCTATAAGATCAGGCTGTAGGCAGGCCTGTAGGGCATTTTCTTAGTGATTGATGGAGGAGGGTCCAGCCCATGGTGGTGGTGCCATCCCTGGGCAGGTGGTCCTGGGTTCTTTAAGAAAGCAGGCTGAGCATCCATGAGGAGTAATCCAGTAAGCAGCCCCCTCCATGGCCTCTGCAGCAGCTCCTGCCCCCAGGTTCCTGACTGAGAGTTCCTACCTGACCTCCGTCGATGATGAACTACGAGGAAGACGTGTAAGCCAAGCAAATCCTCTACTCCCCAGGTTACTTTCGGTCAAGCCTTGAAGCCTGGACTTTCATTGCCTCAGGGTCACCTGAACTGGACCTGAAGCCTCTTATCTTCGGTCCTTAGCTGCTCTTCCTGCCAGAGCAGCCCCTCAGGGGTGCAGGGTTCCGGAGTCCTGATACATTTACCCCGCGAGAATGCAGCAACCTTAAGATTTAGGCTTTGTCCTATTTAGGACATTGTTGGAACCCAGTACCACCAAGCAGCTTGTGTGGCGATGATGGGTGGCCGCCTGCGCAAAGGCACTCCCTGCCAGCTCTTCGTCCGTGTACCGTGGTGTGATCCCTGGTTCTGCCAAGCTCTCCCACGGTGAGAATTGTTCACGCCTCTACCACCAGTGTCTTAGTAATGGCCCCTGACCGAGCCAGTGCTTCTGAGCAAGGCCATGCCCTCCTTGTCTTCGTGTCTTTCCTCAGCTGTCCCCAGCCTGGACTGGTTAGGGTGCGACTCGACATTTCATAGACTCCCGTCCGAATGTTCCATGTGCCGTGAGACTCTGGTCCTAGAGCACACGAGTACACTCAGCTGTCATTGGCCCCTAGGTTGTTGGCCCTTGGAGTTGGGGATGAGGGATCCTTACTTTGATAACAAGTAGGGACCCCAGAGATTTACCATGCTTCCTGCCATCAATCTTCCATTGAGACTCACCATTGCAAACCCTTATCTCACTAGGTTTATGACCGTGTTCTGAGCACACACTGCCTTAAGTCACCCTAAAGCTCTGTGGAAAGCAGGCTGACGTCATGAGCCTAGCTGGGCCTAAAGCCACTCTGGGTTAGGTGAGGCTCGCTCTAGGTTCTCACTTCTAAATTTCATGGCCTATCTACTTCCTTATGGTTTGGACAGCTAGGAAGACAGGGGTCCCATGTGGACCAGTGGACCAGAGGAACAGCCGAGTTGACCTGTGGTCTTTGTGAACTGTGGGTCTTACAGTTCAGTCCCAAGACCCCCGTGGAGATGACCGGTCCTGGGACCTCCAGGGCATATCTGCTTTCCGGCCTTTGTGGACTCCTAACCCAAATAGGAGCCCACTAGGGCCCAGTGACTGGGGACTGGACTCAAAGTCAGCGTCACAGGGGGCACTGAGACGGGGGGGGGGGCGGGGAGCTCGGGCAAGGCTAAGATGGCATGGTCAGGTCGCAGGACGCTTCTGAACTGGCTGGGGCAGGCGAGGGAGACACCAGCAAGAGCAGAGGGCGCGGTGACGACCACAGACAGCCCGACACTTGATTCGGGTTTGGGGGATCTGGGGTTTGAGGTTACTGGGGAGCTCTACCAATGGAAACAGCACTACATTGTTGCTGTGACCCAGTTTCTGCCTCCCAAGCGCCTTCTCACAGTACGGCCCTCAGGGTTTTTATAGACGTGTATTTTACATGGTTTGGGGGTCTTCTTTCTTTTTTTTTAAGTGTGGAACTTTACAATCAGGCATGAGAACAGGCAAAGGAGAAGGAACACTCAGAAGTACCGCCCACTTCAGCGGTTTCCGCCCCTCTGGGAAAGGTGGTCTGAGATCCATGGCAACTTGAAAAATAAGCCACAGCGTCTATTCGACACTAAAATACAGTAGCATGGTTTCAAAGACTAGCCCATGTCTTTAAACTCATTTTTTCCTTGGAAAATTTAGTTCTGTGATTATTTACCAACCTTTGTGTTCTACAGTGGAAGACGCTGTGCACACCAGAGGGAATCCAGGCTGAAGGCCCACATCTATTTTGGTATAAACTCTCTCATAAAATCTGACATTTACTATGATACTAGAAACTTTTTTGAGCTATTCAGTTCTAAATTCACAAATGCAAAAGTGAAGCCCAGTAGAACAGCAACTAGAAAGCGCAGAGAGTAATGTTTTTATAGCAAGGAAATCCTCAGTGTTTAAACCCAGCTAAACACTGGCGCCAATGAGAGAGTCGTAGGCTTGCAAGAAGGGGTGGACTATGGCTGAACATCCCTGGCTGGGAACTGCCAGCCACGCGGCGGTGGGTGTGCCCAGGGCAGATACAATTATTTCAGAGGAAGGAAGATGGGTCCTTACTCCTCACATCCCTGGCTTGGGTCACTACTGTGCTGCATGTGTGACCAGGCTTGTGCGCCTGTCCTGGAGGAGCCTGATCACAGCTGACCTCAGCTAGCCCGGTAAGTCCAGTGCATCAGGCTGTGTTTCTGCTCTGTGCAGGCCACCTGCTGGCTATCAAGTCTCTATCCTCATCACTTTGTAAACTCTAGCTTCATTGTTTATGTTAGAGAAAGCCCTGCCCTGCTTTGATAGAATTTTGACTGCTGGCTAACTCTGGCTAACTCTGGGGTCTGGTCCCAGGAAGCTTGCCTGGCTGCAGTCCTGCTGCCTTGATCTCAGCCCAGGAGACACCTCAGCAACACACAGGAGATTTTGCCAACGTCCGCAACAGGCTGAGCTCCAGAAGGCATTCTGGAGCATCTGTGGGCCAGGCAGTGGGAAAGTCTCAGCCCTGGTAGCATGAGCTGAGGACCTTCTGAGGTAAGCAATGTCCTCTCCTCTGGAACTGCGTCTCTTCTGTGGCACTGCAGAGAGCAGAGGAGGAGACTGGCAGAAGTTGAACAAGACTTGAAGGATTGGACTGGGGAAGCCCTGTGACTCAGATTATCGGGAGGCATTTGAGGGGGTTGAGGTTACTGTATAAGTGGGAATGGAGTCAGCAGCAGAACTTCGAAAATTTCCCATGTGACTTCAATATGCAGTTAAGATTGAGAACCACAGCCCTACCGAGGTCTGAATCTATCTCTGGGGCTACCCTGAAAATAAGGCAGGATTCCCACATCACCTGTCTCTTCTTCATAACTGTCCTTTCCCAGCAGTGGTTCCTTTGTGTTGGCCACCGCCTGCTAAGATGTGGTTCTCCTGTCTGGGACAGACTCCAGCAGCTGGCCATTGTCTGTTAGCTTTCTCTCAGTTCAGCCCATGTGGTAGAAATGCCAGCAGGCTTCACTCCCAACTACCGAGAGATGTGTAGTGCCGTTGGAGCTTAGCCTTTCTCCCAGGAATGTGCTTGCATTTGACCCTCCTTTGTAAATGCTCTCCGGCAGGTTCACATCCAGGCTGTTGCAGATGAAAGATTCTGACTTATTTATAGTTCCACGGCGATATTAGAGGAGTTGTAACTGTTGTGGCCAAAGCAAACATGTGCATACAGTTTTCATTTTTTTTTTCCTGAGTTCCAAATTAGTAGCTTAGGTTTTGAGTCCCATGTAGTGGTGTGGGAAGTCCTTTTGTCTATGTGCTGCTTTTATTGGTTAATGAATAAAGACACTGGCTTGGCCTGATAGGGTAGAACAGAGTTAGGTGGGGAGAAGCTAGGCTGAATGCTGGGATAAAGAAGGGTGGAGTCAGGGAGATGCCATGGAGCCACCTCTGGAGATAAACGTGCTGAAACTTTGCTGGTGGGCCACAACCTCGTGGTGATATACAGATTAATAGAAATGGGTTAAATTAATACGTAAGAGTTAGCCAATAAGAAGCTAGAGCTAATGGGCCAAGCAGTGATTTAATTAATACAGTTTTTATGTGGTTATTTTGGGTCTAAGCAGCTGGGAACTAACAAGAGGTGCCCTCCTCCAACAATGTAACTCTAGGTGACTTCTATGTGAATGCCAGGTAGCTATTTGTCCCCCGGGCATAGAGGCCCTCATTCCCACCTGGTATCAGAGGCCATACAAGGCAAATCACAGAATAAGATATAGACCTTGCTAAACAACCTCTTAGCCATGAGGGTATTGATGGGCCAGGGCACACACTAAGATGAATGGACAGCCTACTTTAAGATGGTATTGTTCAGAAGTGTCTATACAAACCTACAAAAAAAACCCCATACACACATGCAAAATACAAGCTGTGAAATTGTTACATGTACATATCCATAGGAAGGAATGTATTTAGTTTTTGTGGATGGGTTTATCTGTATGTCCCAACAGGCAATGTTCTTCACGGGATGGAATTAACTGGAAAAATTGTCAAAAAAATCAACAAAAACCAAAAATAGTACAACTAGTGCCTGAAAAATCGAAAGTAAACAAACCAAAAAAAGCCTGCTATCAAAAAGAGACCAAAACAACATAGTCTCTAATATATCCCAAATATTCACACTTATGCCCGTAGTTAAGTGTAATCCTCTCCCTTCATCAAGGAAACTTCTCGTTGTAACAGAGACCATTACAGAAAACTACAACCAATCAAATTACAGAGTTGTGGATCCAAGTCCCAATGGATGCATCTACAAAACACTCCTGTACTAAGGTTCAGAGAACATTGTGGAAGAGGGGTGGAAAGACTAAGAGCCAGAGGATCGGGGAGTTCGCTGTGAGGAGGGGCACCCATAACTAAGGTCTCACCAACATGACTGTGTAGTCATGAGTTGAGTTGCGACAGCAACAGACAGGCTAATGTGGATTCAGTGGGTGAGGGGGCAGAGCTCAGGAGGCTTCAAGCCTAGAGGAAGAACTGCAGGCTATTAAAGAATTCTGAGAGCTGGAGAAACAGTCTCCCCAGGGAAGAGAACACCAATTGTTTATTCAATATCAAATGGTCAGCCCTGAAAACATACAGACAATAGCATTATACAGACAAATCGGGTTATGTGAACACACACACACACGTAACAATAATTAGTGAAAAACAAGGCTATGAATTTGAAAGAGAGCAAGGAGGGGTATAGGGAAGGCTTGGAGGAGGAAAGGAACGGGGAAATGACATAATTATAATCTCAAAAACAAAGTAGCAATTGAAAAAAAGAGTGCTTGTGTGACCCGCCTGGGAGGAATGGAAAGAGTAATTTCATGGTGGGGGAGATACCAACCTGACACCAAGGACAACGGAAGTCAGACCAAGGGTCAGAACAAATTTGGGATGACCTGGAGCTCGGAGACATCACCAAGATGCAAGCGATGACGTGTGGTGCCCATTCTAAGACGTGGGTGCTCTGGAATACCCCTAGGGTCCCTCTCAGCCTCTTATAGCCGTGAGGTTGGCCCTGACTTCATGGCCCCCATACAGACTGCTGGTGAGGACACAAGATGATCTCCAGGAAGGCCCTGGCAGGACGCTCAGATGCTTCATCGGGGAAGGAAATAAAAAGAAAACGGGGTCTGTGGTGGGGATTCCTCCAAGGAGGAAGTCTACTCCCAGAGGCCCTGGGGAAATTCAGCTGAAAACAGAGATTCTTCCCAGCAGTTTTCAGGTTCAGCGACTCTGAATTAGGTTTGGAAAACTGGAAGGGGAATTGAGTTATGGGCAAAGTAACTGCTCCACTTAGTCATTAAAATGTCTGACTCTCCTATGTGATGTCAATACTGTGTGTGTGGCAAAGCCAAGCTTCTACAAAACTTACTTTGTTAAAATTTGCTACAAAGCATTGGCATTTATTAATTAATCAAGGTATTTTCATAAGTACAGTGTATGAAGTAGAAAAAAGAAATTATTCACCTATAGATCAAGACCTCCAGTATTTTAAGTCCTGGTGACCTGTGAAACTCTGTGTGAAATGAAGACAAACACATCTGTGCTTGTTCTGTGGGAAACTTACTATCTTGGATGCACTCAATGAGGTGATGTTAAATGCAGATTGTACGCTGAGCGGGATGTTATTATTTAGTCTGAACATCTTGAAGGCGATGGAGCTTTGTTACTAACATACACTTTCACGATAGTTTCCTGATTATTAAAATGGCCGCAGAATCTTTGGTAAATTTTCTGGAGACAGTGATGCTGTCTCCATCAGAACTCTCACTGGGTCACAGTGCCGCTAAGCACCGGCGGGGACAAGGCAGAGGACTAGCAGCACAGTGACCTTTATCTGGGTTCTTAGGTGCAGCTGCCGTGAGACAGAATTAAGGATCTGGAAAGGCCCCACCAATGCCCTGCAGGACCAAGCAGGGCTGTCTCTGAGAGCATCAGGACAAGGCAGAGGGGGAACCTCAGGCCATGGGCAGGACTAGAGCTACCAGAAGGGGGAGGGAAGTCTTTGCTCCTGCCAGGAAAGCCCGCGGAGTTTGCTTCTGGAGCCTTCCACATACTCAAACATGCCTTCAGAATACTGCTGATGCACGGACTCCAGAGAACAGTTAATATTCTTGGTTTTGTAGAAAAACCTAGGAAGGCTGAATAATTTGATCAATGTCACCACTGACCTTACAGAAGCAAATAAGATCATTTATGGAAAGAACTTAACAGAATGCTTATTGTGTTAAACACTGACCACAGGCTGAGGGGGAAGAGAACAGTAAGTACTAGGTGCTCTTTAAAAACCATATAGATGCAACCGCAGTAAGGGCCAGCAGCCCCTCCTTTGGATACATTAAATTCTTCAATTTTATTATTATTATTATTTTTTATGGAGACAATAATGACATTTAAAACCCTACCCAAATGCCAGAAATATGTGGAAGTTAAACCTCAGAAAATGCATCCTTGGGTGGGAGACGGCTCAGTGGGTAAGGTACTTGCCCCTGAGGTGAGCACAACTGAGATGGTAGCTTCTGAAGCCTCAGTGAGATGGGAGGAAGAGAAAGGAAAAGCCATGGAAGCCCGTGAGCCAGGTGGCTCTCCGTAGCCAGAGGAAAGTAAGAAGACACAGGGTGAGGACAGACACCTGAAGTTGTCCTCTGAGGCCCACAGCCACACTCACACACGTGAATACACAGCATACGGGCACACAAATACAAGAGGAAAGTCTGCCATGAGACCCTCACAACAGCCTACGATAACTAAAAAGGCTCAGAGAAGGTTGCTAAACTGCCTGAAGTCGTACAGGGGTGAGGTCTGTGAGTGTGCCCAGTTCTCTGTTCTCGGGGGGGGGGGGGGAGGGGGCAACATTTAAAGAGGCTACTCTGCCTCCCAGCTTCCAGGGAGGAGGGGGCACGGTTTCTTAGGTAGACCCAGGGCTTTGCTGTGACTGCAAACGGGGCTTCTATGCCAACACTGAGCACGGGTTCCCGCTTCCAGCGCAGAGGCTGGGTCTGCTGGCCATGAGCAGGCGCCTGCATGCCCAGGACATATTGCTTCCTAATAAGATGTAATTCGGAACTGCGTCTTTAAGTCGCCTTAAAACTGCGGTGCCATAGATATGCGATGAGATTCGGGGTTATGTGGCTGCTACCTCTCTTCAATTCACAAACCTTTTTCAAACACAAGTTTCAAAAGTTCTCATTGCCAGGAGTTTAATTCCGATTCACAAACGGGCTTCCTGTAGCTTTCACTGATACACTTCCAGCTGTAATTTATATTCCTGACTCCTCTCTCTCAGGTTTTATGGCTCTTGGCTATTTGCATAAGAAGAGGAGCTTTGATCTTTAAGGGTTCAACAGCTCAAACAGCTCATTCCAGTAGGAAGGTGCTAGTCATGAAGGGTGGAAGGGGCTTAGCCGTCCAGGTCAGCCTGGCAGGCAGCTGCTGAAGCCCTCCCTATCTAGCTGGCTCCCCTGGATGTCTCTGTAATTCTCCACTCTGACTGCTCCCACACAGCCAGTGTTTCACGCTACTGTGGTGAGCGGACACAGGCGAGGCCAGCCAGGCTACTCCGGGTCTCAGGTTCCGGGTCTCAGGCTCCGGGGCTCCAGGCTTCTCCTTGGACGTGACACAGAAGGTAGTAAGCACTCCTGTACAGAGTGAGGAGCCCATAAAGGCACAGGTGCAAACACTCAAATGTTTTGTCCAGCCCTTCCTAGCCACTGTAATTGTTTCCGTGAGCTTGTAGGTCAGTCCACCTGACTGCTAATATCCATTCGTTGTCAACCAAGGAGCAAATTCTACTCCACTGGTCTCATTCCCACGTGTCATCTGACACTCAGTAAGAGCCGACATGGTAAATCACAAAGGGACCCAAACCAGGGGGACAGAGCACGGGGGACTAATGGACTACCCCAAGCTAGTAACCCGAGTAAGCAGAGTTGGGCTGTATATTTTCTCTTTATTAGGAGAGATTGCGGTTTACTGAGCTTTCAGATGACCATTCCTGTACTATCAAGGAGGGGCAGGAGCGTCTTTGCTAGGGCAGTGGCTCCTTCAGTGACAGCTGACGTTCCCAACAACTGCTCTGGTGACTGAGGTTTAGTTAAGCTCCCCGGGACTGGCCTTCCAGAGGAGGGGGTGTGTGGTCCCCACCTCCAGTGAAGCTGCCAAAGGGGGCAAAGCCGTGGAACAGCCTAAGCCCTGCCGTGGATTCCTAAGTGGTGCTACCGCAAGCGGTGCCACAGAAAACGGAGACCTCCTAGAAAATAAAAAGGGTGGGATGTAGCTTAGAAAGCCCCTCCAGTAACAGGGTGGCGGGCGAATCACTTCCCTTCCACTACCAGCAAACCCCTGACTTAATTCCCGGAGCCCATGGACATCACATACATGTGGCAGAAGGAACTGCATTCCTATGTACATCATGGCCTTTAGATGCTGAGAGTCATCCGGGAAGATCCGCGTAATCCGTGGGCCTTACAATGGGGGAAAGAAAATGAGGCTGCTGCGGGAGGAAGGCTGTGCCGGGAGCAGATGAGACGGCAGGCTAGGATGAATGTGCGCCTTCTCCCAGGGTTCCGAAAGGAGCATCACTCTGAGGCCTGATATTTTAAAACACTCTGGCCTGTGCTGGACAGCTGGACTCCAGAGACAGAGGATAATACAATATGTGGGTTCTGTTTGAGGCCCCCTGCTTTGTAAGTTACTGTGAGATAATGCTTTTGTATACTGTAAAGATTTGTTACTCGTATTGGTTTAATAAAATGCTGATTGGCCAGTAGCCAGGCAGGAAGTACAGATGGGGAAACCAGACTGAGAGAACTCTGGGAAGAGGAAAGGCAGAGATGCAGTCACCAGTAGATGCAGAGGAAGCAAGATGAGAAGGCCTTACTGAGAAAAGGTACCAAGCCACATAGACAAGAATTGTGGGTGAATTTAAGTCATAAGAGTTAGTTAGTAACAAGCCTAAGCAATAGGTCAAACAGTTAGCAGGACAGAAACTTGTGTCTACAGTAAGTGTGTTCGACAACATTGAGAGAGTAACTGGCATGCTTGGGAGACTGCAGAGGGAGGGAACCCAGTGCACAGGAGTCCAGGACCAGAGCATCACAGTGGAGCGTAGATCAGGGGAAAATGAGAAGGTCTTGTGAACAGGCTCATGGGAGATCTTTCAGGATGAGGTAGAAGAGAACCCCAAGAGTCTCCCAGCTCCTCTGCTGCCCACCCAGGCTGTGGGCAGATGCTGAGGAAAGGCAAGTGTGGGGGAAGAGGAGAAATTAGTCCCAAAGCCTTCAACTCTTGTACAAAGAAAAAGAATTCAGTGTAGTTGTTGGTATAAGGGAAGTTTGGAACAGAAACCCTGGACAGTGGCCTGAGAGTGGCTGAAGGCCCCAGGGAGAAGAAACCACGGAGTCAAAGGAATGCCAGGGCAGTCCAGCGTCCAGGTGGAAGGGATATCCCCAGAAGGCAGTCCAGATGTGTGACCAGGGTGTCACAGGAGAGCCTTGGCAAGGACATGGGGCCCTTTCAGGGACACAGAAAGAGTTCCCCAGAGAAAGAATGCTGGGCTTGAGTTGTAGAGAGTGGACATGGAAGGAATGGGCTGCACAGAGAGGGGAGAAGAGAAGGCAGCCTTGGAGCTGGAAGCCAATCCACGGACCCACGTGTGAAGAGATGTGATGGAGAGGAAGAGGAGACAGGGGGATGGTGATGAGGGAGCTGCCTTCCACTCTAGTGGAGGTGTGGCAGGTCAGGGGTTCAGGGATGCCCCTCAGGGTCACAGTGGAATGGCTGCATGGGAATTAGAATTGAGCTGGGAGACACAGGTCAGATGTGTGTGTGTGTGTGTGTGTGTGTGTGTGTGTGTATTTAACTAACTTCCTCATTGCTAGTGATTACAAATAGCCCACCTGATGGGCATTCCTGTTGCAGGGTCTGGTCATGCCAGAGCACTTCAAAGGACTGTACCGATTAGAGGAAGGTCTCATGGGTTCTTGGTACCATGAGAGGTCTCTAATGTCACTTGGTTTGGTCTCTGGAGTTCTTAAGTGAGGAAGTCAGTATAGGAAACATCAAGAGATTTGGGAATTTGGCATGCAAGAACAGAGAAGGGAAACACTGGACCCCAGAGGCTCTGGCTGGGAAAGCAACTCATGAATCTGGGGTTAGTGGCTCTGTATCCTAGCTGACCCCTCTTTGCATTGAATAGTCACACATACATATAATACCCAATGCTTTCCCACATGCGTGTGCGTGTGCATGCTAACTTCTTCCAGGTTAGTTAAGCACACCTATCAACCTAGCTTCTAGCAAGCTTTGGGCCTATTTGTTGGCAGCAGTAGCATGTCACATGTAGGACTGTATGACATGGGGGTCACGTATATGCAAGGCAAGTGTTTGCTACTGCGCTTGACCCATAAAGCACAGCTGGGCAGCTGACTGTTAGCTAAGAATAAATAACAAAAGCAGAGCGTATTGCTCAGAGGGAGAGCGCTTGTCTGCCTGCGCAAGGCTCTGTGCTCACTCTCGACACTACTGAAAACAAAGGAAAAAGGAGGAAAACAACAAACATTTGAATGTAAGACACTCTGGAAGTTTGCATGCCATACACTGAAAACTAGGTTTTACTGTTCACCTTGAACTCAAGCTGATGGGGTGCTATTTATATTTATTCAGGAATGTGGCTGGACAGCACGTGACCACGAAGTGGACCCAGGTGTGGGATATGGTAATTGCCAGTGACTAAGGTGTGAAAGGTGCTCAGGCCGCCTCCTCCCCTGTGTGACACACTGTAGGCAGGTGGGGTCCCCAAACTTGGCAGAGCATCACCCTGAGAAGCCTGAATGGACTTTGCATTTAAGGTAACTGCTCAGCTGATGACCTTTTCCTCCACATTCCCACCACAGTACTGGGGAGGGATGACCACGGGGAACCTACAAGAGCCTTCTGCAGCAAGGCCACCATGCCTGCCATGGTTTCCCTTTGGTCTTTCTCCTCCCACATAGTTGCTCAGAGGAGGTTATGCCAAAGCTGACTGCTATGGGAGCAGCCATTTCAGTTGTCCTGGACCTAGGCACCCCAGAGAGGTCCTGGGAGAGACAATGACAGTTGTCTGCACACCTCTCAAGTACCCACCTTCTTCTAGAGACACAGTACCACTGGGTGCAACGTTACAGTGCCTCTATGCATAGCCCTTTGTCTTCTGACCGTTGCTCAGAATCCTTAGCGGCATCCCTCCAGGTTGTGCTTAGCCTTTAGAGGCCCACAGCGTGGCCGAGAGCTCTCTGCCTGAGGTGGGGTTAACTCCATGCCTCTTATACTCAGAGCATTGTGACGGTAAAGCCACAAAGCGATAGGCTGTGTTCCCCCGACTGAACTCAGTTTCCATTCCTCAAAACCTCTTCGTCTTTTCACCACGCTCAAGTCTAGTTGGTTTTCTTTCTTATCTTTTATTTATGGGATTATTGCTGTTCAAGACGGTGGCTTGCGTTCATCTTTATCGACTTCCATCGCCTATAATCAGGCCATCCATCCCGCTTGCCTATATCATTTTGGATGTTTCAAATTGTCAAGAGCCGCAGATCTAAACGATGTGAAAGATTCTCTCTTTAGAAACTCCAAGAATCCTTATGATTACATTGGAAACAATGACAAAATTCATTATTTTTGTATTTTTAAACATATTACCTAAAATTGCTTGCTGAATAGATTGGAAAACGACTCTGAGAGTAGTGTTTCAGTTAAAATATGCATCAGGACAACTTTGCAATCCCGTGGCTGATATGAATTAACACACACACTGGAAGGCCTAGACGGAACTCCCGCACCTTTTCTCATCCCCATGGAGCGCCTTACCAGGCTGGAGGGTCCTTCAGCTGCAAACACGGCACTATCGACCACACTTGCCATGGTCACAGGCGTAAAGACTCCTGATAACACTCTTGTGCTTAAAACCAAACCTCAAACTGAAGATTCAAAAGCAAGGCAGCCATTCCTCACAACAGAAGAGTTTCTAGCCAACATCCCAGCACACACGCAAGTCAGTCTAGATGGAAGTGTGTCTATGAACGTCACAAACTGTCTTCTTCCTAACAACCTCATCAAGAGCACACCATTACTTCACCTGAATGAGGATGCTGGCGTTCCCCTCCACAGCCCAGCAGAATTCCTACCTGACCTGCATCTCACATGGACCTACTCAATAATGATGGGCCACACTCATGAGGAGGAATTCCAAGGGGCATGCTGCCGGAAGACAGTAGCGACTTCTGCCCGGAAACAACATTGCTGGGCTGTCAGGGTCGGCATTGAAATGAGTTTTCAAATCATGTTGTTCGTGTCAGTTGCCAGTGATGCTGGATGCCTTCTGGCAGATGAAATTTGGGGTCAGCTTCCTTGACTGTGCTTATTTCTAGATGAGCCCCTGTGGGGAGGATGCTGCCCCATCATCAAGTTAGGGGTGGCAGTTTAGAAGGTGAGCCCTGATGCCAGTCATGTCTGCAGGTGCAGTTAAGTTTTCTTCCTAATGCCTAGGCATGGGTTCAGGGAGTGGGCCTAAGACACCAGCCCTCTGGGAATGTCCCCGAAGAGCTTGGATAAATTCAGATGGCCAAGTTGCCATTACCACCACCATTCTGAGCATCGAATGCATAAACCATGTTACATTATACTGGAACCGACGTGAGTTCAGGCTGTCCTCTGCAGAGACTGCGCAGGTAATGGACTTTAGGGAGAGTTTTTACTGCTTCCCTTCAACTAAGTTCCTGGAGACACAGAAAAAGCATTTCACACTACAAATAGCCGTGCACGGTTCCCAAATATATTTCCCTTTTCTTACTAATTAGTTAAAGATGAAATAATGCTTGAACACTTCGTAATCTTAAATTCACAATATTTTACTTAATTAAAATAGGTAATTTAGAAAAATAATTGGCAATTGCTAAAACCTTTAATGCTGATGAGAACTGAGCTGGAAGCATTCTTTCTTCACAAATTGGTATTTAAAATATAAAGTTCCACACACAGCTGGAAAGTGCCATCGTAATTTGGCATTTATGTTCAGTAGCTATCATTAAAGCAAACAAACTGAAATTAAAAAGGGAAGGCAGTGGGCTTTAAGGCATATCCAGGGCACATGCCAAGGGCTCAGAAGTATAAATGTGGCTTTCTAAGCGTTTGTTAGGAAGCGTCATGTTAGAGAACAGATTTAGGAATTCCTGACACAATTGCTTTTATTTCATACTTACGCTGACAATACAGCTTTGGTAATATTTGAGTTCAGGTGAGAAATTCACTCAATCTAAACTCGGCTCCTTCACTGAAGGGCAGTGCTGGTGGGAAGTTCAGCCTCAGACCAGCTTTCCAGCTGAGCCTTTCCACGTGACATCCAGAAACACTGGCACTGGCTTCAATAGAGGTGGCAGGGTTGTATCTGGGAACGAAAGCAGGGCTTTTTGTACATTTCTTCTGGAGGGACCTTCCATATGACAGCAGAGATTCATGCTAATTCGCAGGAAAACCCGGGAAGAGCCCGCCCTTTGGAGAGCCTATTTGTTCAGTGGGAGGCTGTCGTTTTTCAGTCCTGGAACAAAAGTCTGCTGATGAGGGTGGGAGCGGACGCAGCCGGCATTGTGTGTGCACGGTGGAGGGAGGGAGGAGGGCGGGCCCTTCTACACCATGGAATTTGCTATCACTTTTCTACTTGGCAACACATTAAAAAACATAAGATTTCAAACAACAGTCTAAAGAGCAAGGAATTAAAACAAAACCAGCACAGTACAACAAACGCCCTGCTCTAGAGGGGCATGGGGGTTCCAGGCCTAGCAAACGGGGCTTCAGAAGACAGGGACTTTATTTTCTTTTACAAATGGATCTCCAAAGGATGCAGCCAATTATTGCCTTGATATAGAACGTCCAGCATTTTTCAGTTTTCATGCCTCCCCCTTTTGAGACGCAGAAACTCAGAGCAGTTTGACAGACTTCAATCTCAGGAGATTTACTTTCAAAATCAGGGTTTTAAGAGAAGATCCAAAACAGGGTTTATACTTCCAGGACAGCTCAAACAATCCAGACTGACGACAATGTAATGAAAACCCAGCACAGCAGATGTTTTCTTTGGCCATGGTTTTTACCAAATTTACTATGAAAAATATAAATTAGTCAACGTGTCTATTTCCCTCTCTGTCCCAGTCGCTAGACTAGAGACCCGCGAGGGGGACGACCAGAGCACTGCTGTCACGGGCGCTGACACACAGGAGAAATGACAACATCATATCAGGAGTGCTGAGTGGAACCATGGCCCAAGTGCTACCAGAAACACACGGGGAGAAATAATTCTAATTTTTTTTTTCACCCTTTTGGGGATGGGGGAGGAGGCAGACTGGGGCTGGGATCAAGAAGGTGACAATGAGCTGACCTTGAAGTCTAGCTGGTAGGGACCAAACAGGTGGCAGGGATTTCTGGGAAAGAAAACAGACGTGAAGGGGCACTGGAAAGACACCGTTTTAAATCAAAGGACAAGAGTGCTAGGAGGGACACAGGCAACCCAGAGGGACATCTGTGAGGGGAGGCCTGACCAAGGGGACTGGCAAGGACATGTCTGTGCCTGCTCTGTCCCGCATCCTCTGAGTGTCACAGCCCGGTGAGGCAACTGCTGCTGTTATATCTTCTTGAACGGTGGCAAAACTGAAGGGCTGTGGTGGCAGGCTTGGCCATGTGTTCTCAGGGGTGCTTGGTCCAGAATGACTCAATCTTATGAGGCAGCAGCCCGCCCCTGTTCGTGTAGAAATGATGACATTTGTGCAAGGGAGCAACACGCTGCCCAGCGTGGATGACGATGAATCACTTACTCATGTAAACAGATGATTAGCACCTGGGAACTGCACATTCACCAAGAGCACATGGGTGCAGAGGTGTGTCAAAACCACACCAGAACAAGCAGGTTAGTGGTTCACTGACCACAGCAGCCTACAGGATTGCCAGCATGGGCTGGTGGCTCCTACTGCCCAGTGCTGGACTGTTGTTTTCAGACTCTTTGGTAGAGGCACCGTGAGAGTGATGGGTGATGGACGCCTGCTTCTGTCACTGGGCTTCAGCTCAGCACGACAAAACTGCTGGATTCATCTGGCTAAACTGCCACCTCTCGGAGATCCAGCTCTGTGCCTGGAGTCAGAGCTACACTTTGAAGCTCAGTGTTTTGAACCGGCCCTGTACCTCAACAACTGGGTCTGTGCATGTATAACCACCTGTGAGGACTCTCAGCGTCTCTGTCAGCTCTCAATCTTTGTCTTCTTCAGTGAGGCTCCCTTGAACCCTGTCCTGTAGTCTAGGTATGTAGAATGTGATATGTGACCTGGGCATTATTAATTAATTAATGTTAATTAATTAATATTTATTAATATTGGCCGTTAAGACTGAACTAAAAGAACCTGTGTTTGCCAATGACAGGATTATTGAATGAAATCCAAAGTGCTTGGCAGATCAAAGGAAATGAAGTTGATGTGGCCTGTGAGTTCATTTGTCTTCAACAAATTCTGAAACAAGCATTGAGAGACTCGCCTGTGTCCATCTATGTTTTGACGTAGGTTGCTCAAGGCAGGCATAGATTAATGTCCCTAGTGTCACAGAGAGGGTGTTGCTCTCTGTCACCACAAGATGGTAGGTGCATCTGGGGAAGTGAGGACACCAAGAACACTGTGTGTGTGGTGAAGCCAGGAGGGGAAGCAGACGGGGGATAGCACTGGGCTGCTCATGCTCAGAGTGCAGGGAGATAGAACAGGAAGCCCTGGGGAGGGAGGAGTCTGGACATCCTGGAGTCCAGGAGAAGTGGAAACCAGATTCCGTTTTCTAGTAAGTAAAAGAAGATGACAAACCCCGGAGGGAAGGAGGCCAGCGGGTCTGCACGGTGTCAGGGAGAAGTGCGGAAGAGCTGGTGCTGTCATGAGGAAGGCCAGCACGTCCCGGATGTGGTTAGAGCTGCAGAGTTGCCAGTAGCTGCTGCATAACAGGCCAGAGGGCAGAGGAAAACAAAGGTACCTCATTATGGGTCGGGAAGGGAAAAGGGATCAGGGAAGGTGACAGGAAAGAAATAGAGACTTTCGGGGAACAAGGGTCCCACTGTCTGCTTTATGAGACAAGTGTCAAGAAAAAAATTTATGAGGTGAATGGGAACTGCAGAGAAGACGCATCTCCTAGATGTTTAGCAGAGGGGGGCCGAGGCCAGGTGGGCACAGAGAAGGTCACTTGGCTCGTACCTTTGTGTTCAGAGTGAAAGGAGAACAAGACACGCAGAAAGTTCATTGTGGAAGGAGGAGGGTGACGGAGTAAGTACGGCTTGTGGGACAAAGTCACTTCTGGGGGCAGAGACCTGGGTGCCAACCTCTGGAGGAAGTGATCCTGCTGCCTCTGCTGTAAACAGGAGGATGGGTGTGTGTGTGCGTGTGTGTGTGTGTGTTTGTGTGTGGTCGGGGGATATAAGAATCAAACAGCCCGATGTAGAAAGGACCAGTGGCCTGAAGGGAATGGGAATGGGGGGAAGGAAAAGGTGCTGGCCTGGGGCTGGGGGAGGCTTGAAACCCTTCTTTCCTGCTTGAGTCAGCATTGGGGTCATTTTCTGCACAGACACTTCGTGAGACATTCTCTTCTCTACAAGATGCTGGGTGTCTTCTCTACCGAGTCAGCTGAGAAGCAACTGGCTGTGACTTGGCCAAATATAAGTGCCCAGTGAGACAGGGGACACTGAGGAATAAAATGCTCTCTGTGTCAGCAGGAGCTGCCGAGGGCTCCAGGTGCTGCACGGTCTTTCGTGTTCTGCTTCAAACATAGACAACACGCAGAACTGCAGCAAGACAGAAAGACCCAGAGAAAAGATCATTTCTCATCGGTGTGCTGCAAATGTTGGGGTGCTACCCTTTGCTTTTAGGGAGAAGGTATGAGTGCTGTTGCCCAAGTCTCCCTAAAAGCAGCCTGTTAAAGAGAAGTGTGGTGTGGTTAGTTAGACATGGCTCTTCGGCCAGAACAGAAAAGTCTTGCGTGAGATGCTACCCAGCTCACAATGGACTCTTTGACTAGTATATGTTTAAACCAACCTCCAGGTGACATTTGTAATGGGATCTTACATTGCATGTGTGCCTTTATATATCAAGTCTAAGTGAATTATATAATGAAAGAAAAAAAATGTAGAAATGTAAACAGAACACGAAATATGGTCCATCACTGTCCTAAGTACAGTGGACAGGGGAGTGGCGAGCCTTTGCAGGTTCGTAGGTTACAGGCTCTTCACACATGCAGGCTGCCAAAGCTTCACCATTAAAGAAGAAAAGGAAGCCAGGCATGGTAGCTCATACCCGCAACTCAGCACTTGGGAGGCTGAGGCAGGAGGATTGCTACTACAACTTTGAGGCTACATAGTGAGTTCCAGTCCAACCTGCACCAAAGAGTGAGACTCTGCCTCTAAGAAACAAAATGGGAAAAGAAAGAAGAAAAGAGGGAAAAAAGACAAAGATGATCAGATTAAACTTGTCACATCCTGCCATGGTCTGTGGCTGCATGTTTGTCACAAGCCTGCAGACAGACAGATGACACAGGGCAGACAGCCTTCATTCCCAAGAGTAAGTTTTCCGCCTGATTCCAAGTTTACAACGATAATAAGCAAGCATCAGGAATTAGCAAACTTCTGGCCTAGTGGAGACACTATTGGGCATCATGGGAAACAGGAGGTGCGACGGCCCTTCTGCAGCAGGCATAAGAACATCTTAAAGAAAGGGGTAAGTTCGCTGCTACCCTAGTTGTTACAAAATCCCAGGGGAGAAGCCAGCTCTCGCTGAGGCTCGCAGGGCATGTGGGGCTTCAGGGCCACTGTGGACACAACAGCAGCTTCCCTGAGGCAAGGAAGGATAAAAAAGGGAACTCATGTAGCCCAGCGGAACACGTGTGAGAGAAAAACCTAAAGCAGTGTTCTCAGCCTTCCTGCACTGCCGCCCTTCAGTACAATTCCCACGCCGTGGTTCTCAGCCTTCCTGCGCTGCCGCCCTTCAGTATGGTTCCCCACATCATGGTGTCCCCAACCATAAAATCATTTTGTTGTTACTTTATAACTGATACTGCTATGAATTATATGTGAATATCTGATATGCAGGATATCCGATATGTGACCTCAAAGGGGTCATAACCCACAAGTTGAGAACCACTGATCTAAAAGAAGAAAATTCCACTTATATTGTCAAAAATCTCACTGGTGTCCTAAACAGCGTTTATTTCCTTTTGAAGGGGAATAGATAACTACTGATGACGGGCAGGAGGCGGGGGCATGTCATAAGAACGGAATTTAGGGAAATTCTGCCATCCTAGATATGAGAAGAGGACCAGGAGACAGGAGTGGCCGGGGGAAGGTTCAGAGATCGCAGAATAGTAGAAGTTGGAAGAATTGCCATGTGACAGATCTTGGCATAAAGTACCCAGCTGAAGACACCAGGGCAGGTTGCAGGTCTTTAACTTGGAGATGAGAATCTGTCTCCCTGATGACTTGGCATGAGAATTAAGTAGATGAGAAGAGCGAGGAAGATGAGAAGGCTTAATTATTGTCCTGTAAACACAGTATGCATGTGTGCTGGAGACAGTCAATAATGTCCTTGAGCATAGCATCCCCATGCTTCCGCTCACTTGGGTCTGAAGCACTGGCCCTTGTAAATATAACATTCCAGGGGCCGTAGTGTGCTCAGTATGGGGTCTATGAGGCCATGGATCAATCATAGGTTGGTGAGGGAAGACTAGGCATTCTTGGGGAGACTATGGGGGAACAGAGACTGGTAGGCTTCCTAAGGGCTATTGGCCTCGCTGAAGAGGAAACGTAGGAGAGAATGCACTGCTTGGGTTGTTGGGATGGAAACGGGCTAAGTGGTTTGGAGGCTACCATATGCTGAAGCATGACCATGTGCAAGGTGGCATAACATTGCCTGTGTTTTCAGAGGAACACTGTGGAAACGAGTGGAAGATGAGCTCCAAACAGCTACAGAAACTTGAACAAAAGCCACAGGGAGAAAAACGTGAGTAGATCATTCCTGAAAAGACATTTCAAAACGTGGTAGTGTG
The DNA here is from genome assembly GCF_950005125.1 of Chionomys nivalis. Classification (NCBI taxonomy): domain Eukaryota; kingdom Metazoa; phylum Chordata; class Mammalia; order Rodentia; family Cricetidae; genus Chionomys; species Chionomys nivalis. Next base: position 8,694,902 of record NC_080087.1, read on the forward strand.
TAAGGCAAAAATGCAGGAACAGATTGCTGTTAAAAGATGTCACTAAATCCTCTGTAGAATGAGGCCTGACAGCGCCTAAGCAGGGACCACTCAGGATCATCGCTGCCGATAGAGACAAGTGACATGCAGCCATCTGACTTACCTGTGGTAAGAAGAGAGGCCAACTGACAAGGGGGAACAAAACGTCACATACGACGCCAGATTTCCCAGAAAAAAAAAAAAAAAAAAAAACAGAGTGTTTCCTCTCCTTTGGACAATATGCTACACATATGGCAGTCTTCTTAGCTTGATAAACATCGACAAGTAGAAGGCATGGAGACAGATGGTGGCTTCAAGACTTCTCGTGTTAATTTCCATGCCATTAGACTGGATAACGCACCACTTGGATCATTAACATAGCTTCTGTCTTTGGAAAGCAACAGAAGGTATTAGAGGAAGCGACCAGGAAGGAATGGAAGCACCCCAGCCCCTGGGAGGTGACCATTGTGGTCAGGAAATGGTGGAAAGGTCACGCCTTGGGCCTCTGACCATGGAGACAGTGCTGTGAACAATGCCTCCTGGACACTAAGTGTGCTACACACCTGGGACTGTGAGGGAAGGCGGGAGACAAGATCTTGACAGTGGTAACCTGGGCACAAGGCTCTAAAGATTCCAGGAATACCAGAACCTTTGGGTGTGCTCAGCTAGAACTGAAGAGGAGGCAGAAACTTCAGCAGGAGGGGTGATGTTCAATGCTACTGGCGTGTGTGTGTGTGTATGTGTGTGTGTGTGTGTGTGCATGAAACTGAGACCCAGTCACAGGATTCTCGCCGCCACAAGAAGTGAAGGAAGAGCAAGCTATCCCCCCCCCACTTCTCTGAAGAATGCCTCTTCCTCTCTCATCTCTCGCAGATGACAGGGTTTCCTCTACCTGGTACCAATGCCAGGCAAGGACTTTGGTTGGTGGGGGCAGTACCATCAGAAAACAGAGCCCCCTGTGATAGGAATGGGTGCACATCTGTGCCATTTACAGCTGTCTTTGTCCTTAGCAGCAGCAGAGACGGGGACTAACGCATGGGCATTAACTACCCTTCAACTTCAGCAGGGTGGACAGGGGATGAGGAGGGGACCTGTTGCCACCTCCTTTCTTTGCTTAGACTTCTTGCAAGGAGTTGTTCGTATTCTCTTGACCTCACCAAACTGCACTTACTTTCTTTTACAAGTTTTTATTTTTGATGCAAATGTTGGTGCAGCAAAATATTGCTTATAATGTCCGTTGCATTGCAGTAATATTTGAGTATATGGGTTAGTTTCCTGTGTGCATTTTTTTTTTCAACAGATGGAGGTGCATGGTTAGCCAAAAGATTTTTACAAGTGATGTGATTACTAGCAGCATCCACCAGAGGCGTCAGGCAAACCACACCCCGCTCTGAGCTCACAGATCTGCTTGCATTGTGAGACCAAGAAAAGAACAATATGCCTTGCAGGTTAAAGGTTCTGTTTGCAGTTTCAACAGTTGAGAATAAGCTCCTATTTGTCCTGTGCAGGATAAGGTTTCTGTTTGCAGTTAGAGAATAAGTTCCCATGCTAAGTCCTCACAAGTTAAGGTTTCTATTTGTAATTAAGTTCCTGTTTCTTAGATCTGGTGGAAACTGCTTGCGGCCCCACTCACATGGTGCCTATCTTGACCCCGGTTCCTTCCCTTTCATTGTATTTTCTAACCATGTGGAACAGCTGCCTCTCTCACCCCTGTGAACACATTATCCTGACCATAAAAGGGACCTCAAGAGGCCAATAGAGGCTGATTTTAAATCCCAACTTAGCGTGAGACAGCAGGCTGGCTAGTCCAGGTGTACCCCCAAAGACAGCTTGCTTTAATGGGTCTTTCTTCCTCTCATAATCTCTTTGCCTGCATCGCCTGCCCACCTGAGACCTGGCCCTGATGCTGCGTGTGGATTCTCAGCTCTTCCTCAGTCTCCTCATGCTGGAGTCTCCCGGGCCTGATGTTTTTCTCCTTTACTCTTTTATGCCATATCCTTCCACTCGGTTCTCCCAGCCCGCACGAGTCATGTAGTCAGGTGACTGTTCCGTGTCCAGCACTCCACCTCCTAACCTATGTGACTGCAGTTCCTTCCCCACCTCCTGGGAAGATGAAGGTGACTTCATTACACTGCCGAAGCTCCCTCAGCCTCTGTCTGACACATCAGGGAGAGTCCTGGGGAACTACTCTCCATCTTCTCCTGGCCCTTCCATTCCATGCTACAGTTGCCCCAAAGCTAGTAATAGATGATTAGTGCCCATCTGCCTCTGTGAGCCCTCTTTCCAGTCACTCTGACCTGCGGCCCCAGGGTCCTTCTGGGCATTGCGAAGGCACTAGAGGTGGAGCCTTGCATCCCTTCCCTAGATGCCCCTGATACTGATATTCTAGAACTATCTCACAGTCATCAAAATTGAGCCAACTTATAAGCATTGAACTGAAGATTCTGGGCTTCCCCGGGTTTCCTACTAACACCCGCTTTCTGATAAAGGCTCCCCTAAAGATCACACCGGAGACTGGTATCAATACTCCCTTCTGCTACGTCAGAGTCTTAGTCTGTTGGTCATAATGTTAAGTACATTAAAGGTGAATTCTAGTGGAGAAAACCCTATAATAAGCAGTGCCTTTCTCAAAACCCCACCCAGGCTCTCAGACTCTGGCTTCCCGATCCAGTCCATGGCTAGTTACATTTGCTCACTTACTTTCCCCCATGACCAAAGACCACAGAGAATTTTGCATTTATAGGCATACTTGAACCCACCCTGCAATTGTTTTTCGTACTGTCTTCTACTTGGCTCTCAAGAGTTATCTTACCTCCTCCATCCTGTTCTGGTTCTCCAAAATGCTTTGCATGAGAATAAAAGATGTCACCTTCAAAGACTTAGAAAAGCTTGAGTATAAAATGATATAGGTTTTGGATCTCTGGGAGTTCGAGGCCAGCCTGGTCTACAAGAGCTAGTTCCGGGATGGGCACCAAAGCTACAGAGAAACCCTGTCTCAAAAAACCAGAAAAAAAAATAAAAATAAAAATAAAAAATTAAAAATAAAAAAATATAAATAAAAAAATGATATAGGTTTGCTGCTTTTGTTGGAGAGGTGGATTTTGATTATTTCTCTGAGTTCATTGTTTATTTAGGACTTTGGAGTAATTTTTCTAATTTGTATTTTTCTAGGACATCATTTCAACTAAAAGTTGACAATCACATACCGTGTTTCTGACCAATCTCCCTGTGCATTCTTAGTCTCTTTTACCTTGTGCCATGCTGGTCAAATTCTGCCTATTTTCTTAGGCATTCTACAGAATTGTGTTTGGTTTTATAGATTAGTACTACCATTCCTCTATACTGATTTCATTAATTTTTTACTGGGGTCTCATTTTGCAATCCCGTTTGACTTAGAACTCTTTGCAGACCAGGTTGGCCTCGAACTCACAGTGATCACCTGCCTCTGGCTCCAGAGTGCTGGTATTGAAGGGGCAAGCTACTGTGCTTATTTCATTAAGTTTTGCTCTTCCATTTAGTTCATTTTCTCTGACTATGTTTACTTTATTGTGGTATTTTTCTGATTCTTGTCTGTAAACTTGTTTTTCTATTTATTGTTTGAGAATTTCATATATGAATAAATATGTTTTGATCAAATCCATCCCCATTTTTCTGATTATTAAATTGAATAAGTAATATTTATTTTCTAAAGGCCTTAGCTTACAACCTAAGAATTTCATTTCAACCCACTCTCTGTTTTATTATCCCCAGAGAGGATCATTTGCTCAGTTTTAACCTTAGAAACCTGTTGAGGTCTTATTCTTCTTTATGACCAATTTTAAGTATTCAGAGAACATAGAGAAGAGGGTCTTTGTGAGTGTGAGATCAGATTCATGTACCAAAGCTCCTCTGTCAGCTTGGCTGTTCAGATCATCTCTGTCATTACTGTTGGCACTTGTTTGAGTTTTGTTTTTTGGCTACTATGCTTGTTTGCGTGTAACTGGCCCCCATAAGCTTATAGGGAGTGTGTGCTTTGCTGGAGTAGGTATGGCCTTGTTGGAGGACTGTGGGATGAGTTTCGAGGTCTTATATATGCTTGAGCTACACCCAATGTCTCAGTCCATTTCCTGTTGCCTTCTGATCAAGATGTAACCGCCATGTTTGCCTACATGCAGCCATGCTCCCTACCGTGATGATAATGAACTGAACCTCTGAAACTGTAAGCGAGGCCCTCCAATTAAATGTATTTTTTATAAGAGTTGCAGTAGAAACTTTCACTAAGACAGCTATCTATTTTAGATTGTATCGTTAGATTAACTCAGGGTCATGGTTTTCTGTCATTTGTTGTTTTTGTTAACACATGACATTATTATTCTTTCCTCTATTATTTTTGTGGGCAAATAAACATCCTTTTCTTTAGCTTACGACTTGTTGGGTATAGTGGTTTGAATAGGTATGCCCCCCGTAGACTCATGAGTTTGAATGCTTGGTCCATAGGAAGTGGCACTATTAGGAGGTGTGGCCTTATTGGAGTAGGTGTGGCCTTGTAGGAGGAAGTGTGTCACTGTGGAGGTGGGCTTTGAGGTTGCATATATGCTCAAGCCACAACCAGTGTGGGACACAGCTGCTTCTGCTGCCTTTGGACCAAGATGTAAAACCCTCAGCTCCTTCTCCAGCACCATGTCTGCCTGCACACTGCCATGTTCCATTATGGTGAAAGCCATTCAATTAAATGTTTTTCTTTATGAGAATTGCTGTGGCCATGGTGTCTTTTCTAGCCATAGAAATCCTAACTAAGACACTGGGTGTGCTTATTTTCCACAACACATTCTTTCAACAGAGCCTTATGTCTAGAAAGTTCAAAATGATTAAGTTCTTCTATCTTGTTCCCGAAGTAAATAAAGCTTTAGCTGCAGACTGGAAATGCCCCTGATCTCTGCCATTCTTATCTGGAGTCTCGGACTTTTTTTTAAAAAAAACATATTGAAAAGCACAGGGTTGGGAGATAGCTCAGGCTAGAAAGTTCTTGCCAAGGACCCAAGCTTGACCCCAGAACCCAGGGGTCAAGGCACAGTGGCCCAAGACTATAACCCCAGCACTGGAGACAGGAGGACTCCAGGCTTCACTGGCTAGATGAACTAAATGAATTTGTAAGCTCCAGGTTCAGGGAGAGAGCCTGTCTCAAAAATAACATGGAGAGTGATTGAGGAAGACTCCCTACACTGACCTCTGACCTCCAAACACATGCATGTAGACAGCTGCACACTCACACGTAAAAATATGCAAATACATACTGACACACACAAAGTCTACTAAAACAGCCATGACTTAATTCTACCTATATGCTATCAATTTGGTGATTTGCCTCTCTCTGGCATCTCAGACTTAGCTGGAGACTCATGCTTTTTGATGTTGCATTTGCTTTGAGGGATTTTTCTTAGACTGAACAGCATTGGTAAATGCTTCTTTGTGCACCTGAAATTGTCTGTTTTGCTCTCTTTCTCTCTACCTTTGTAGACATCATACTGTTAAAGCCAAGTAGGGTTGTCTTCTATGTGGTAAGAGTTTATATGAAATATGGATATGTTTACCATGGTGGACCACAGCCATTTTCCTTCTTGAGTGACATTTGAGTAGTTCTAGGACCTACTTTTTCTCGATGCTTTTGAGATACTTGTCTGTTGTCCTCTACCTTACTGCTGATAATTTCAGTGCCAAGAACGCCACTTGTGTGGCCACCCACCCTATTTCTCTGGCCAACACTATCATGTACCTGTCAGCTTTAACGACCCTCTTGCTGCATCAAGATGAGGCTAGGATGGGCCTCTGTATCTGCTCTTGCCCAGCCCACCAAGGACAACAAGCTGACCTTCAGTGCTCCAGTTTAAAGTCCATCCTTACTACGCAGCTGCCCTGTAGGTTTCTTCCCACCCAACCAATCTTAATTTAGCCCTTCCATCCTTCTTGAAACATGATTACTTTTCTATTTTTATGGGTCTAACTCGCTTCTTTCTCTTGTGTTCAGAGCAGACAGACTCACTTTGGTCATTCTTATACCGCTTTATAAATTTAGTTTGCTTAAGCCCATAACAAATGCATGCGCTGTTTTTTTTTTTGTTACTTTGTTTGATTGCTTTTTGCTTTTTAAATTTTGTTGGCTGTCCTTTTAGTTTGTTTGAGATAGGGAATGGCATAGCCTAGACTGGCCTCGAACTCCTTGATGCCCCTGCCTTCACTTCTGGAGTGCTGGAGTCACTGGCAGGGCTCCCATGCCTGCCTGGCTTTGCTGAATGTTATTTTAAACATTTGACCTCGTGTGTCTTATGGCATTTCTATTTGCAGGTCTACTTTCTGTAGAAAGATTTCTTTTTCTATTTCTTTTAATCTTTTCTGGTCAGCGTCTACTCTTTCTGTCTAGCACCCAGGTGGTTGCCTCAACTCTTAGAGTCCCCGGTCTAGCACCAGGTAGCAGCTAGAAACTGCATTTTGCTTTTATTGGTTTATTTCTAGTTGGAGACTCCATGTACTGTACTCTTAAATGCCGAGTATTAAGCCTTGCCCCTATTGTATTCTTCAAGAAGCTCCTTTCCCCTAGTTCCCAATTGCCCCCAAGAAACCAGGCTCTCAGCCACCAATGCCTGCTCCCCTGCCCCCACCTCAGGCTCTCTTTGTGTTTCTGGTCTAAGGTGCTAAGACATGAATCTGGCCTGATATCCAGCTCTGCCTCGTTTAGAAGTCTCCCTCTATGGCTTATCCATCAGTGCTATGGGTTTGTACAGCACACGTACTTGTATGTAGAATGATATGCATTGACCAAGCATCCTGACATCAGTACCAACAACACTCAGAAGGAACACATATCTGGACTGGGCTAGTCGAGGCAATATTTGGGGAATGGGGAATGAGACATTGAGTGGGGACTCTGGCAGGATGCACGGGGTTTGAATCAGCAAAGAGACAAGGGACAAGGATCAGAACAGTTAAATAGGGAGACACAAGGAGAGGAATTCTCCTTACAACAAGAGTCTGAAGAAAAGGTCACAAGGATCAAGGCTGGGATGAGCAGTAGAACAAGGAGATAGATGTACCAAGGGGTTTAGTCTGAGAGTGACGCAAAGAACCAGCGCCAACAGTCACTTACTGAGTCTTAGCTCTCCTGCCAAAGCTTTACTGAGGGCTTTGCGTGGGTGATCTCATCTGAGCTCAAACAATCCTATAAAACATATATGATATTTATATCCACTCGACACTTGAGCTCAGTGAGATTAAATAATTCTGAGTTACAGGAAGAGACCAGGCCCCAACTTCCAGAATCCACAGGTGTTTTCCTCACAGGACAACGGGTTTTTGCAAGGTAATGGAATCATGAATGGGGCCTCGGGAGTTCCTGGTACCACTCAGGTGTCGATAAATCCAACAAGATGTCCTTAGCGGAGAAGCAGAGGAGGTGGCATACACAGGAGAGGGGACACTATGGGAAGGCAGAGGAAGACACTGGACTGATGGACTAAGGGACAAGGAAGTGTGGTGAGGGTGTCGCCCCATGACTGCCTGGTGAGCTGGGCCCTTCTCCCAGCTGGTTTGACCTCAGCCGGGTGAAATTGACCTTGAATCTCTAGCCTCCAGGCAATGACAGGACGTAGTCTGTCGACTTTGGCCACCTGTCAGTGTGACTCTAGACTCCCGGGGACACCCTCTGATTTACATGACTATTCTAGAAAGAGCTAGACAAAGGTAAAGCAGGAGCAGAACTCCGAGCTGTGACAACACACCCAAGTCCTGCTAATGCACCTGGGATGGGCATCAATCCTAACCGGCATTTGGGCACCTTTCCCTCAGTGGTCAGCTGGTGGGTCCAGTTTGAGAAGAGATGACCACAGCTAAGAGCCTTTGGCAGAAAATGGGGCATTGAGTGATAAAGTGTCCACTGGGCGCAGAGTGGGCAGAGTCCATCCATGACGTAAACAGCTTCCCCGCTTGCTCTCCAGGAGCCCAATGACCTCAGATCTGCTTGTTAATCCAGAAAACTTCCTGGTCCAAACACAGGCATTAAAGTAGACACGATCCAGACTACTTTACAATCCAGGAGCACTTGGAAGGGGTTTGCAGCACGCCACTCCGAGGCATGCCTATCGGCCTCAGCCAGGACACGTGCTGGTTTTATATCTGTGGTGGCCCTGGAGTCTCTGTAGCTCTTTGACTAAAGCCATCTCTTGGTCATTGTGACATAAGCCTTGGGCATGGAGCTGGTTTCTCTAGGGTCTAAGCCCTGACAATGTTTTAATGGAGTCACTGTCTCCTCATTGGTGAATGTCATACCTGCCAGGGCTGTGGTTAAGAACTTGATGTCTGGATTCCATCACTTGGAAAGCTGGTTTCCCTGGGCTATTCCCCAACCATAAAATGTGTTCCCATCAGTTAGATTTGTATTTGGTGAATTCCACTTGCATGACTTCTGGTCCATCAGCTACATTAGAATCTGTCATTATTGTTTAGAGCATAGCTCTGTGTGTGTGTGCATGTGTGTGTGTGTATGTATGTGCGGTGCACGCATGTGTGTATGTGTGATGCATGTGTGTGTGTTCCTACAATCCCTTGGTGTCTAGCAAAGGACTGAAGGGGGCATGGAGGGATGGGATCTGGGCTCTCTCTAGCTCAGGCGTGTCCACTCTGGATTCATTGCCTGTGGAATCATGTCTTTCTTGAATGGTGACTTTTCTGAGGATTTTGGTGGGCTAATTCTGAGCTTCCCTTGAATAGGACAAAATATTATATTTAAAATTCTGTAGAGAAAAAGGACCGTTGAGGGCTGTCAAGCAAACAATGCAGTGAGACAGGAAGGTGCACAGTTTGGAACAAGTTCAGTGCCCACACTGTAGGTTGCCAATAGTGAAGGCATCAAAGAATGAGGGGGATTTACAAATCAGGCCTAAGCAGGTTCCACAAAGAGCTCACTGGCAGACTGTGATTTCAGACCTGAGCGGCCCTGGGGCTTCCCTGCCCAGACCTCCCCTTTCACAACTATTGCAGCTCACAGAGATGCCACAACACCTATCTGCTGACTTCCAGCCTCACGGTAGCTCAAGTAAAAGAAAAGAAAAAGCATTTGGCAGCATGGCTGCTAACTTGATACAGTTTCTGGAACAGTGAAGAGGCGAGGTCTCCATGGTTGAGGAACTATAGTAGGAGCCCAGCTCTCCCTGCGTGGGAGCACTTTCACTATTCACGTTAGGTGGAAACCAAGGAGGAAGGGGCCTGTCCAGTGCCGATGCTTTCATTCACTACATGTGATTTCCTTACACTACTTGGTTGAATGAATTATTCACCATTGGCTGTATGGATTGGTGTCAGATGTATTTTGAATTAATTCATTCAGTAATCCCTAAATTGGCAAAAACTCAAGGTGTTGTACAAACACTTCATTTCTAACTATGAATACATTTAGAGATAATATTCTAGAGGAAATAGAAAGATTATAGAAAACAGCAGAGTGTTTTTTTAAAAAAATTGAACCAACAAAAGCTGAGAAAACCTTTTCGGAAAAGACATAAAACCATGAGCAAAAATATCTAAATTAACAGCTATATGCATTTTTTTTATGAATGGCAACCAGCAAGCCGATTTCCCGCAAGTTAATTCACAATTCAGAGCATTTCCAGAGCTAATCCAAGCAAGGTTTCTCCTGAGGAGCGGATCATCAGATTCAGAAGGAAGCATAAAGAGCCAGACAGATGGTTCTGAGAAGGGTGGAGGGGTGAGGCCCTGTTATAGCCACACAAGGACAGCAAGGGGCAGGCATAAAGGGAACTGTCCCACGGGAGACGGGAGAGGCCACGTGGTAAAGCAGCAGCCAATGACTGGAGCTGGGAAGTAGCATTTCGGCCACAACCAGAGTTTGCTCAGCCGAGACGCAGAGACCTGAAGTACAATACATGAATCTAGTGGAATTAAACTTACATCCCATTTTTTCAAAATACCCATAAATTGGGGTGAAAATTAAACTGAAGTCTAAAAGCCCATGTCACTGAGGAGTGTCTTTCATACAGAATTCAATATTAATAAATTTCCCAGAAATAAGCGAATCATAAAAAATGACTGATGTACTAAAGCAGGAAATTCTGAGAAGAGAACCGTGAGTGAAATGACAAAGGACACACAGTTGGTGCTATTTCGCCAGGGAAGTGGCCATTAAAAGGTAGCAACTTGCATTTGCTCTGCCCTGCCCAAGTGTCGGCCCTCTATGGAGGGACAGTGGCTTACAAACCACCCGTGGCAAGCATCACTGGACATATCAGAAATAACCCAAGCTCACACATATTCGGAGAAATGCAGGTTTCTTGAGTCATTGTTTACAATAGACAAAAATTTAAATCATGTAAATGGCAATCATGCAATAGCTATACATTATACGCATATCTATGTAATGCAAAGTCCTAAGTCATTTACCTCAATTGACTAGATGTTGACTAGAATTGCATGCACGAGGAACTGTGTTGACTTAGACATGCGGGGTGAGAGCCTACTGTTCTATGTGAAACTGAAGCGATGCAAACTCCATACTGAGAGTAAAAGGGAGAAAAGCGTGTGTGAGGATGGTGAGTGATGATCCGGGACCTTACTACCTCCGTGGTGAGAGGAGGGAGCACGTTCAGACAACAAGAAGGTAGAAGCTCCTGAGGCAGAATGCAGTTTCTGCTGGAAGAATCTCGGGAGGTAAACAGAAGAACTGTGCTACAGTCTGACAGAGCCGGTTGACAGGCACAGGGGTTGTCCAACCCACAGCCTGAGCGCTGTATACAGCCAGAGCAGACGGGGTGTCCAACCTACTGCCTGAGCGCTATATACAGCCAGGGCAGACGGGGTGTCCAACCCACGGCCTGAGGACAGCCAGGGCAGACGGGGTGTCCAACCTACTGCCTGAGCGCTGTATACAGCCAGGGCAGACGGAGTGTCCAACCTACTGCCTGAGAGCTGTATACAGCCAGGGCAGACGGAGTGTCCAACCTACTGCCTGAGCGCTGTATACAGCCAGGGCAGACGGAGTGTCCAACCTACTGCCTGAGTGCTGATACAACCAGGGCAGACGGGGAGGTTTAAGCCATGGCCTGTGGGCTGTATATTGTTAGTGTAGCTATGAACTCAGCCCAACAAACAATAAACTTACTTAAAATGTAGGACTTTTTGGGAGCTGCGTGATCCTGGAGGGTGAACGTTTCTGATGACAATGTGGTGCAGAGAATGCATAAGGATGGGCATCCCTGCTGAGTGATTCCGCAAAGGTCAGAGATAGTTGACCGAATGTAACAGTCTATCATTATTGTCGCTTGGGTGTGTAATAGAGAAAAGAATGCCCCACTGTCATCTGGGGAACTGAAGCCGACCTGCACCCGCCGACCCGCACCCATTTCAGTTTTTTCTAAATGTGGGGTGCATGTTAAAATCAGGTCACATCATTTGAGTGCTTTCCCTTCTAAAAGTAGAACGGTGCGGCCTGGGAGACCTTGCTTTGCCGTTGGTCTCTGCTGTTCTTGCACACACACACACACACACACACACACACACACACACACACGGAGTCACCAGTTTCTCGTCCCTAATGCAATGGAGGTGTGTGGGGCTCCACACGCAGGTGCTCCCAGGCTTGAGTTGATGTTCACAGTCATCATCGTGAACCCGACTCATTTGGTCTGTGATTGACATACCGAGACCATGCATCATGCACAGGTAGGGAGGATACTGGGACAGAGCTGTGCTCTGTGCCCCTCCTTGCTGCCTAGCATCAGATGCTCATGGCACTGAATGGAGACAGGATTCTGGGGACCAGTCTACGGGCCAGTAAAGGCTAGTGTGACGTGATTCCATTAATGGGGAAAAAGACCTCAGGTTGAGATGTTCTGTTTGAATTTGACTTGTGTTGGGTGAAGAGGGGAAGTAACGAGGTCCTAAGAAACACACATGACCAGTGGTGTGCGTTCTCCTAGCCTTCCTTGCTCCTGTGCCGTCACATCAATCACTAGCAGCTGAAGCTGAGATGGCATCCCAGAAGCAGAGGGCAAATGAGAACCTCGGGTCATTTTTCTGGAAGCGCCTGCTGACTCAGAAGCAGAAGACAGAATGACAGTAAAACACACGTGTGTCAGGAAGAGGAGCAAAGGCCGTCAGACTGTTCGGGGCAGCCTTGCCACCGTTGTTCGGAGAGTAAGTGCAGATGCGTAGGACAGCCATGAAAAGGAAAGCAGGCCAGCCCAGCCATTTCCCTTCTGACACAGTCTTATATTTGCATTTAAAACTGGAATCATACATTTTCAAAAACGCATGGAAACATTCACACTAGCAGTTTAAACTTTACCTTCCTGTGAAGACAAAGAGTTGATCACAGCAGCGTGGTGGATTGAAAGGGAGGGAAGGAAGGGCAGTGCTTATATTTAACTCAGCAGAACATCTTCCTGTTTTGAAACACATTCCTCATTTCCATTTTGCACTGTCCTGCGCGTGCAGCTTCTGGGCAGGCTGCACAGGACCTGTGCTCACGGATAGATGACAAAGGTCAGAGGAGTGTGGCATGTGCCCCGGGAAGGAAGCAAGAACTCAGAGCCCAACAACGGTCTCCACCAGGGACAGACTTCTGCTTATGAATAAACAAGTTGGTTCTTATCTTCCAGGGTGAACATGAGGTGTGCTTCTCAATGCACAGACTGTGACCTACTGACCAAGGTTCATCCCTTCCAATTAGAAGTTCAAGATCATAGCTACACAGCAAGTTCAAGCCCAGCCCTGGATCCACAAGGCCATATCGAAAACAACACTATTCCCTCTTGCATTGGAATGTTCAATGGACTACATCTCCTTCCCAGACACCGGAGCAGGAGCTACGATCATGGGATACAACTCTCGGCAGTGAACTGACATGTGTGTTTCTTCCTGACCTCTTATGTCACCCCTCTGCCCCACGTCTGGGATCCTACGTCACTACTTAATTCTTTCTCCTTTTTTCTTCGCTGATCTCAGGTAACAACTTTTAAAATGACATCTTCCTGGTACACATTCTGTTGATGTCATGTGAGGTCCACTTAGAATTGAGATAAAGCTTTTGTCCTTGTTTCCAGGAATCCATTACGTGCAAGCGAGAGCTTTCTAGGTGTTTGCATTCTAGCCTTATTAAATGCCATTACAGAAGCTCAGGAGGAGTCCCTCAGCTGAGCTGTTCCTGCCAGAGAGGATGCTGGCTGAGTGTGAGAGAGGTGTGGGAAGTGCCCGAGCGTGTTTGGGGTGGGGTCTTGGGCTCTCCTCCCCATGCTGCAGCTGAGCCTTCCTTCTGCTCTCTAAGCAGGGCTGTAATCAGCTTCGCTGGGCTATGACAGGGCTCTGGTAGCCCCAGGGTGCATAGAACCTGCTTAAAGATTCCAAGAGAAGTAATTCAGCAAGAATAGCGTGCCAGCGGTTTTATTTTAAGTAGGACTTGGGTATCAAAGGGGAAATTTCTTCCCATCCACTTTGTGAGTAATGACTCCTGCTATTCAGATTCGTCTTTCTTTCCTTGCCAGAGATCATTTTGTTGAACTAGGACTAGAACGTTGTTCTAATGCTTGAACAGGTAATTGATTAAATTTATTGATGAACATATTCAAAGGAATGCTATTAAAATAGTCATTTTTACAAAATATGCATTTATTAGATTTTTAGTAAGCAGCATATATAAAATCAGCCACACATGTGAAAATAAATTAAATATTTTTCACCTTAAATAAAATAAATCTTATTTTCAAATCTACAGAGATTAAACTTCATTAGCATATTAAACATTAATGCACAGCAGACTATTATAATGTAATATATTATTTATGTTCAGCTAGACAAATCAAATCATGTCCTTCGGGAAGAATGCTCTCTGCAGTAACGGCTACACACGAGCGGCTAGACGGTAGTACGAGGGTGAGTGCTGGCCTTGGATCTGTCTTTAAGGTTTTTAAAGAAAAAAATCAGTGCAACTTGTTTAATGAAAAAAATTAAGTGACATACCCAACAAGCGTTTGTGGGTGTACACCACGCAGGAGGTATTGTGTTGAGGCTGTGGAAGGGAATAAGAGGTTTCCAAGAAATACGACTTTATATGCTGCGTATGTAGAATGTGTGGTTTTCAGACAGGGTCTTTGCAGGTTGCCGTGGAATGTTCTATATAGCCCAGCTTTCAGCAATCCTCCTGCCTTAGCCTCCGGATTGCTGGGATTACAGGTGTGACCTGCCATGCCTGTCTTACACGGGTACACAGTTTTTTACATATGATAACTGCTTACACATTTTTCTGTGTTGTCCCTACGATGCTCCGTGGGGTTAAGAATGCCATCATAGCCCATTTCATAAATGAGAACCCTTCGTGCGTTTCCTAGGGCTGCGGCACAAAAGCCACAAGCTTGGTGGCCGCAAACAGCACGAGGTCATTTTCTCATAGTCTGAAGTCAAACTAGCTGAACCCTGATCCCACTGAAGGCACTCAGACAGTCTGTTTTATGTCCACGTTAGGCAGGATTGTCTCTGCTGTAGCAGAGTTCCATAGATGACAGACACTGCAGGAGGAAGGTTCATTTTGCTCGTGGTTTATCTGTCAAGAGGAGAGAGAGTGGAGAGCAGAGAAGCTGGGAGGGGCCTGCGCTGACTCACTGGCTGCCACCTTGCCTTTAATTCCCTCCAGGTGCCCAGCCTATACAATGCCACTACACACACTCATGGTGAGTCTTTGTCCCTCAGCTAATCCTGCCGGGAAACCCTCAGAGACACACCCAGACAAGCATTGTACTAATCTCAGTCCATTTGAGTTGACAGCAGCTTGAGCTCACTACAGCAATCTCGCTCAGTGCTCTGCGGTCACCAGGTCCTTGTCCTCAAGGGGCATCAGTGCAGACTGTCTCCCTCTCTCTGTCCTGCCCTGGGCATCTCCTCATAAGGACGCCTGTCCTAGTGGATTAGGGCATCGCCCACTCTACTACCATCTCATCTTTTTTATTTTGTGTCTGTGTGCCTGAGTGTATGTATGTGTGCCATGTGTGTGGAGGTTCTTATGAAGGACGGAAGAGGGCATCAGATCCCTCAGAACTGAAGTTACAAGTTGTTGTTAGCTGACCTTTGTGGGTGTTAAGAACTGAATCCGTGTCTTCTACAAGAACATCAAGTGCTCTTAGCTGCTGAACCATCTCTCCAGCCTTCATCTAGATCTTTATATAAATAAACCAGTTTGTATCCATGTGGAATGCTATTAGGTAATTTGCGTTATTTGCATAATAGTCAGAAGATTCCTTTTGTTTCATCTTTTTTTTTAATTGATTTTATTGACCTATACATTTTTCTCTGCTTTCCTCCCTTCCTCTCCCCTCTCCTTCTCCCCTCTCCCATGATCCCCATGTTCCTAATTTACTCAGGAGATCTTGTCTTTTTCTACTGTCCATGTAGATTAGATACGTGTATGTCTCTCTTAGGATCCTCATTGTTGCCTAGGTTCTCAGAGATTGTGAATTGTAGGCTGGTTTTTCTTTGCTTTATGTCTAAAAGCCACTTATGAGTGAGAAGATATGATATTTATCTTTCTGGATCTGGGTTACCTCACTCAATATGATGTTTTCTAGATTCACCTACTTGTCTGCAAATTTCAAGATGTCATTCTTCTTTTCAGCTGTGTAGTACTCCATTGTGTAAATGTACCACATTTTCCTTATCCATTCTTCAGTCGAGGAGCATTTAGGTTGTTTCCAGGTTCTGGCTATGACAAACAATGCTGCTATGAACATAGTTGAGCACATGTCCTTATGGTACAATTGAGCATTCTTTGGGTATATACTCAAAGGTGGTATTGCTGTGTCTTTAGGAAGGTTGTTTCCTAATTTTCTGAGAAATCGCTATACTGATATCCAAAGGGGCTGTACCAGTTTGCACTCCCACCAGCAATGCAGGAGTGTTCCATTTATCCCACATTCTCTCCAGCATAAGTTGTCATCAGTGTTTTTGATCTTGGCCATTCTTGCAGGTGTAAGATGGAATCTCTGAGTTGTTTTGATTTGCATTTCTCTGATGACTAAGGATGCTGAGCATTTCCTTAAGTGTCTTTCAGACATTTTAGATTCCCCTGTTGAGAGTTCTCTGTTTAGGTCTGTACTCCATTTTTTTTATTGGATTATTTGTTCTTTTGATGACTGATAATTTTCTTATGATTTCTGTTTCTATAATTCCCTTGGCTTGTGTTTTCTTACAATCATCTTAACCAATTATATCTCTGCACTCTACTTCCAAAAAAAGTCACATTTTGAGGGTGATTTCCCTGCTCAACCAAGGATGCATGCAATGTTGCAGTGTTTCTGGTATGTGGACTTTCCACTGCTGCTTCCACTAAATCCAGCCAGAATTTTAGTTGTGGGATCACTGGGTAGTGAGGTGGAGCCTATGCTGGGGACAACTTCAAAAACTACATGCATACTAGTACATGTACAAGCATGAATGTCTTACACATGCATGTTTTCAACAGAGAGGCAGTGGGTGTCCAGGACCTCTAAGCTGCCTTTGAAGAAATGTTAAGATCTCTTAAGATAATGGAAGTTAAAAGATGCCAAACCTCCAGATTACCAGGAAATGATGTGGGATTCCCCTCTGTATGCTGTGAATACCATTGGTTAATAAAGGACTGTTTTGAGCCTATAGCAGAGCAGGGCAGGAAGAGCTAGGCAGGGAAAACTAATGTGAATGCTGTGAGAAAGAAGGGTGGAGTCAGGGAGAAGCCACAGAGCCACCAGAGACAGACATGCTGAAACTTTGCTGGCATGACCTCATGGTGATGCACAGATTAACGGAGATGGGTTAAATTAAGATGTAAGAGTTACCAATAAGAAGCTAGAGACAATGGACCAAGCAGTGATTTAAATAATAGGGCTTCTGTATGATTATTTCGGAGCTAAGTGGCCAGGAACCAACAAGCAGATTCCTCCAATAAGGAGAGAAAGTGAGGAAAAGAAAACCTGGCATAGGAGAGGAAGGATAAAAGGAAGTGGGGAAACAGCCAGATGTTGGTCCAATGAGACTAGGAGGCACAGGTGACTTAGGCACAATGTCAACTTTAACCTACTTTGGCAACCACTGCACTTACAAAGTCCTAACTGCAGCCCCCTTCGTCTTAGTGAGGTGAGGTGCACACAGTCCACACACACAGAACTACATACTTTTGAGTTTATAATACTGCATATTGATATTGTTCCCTAGTTCTTTATTAGAGATATCACTTATTCGGTCCTTTGTAGTTCTTCTTTTAATTATTTTGTTTCGAGATATCCTCAAGAGTTTTGTGAAGCACACACACACATCTGGATACAATGTCTACACAACATTGTGCTAATTCTTTTATCATTTGCTTTGCTGTTTCATTTTTCTAGAATGAATCATCCATTCTCATCTTCATTGGTCTATCATCTATCTATCTATCTATCTATCTATCTATCTATCTATCTATCTAATTTATCATCTATCAATCATCCATCTTTTTATCTGTCTATCAATTCACCCATCTACCTATTATCTATCTGTCTGTCTGTCTGTCTGTCTGTCTATCTATCTATCTAATTTATCATCTATCAATCATCCATCTATTTTATGTCTATCAGTTCACCCATCTACCTATTATCTATCTATCTATCTATCTATCTATCTATCTATCTATCTATCTATTTTTCTATATATCTATCTATCATCTATCAATTATCTATCTATTTTATCTATCAATCCATCCATTTGTCTATCATCTATCATCTATCTATCTATCTATCTATCTATCTATTATCTATTATCTGTCTATCTATCATCTATCTATCTATCTATCATCTATCAATCATCTATCTATTTTATCTGTCTATCATCTATTTATCTATCATCCATCTATCTATCATCTACCATCCATCTATCTATCATCTATCATCTATCTATCTATCTATCTATCTATCTATCTATCTATCTATCTATCTATTATCTATTATCTGTCTATCTATCTATCTATCATCTATCAATCATCTATCTATTTTATCTGTCTATCATCTATTTATCTATCATCCATCTATCTATCATCTACCATCCATCTATCTATCATCTATCATCCATCTATCTATCATCTATCTATCTATTATCTATCTATCTATTATCTATCTATCTATCTATCATCTATCTATCTATCTATCTATCTATCTACTTACCTATCTATTGATTTATTTTAGTGAGCATTTACATTTTGTTGAGGCCTACTTTGAGTATTTTGAAAGAATAAAGCCATTAAGTTCTTACAAATCCATTGCCCCTACATTTTATATGAGGAAACGAGGCATAGGGAAGATGGGTAACCTCAACTCAGAGGCATTCAGTGAGACATGCTCCAAATCATGACTATCTACTTGTGACAACATTGATTTATTTCGAAGACCTGAACACAGAACATGTACAACCCCTAATGTAGATGAGAACATTTGGCAGTCACACAGTGAAATGGAGACACTTTTTAGAGTAGATAGCATGTAAACAATATGAGTGTGCATGGTAAATTATGAATCTGCTGTGCACACCCTGCACACAGAATCACTCCATTTCTCACATGCTCAGGCCTATGCCTAGTGGCATATACATGTCACTTCTGAGCTAACATCCTAACAAAGAAAAACACATGCAAATAACAGTTACCTGTGATTACATCTGATTACATCTGATCCTAAGATTATTAATGCATCAACAGATATGATCTCAAAATAGTGGTTCCTGGGATTAGAGAGTTTTATCATCAATATTCATGCAAAAAAACTAGATATGATACTTGGGCTTATAATCATGTCTGGGGAAGTGGAGACAATGTCCAGCCAACCTAGCCTAATTGCTGAACTTCAGGTAGATGGTGCCTATGGATAACACCTAAACTGATCAGCCTCTGTATTTGTACATACAAACATAAACATACAACACTGAATGTGAGCATGCACATACAAATGTACACATACACAGCACACACACAGACATACACATACACTACACACACACATACACACATGCATGCATGCACACAGAGATATAGCACACAGACATACATGTACAGCATACACACAGACACATGCACACACATACAAGTATAGCACATATGTAGTAATATGAGTGGCGGGCTAAGTTCCTAGCATCCGACCGCCCACATGGCTTATGCCCCAAAATAATTACACGGAAACTGTATTTTTTTAAACACTGCTTGGCCCATTAGTTTTAACCTCTTATTGGCTAGCTCTTACATATTGATCTAACCCATTTCTAATATTCTGTGTAGCACCATGAGCTGGCTTACCAGAAAAGATCTTAACCTGCGTCTGTCTGGAGTGGGAGAATCATGGCGACTCATTGACTCGGCTTCTTTCTCCCAGCATTCTGTTCTGTTTACTCCACCCACCTAAGGGTTGGCCTATCAAATGGGCCTAGGCAGTTTCTTTATTAATTAACCAATGAAAGCAACAGATTAATACAAGACCCACCTCCATCATTTCTGCCGCTCTTATTACAACACACATACATACACACACAGACACAGGCAGACACATATACACATGTACCGCATATGCAACCATACACACACGTACCACGCAATCCATCCCTTCTACATAAAGCTCTGGTTATTATATTTGTGACACACAGAACACACTTGTTAAATCCCAAACCTCTCTTGCTTTCCCTGGGCTGTCTTCCAGGGACTAGGGTGGACCCCAGGCACTCCATCTGTGACAAAACTGATTCTAATGCAGACCTTCATGGGCTACATGAACACCCATACATGTTAGGTACTTTCCACAATATTTTAGATCATTCTTACAATATTCTCTTATGCATAACATGTAATATATACCATCAAGACTCCTACCAAAACAACATATGGTATGAGAGATGTCTATCAAATTTTATCATTGCATGTCTTTATTATAATTTACTTAGAAGTTATTCAAAAGAGTGATGGCTCCTGGAAACCAATGATAGACCCACATGCACACCCACACACACCTGTACATGCATGCACGCATGCACGCACGCACGCACATATTCTAAGAATTAAATGTATCCCACATCCTTATTTAAGTGCACATCTTTCCATCACTTCCAGTTGGGCTAAGTCGTGTTGTATGTCACTGGCACACAGTTTTGCTCTATGGCACCTGAGTTCATGTCCATGGCCACTCTGGTGAGGGTGTTATCTGTTTCTTCCATAGCTCATGTTAACAATATGCCAGCATTTGAAAACCTCTGACGGGAGCATCAGGGCCCTGACCACTTCAGCTTCCATTCCAGCTGTAAATTAAGTTAGCTAACTTGCATGAATATGGCTCAATGTTTTAAAAAGCTCGGTCTATGAACAAGAGAAATGACAACGGTATCCTAAATTCATTTTCTTCCCGATGGACAGCCTTAATAGAGTCTATTGGCTCTCATCAAAGCAGCAGGCCCGAAGCGGCCGGACTGCGGTGGCTGCCCTGGCTGAAGGCATTTGTATTCCTTCTAACATGCTTAGTGCCTCTAAGTAATCAAGTTTTCTCTCGCTCAGCTACTCCTGACTTGAACTAAATTATGACTCTTACGATATGTTTAAACTCACTCTCCATTTCCGGTGCGGGATAATTTCTTAGCTCTACTTCTCTTTCCATAGGAAGCCTAGATTAACGTCCCCAAAATGAAGCTTTTTGCTTTCCTTCCTCAATTTCATCCATTCTTAAGTGGCTTTTCTGAGCAGTGAGAATCATGGTCTTCAGATAATCTTACCAATTTTGGTATTTTAAAAATGATTACACTTTTTAAATTCAGAAACCTCCTGGAAATGGGAAATTTCTATGCTTTTTGGAAAATAATAAACCACAATCAAGGAACAAAGAAATATTAAAAAAAAACGTGGTGCATATCCTCACCCTCATGTTATACAACAGATTATAGAAGGCAGTGAGACAAATAAAAACCGTACACTCCACTCCTGCCCAGACAGCTCACAGCATTGCCACAGGTCGGTTACCCAAAAGGCGTCACCAGGTGCTGGGCACTTCACAGATACTGTGCTTCACAGTTTTGGAAACATGGTATGTAATGAGCAGGGCACAACCTATGCCAGGACTGTCGGATGTCTGCCAGATCTGGGGACAGCACTGTTCAGACCTCAGGGAGGGTCTTCATGCTTTCCTATGGATGACCAAGTCTCCTGTCATTCAAATGTTGCAGCTAACTCCATAGTCACAGAAGGAAGAGGCTGACCAGAGTGCTGGCATCAAGCTTGGATATGGCACCCACCATTCACTCACCACGTCAGTGTTAACCTGTGTTGGGACTCTCAGAACCAAAGGGAAGAAGCACTGGGGCTCATGCCTCAGCATCCCTCAGCACAGCCAATGTCCTGCCACGTAGCATGCAGAGCTGGGGTGGGAAGGGAGCAACTCCACATACTCCTGTGTGCAATGGTCCCGGAGGGGTGCTGTGCATGCCAACAGCAAGGCCGTGGGCATCCTTGTGAGTCGAGGAGAACACTCTCTTTTCTGCCTCATGTGCTCTTATTCTGTCAACTTGACATGAGCTAGGGTCATCTGGGGAGAGGTAATAATGCAGAGAGGCCCCCACCAGATTGACCTGGATGCAAACTTGTGGGGTATTTTCTTGATTAATGATGTGGGAGGGACCAGCCCACTGTAGATGGTACCATCCCTGGGCAGGTGAGCCTGGCTTGTATGAGAGAGCAGGCTTAGCAATCCATAGGGAGCAAGCCAGTGAGCAGCACACTTCTGCGGTTTCTGCTTCAGTTCCTGCCTCCAGGTTGCTGCCTTCGTTCCTGCCCTGATTCCCCTGGATAATGAACTGTACACTGTAAGAGGAAATGAACTCTTCCTGCCTCAAGTTGCTTTGGGTCATGTTGTTTATCACAGAATAGACACTTAACTAGGACGCTGGGGCTCCCATTAAAAACAAAACAAAATATTTACATGTACACATGTGGTGTATGCATGTGTGCATGTGGCAGATATGGGGTGTGTGTATGTAATATGTGTATGTGTGTGTGAGTGTATGTGTGTAGGGTGTGTATGTATATGTATTTATGCATGTTTGTGGGTATGTGTGTGCTTGTGTATATATGTGTGTGGCGCATGTGTTTGTGTATGTCTGTGTGATATGTGTGTGGGTGGTATGCATATGTGTGGTATGCACATGCATGTATACCTATGTGGGCATGTGTTTGCCACAGCTCATGTGTTAAGGACAACCTTGACTGTTGGCTCTTGCCTTACTTGCCAGAGTCTTTTGTGATTTGCGACTTGGCCCACCAGGCTAGTTGGCTCACGAGCTTCTAGAGATTCTCCCGCATCTATCTTTAGTCTCTTGGGTGGTGAAATTATAGACACAGCTTTTGCTTTTGACCTTACATGGGTTCTAGGGATTCAAACTGAAGTCCTCACACTTGTGTGGCAAGCACACTATTCACGAACCATCTCTCTAGCCTCATTTTGCTTTGAAGGTTATGCTGGATTTTTAAAAATCATAACAAAATCTAAACATATTTGCAGATAACAGGAGTGTGTTTTGCTAAGGTTATTTTATTCTCACCTCTGCAGCACCCTTTCAGATTCTTCTGCCATGATTTTCTATGCCATATTCTAGTTTAATTGAGTACGTGTGGAAGGAAGGTGAAGCTGGAAACACTGGGTGTCAGAGAGATCGGGAGAATTATTGTGACCTGTCTAAACGGCACTCACTCTGTTCTTTTTGTAAATGCCTCATAAATACTCAAGACATTCTTGGTTTCAAGGCTGCATGAGAATAAAATGCCACAGAAATTAGTTCTGTAAAATGAACAGAAGTGGAAAGAGTCATCTAGAGGGGAGGAAGGGATTTCATAGGTGTCCCCATGGTGATTCTGGGGTACAGTGGTGTCCTCATGGTGGTTCTGGGGTACAGTGGTGTCCCAATGGTGGTTCTGGGGTACAGTGGTGTTCCCATGGTGGTTCTGGGGTACCGCTGTGTCCCTATGGTGGTTCTGGGGTACTGTGATATCCATATGTTGAATCTGGGGTACTTTGGTGTTCCTATGGAGGTTCTGGGGTACTGTGGAGTCACAATGGTGGTTCTGGGGTACTGTGGAGTCCCTGTGGTGGTTCTGGGGTACTGTGGAGTTCCTGTGGTGGTTCTGGGGTACTGTGGTGTCCCTATGGAGGTTCTGGGGTACTGTGTAGTCCCAATGGTGGTTCTGGGGTACTGTAAAGTCACTGTGGTGGTTCTGGGGTACTGTGGAGTCCCATTGATGGTTTTGGAGTACTGTGGAGTCCCTGTGGTGGTTCTGGGGTACTGTGGTGTCACTATGGAGGTTCTGGAGTACTGTGGGGTCCCTATGGTAGTTCTGGGGGCCATGTAGAGGCCAGTCATTCACAGGTGTCAGGCTTATCTTGGGGCTAATGGGATGGTCACTTGCACTTGTTCTTGAGAGAAATAGAATGTATTCTGATACCCTGTGGCAAATGGAATCACTGTTTGGCACAAAGTTTTAAAACATTAACTTTTACAATCATATAAAAGAGTTTAGTTAGAGTCACCCCAAGCAGAATTAGGCTCATCCTAGTAGTCACAGGTTGCCAAGTTAAGAGGCCAGTGCCAGGTGAGGGAGAAGGGGTGTGCCACAGGAGGGACCGGAGGGGCAGGGAGAGTGATGCAGATATACGCAATTCTTTAAAGAAGAAGAGATGAAGCTTGTGGGTGCTACTGTGAGGGACTGGAGCCTCTCTTTGTATTGGCTAGCTTTTATGTCAACTCAACAAAAGGGAGGGTCATGGGGAGGAAGGAATGCATGGTGGTCTGAATGAAAATGGCCCACACGGACTCATAAGGAGCAGCATTTTAAGTGGGTATGACTTTGTTGGAGTAGGTGTGGAATTCTTGAAGAAAATGTGCCACTGGAGGGTGGACTTTGAGGTTTAGATGCCAGACCAGGCCTAGTGTAACTCTCTTCCTGCTGCCTGTCAATCTGCCATGTAGAACTCTTGGCTCCTTATCCAGCACCATGCCCGCCTGTCATGATGACAATGGACTAAACCTCTGAACTCTAAGACAGCCCCAATTAAATGCTTTCCTTTATCAGAGTTGCTGTAGTTATAGCATCTCTTCATAGTAATAAAACCCTAACTAAAACAGAATTCCGCCCATGGGAATTTGGGTCCTAAAGAATTAAGGTCACAATCCTAAGGGCAAAATGGACTTTTTGTTTCTACAGATTGGCCCACAGTGGCTAAGATATGCAAATGTTTGTGTATTGAAAAACAAATAGGTAAGAAAATATGGTTCATATGTACAATACAATATTACTCTGCCTCAAAAGAAAGGGACACCCACCAAATTTGACAAGAAGGATGGGCTGGAAGACTTTACGTCAAAATGCACATCACTCACAATCAGTGCGTGGCTTCTTTGCATATGAAAGGTTGCTAAAAAGGAGTCAGGCACACAGAAAAGGGCGACACTGGTGGTTCGTGAAGATGAGGGGTCTCTTTATTTATCATCTTTATTTTGGTGATAACATGACTTTATACATAACTCACCGAATTATACAAAATTATAGTGTTTATTTTTTGTGTATCAATTATATGCTAATAAAGTTGGAAAAATTGAAGAATGAGTGTGTTTTTAAAATGTTAGGAAGATGAAGAATATAGAAATATATGTGGAATTTGAAGAACTTGTGTCTGTCTGACCTTCCAAGCATTTATCTAAATATTCTTATTCATATTTCAAACATTTTATGTACTTCCCAGAAGTCCCCAAGAGCCTTGCATCCATGGTAGAAGTGATGGCTGCGGGTTTGGAAGTAAAAGGGAGTGTAATATTTGCAAGAGGTAAAGAGTGGCGCTAAAAATAAGGGCTCTGCGCCATGACAGACTCTCATCCAAGGAACGGAAAAGAAGGAACAGAACTATCTACACACCGTGGTTCACATACACAAGCAGCTTCATCAAACTTGGTCTTCAAAATTCATCTTAACTTTTGGCTCTTGATCAATAAAATGGAGCTTGGTGAATCTCAACCTGCACTTCGAGCATCCTGTCATTTCTGAAGACACCTCCTTAATTGGGTGTGGGTGGTACAGTCATCTCTTAGGTTGTAGTGCTGGTGCTTTGATGTCATGGTTTTGATCCAGAAAGCAGGAGGCTTCCTAGACAGATTGCTCTTGGGTTCAGGGAAATTCCCATCCGATCTTTATCAACATTTTGAAACCTGATGGACAGATGCTTCCAGGCTCTGGTAAGCTATGGTTCCACGACAAGGAACAGGCAGGGGAGGCTCTTCTACTTAGCGGGGAAGGTCCCTTCTTCACTAAGATTCTCATGGGTGTCTTTTGAGGACCAGGGCCTCCACTCGCTTCAGGAGCAAAGCTTGTTTTTCTTTTTGAAAGGATTCTGATACAGGAGTCATCCTGATTGAGAGGGGAGTTGAAAACAGAAGTGGAATTCACCTTGACCCAGGGGAGGACCTTAAATCAGAAACTCCGTATAATCTGTCTTCCTCTCAAGTATAAACTTGTCTCCCATCCCATAAGCCTGGGGTCAAATGTCTTGGTGGCCTGGGAGAGCGTGAGCGCCTCACTGATGGAGTCCCTAAGGATGAGGACATGCAGGCTTGGTTAATGGGGCATGCACACACTAAAGACGATTCCTCATACTTCAGTACCATATAGAAGCTTCTAGAGGGTCAGTAGAAATCACATGATAACTCATCTTTCCAAATGTGATTGCATACTAGGTCAGCCCTCAAAACAGCCTTATCTGCCAAGCAGTAGTGGTACATACTTTTAGCCCTAGCACTTGGGAGGCAGAGGCAGGTGGATCTCTGAGTATGAGGCTCGCCTAGTCTCCAAAGTGAGTCGTAGGATGATGGCCTGGGCTACACAAACATTGTCTTAAAAAATAAAATAACAACAAAAAGTTAACGTCGTCTGCCTCACCATATTAATCTCAGAGCCACAAAGATGAAAGCTCCCCCGGCCCCTTCCCCAGCCCATCACCCAGCCCCACTGCTAGGGCAGCAATTCTGAATCACTACTGTGTTATGAATGGGAAAACTCCCACTCCTCATAGTGCATTGGGAAGGAAGCCAGAGGCTAGATGGGCCTCAGAAAGGAACATTTGGCCTTTCCAACATGGAGACAGAAAAGGAAGATACCAGAGTGCTCATCTGAACTTCCAGTCCCTCAAAACAAGCCCAGCATTTAAAGCTATAAGAGAAAAACAAGCACCACCAACAAAATGAACCCGTAACAGTGTTGATATTACAATTGGAAGGGAAGCTGCGGAGGGAGGGACGCGGGGTACAACCCTTCCTTTAGCGCCTCCCCCCATCCCCTCACACAAACAAAGCAGCTGAAGGAGCGCTTGTGTATCGTCAGGCTGTCCTTGCCCTCTTCTTCAGCTGTCTCCAGTGAGAGTCATCGACAAAGCCCTCATGTGAGTATCACCTTTCTCTAACTGTCCAGTTTGCAGTTCATGAGGTCTGACACGTGACTTCACTCGATGCCCTTCGAGACAGGTGTGGCTGGGTGGACACCTCCCAGAGTCTGAGTTCCTCTGAGCCCTTTGTGCAGGGCATGGGGTGTGGACGGGGATGCTTTTCTCTTTCCAGAGGACACAGTCCAATTAGAACAGACAGCTGCTAATCTGGTGGCCACAGTGTCAAGAAAGACTATTTGTGAAGTCCTCACTGGGTGTCAGTGATGCTCCCCTGAGCTCTTTCCTGAATAACTTCAGGCTTAGACCTCAGAGGTACACGCTGTGGATGGGTCACGGTCACGGACCAGGAGCCTGTTGCAGAGGTACACGCTGTGGATGGGTCACGGTCACGGACCAGGAGCCTGTTGCAGAGGTACACGCTGTGGGTGGGCCACGGTCACGGACCAGGAGCCTGTTGCAGAGCCAGGCTGCAGCAGACTCTCTTTGGGTTCTGGACCTCCCAGGTTAAGTGGCCATCAGACACACACTAGGAGATGAGAGCAATTGGTGGTCCTGGGGTCTGCTGGGGCAGCTCTGCGTCGCCAGTGTGTTTTTGGGTTGTGCTGCCCCTTTGGTTAATCTGGCCACAGCCATACGACAGACAGACACTGTCCCTGGATGGTCTTCTCACACATTCTCCATGTTTCTCCTACGCTTTGTCAGAGGGGTGTAGAGATGAAATAAACTGGCCTTTTAGAGTGTTTCCAGGAACAGAGAGGAGAGGAGTGGGAAGTTCTTTATTTGTTCCGTTTTCAGAGTTCTCCACATCTCTTTGCAAGGATTGGTCTGCCTGTCTGCAAAGGAAGGGCAGGGAGAGAGCGGGAATCCAGCTCTGCCCAGGAACCTGATGCTCTTAGAGCACTAATTAAATTGTGCAGAGACCGCAGCCCTTAGAGGCAGATTTAACACGGAACTTCTGTTACCTTATTAAGTCAAACAAGTTAGAAACCATATGTCTCCTAAAAACTGGAACATATTTGTTTACAAACATACATCGTAAGTGACGAGATGTATAGAAAATAAATATGACACCCTCTGAATTTTTAAAACCAGTTCTTTGCTAAGTCAGGGAATAAGATAGGTAAAGCGGGGTGAGTTTAAGACAAGTTAGCACTTCCTCCTAAGAGTGCAGAAGGAAGGATCCGCAAATAGCAAGCAGTGGGCTGAGTGGCAACCTTGGTATTTAATCTCTGTTGGTGCAGAAGGAGTCACGGTTAGCAGGCATTAGTAATGGCCTATCAAGCTGTGAAGAATGGATTCCTGCTTCTCACCTCTCGGTTCTTCCTCCATCCCTCGGGCGAGAAGACTCAGAGCAGCTCACAGCCCTGCATACCCTTCTTAGCTGAGCAACAACTGGGTTCAATGAGCTCATCCTCAGCTCCTGCAGACCTTTCCCTGGGAACACTGTTCTGCGTCCTCCAAGCCCTTGCACTGTCCATGACCTTCCCGGCTTCCTCATCCCTGTGCGTCGATAGGGAAACCCTTGCTGAGGGGTCGTGCGTGAGCCCAGTCTGTGTCTCTGCCCAATGCCAAGGCCACAGTAGGCTGTACACTGGCTCCCTCACTGCCTCTGCAGGGAAAACAGCCACACTCTCCCCCAGCTCCCAGATTAAATTCTTCCCTCTGTGGAGAACAGAACAGGAGAGATGAAGCCTGCCAAATGGCCAGTGTGGTGATCCCGCCCTTCCACCCCTGAGAGTGCTGCCCTGGGGACCCGGTGGCACCTTCAGCATGCTGTCTTCAGGGTCAAGGGCAACACCTGGCTTTGCCGCCTGCTCCTGGGGTTTCTAAAATGACAGGACTCTCCTGGTGCTCAAGTTTTTCCTCCCTCCCTACCTCCCTCTCTCCTTTTTTCCCTCTCCCCCCTTCTCCCCTCCCCTTCTCTCCCCCTTCCCCTCTCTCCTTTCCTTTTCCTTATTTTTCCATTGAAGGTCAAACCCAAGCTCTCCATCTCCAGTACTGAGCTATGCCCCCAGACTCCTTCCTACAATGAAAAGAATGGGTTTTCTAAGCAGGCCTTGGTGAGTTGCTCAGGCTGAGCAGGGGCTAGTGATCCTCCTGCCTCAGCCCTGTAGCTGGGAATTCCGTGTGTGACGGCATGCCTGGCGGGTTGGCTGGCCTGAATCATCATCTCTCTGCACATCCACCTTGGCAAAGTTTGTCATCTTCTGAGCGTTCTCTTCATCTCTAGTCTGTTGACGTGAACCCTAGCTCAGTCTCCCAAGCTCTGACCTAAATCATAGGAACAGCACACAAGCAGACATTTGCTCCCACTCGCTTCTTTCAAAATGCCATTGTTAAGCTGTAGCTGGCGCCTCTGTTTGCTTTGTACCAGAGCTGCTGTCCCCCCCTTGGCCCTAATGTGTTCCCAGAGCACAGGATAAACGCGTGGTTGTTTTGACTCTGAGCTCATCACCTCAGATACAGAAACTAATTAAGAATTCCACCCAACAAATTAAACTGCATTCATGATGTTTCCCTGCCTTAAAGATCATGCCTGTGTCTCAGGCTGAGAGGTCAGAGGCTTGACCCTGGAGAGCATGTCTCCTGCGCCTGGCATAGACTTCTGTGCCTTGGAACGTATGGCGTCTGAAACAGTTGGTTTGCTTTAGGGTGTGGGCACACTGAGAGGCCTAACAGAATTATCAACTCTCTTTAGGCTAACAGATGAAATGGGTGGAGGGGTGCCAGTTTTCTTTCTTATCAGACGATCTCCCTAGAATAGAATGGAATGTGGAGGGGGATGGCAGGGCCCCCTGCTGTGTGGACTTGGCTGAATGTGGACAACAGGTGCAATGAGGGATAGTATTATAAAATTATACACTCATCCTCTATTTTTAAAACCTCTCTCTCTCCCTTTCTCTCTTTCTCTGTCTGTGTGTGTGTGTATGTGTCTGAGTGTAGGTCAGGGGACAACCCTGGATTTCAGAGCTCACCTTCCACCTTATTTGAGATGGTGGGATTATTATTCTCATTGTTGTTGTTGTTGTTGTTGTTTGCAGTGTGCATGCCAGGCGAGCTGGCTCAAGAATTCCTGGGATTCCCCTGCCTCCCATGTTGCTGTAGGAACGCTGGGATTACAGCTACACGCTGCTTTACGCAAGCTCAAGCCTTCTTGCCTGTGGCGAGTGCTCTATGGAAGGCCATCTCCCTGGGCTGGCATCCTGCTCCTTCCATTTCAGCCTCTCCGTGAGAACACAGAGCTTCCCTCCACACTGGCCCTGTGGTTGTTCCAGCCATGTGCGAGCTCCTGCTTAAGGGGTGGGAAACAGTACAGTCACCCCTGCATTTGGTCTGCAGGAGCTTGGTCTGCAGGAGCACCCTTTGAGACCTGTTGCTGCTAGGAGGCTGTGCTGTATGCCAAGAGCCACTGGGTTCACAGATATAAATCTGCTCTTCCGGGAAATTTAAATATCAAGTCTCTCTCTGTGTCCCCGGAGGTCTTGAAATGTCTATGTAATGAGCCTACCAAATAATACTTTTTAAAAAAAAAAAATTTTACTTTTGAAGATTTTGGAGGTATAACTGACAAGAAGTAGCATACAGTGAAGGTGTTCACTGTGATATTTTTACATGCATATATTGTGACGTAATTACAGTTATCAAGTTAATTACAATATCACCTCATATAATTGTGATGTGTGCACACGCACGTGTGGACATCTGATACCCACTTTTAGCAAATTTCAAGTCTGCAATACAGAATTGCCAACTGCAGTCAGCATACATTAGACATTTAGAACTTACAGTAGAAATTCTGTCCTGTGACAAACCCATTTCTCTCTACTTTTTCCCACCGAGCAACCACGACTGTAGCCTATGCTGCTTGGAGTCTGAATATTTTCTATTTGCCAAAGAAGTAAAGTCACGAAGTATTTGGCTTTCTGAGTCTGGGTGACATATTGTACAATGTTTTTCAGGTTCATTCATCCATGGAGTTGCAAAAGGAAGAGCTGTCATTGTGAGGTCGGACAGTTTGTGTGTAACGTTTATTTACTTATATTGCAACACACACACACACACACACAAACACATATTTGGTTTTCTGAGACAGGGTTTCTCTGTAGTTTTGGGGCCTGTCCTGGAAGACCAGGCTGGCCTCGAACTCACAGAGATCTGCCTGCCTCTGCCTCCTGAGTGCTGGGATTAAAGGCACCACCACCTGGCCTAAAATATATAATTTAAAAATATTACTACATATGTGACAAAGTCCCTTATGAACTTCTGCTAGGTGGTCATCAATGAGCAGCATATTCCTAACTAAAATCCAGTAAGCCACGTGAAATTTCCTTATCTCTTAATAAATCACTAACTGGTTTACCTATGTTTGGTCATCTGTGTTAATTGGCTTCGTCAGAAGAGCTAAACACAGAGTGATTAGGACACATTCATTCCTAACTTTCTTAGCGCACTTTTTCGGGCATTTAAATATATATATTAAAAAGTTACAGAAGTCAGAAGAAGGCATTGGAAAAGCCGAATCTTTTTGCTTCTTTGTTTGTTTGTTTGAGACACATTTTCTCTGTACAGCTTTGGAGCCTGTCCTCGAACTTGTTCTGTACACCAGGCTGGCCTCAAACTCATAGAGATCCTCCTACCTCTGTTTCTTGAGTGCTGTGATTAAAAGCGCGTGCCACCACCGCCTGGCATAGATTTCCTTACTTCTCTATGGTTTGCTAATTTTGATTTTTGTTTTTTAATTGTTGTACTGGTCCATGCCAATCATTAGACTAAAGTATACTCCTAAAATCTTCTTAGATGATTATGAAGGCTGCATCTTTCCTTGGACATGGCCAGCAACTTCCATATGCCTTGTCCCCATCCCTGGAAGGTGTACACCATATGCTTGCTTTTAAATATTCTTGCTTCCAGAGGGGAATGAAGAAAAAATAAAATGGAGAGAGAAAAAGATAAAGCAAGCAAAAGGCTCAGGCATTGGAGAAAACAGCAAAGTCAGAAAGGTGCTTGGAACAGCAGTGGGTAGGGAGGTAAGGCAGCTGCCTCCATTTGACCTCAACATCAGCAGCAGAAAGCAGCCCTTGGAACTCAGATTCCCAGGTTTTAGAGGTCAGGGTTCTTTGTGTATAAGCTGCTCTGAGAGTGTATGCCCAACTGCCCATGACGGGGCAGCAAGATGGGTAATTGCTGCCTTGCGACTAAAAGGGACCAAAACTGGCACAAGCGATATCTGAGACCTTCACCTGAAAACACAGTCCTGGAACGCCAGAGGTGAGAAGCGAGCCTTCTCTCAGGGCAACCGTGGTGAGCCGAGAGCCAGGTCCCTTGAGATCCTCCCCACCACCATTCTAGAATTCTCTCCTACAAATGCTTGCTATAAACAAACAAACAAACCCTCAGTAAATTTAGTACTATGAAACTCTGTTACTCCAAATATGGTAAATCAAGTGCAAACCTATATTGTGTGAATAGAAATGTCGAGGGTTCAAAATTCACCTGAATTCCAAAAGTGATTCATTTTCTAAACTGAGGCCCTCAGGCCCTGTAAACATCTGATTCAGTCGGCTAAAACTTGATGCATGCACATGTCAGAAACAGGCTCCTGAGATACAGGTACACCCAAGCTCGCAAGCGCATTCCCCAAAGAGAAGTGGAGATGCCCTCTGAGCCAGAAGAGAGGAGAAAAAGACCAAGGCTTGGTGTGGAGAAGAAGACTGTTACTCACACAGCTGAGGGGAGAGGGTCAAATATAAAAAACAAAGACATGCCCTTGAATGCACTTAATTAGAAACTTCAAACCCAGCACACAGAGCTTCCTGTAGCTACCAAATTTATACAGCTCCCAAGCTTGATTGTTGAATATTGTTTTCCCACCAGCGGCACAACTGGCTGTGTGGATATTGTTTGTGTCAACGCCTCATTGTTCATGGAAGTGGTGGGGACTCTGCATTTTCCCACATCCCTGTGAGGGGCTTGTTATCAAGAGCATCTCCTTCAGTGTCCCTCGTCCTCTGGTGTGGAGATCACATTGATTTTGCCAGTGTTTACAAGGGGATCATACAATCCAGAAACTATTGATTTCAGCAGCCCGGGTGAGACATGAGCTAGGCAGCTGGAATCAATTACAGTTGAGGGAAAGGGGATTGGGGGCTCTGGGCAACCCACAGAGGGTTTTTCTGTTTCTGGGAAGGTTCTGGAACAAAAGGCTCTGCCTAGGGTGGTTGGTAAGAGCAGTGAGGAGGAGGTTTGACTGTAATGAGCATTTGCTCTGATCTTGAAGACGGAAGATTCGACAGGTAGCTAGAATCCATGTGTCACAGAAAGTCCCAGGACAGAGTCACTTAGGTTTGACAGAATTGAAGACAAGGGGATAGTTATCTTTGCCACTTGCTAGCTGAAGAAATACACAGCCTGAAAGATTGAATGACTAACTTATGGTCATGCAAGGCATCAAGGCTGAGTAGTAACTGAGCTCCATTCTCATGGTGACTTGAATGACCTTTCAGAAGACTGTGACCTGGTCCTCTGAGGTCACTGTCCCACCCATGCAACACATCCAAGGGCCTGTTCACCAGCTGACCCACCGGGCTGCCTCACTAGCTCACTGGCTCTCCTGAGGAACGCACGTAAGCCTCAGGTTTTACAGGCCCTGCTGGTGTCATTAAAAAAACAAGTGAAGTGTGAGAGAAAGACTCCATGAGACAGAGCTCACGGGGAGGGTTATTATTATTATTATTAGAAATGGAAGAGGGAGACCAGCCTCTGGGGCAGAGGCAGCAGAAGAGGAGAGACAGAGAGAGAGAGAGAAGGGGAGAGACAGACAGAGAAAGAGAGAAAGAGAAAGAGATGGGAGGTGGGCGGGGCCCTTTTAGAAGGGAACACAGGGAATGTGCACAGGAGGTGCTCTTAGTGGTTACACTGAGGATGCAGCCTGTCAGGATCCCAAGTGCAGGCCAGTACAGACACCTAAGAACTAACACTTAGCCCTGTCTGCCTGT
Source organism: Chionomys nivalis (assembly GCF_950005125.1). Taxonomy (NCBI): domain Eukaryota; kingdom Metazoa; phylum Chordata; class Mammalia; order Rodentia; family Cricetidae; genus Chionomys; species Chionomys nivalis. The sequence continues at coordinate 8,728,392 of NC_080087.1, forward strand.
GTCCTGTGATTGTTGGCAAATGTAGAACCCATGGTGAAGACAGTGACTACCAAGAGTCTCAGGTAAGACGAATGCATGCCTAGCTGGGTTCCCTGCCGAGCTCAAGGCTGCCTTGGATATAAACGGTGTACAATATAAAAGACCACTCACCGTCACTGCCACTGTCGTCATGGACACCGTGGAATGTGACACACCATGGATCAATGCAGGGATCTGCACTTGGTACTTAGCACAGTGCTTGGTGCTCAGGGAAATACAAGGAACAAAGGAAGGAATGAATGAACGAACGCCTTCTCCATGGCATCTAAGCTGGAAGAAGAGGGCAGGCAGCTCCATGCACAGCAAGTATCTGGGTCCAGTTCTTCCCAGGCCACACGACTGGACTCTCCCTTCTCCTGGACTCTCCCTTCTCCTGCCCTTCTCCTTTCTTAGTTGGAAATTGAAAGGTGGGTTTTTCACTCCTATGCAGTTTGCCCATGAATGTGTCTTCTCATAGTTGCCGACAACACACCCTCTCTAAGCCTGAAATCCCCATGGGGATGCTCTGTTGTGAGATGACCTGCAACCTCACGTTTCCTTTCTTTCGAGGAATCCAGTTGTGTACTTGACTTTGTATGTTGGGCCCAATGTTCAAGTTCCACGCAAGGAGGCAAGTTTGTGCTCCCTTACCCACGCACTTCCTCATGGATAGACTCCACAGGACCCAGAGGAAAAAATCATGCAAATTGTTAGCCAAGAGAGGAAATTTTGAAAAAACCCAGAAATATCACTGTGTGTACCTCTCAAAGTTCAGTCAGTTGATAGGCTGGCCATTTCTGCTCCTGTGATGGCATTTGTCCCAAGCACACAGGATCCAAACTTTAAAACAAATCCATACACTGGTAAAAATTTTTACCTTTTAAAATAAAATAACAAAATACTACACAATGCTTTTGTTCAGCAAATCCTTAGAGTGGCGACTTCATATTCCTGGCGGAGCTGGAGGTTTTGCCTACTGGAGCTGGGGGGACAAGGAGAAACTGACTGTCCTGGACGAGGTGGGCTAGCAGGGATCTGAACTGACAGAGTGCAGCAGGCACAGATGGTGGAGGGGGGAGGGGCTGGAAATAAAATCGCAAATAAAAAAGTATTAAAACTGGGAAGTGATTGAATTGTGAGGTGCAGGGGAAAGAAAATATTGAAAGATTACTCCATTGGATGCTTTTAGAAAGTTGGCTGGTACAGAACTCTTACAAATAATCCAATATTTTCTTTGGCATTATGAAACATGGCACTGAATCCAGTCAGTTGGGCTATTCCCTGTCCAATAAAATGATACTCAGAAAAGGATAGGAAATAATCAAGATGTCAGCATGCCCAGGGACATGTTGACAGTGTTCTGTCAAGGTGATATTTTGCTTTCAGGCCAGAGCAGTGAACTAACGTTCCATACTGTGGAGACAGGGGACCTAGATTTACTTAATTTGTATGGACAGCTGTGGCCTCAGACAGTATCACTTGTACTGAGCCCAAAACTCAGAAAAGAGGGGACTACCAACAACTATTAATATTTACACATTTTCAAGTAAGCAAGATTCCTATATACCCAGAATAAAAAATAACGGCTAGAGATAACAGGGAGATGGACCAATGGGCAATGGGCCTGCCACACAAACATTAGGATCTGAGTTCAGATCCTGGTACTCATATTAAAGAAACCCAACAACAACAACAACAACAACAAAGCCCAGATGTGGTTTATTGCCTCTGTAGCTCCTCTTATGTGTGTATGTGTGTGTGTGTGTGGGCGTGTGCATGCGCGCGCACTATATATGACTCCTTGAACTCACTGGCCAACCAGCCTAGCCAATAAGTGAGTGTCAAGTTATGAAACTCTGTCTCAAAGACAAGACAGCTTTATGGGTAGTTATAAGAAATCAGGCTGGGACTGGCTGGAAGATTTCTCCCGGGGCTTCCAGCGCTGAAAGGGGACATTCAGGTTGCTTGAGAAAGCAGTCTGGCTATACTCAGCTACGAACTCTGAAAACTGCAATACCAACCTGCTAGGCACGAGGTGTTCCTGGGTACAGTAGTGGCACCGTGCTTAGGGAGGTAACCACCGCTCCGCTTCAGCTTGAGGCTGACTCTAGAGGAGGAAACTCACATCTGGTACTGTAAACTCAGCCCCAAACCCCTGGCTGAGGAGGTCTTAGGCCCCAGAGAGGAACTAACTACTGCTGTTTAGCTAAAATGACATGGTGCCGCACTGTCTTTCAAATATTTCTGTTTCTACCCAGAGACCAATGCTGTTCTCAGCCTTAAGTAGGGAAGTTTCCTTTTGCAAGAAACTTCAGTGAACGCAGAGCCTGGTGACGGATCAATTGCCGAGAATAAGTGATGCTTTAGTGCTTAGCCTAAGTAGAACATTTGTATCATCCTTCTGCTCAGGGACGTTTAGAGGAGAAAGAGAATCTAAGATCCAGAGAAAAGGAAAGGCGGTGAAATGCTAGCTTGCGAGCATGACACAGCCATTGTAAACAAGATTTCAGAAAGGCAGGTGCTTGCTCTGGGCTGTCGTAAGACTGAGCCAGTCTGAAGGTTTCCTATGACTAGTTAGTTCACACAGAATCCCCCCCTTTTCCTTGATCATTATTAGCGATTCATCTTCCAAAACAACAAAAGAGTAGATCTAAACTTGTGTTACTGTTTGCTTTTGTTTTTCTCTTTAATTTCCAAGTCACAATTAGTTCCCACCTCCCAGTGGACAGGCCCTGTAGGCCTCTCTCCCAGGCGAGCTTCCTGCAGCTGTCCCGAACCGCTTCCAGCTTAGTCTTGCTGATGAGGACTTCCATGGAGAAACGGACACTCTCAGCAGAATTATCTTTCTACACACAGAGCAGGCGGCTGCACAGGAGCGGCTTTGACCTCGGGGACTTTGCCGTAAGGATGCCCACATCCTGATGCTCAAGGACATCTGGGGGTCAGATTTATTAACTCACCAAGCTCTATGCACGCTCTATTAACTGTGCTGTACACACCATGTATTCATTAGAGCTCTTGTCTAATCTAGAGCAAGTGAAAAATCCACACTATCGCCTAAATGCTCAGTCTGGGTCTAGTTTTTAACCCAAGCTCAATACCACACATAGTCTATTAATAGCTAGGTCATAGTTAGTGATATCTTTTTGTCCTTGTCTTATATAGGTGTATGTCTGCACACTATGGAGGATGTCCATGGCCATGTGTGCACAAGGAGAAGTCAGAGGAGGCCGTCAGCTTGTGGCTCCATTACCCTCTGCCACCTTACCTTGAGACAGAGTTTCTCACTGAACCAAGCTGGTGGTTAGCAAGCTCCAGTCTTCTACCTGTCTCTACCCGCCAACAGTGTTGGGGTTACAGGCATGCACAAGGCCACACCCGTCTTTCCTGCATGTGCTAGGGATCTAATTCAGGGCTGTGCAGCGAGCATTCTTACGCACTGAGTCGTCTCCCCACCCCTCCCAGACCCATCCCCTCACTCCCTGATTCCACCCCCATCATTGTGAGCAGCTAATCTTCCCCAATTAGTTCATGTCTTGCCTTTCTCTGGCTAAGCCTTGTCAACTCTGCTCTCCAAAGTGCGTTTCTTATAATTGTCCTAAATGATCTCAAACTTATAAGAATAAGAAGGATTAAAACAACAGCTGTGGAGAAGTGGCAAGTCTAGGAGCGCTACCAGACATGGCTGGCTTAAACACGGGGAGAATGAAATCAGTTATCCAAACAATTGTCTAATATACGGTAATGAGACAGCTAATTAGGTGTCGTGGAGAGGCTGGGTACTCACAAGATGGCAAAACCATGGAAGTTATCACTGTTTATTTCTCTCTCCATTTGAATAATGCCATCAGGGCCCTTTTATGAACCAATTGTCAATGTGCAAATTACTTAATCTCCTGCATTCATTTGCTCATCTGTTCAGCTGGATGAAGAATACGTTCCCTCTCCTGGGTTTAAGGATTAAATGAGATGATTCATGAAAAGAGCTAACCCCAGCATCTAACGCAGAGAAGACACAAATGAACGCTCACCATTGTTAAGAACAACAAAAACCACCCTGAGACAAATTAGCAAATCAATAATCACTTTAAGAATTAAAACAAAAGACTATCTACCCTGTAAGTACGGTTGGTAGGACAATTCTTCTGAATTCACATTACTATAAAACAAAATGGAGGCGAGAAATAATCAATTTAAAAAAAACTCTATGTGCAATGCTAATTTTAACTGTCAACTTGACACACTCTAGAATCACCTGAAAGAGTCTTTGAGAATGTTTATGAGGGATTCTCTAGACTAGAGTAATCTAGGGAGAGCTGCCAGCTCTGGGTGGAGCCATCCCCTAAGAAGGGGATCCTGAATTGTGTAAGAGTAGAGAGCTGGGCACAAGCATCCATGAATCTGCTGCTCTATTCTGACTGAGGGCGTATTGTGACCAGTTCCTCAAGCTTCTGTTGCTGTAACTTCCCGCCTAGGACGGACTATGACCTGGAATTCTGTGGCGGCTCTAATGAGAACGGCCCCTTCAGGCTCCCAGGCTGAACTCTTGGTCCCCGTTGGTGGACCTGTTTGGGGAGGACTAGGGCATGTGGCCTTGTCCTAGTGTGCCACTGGGGGACGGAGTTTAAAGTTCCACAAGACTGTGGCATTCCCAGCGTGCCCTCCCCTCCAGCTCGTGGTTTGAGATGTGAGCTCTCAGCTGTTCCTGATCTCATGCCTTTGCTCCACCATCATGGAATCCAAGCCCAGCTGAGCGCTGTCTTAATAAGCTGCCTTAGTCGTGGTATTTTATCACAGCAAAATAAAAATAACTAAAACAAACTCCAGCTCAAACTAAACCTCTCCTCCCTAGGTTGCTTTTGTTTGGGCATTTTATCAGGGTAACAAAAAACAATCCTAAGGCACCATTCGTGCCTAGTGAAGTTGTCTGGGATTCCTTAATGGAGCTGTGTACAGACTGCCGGGTTCTGTCACACAAGTATATTATGTTAATTCATGGTCTTGGTAGCGGGATTCTTTATTTTTTTTCTACCCCTGGCCTAACATCTTACTGTCTGTAGAAGCCCATTTTCTCAGCGTTCCTGTGCTGAACCGGTTGGTCTCAGCATGCTAATGGCAGACTAGTTGACGATATTAATGGCCACTTTTTAAACTTTCCAAACTTTAAACACTTTTTATTTGGTTGAGTCTTTTTGTGAGCTAAATAAATTGAGTCATTGAATTTTCTAAAGGAATGGCTAAGTGCTAATATTAATTGCATAAATTTGGAGTCAATTTTGTATTATGCATGCTAGAGATTCTCAACCAAGAAATTAAATAGTAATTAGAATTTATCTTCCCACCGCAATCGAATAGTGTTAAGTTTTAAAATGTGTTAAATTGTATCTCAGGTTTTTATAATGGAAGTGCTAGCAGTGTGAAACTATGCTTTAACAGGCAGGCTCGGGACATTGCGTGTTGGGCATAGAATTTATTTATTTATTTAGAGATAGTTATATCAATACAAAAATTCATTTATAACTGATTATTACTCTGGGCAGGTTTTATTTGGAATGGATTGTTTTTCTTCTTAAAATGTGAGAAATTAAGAGGAATTTAATAGGACAATAGAGCACTCTTGGAAGTGTGTGACAGTCTCTGAGGGTAGGGAGCTGGTTTTCTGCAACAGGGTCAGGCCAACAGTTCTCTGTGATATGGTGATAAACACAGATAAATGCTGTTTTCAGTTACTTCACGGATATTCTAAAGATGCTCACTCTATGAGTTAGTACCAGGACTAGAAGAGCAGATTTTTTTTTAAATATTTATTTATTTGTTATGTATACAATATTCTATCTGTGTATATGCCTGCAGGTCAGAAGAGGGCACCAGACCTTATTACAGATGGTTGTGAGCCACCATGTGGTTGCTGGGAGTTGAACTCAGGACCTTTGGAAGAGCAGGCAATACTCTTAACCACTGAGCCATCTCTCCAGCCCCAGGGATTTTTTTTTTTGTATAAATTACAACTGTACTTACCTCAAAATATTGATTTGTGAAGAACAAATAACAGAGGCAGTTTTTAACCTACATGTCTTTTGAACTCAGGAAGCCCTGTTGGGGGAATATCAGTCAGGTTAAAGACACTGCACCCTTCCACCTAAAACAAAACATTTTACAAAACAAATTGTGTAGAACAATGAGGTTCAATTTTATTCCATGTCCTATTAAAACTGTCCAATTAAATTATATAGTTATTTTAAATTTCACTACTTAGTAATTTGGAAGTAAACATGAAGCATCACTAACCAATAAAAAAATCCATTTTCATCAAGCGATGGAACTGGATTGAACTGTGAGTGGTAGGTATTAGTTACACAGAAACTACATGCTGTGGGTATGAAGTGTGAACACTGAACTATTGTGCTTGGTTTACTATTACAGTGTTCTTATGATGTTTGTTTTATTGCACTTCCTCATCTGAATAGCAAAACTCATGTACCTGGCTCCCATTTTAATTGTCCACTGGTGTTCCGTACAGACAAGGGGACATATCTACTTCCATATTCACTTGCATTCCAAATAATTTCTGTGTAAAGGTCCTAAGGCCTCCATAACCTACTCATCTAATGTACTTATGGATGGCTGCCATATTTGACTGGGGCTCTCATCCACTTTTTGTCCTTGTCTACCAGTCAGGGAGACACATTGGACAAGAAACCACAAACTGAAAAAGATATACCTGCATCCTTTCTAGAAAACACAATGGATACATTTTGGATTAAACTAATTTAGTTTTGAATCTTAGCTGCCTGTGGCAAAGTTCAAAAATTTTCTCAACTGGGTTTCTTAATTTGGCCTTAACAGGTGTCCTCTATGAGGACCGGGTTAGCTAATACTGGGGAGACCCCTAAGGCAGTGCAGTCTGCAAGGCTCTCCCCACTTCTGCTTCTGAGACAGAGGACACCTCACTTAGTCGACAATTTCACTGTCACAGTTTTTATGTTCTTGCGCTTTGACTTTGCTGTTTTGGTTTGGTTTCCTGAGATAGGGGCTCACTCTTTAGCCTAGGCTGGTCTCAAACTCACGGCAATCCTCCTGCCTTAGCCTTTCTAATGAAGAATGCATCACATGGTTTAATTAGTCATACATTTTGCTTTCTTAGTGATACATAAAAGATGAAATATCCTAACCCCTTGTTACATCTTAAATTTGATAAAGTGGAGGAAACAATTCTTTTAAATAGATTTTCCAAATGTCTACGAGGGAGAAACATTTTTCTAGGAACAACCTAGTTCACAATTGGCACCAATTTTATCCATAATTATGAGAAGAAATTTGTCTGGGATTAAAAAAAATTAGTTTCACATGGCTCCATGACTGTTAGCAGAACATTCTGTTTGATTTTGTGTTTGTGTATGAGTGCCCATGCATGCATGCATGTGTGTGTGTATGAGAGAGAGAGATGTACACAGACACATGTGGGTTTGTGTGTAGAGGGCAGAGGACTTCATGTGTCCTGTTCTGTCATTTCTCATGGAGTAGGAGAGCCTTCTGTTTATATGTTACTTTCATTGGTTAAGTAAAGAAGCTGCCTTGGCCTTTTGATAGGCCAGCCCTTAGGTGGGTGGAGTAGACAGAACAGAATGCTGGGAGAAAGAAAGCAGAGTCAGGCAGATGCCATGAAGCTCCGGCTCGAGGTAGACATAAGTTAGAATCTTCCCAGTAAGCCACCACCTCGTGGTGCTACACAGATTATTAGAAATGGGTTAATCAAGATGTGAGAATTAGCCTATAAGAGGCTGGAACTAAAGGGCCAGGCAGTGTTTAAATGAATACAGTGTGTGTTGTTATTTCAGGTGTAAAGCTAGCCATGCAGGAGCCGGGCGGGACAAAAAGCAGGCCTGCTTGGCTCCTCACTATACCTCACCATACCCTCACCAATTTTGGAGCTTGGCTAGTGGCCAGCAAGCCACAACAATCCTCCTGTCTCCATCCTCCGTCCATGGGAGGCCAGGCCTGGCTTCTTCTGTGGGTGCCAAGCAGCAAGCACCCTTGCACACTGAGTCATCCCACCAGTCCCCTTTCCGTGTTTGAAATGAGGCACGCTCGCTGTAACTTTTGAGTGTTGAGAACATTTTCCAGTCATCATTGTGCAACACCACAGAAACTGATAACATGAGAATGCCTTTGCCTCGCAATGCACAAGAATCTGTGTAGATGAGCAACATCTTTGATCGGGTGCCACATTATCGCTGCTACACATGACCAGCAAAACTCCCTCTTTCTGTAACTCATCAAACAGACTTGCTGATTGGCATTCCAGAGACAGCGTCTCCAAAAGCCAACATATGCCATCTCCAGTGTTCTGACTCTGTGTCCTGTTAGTGTCTGGCGATGCTGTAGGTGTTGGCTTGGACCCGTTCTGCCCTCTGACTTGGTGAGTCATTTTGACCCAGCTCTCAGTGTGTTCACATAAAAGAAAGGGAGACGAAACATGGACACTAACATCCCCATCCTCATTCTGGAAGTCTTGCATGACTATAGGAAGTCTTGCAGACTGTACGGCAGACTGTGCAGCAGGGAGAAACATGATTGGTGACTTAGCCAGAGACACTGCCATCTCATTACTAGGTTAGCCTTTTGAAAGGCATTGTACCTGCTATTTTTTATTTTCACTCATAAATAAATCCTTCAAGTGTTAGATAATGTGGTTCAATTCCAACATCAAGGGACATCTTTAAACTGTGTCTTGCACCTCCCCTGCAGGCTGTGTACACTTTGGGCTTCTCAGGTCAGGGTTCGAGTTCTTCACTTGGCGTTGAAGTTAATTCTGCATCCTCTTGAACATGGACTTCACATCTATGGTCATAACTGAACAGGTGTCAAGGGTTGGATGGCTACGCCCTGAAAGCTCACTTCTGAATGTGCCCTCTCCATCCCAATTCCCATCTCTCTGTTATCAGAGCACCAATCCAATTCTGACCATGGGAGCACTTTGGAGATAGAATTAAGGATTTTGTGATGGCTAACAGTCATCAAGTTGAGGCTTGTCAACTTTCCAGGATCTAGGTTAACCTAGGAGACGAGCCTTTGGATCCACCCTAACTATGGATAGCACAAATCCATAGGTCAGGGGCCTAGATTGAATGGAAAGGAGAAATAAAGCTGGGAGTAACATTTACCTCCCAACTTCCTGACTGTGGACGCACGGCGACCATCTGCCTCACCCTCCTCACCACGATGACCTGAACCCTGGAACCGGGAGCCAAAACAAACTCCCATTAATGCTTTGTTGGGGGCATTTTTCACAGCAACACTAAAGAAACTGAGCTAACCTTAGCGGGGTGGGGTATTACCCTTACCATCTGAGTGGATCCTCAGGGCAGCCAGAATGGGGCAGGAGGGGAGCCCGAGGCCAGAAGGAACCGAGCCACCATGACTGACTTTGAAGCTGAGAAGGTGGTGAGACACGGGACATGGGCAGAGTGACAAGAGGTCCACGGGCCTCTTGTCCTACAGCTTTCTGCACTGATTTCTACCTACAATGGGGAAGAGTCTGGAAGATTCGGTGTCTCCAAAAAGAATGTAGACAGTTAGCACCTTGGTTTTGGCCTCATTAAAATCTAGAGTCACCTGGCTGAGCCTTCTGGGTGTCTGAGCCGCAGAACCAGACTTCAGTAGTTATGGGTGTGGCAGTTTGTAATGGCAGCAATGGAAATGAGCACACTGGGCATGCATCCCTCCATTTGGCAAATATACATGATGCGATGCATGACCTCTACCAGGAACTGCCAGGAGCTGGCGATGAGCGGGAAAACAGGCAGAAGTTTCTGCCTCCGCTGGGGTTCACCGTCAGCAGTGGTAGCAGGTGGCCCAAGTGCCTGGGTCCTAGTTTATTGCTATTTGACTCCATGAGCCTATTAGATCTCAGTGAGGTCCCTAATTAGGCCATTAGATTAGAGTAAGACTCTGAGGGCCAGGCGCACGCTGATCACCACTTCTTGGTCACACACCACACACGGGTGAGCTCTCTTTCAGCGGGGTGGTAGCTTTGGGACTAATGGCCTCACACACTTTTGGCTGGATTTATAAATACAACACATATGTGGTAATTCAGTTTAGGCCAATGATTTGGTAAATATTATGCATAGTGGATCCTTATAAATAAGGATTCCCCTTAGGAACATGGAGACGGTCCCCAAAGGGAGACTTTCTCTGGATTCTTTTTTTTTTTTTTTTTTTTTTTTTTTTGAGACAGGGTTTCTCTGTGGTTTTGGAGCCTGTCCTGGAACTAGCTCTTGTAGACCAGGCTGGTCTCAAACTCACAGACATCCGCCTGCCTCTGCCTCCCAAGTGCTGGGATTAAAGGCGTGCGCCACCATCACCCGGCTTTTTTTTTTTTTTGGTTTTTTTGAGAAAGATTTATTTGTTAATTATGTGTACAGCGTTCTGCCTGCACGTACACCAGGTCTCATTATAGATGGTTGTGAGTCACCATATGGTTGCGGGGAATTGAACTCAGGACCTTTGGAAAAGCAGGCAGTGCTCTTAACCATTGAGCCATCTCTCCAGCCCTTTTTCTGGATTTTCCCAGCATGCACAGCAGTGGCAGCAGCACTGGCAAAGCTGACGTTCTCTTTCTTCAGATTGAGGTCAGCCCAAAACCCCACCACATTCCTTCACAACGCCACTGGCTAAGGACAAGTGAGTCAGACAGCATTCTGACTCCCCCAAATCTCTCATCAAATATGGGTTTTACTCTCCCAAATCCATGTCCTGGCTGCAGGGAGAAGTTCCCAAAGAAGAGTAGAAGGTGAGGACTGTGAAGAGCACGAGGCTTGTGGGGTGGTGCTGCTGTGGGTGAGGTGGACGCCCTCTGCTGGACCTGCCTTCCGGCCGTGGGTGTCCACGCGGCTTCAGGGACACCAGACAAGGCCATGCAGGAGTCTCCGACGGATCTTACAAGTGGAGAGTGGCTGCACAGCAGCGCGGAATCTCTGGCTGAGGATTTTTAGGAAACTGCTCTGTTGGCTCCTAGCGGGCACTCAAACATGTATCCATGCATGTTTGTCTGTATGTTTACTGTACCAGAGGACCATGTATGGGTGTGTGTATCCATACGTGCTTGTCTGTATATTTAATGTATCAGAAGACTATGTACTCTGCGGCCCTTTCTTTTATGCCCCATCAAAAGCCTTTGGTTAAAAGAACCACATGACACTAATGCCACTGGAATTAGCCTTGTGGGCGTAGGGACAGCAACTTCAAGGCAAGAACAGCCACACGGCACACAGTGGCCTGTGATGAGTGGCGTTTCCAGTCTGACATCATGTTTGTTCTCATTCTACTGTTGCTTAGTGTCCTACAGAAATCCTCTCAGAAATTCTGGCTGGCCATCACAAAGCAGAAGATATGATATTACTATATCTGAAGGGGCAGGGAGTCTAAAGAAACACATATATGCCTCCTTCCAGCTATCAGATTTTGGGAACAATGGTCTCCAAGAAGCTGAAATTTCCCCGCAGATCTCATGTTGGGAAAAGGAAAAGGCCAAATCCTGGTGTGGCCAGAGGAGGGACTTGGCTCCTAGGAAGATATTTTAGTTTGGACAATGCGTTAGACCACATTGTAGGAGACATTGGGGCTGAGATGATGCTGATGGGCGGGGCCACATTTCTTTGTCTATATTCAAACCTAAATATCATGTCAGGACCCTGAAGATGGACTACTGTGTGGGGGTCACTGGACCATTTTGTTCCTTTCTCCAGTGGGATTTTGATAAATCTCTACTTTTCATTACAACTATGAGCATGTATATATGTGTGTGTGTGCGCGTGTGTGTGCACATGTGTGGTGTATGCATTAGTCATGTGTATGTGTTTATATGTGTGTGTGCCTGTCTGTATGTGTGTGCATGTGTATGCCTGTGTATGTCTATGTTTGTGTGTGACTGTGTGTGGGGGTATGCATGAGCTCATATACCTGTGTCTATATGTGTGTGTGTGTGGTGTATGCATGTGCTTTTATCTGTGTGTGCATGTGGAAGCCAGAGGCCAATGATGGATGTCTTTGTCAGTCCACTCTATACTTGAGATCCGGGAATTTGTCTATTAGTCTAGGTTGCCTGGCCAGTGAACTCCTGGAATCTGCTTATCTCAGCTCCACTTCCCCAAGGCTGGGAACAGACATACGATGCTACGTCTGGTTTATGTGGGTACAGGGGATCAAGTCTTTACATGGACAGTTTGTTGACTGAGCCATCTCTGGGCCTCCCTCACCATTACTTATTTACTTGTCCTATTGAGGATGGGGTGGATGCACCAAGCATCTTTGGGCTCCAGTCCCGGGCTCCGACCCTAACAGCTCTCCAAACCTGTCTAACACATTGGGAATATCATTAGTCGCCACCCATTAAGAAACTCGGAAAAGACAATATAGTTTCAGTGTTCCGAAGCAGAATGTCATCTAAGCCATTTGGCGAGGTGGTTATATGTTCCGTTTTTAACATACAAACACAAAACTACAGCACGAAAGTATTTCTGCTAGGAAGGCTACAAACTCTCCTTAATCCTTTGTGTATATACATAAACACCCAGCTTGCCTTCAGGTCAAAACAAAGCTTAAAATAGAGAATCTCTGAGCGATAATGGCCCAATTACATACCCGTTTTCTAAAAAGAAAAGAATTAATATTGTACCATTAAAGAGCTGTTCAGTTTGTGGTAAAGATAACTTAAAGACTCCGGGAATAGATTTTAAGATAAGTTGTAGGGGCATAAGAGGCATGATTGGAATCGGTTTGCAAAAATTTAAGTGAAGGGTCACTGAGTAAAGAGGCTGTTTTTCGTTGTATGGCCACCTCAACAAGGATATAAATAGGTTCACAAAGAGCTGATAGCAGTGTAACGTGTTTAAGAAATTGACCTTGAAGGGCTAGGGCCAGGGCTGGAGCCTGGTTACTCTGACACCAGCCGTGGTTTTCCCCTTTGTTATTTGTACATTAATTCAAGCTGTCCACGGAACTATACCTCAGGATGCAGGCAAGGAAGGAAATCTCAGCTTGGTCATCCTGTTCCTTTTCGGGAAAGTTCCCATTCTGTTTTCCAATTTCACCTTCTCTGATGGGTAAGCTTATGATGAGATAATTCTATTCCATTTTGGCAAAGTGAAAGAATACAGAGAAGGGAAACAATAAAACTGTGAAGCTGACTTCAGCCTAAGTGGAAAACCTTCCTACGGGGTCCGGCTCAGCTGAAACAAATGAAAATAGGAAGTGTGGCGGGGCAGGGATGGGCTGGAGCTTCAGGGCCAAGCCAGGCACAGGTGGGGCTCTATGTCTACCGTGAGGTCAGGGAGCCGGGATCCAGCGTGTCACACCCACAGCACTGCGGAGGGTGGCATCTCTGGGCGCTGGTCGGAATCCCACCTGGCACTAGACCCCTCTCCAGCATCCAGAGGGTGCTCCTGGGGAAATTCCTCAGGAGAGAAAGCACTGGGGCTCCCACCTCCCCTTGCAGGCTCAACACTGCGAGGGGCCAAGAGGAAGTTTAATTTCACGTGTTAGGGATTTTTGACTGCGCGATGATTCCTAAAAGAGCCTGCAGGACAAGAAACCTCAGAGCGTAAGGTGAAGGCAGGATGTGAAGAGGAGGGAAAATACTGAGGTGGAGCCCCAGGCCTACAGTCTCTGCTGTTGCTGGAGTGAGTTACTTAGGGTCCTCACCGGCACCCAACAGTGGGAAGCAAACCCTTGCTAGACTCTCCGACTCTCCGAGGGGGCCTCCTCCTCTGCCTCCTAACTGGGGCAGCATCCCAGAAGATGCTCATAGACAAGGCTGTGGCCTGAGTAGGTATAGGTGAATAGGACATCATAAATACCAAGAAACAGGGGTGAAGCTCACCACGCCCCATTTCTCAGGCAGGCTTTCAGCGAGAAGCCCGCCCAAGTGGAGCCAGGGGCAAGGACTTAAGAGTAAGCCAAGTTCAGGGTTTGCAAGACTCTCTTGGGTCCTGTCTGATTCAAAATCCCCACAGGTCTTAGGAGGGAACATTCCAGATTCTTCTGCAGACTACCGGGGCTGGGGATGAACCCTGGGCCGAGCAAGGTTTCCATCCTGTCCCCCACCCCAGACTCGCCTTAATTACACCATGAGTTGTAATGATTCAACATAACCAACACTTGGTGACATCCTTATTTCTCTAGTGTCCACAAAAAACCTTACAACGCCCTCTGCTGCAGCTCAGGAAAGATTTGCATATTAAGGAAAACGAGGTAGAGGCTTTAAATACCAGCGACTCTAGAATAGGGGGGACTTTAGGTGACTTGGAAAGTATAAATTATGAACTAAGTGAAAAGGTTTTTTTCAGTTAGAAGCTTTGGGATCCTGTTTGCTTCCTGGGCCACGTTAAATATGACTCTCTGCGACACCCACAGGAGACAGCACAGGGCCTGTTTCAGTCTTTCGATACACTGAAGAATCCTACAGATCTCTGCAGACGTGCTCTAGAACCCTACAGGTCTCCACAGACATGCTCTAGAACCCTACAGATCCACTCTAGAACCCCACAGATCTCCGCAGATTGCTCTAGAACCCCACAGATCTCTCAGACGTGCTCCAGGACCCTATAGATCTCTGAAAGTGTGCTTTAGAACTCCACAGATCCCTGTAGACGTGCTCTAGAATCCTGCAGATCCCTGTAGATGTGCTCTAGAACCCTACAGATCTCTGCAGACGTGCTCTAGAACCCTACAGATCTCTGCAGACGTGCTTTAGGATCCTACAGATCTCTGCAGACGTGCTCTAGGATCCTACAGATCTCTGCAGATGTGCTCTAGGATCCTACAGATCTCTGCAGATGTGCCCCAAAGGTGAAAACTGGTGCAGAATGTGCTCCCTGCTAGCAGGGGCCACGGCATGGGTCAAGGCCTGGGGACCAAGTATAATCAAGGAATTCTGTGGGTAGATTTTGGCTTTAGAGGGGAGGGTGAGGATGAAGTAGATTTCAAACACGGCTTTGTACTTTAAGTCAAGCAGACAGCAGCTTTTGACTCTCCCCTTCTACCTGGGCTTTGGTGAGGAGGCACACCAAGAAACATGACCTAAGGCTGGGGTGTACATCAGTTGGCAGCATGCATAGGCCCTGGGTTCGATCCCCAGCACAGCATAAACTGGGCATGTGGCTCATCCCTGCAGCCCCAGCAGAACAGAGCAGGAGGACCAGAAAGTCAAGGCCGTCTTGGAATAGTGGCAAGTGTGAGGAGAGCCTGGGATATACAAACAAATGTAAACAAGAAACTGGACCTCTACCCAGAGTGTGGCTTAGCTCAGGGAAGAACTCACAACTCACCTCACCAGTACGAGAGGGGCCGGGGAGGGGACAGAGGAGACACGATGCTTTCTTTTGGACTCAGAGGAAAAGCAGGCCTATGTCACAAAGGTCTTGAGACTGGACAGGGGCATGGTCACTCAAGGCTGGTAAGCCCTGTGCCAAAGCACATAGGCCATCCTCACAGCACAGTGGACACTGGTTCAATCCTGTCAGGCCACTGGAGCCCGTTTCCTCAGCCGAGGCCTGTCTGTCACTGCTCCTACAGAACAGCGGAGAGCTGTTCTGAGGAAACTGTTGTGGTGAGCCAAGCTGGCCTTTTGTCTGGAGAGAATCAAAGTGTGCTTGGGCCACAGACTTAACCGCAGGTTGATATTCCTGTCAGTCTGGTTTGGGGAGAGGTCCTTTCCGCAAGGTCCATGCCCCGCCCTCCCACTTTTGCTCTGCATTTCTACAAGCTGGAGAGCTCTCACCTAATGGTCACATTGCTAACTACTAACCTCTCTGTCTGTACAGCCCCAGAACCCAGAATCTCTGGTAACCTTCACATCACATCAGAGTATATGCCAACCTTGTCTGTTAGGCCCGTACAACCACCACTAGCATACACACAGACTGCTACGAAGTTTACTGAAAAGCAACTTCTCTCTCTCTCTCTCTCTCTCTCTCTCTCTCTCTCTCTCTCTCTCTCTTCCTGCCAGAGTTGAAAAGGGGATGTGCGCACCTCAGCTGAGGTCACCTTGACTGCTGTTCAGTGCAGACCTTCCCCCCTTTATAAAATCCCTTGTGACCCTAAGTTTCCCAAGGCAGCTGCAAGGGGGATACCCCTCCACCATAAGAGGCCAGCCCTTGGATAAACAGATTCGTCAGCAACACCTCTTATTTCCAGAACGTTAGCTATCGCGATGAGAAGCTCAGACTTGGATTCCAAGGCCGTGGTGAGACAAGAATGACAGTAACCACAGATAAAATCGGGGCGACAGGCGCTGTGATGAGAAGCTGCAAACGGAAAAGCCACGCGCAGGCTCAAAGCCACACCCTCTTTACTGAGATGCTGGGTTCCAGTGCTCCATCAGGACAAGCAGTTCTCGGTAACGCTGGTCTTTGAGTAAAGACTTCAGTTGTGACATGAACTAGGGAGTCGAAGGAAGGAGCTAAAGCTACCGTTAGGGTGGGAACAGTGAACATAAACGCCTGTCCATGTTGACTTACTTGTTTAACAGGGATTATTAGCATCAACAAAAGACATTCTATATCATATTTCTGCTCTTGGCATACAGTAAATGTAATACTTCTTGAATTTATTTTGCATCGAATCACCTTACGAAATCCATTCATTCTAATGGACTATACATAATACCCTTGGAGGGACCATGTAAAAGCGTATGTCTGTAGTTTCCCCCACAACCCTGAGACAGGCGATGCAGACACCTAACACTCACCAAACCCTCAGCCACGTGTGAATCAGTGCTAGTCATAGCGCACACTTAATTCCAGCTAGAAGACATGTGTACCAAACGGCTTACTGAGGTGCTTAGCTTGTTGAAAACATCTTTAATTCTTCTAACAATGTACTCTTTAAATGAAGGAAATTGAGACACAGAGTAGCTGTGTAACTGCCCATTCTTTTCCTCTGCATTTGATAAACAGGAGTAAAACACAGCCCGCAGAACTGCATGTGGCTACTACCTATGTTGTCCCATTTTTCCCCACATATTGTTTGATCTGCCCAAAGTGTCTTCTCTTCTCGTGTACCAGGTAAGCTCTACCGACTGGTCTGATCCTCGTTTAGGCAGTGAGGTGCTTGGGCCTCTTGTTCAGCTCCTGTGGTCAATGCAATCCTCCATTCCATGGGGATCCCTGGCAGACTGGGGAGCAGTGCCCTGGGCATCCCCTGGGCAGCTCTGGAGCAATGGAAAGGGACTGCTTTCCTCTCCAGCTGATTTGCAGCATCTCAGAAGAACGAATAAACCAACAAACCTCCATTCCCTCTGCTCAAATCGAAGCCCCTTGATTGACTAAACAAATCGTCCCGATGGGGATGTCACAGGATGCTGCCACTGAAGAGAAGCTCTCGCAAAAGAAGCCATTTTCACGAGTTAATCCACCGTGGCACACAAGAACACATCAAGCCTCAGTTGACTTGCCATGTGACTTTTTGCTGGGGATGGTGGACTGGCTTGTGACCCCAACACTCAAAAGCCAAGGCAGGAGGCTTCTAAACTGGGCTACAGGCTACAGGCTGTCTCAGAACAAAAGAAAACAGATGGAATTTTATCTCTGCACGCCACAGAGTGGAGGTATTCAGTCTACAGTGGCCGTGAACCGAACAGCCTTTCTTTCCAGCTGTCAGCTGTCAGTTGGCCACACCCAATTTGGTCACAGAATGCAAACATTTTGCCTCTGTGAAACTCATACATGGTTCAGAACATCATGGCGATGCTCAGACCAAAGGTCCTTACTCATATCTTCCAGTTTTGGATGTTTTGTTTTCCAGCCCTAGGAGACTCTTTAGACCAACGTTTTAATCTATGTAGGGCAAGTACTTAGAGAGACAAGATTCACATGTGATAATCCCAATCTAACATCTAGAAGTGGTGGGAGGCGGCAGTTCTAATAACTCCCATATGACTTCGGAACAATTCAGTGCTTGCCAATTTAACAAACTACAAATTACCAAAATGAAATTATAGTCTAAAAAAGTGGGCAAAAATTCCACAGGGAATAAACCTTAATTCCAAACTAAACTCAAATTTCCTACAGAGAAATAACCATTACACAAGAAAAATTACACTTCTCAGTTTGGGGTAAATACTGGTACCCAAAGTTCACCATCATTCTAAAGGACCACAAGAACAACCACACACAACTCACAGAAGTTTCTAGACTCTAAGGCTTGGGATCAGGTAGCCCAATAATACTCAGGTTCTCAGAAAAAAAAATTTTTTTCCAGAAGCCACTTAAATTTCAAGGCCAAATACCTAGTATAAACATTCCAAAATTTTGTAAATATATTCTTCTTATTTATATAGACTGATGTGCCTGTGCATTTCATATCCCTGGGGGAATGGGACCTATGCACAGAGAGAGTAAAGGGGAACTTCACAAGGTTCTGTTCTCTCTTTTCTCCGTACGGATGCCAGGATTGAACTCAGGTCCTCAGGCTAAGCAGGAAGCGCTGTACCTGCTGCGGCACCTTGTGAGCCCGTGAATAACAAGCTTTGTCTCTTCAATGGGCCCTTATCAGTCTGAGTGGTGCATGTTGAGATTTATGTATTAAATATTAAGATATTTAATATTTTAACATTTGATTACACAAACATGGGTCAGGATGTTTGGTTAGTCATCTCTGCTACGTGGCACGTGATCCCATCAGCATCTTGGAGGCTGGAAGTTTTGAATACTTCATGGGCAGGCTCATCCAGGACTATGCTGCCCTTAGGAACAAGGATGCTACATGTGGAGACAGGCTTGGACACCCCTCTCTGCTGTCAGGGCCTACAGCTTACAGTTCAGCTACGAATGGGTTCACGCCATTTTATGGCTACATCACATTGTTAATTTTGTGGCTTCATCTGGTAGAGCTACAAATGGAACATTCTTATTGTCTTAATTTTCTGTAACCTTTCATAACGTCTATAAAAGATTGTGGGAGGGACCAAAGTGCTATTGGCTGTATGACAGATACATTTTACGAATAGTTATAGAAACTGCTCTTCCTCTCACCACAGCCTAGTTCCTGGAAAGTCAACATAGCTTAGACATCTCCGCTCATTTGTAATGTGGAGAAATGAGCTCCAGTTGGTGGAATGCTACCCGGAGCATGCCCAGTCCTGTCTGATCATGAATCTAAACGAGGTTCAGCATGGTTAGTACTTGAGTTGGAGAAATGAGACCTAAACACAGACACCAGTTTGGATCTTCCATGAAAGACCCTGATCTAGGCTTTTCTCCTCTGTCTGACACAGACTTATTGCTTTAAAAGATGGTATTATCCCAAATACCAGTCACACATTTAAGCTGAACCACTTTGCAAGGGAAGGACGGATTTGAAAACAGTTTATCCTTTAAGTCACATGACACTCACCTAGCATGCAGTTGTCAGAAATAAGATATATCTTGGCATGGCTGGTGAGACCAGGAGTGTGCATCTTACTCACAGAGTGTAGAAGGGCCACACTGGCAGTTAGCCAATGGGAACAGAGAACTTCTACCCTCATAGATGGGTTGCTCGATGATAGCTCACAAAACATTGCTACATTTTATGCAAGATCGTATTATAAATTTGTAATTCATGTGCATAGTAATAGCCGTTTTACTTGACCATGGGGTTATAAACTCACTGTTTCGAAGGACAACTCTTACAAAAAGTTGCTACTACAGTTTATATATGAAGTGTCCCCCAAAAGCTTGTGTATGAAGGGCTGGTCCCTCGGTGGTGGTGCAACTTCAGGGGGCTCTGCAAATCTCAGCAGACGAGGTCTAGCTGAGGAGAGGAGCTCCCTGGTAATTTTATGTTTCCATCACCCCCTTCCTGTCTGCTGCGAGATGAGCATCCTCTTCCAGAACAAGAATAACATTAAAGGGCTAGCTAAGGTTTAACGCCTTAGTAGGGCAGGCATGGTACAAACGATGCTCTCAGTTGTACCATTTTTCTCCCTGGGCTGCTGCTTCCTTAGCAACAGGTCCCCTGGACCTGGGAGCCTGGTGTTCCCACTGTGGGCAACTGCTAACAGGTTTGCCTGGCTCCCTGACTGATCGCCCCCACCGCCTGTTTCATAAAAACGTACTTAACATTAAAACAGGAAAGGCTTTGTCAAAGAGCTCAGATCGGAGAACTAAGCTAAAGTCTGTACTTCAAGGGGACAGACAGAAGAGCAGGGTCATTATATTTGAAAGGATGTCTTCTCCCATTCTTTCTCTCATTTATATCTGGTCCCATTTTAAGAGGATCTTGTGGAAGGACTTGAAAGAAAAGAACTATATTTGAATCTAAGTTGAACACGACATTGATTTGCATAGGAGACAAGTATGGAATGACAGAGGGATGGGAATGTGAGATTATCCTCAAATCTTTGGAACCTTGTTTAAGATTTTTCTCCCTAATGCTATTACTGAAAATCTCTGAGATAATTTTAATGATAAATAATGAGAAGCTGTGAGAGATGCCTGCTTAAACAAAATAGGAACCTTGGCTCTGTGGACATGGGAACAACATCTATAATGGTGAAGTGAACTTTTAATCAAAGCTACCGTTAAGAAAAACCATTTTCGAGTGAGAATCCTAATCCAGCTGGCAGATCTGGAGTGAGCGCCTCATAGGCCTGGATCCGGGTTCTTGAGACACTTCCAGGATTATAGTGCCCTTTACAGAATAGTACCCGTTCTTAGGGCATAATGAGCCCATTTAATACAGGCCCTCAGAAGACAGTAAGCCTCACCCTGGCATTTTGGCGACAGACTCTGAAGAAAAGGAGAAAAGGAAGCAGAAGATAACATCTTCCCTCTTAAATGTCAGAAAAATGTTTGACAGAAAAGCAATTTGAACATGGAATTTCTGATGGATGCTTGGGAAATATGCCAAAATCGCTGGCTGTGCTTGAAACTGATTGTGGCTTAGATCAACTGTGAACTCCCACAGTGAGCTCTCCAATGAGATTCCTACAGACAAGTAACCTCTATCTTTACCTAGGCGGTGAGCGTGTGCTAGTTACAGATGGAAAGCAAGCTGCACCTATGGACAGCAGGACAGGGCAAGAGCAGCTTTGTCTTATAGCCCAGAATCCAGAAGGACTGGCTGTGGTGCCTGAACCAGTCCTGCCTCCCAAGTTTGGTACCCAAGAGTTTGGTTGTTTCTTGGGCTTCACAACAATGTCCTTCATTTTCACACAAGGATGCAAAATGTTGCTTAGATTTAAGTTGCAGATTTTATCATAATGTGGAGAGTGTATTACACTGTGGATATATCTATGCATCCCAACTTAAGCAAGACAGAAGATATGTGGGCAGGTCCAATCGTCATGATCATCAAATTCAGATACAAATGTTTATAAGGAAGAAAACTAAAGGAGGCAAGCTTCATAATCAAACCATGCGAGTACAGTCCGCCAGCATTTTATCAGTTTGTGTGAGGACTGCGGAGAAAATCCTTGTGAGACTCAGGCTTCAAAATGCTAACCTAGAGCTGTTGAGCAGCCAGTCTATCTCCTTCCCCACACAGATCTCTACTTCTGGCTCTAACTCCTTCCATTTGAGCTAGGATTTAAATCTAAGAATACAAGGAAGGTTATGGTTTTCTTTTGAGCCATAATTGAATCACATGCACGTGTAATCTTTCTATAAATATATGGGTATTTGGTGCTAGCATATGGTAAAAATATTGACTAGGAATAAATAATGTTTTAAAGTATTTTTTATAACATAGGAATACTATTATCAAAAAATCAGTTGGACAATATGAAACTAAATTACTAACACAGTTTTTAATTTCCTCTTGCTTAAGTGTCAATGCAACTGTCTCCTCTTCAGATGGCTTGAGAAGGACCACAAACATATAATAAGGTTATGTGATCAAAAGACAGCTGACGATCTCCTGAGAATTCCACAAGGTCCTGAATAGTGTATGCCTGGTGCGGGTCCAGTAGCGATCAGTGATTATACTTAGAGATGGTGACTCTAAACACCAGGCTTGTCTGTGGCAGGGCTGCCAAACCCTTGGCTTTTTGTTTGATATTGTTTTCCTGTATGCACAATAAGCAGGCCATGTTGCAAAGTCGCCATGCTGTGTCCCACTAAATTACCAACTTATTTACATGGCTGTGAGGAACTAGCTTCAAATGTTGACTCCTTCCATGAATGCGAGAAGAACGGAACCTCAAAGTTAGCAACCAAAAGAAAATGAGATTCACGTACTTTCGGGGAAGTCAGGCTGCCAGTGAGCAAACCCGTAGCCGCAGCCTGCCAACGATCGCAAAGACGTGCTGCAGATCTGTGCGGGGCAACATTCCTTTGAGCATATCCTGAAGCTAAATGAGGAATCTTTTTTCAAGAGATAAATTGACTCTGATATCTACTTTTAATCAGTACCCACCATCCAAGTCACTGAAAATTGTTAATGACAAATTACTGAGCATTAGTAACTAAGAGTAGAAAAATACCGTTTTCTGGGTTTTTTTTATACCCTTGAAATGAAAGATCAGATGTTAAAAGGCTCCAAACCGCCTACCACATCTGAACGGCATTTAAAACACTCACCTCCAATCAATTTATAAATAGTGGGCTATAAAGTTTTGCAGGGAGGATCAAAACCCTCTAATGTCTCCAGGGCGATTACAGGAAACGCTGCAGTTTAATTATTGGAAACGCACAGAAGCACGCCAGTGTTCCTCTGCGGAGTGTGGGCCCCACGTGTCAGGAGCAGGAAGGGAAACTGCTGATTCGACTGTTTCTAGGCCAGGCGTGAGTGAAGGGTCAGGCTACACATTTGAACTCTCCAAACTGAGGGGGAGAGTCCCAAGGAAGTTGCTCCTGTGTCCTCCTTACCCCCGTGCTCATGTTAGGGCTTAAAAGACATATTGGCTCCTGGGATCACTCACCATTCATATTCTTGAAGATGTTCAGGATGGGGAGGATCTGGCGGTAGTAGGGCACCAAGGCTTCGCCCACCATCTCTGCCGACACAACCAGATGCTGGAGGACCTTGAGTGTGACGCAGATGACCTGCCGGTTCCGGAGGTTCAAGGCATCTGTGCGGCAGGAAAGTGAACAAGCAGAAAACATCGTGTGTGAATTCTGTGTTAAGGTGGGGCTGCTCATAAGTGCATTTAATTAAACTGTGCTCTACTGGGGACCAAGAGGGCCTTATTACTATAGCTCTGAGCCAGTGCAGTTCCCTGCTGAGAATCACATTTTATTTGGTTACTGTGCATCCTCCCAGCTTATGTGGGCTCCTTGCCAACTCTGATAACACTCCTTCTTCCCTTCCCTTTTCTCCCCTTTCTCTCCCCCCACCCCAAGATTTCTCTGTATAGCCCTATTGGTTCTGGAACTTGCTCTGTAGACCAGGCTGGCCTCGAACTCAGAGACCCGCCTGCCTCTGCCTCCCGAGTGCTGGGATTAAAGGTGTGCGCCACCACTGCCTGGCTGATTTTCATGTTTCCACCCAGAGAAGAGGTTGGTGGTCCGAGGGAGAAGATAGGTGGCACAGAGCATCAAACACCACCTGGTGTCAGTGGGCGGCTGAGTGTACAGGCTACCACCAGATAAGCTTATGTGCGATGAACTCTCTCAGCTAAGAATCCTGCTGTTCTTTCTCCTCGTTCCCTTCTCTCTGTGTGTTTATGTACATGTCAGGTCAGAGGTCAACAAGCGTCTTTGTCACTTGGTTTCCACTTGACTTTTATGAGGTAGGGTTACTGGCTGGCCAGCAAACCCCAGGAATTATCCATTGATGGGATTAGAGACACACACTGTCATGTCTAGCTTTTTATGAGCTTGGCTAGGGATCCGAACTCAAGTCTTCATGCTTGGGAGGCAAGCAGTGGGCCATCTTCCCAGCCCTGACTCTCTGCTGTTCTCAAGGTTATTATCATGAAAGCATCTTTATTTTTAGAAACTAGAACTTGGCTAGTGTACAAGGTGAGAAACTATAGATTGGTTGCCAACACATGTAGCATTCTTGGTAGAATGCTTAAGAAGGTACAGTAGGAGCTGGTGCTTGTTTCCAGACCCGAAATAATTACACAGAAACCATATTAATTACAACACTGCTTGGACAATAGTTTAGGCTTTTTAATTAACTAACTTATATTTTAAATTAGCCCAATTCCTATTATTTTGTATTTTACCATGATGCTTGTGGTTTATAGGTAAGGTTTTGGTGTCTGTCTACTTTGGCAGCTACATGGCGTCTCCCTGACTCCACCTTCTTTTCTCCTCTATCTCTGCTTGGAATTCCCACCTTACACTATTCTGTCCTGTTATAGGCCCAAAGCAGCTTCTTTATTAACCAATGGTAACAAAACACATTCACAGCATGCAGAGGGGGATCCCACATTAAGAGGGCAGGCAGAAAATATATAGAAAACATAAGCATTCTACTACAAAGAGTCAGTCATAATAAAGACCAAGGGAGCACACAAGCTTAAAGAACAGTTGTGAGTGCAAAGCAACAAAGGACTACTGAGCAGGCACAGGAAGCAGTTAGATTACCTGATGGGTCCGTCTCTGCAGGGGCTGAAAGGTGCCCTTTGCTCTAATGGGGAATCAGGTCATTGGTGTTAACGTGTGAACCTGGCCAGCTGATTGACACTTTCTGGGCCTTGGTTTCCTTAATCCCAGTAGCCTGTCATTTGCTTTCTAAGATGGCTACATTAAAATGATGGAGATGAAGAGCCACATAAAGCATCTATTATAGGGCTAGAGGGGTGACAGGCAGGACATGGCGCCCCTGACTACAACAAAAGTCAAAGGCTCCTGATTCTAAGGTGTTCCACCTCCTAACGAAAAAGGAACAACTATGACCGTAAAGTGAGGAATAAAGCAGCCAAGCTATCAAAGAGACAGCCACTGCCCCTGGGGGAAACGCTCACATTGTTCTCGAGTTCCAGCTTACAGCTCCAACAGTAATGTATCCCACTCAGTGTGTATCAAAGACAAATTTCCCTCCATGAACTTTCTCTGTATTCTATGATGTGACCTGGCTGGTTCCCTGTTACTCAAGGTCAAAACCCAGTTTTCAGCTCTCATAGTCCCTATGCTGGAAAATTGTCTGTTTCTGTATTGGAGAATCCTTGAATTTACGTCCTGTTCCACGGTCACCTCCCTCCCTCCGGTTCTGCTCTCCATTCTCACCACTCCTCCTCTGGTCCTGGATCTCCATCCTTGCCTTCTCTCCTCTGATCCTAGATCTTCATCCTCATCTTCTTTCCTCTAATTCTGGGTCTCTATCCTGACTTCCCTCTTGTGGTTCTGTGTTTCCATCCCCAAAATTTCTTAGGCCCTGGGTCATCACCATCACCTTCTCTCTGCTGGTTGGTCCTGGGTCATCACCATCACCTTCTCTCTGCTGGTTGGTCCTACGTCATCACCATCACCTTCTCTCAGCTGGTTGTTCCCACCTTCTCTCCCTTAGTCCTAGGTTTTCACCCTTCCCCTCTCTTCCTCTGGTTCTAGGTCCTCATCTGCATCTTTCCATCTCTGACTCTGGGTCCTCTCTCTCATATCTACTCTTCTGGTCCCGAGTCTCCATTTCACGTGTTCATATCCAACCACCTTCTCAAACTTCATGCTGTCCCCCTCTCCATTTTCTTCTCAGAGTAAATGAATGATCAGCCAGATCCAAGGAGCTAGTCAGGGAAAGTTTAAACTCAACTCAATGCCCAGTGAAAATGCAAGAAAGCACTATTTAGTGGTTTCAGATACTTCCTGTGGAGACACTGAGAAGTTTTTAACAATGAAGTTGAGGTCAGCTCGATCTTCTCCGGTAACACTGGGGGTTGGAGAATGGACACACTTTGGAGCCGCTCCACAACTCCTGGTCCTCAAGGCTGCATTCCTGGCTGGTATGAAAGTAACCATGAATGTAATAATCTAAGGAGCTCAATCTTAACTCTAGGAGTCCACCTAAATATAACTGCAGGGTTTGGTGGCGTGATGGCCTGTCATTACAGCTTTTCCACACTTTGCAGGCCATGCTGAATCTTCTGAAAAACAACTAAAAATAGGATGCTGTGATTTCCTCTGCAAGCTGTGGCAACAAGACAGTTGGAGCGAGTTTGGGAGTGTGCGGGAAGGAGGCAGAGAGTGGAGGGCTCACAGTTGGCAGCCAGCCTGTTGCGGGGCTTAGCCAAACGACCATGCACTGAGCACTTCTTGTGCGAGGAATTAAACCTAGCACTTCATACGTTTTAGGTACTAATACCCCTTCAATGTTTGTAGAGAGCATATTGTGTGCTCCTCGTAGTTTTAGAACTGGAAGTGTTGGAAAGAACAAGACACAGATGCTAATAATGTCCACTGGGGATTCCAATCTGGTATGGCAACAGAGAGCAAGCATACACCACAAGTATGATGACTATGACAAGACAAGGTTATTAAGCAGCCAATCACAGGGGTACTTAGTCTAGTTTCAGGATCATGGAACTCGCCTAGACACAGGACAAAACTCAGGGAATAATGGATGCTATTTAGCCACAGAATTTCCATGTAGGTCACTGGGGAAGGGAGCTCACTCCAGCTGGATATGATGAGAGCGCCTTAAGGCACTCGGGTCATAGAGAGATGGATTAGCTGGTCTCATAGCAATGACTGCGTTCTTCCTGAGCACCTTTCGGTGGAAAGCGTGTGTGTGTGTAGGTGTGCATCCATGAAGGACCTGAGGAATCTTGCTGTAACAACCAGAGAGAACCAGAGACTTGAGAGTCTGGGTTTCTGCCTTCTCTGTCCATTCTCTCCCTCCCATCAGACTCCCACAAAGCCCTCACAGCCACGCACAACTGTCCACTTGGTGGACTTTTTTCCCCCAGGACAACGCAATGAAAACACTCTAATGTCAAAGGCAGGAAATCCCATGAGAGTCCTTGAAGAGGTGAATGTCTGAAGGTTCTGGTGACTGTAGTGGCTCCTGCATTCCAAAGACTGTAGTAAGATAATCTTATGTGTGCCTATGTACACCCAATGTCAGGGAAGAGACCTGCCACGTAGACCACACTGATGTGTGTGTGTGTGTGTGTGTGTCTGTGCATATGTGTGCACAACTGAACCTTAATTTTCCAACTGGGGTTATATGTATAGTCACCTGGTCACCCAGAGGTTATTAATGCTCTCTCTCATCTCAATAGAATAACGGATATAACTTTTAGGCAATAACTGCATTGCCTCCTTGATTGAATTAGCATGGTTGTGATCAACATTATCACAATGTTATTGACAATGGTTGACAACCACAGTGCCCAGCTTGTTACTCCAAATGGATCATGAAAGGGACTATGCTGTGTTCTTCCTGGGAAGCAAGAAAATTCCTTCCCTGTAGCTGTGAGAGAAAGCTGAGGGGTGATACAAGAATACCCTTAATTTCTTTAAGAGGGATTTTTTCTTTATCTTTCTGTGCATATGTGTATGTCTATGTGGGTACGTGTGTGCATACAGATGCATGTGCACATATATGCACGTGTATGTAGGGGCCAGAGGTCAACCTTGGGTGTCATTACTCATGAGTGGTCACCTAATGCCTTGAGACATTTTCTCTTGTTGGTCTGGAGTTCACTGAGTAAGTTGGGCTATCTGCTGAGCAAGCCTCAGAGATCTGCCTACCCTCACCTCGCAGTGCTGGGATTACTAGTGTACCAGCACAAGACTTTCTATATGGGCCCTGGGGATCAAACTTGAGTTTCCAACCCATCATCACCCCAGCCCAAACTGAGCCATTGTCAACACAGCCCTGACTGGGCCGTCGGGCCCTAGCCCCAGGAGGATTGATTATTTATACTGCCCATTTCCATTTACTTCATGTATTTTTCTTTCTCGTTTGTGAGGAATTGAGTCATAACATCTAGTCGGAAGTCTTCTTATTCTTCCTTTCCCAAGAGAATTAAAGAAATGTGGTTTGGGGATGGTGGGATAGGAAGCATTCTTTTCCTCTGAGAAAGTATGCTAAGGGGCACAGGGAACATGATCTGGGGCCTGGACGAGGGGCGCTGCGTTTGTTCCTCTGCAGTCGTTGTCAGGTTGTAAGTGAGGACTTTGGACTCAAGATTTAAGGTTCTGAAAGGTCTAACACGAGGAGTCTACTGACATTACAGAACCCTTTCTACTCAGGAAATCGGGTTCCTACTGTACTGCTCACCGCCTTCAAGTATAATCAACACAATGGAGCTTACAGATATAGAGAAATTGCTGAAGAATAAGGAAAAAATAATTTGAAGTCAAAGTGGTAAAATTTATTCATCTTAGATGGTTATAAGCTCCACATACAATTTTCTCAGGTCTGAAATCCATTATTGCTCTGAATTTCGTGAAGTGAGAACATTTCCTACTATTAGTTATGATTTGCTGCTGCGGAATCAGAAAACACGGGAACGTTTCCGGTGCATCGTCTCCATTTAAAGTCGGAAACACCAAACAAAAGGGAAGCCAAACATGAAATCATATGCCATAAATCTTAATATCTTTACTATACAAGTAGCTGTCATAGTCCAGTAAGAAAATCCCACTAAAATGGTTTAAGAATGGGAGCAAATAATACGGGGATTAATAGATACAAATGAGCAATTAATTTTCTAAAATGCTCAAATTCATTGGTATTCAAAATAATTTTGGGATAGCATTTTAGCAAAAATAGTCATTGAAATAATATCAATCATATCAGAAGCATGTTTGGGAAAGAGAGACACTAACATGCTGTGGCAGAGAGACACAGCTCTCCTGGAGGGCAGCAGTTCTCAGCATCATACAAATGCACGTGATATTCAGTCCAGCCATCCACCCAGGAGTTTTTAGTATAAGTATGAAGTTGTGTACTCAGTTATGAAAGGATGCTAAGAGCAGTACTACTTATGTATGATTGGAAACAAGCAAAACATTCCATGGCCATCAAATCGTTAAAGGAGAAAATAGGATGTCTCTGGGTGAAAAATTATTTTAGTGCATGTATTTGTTTATTTTAATTTTTGTATTGTTTTAGAACCAATAACACAATTTAGCACTTGGTGACAGTGGTCTTTCTTTGCATTAAGTATTTCATTTTTCTTGAAGGGATACTATTTGTTTGAGCAGATACAGGCACTAGTTTCTGAAGTGCTTCCAAAGATGCAGTCACCAGCATGTCTGGTTTCAGAGTCTAAAGACTCCACCAGGACTTGTGCCACGCACACTCGTTCCATTCTCGTAGCGGAAGTTGGGTCTGGGTGTCCCACACACTGAGTGCTGTCCTTGGCAATGCAGGGCTCCCCTCTCCGGGCACCTTGCCCCATGCACCTAGAAGTCTACTCAGTCCATCTTGAAGGAGTGGGACACCATCTGATGACAAAGGAAGGAGTTAGCCTTGCTGCTGCTTTCCAAGTGAGATCAAGTGATAATCTTCTTTATCAAGTGGGCATTGCTGCAAAGAGGCACTGGTGCATTTCCTATTCTGGTTGAGAAAGGGTCACTAAGCTTGCCATAGTGTTTAGAAGGTGGAAACCATGGCCAGGAAGGACACAATATGTGAAGAAGGTCTTACACAAAGTGGGGGATAGGAGGATGCACATGAAACAGGAAGAGGGTGGACAGAACTATCTCCAAGATACAGGAGCCCCATCCTGCTCACAGAAGGATAGGAAAAGCACACATTACTAAGTCTGACAGCAATTTCTGGTACAACTTAGGAGTGATTATTTGGGAAAGCAATTTGGAAGCATCTAGGAAGATGGCAGCGTCTGGCTGTTCTAGTTGGTATAAGTCGTAGAGATGGAAGGCCGGGACATAGCGTGATTGAAGGAATGTGCTTGGCATGCACAACGTCCAGGGCTCCATCCCCAACACCACATGAACAGGTGTGATGACATACTGAAGGTGGGTACAAGAGGACAGAGTTCAAGGTCCTCCTCAGCTCAAAGCAGGTTCCAGACCAGGCTGGGACACACGAGACACTGCCTTTGAGAACAAACAAACAGAAACCAAGTAAGCAATAATATCAGCAGCCCCCAAAAGTTACGAGAGGGACTGAGAACTGGGATTCTCCCTTTTTTCTTCTGGCTCCTCCTGTGTGAATAACTGACTTCCGGCAGCAGGCACTGATGTCCCGGGCTAACATTTCCTTGACGGGGTCTGCGTTTGACCTACTTCAGTTCCTTGAAGTTAGTTTTGTAGATTGAATGCATCTTACTGAATCAAAACTCATCATATATTTTGGTGACTGAAAGTTGAGAACCTACAAAGACAAAGAAACTAAGGGACACACATACGCGCACGCACATGCACACACACAATGTCCCACTTCGTTTGGCACAGCAATGTTCTGCAGACATAATCCTGCAGCTCCTCACACCTCTGGACAACAGCATTTCTACTCTCCTGAGAGGGCTGAAAGAATTGGATGCTCTAACACTACAGAGCTAGTTAATGGCAAGCAGGACTCCGAATCCCTGCACTCCTAACAATTCCACTTCCTTTTCTTCTAGTGTCCTCTCAGTCATGAGGTATTGCCCCATGTCCTGGTATATACGTGGGCTACACATTGAGATGTCCATTAAAAATGCCAGTGAACCAACACTAACATTGACCAAGCAGGCACCTCCACCACGCTGGGTCCTGGGCACCAGTGCCTTCTTCTTCTTTTTTTAATTTATCCATTTTCAGCTATAGTTTCCTCCCCCACCTCTGCCTCCACCCTCAAACCCCCTTCTCTTCCATTTCTGTTCTGGAAGAGGCAGGCCTCCCATGGGTATCAACAAAGCATGGCCATCAAGTCACAGTTAAGACTAAGCACCTCCCCATGTGTTAAGGCTGGAAAAGGCGACCCAGTATGAGTTGTAGAGTCCCAAAAGGCAGCCAAAGACTGAGAGACAGCGCTTCTTCTGCTAGAAATCCCACAATAGGAAGAAGCTACATGACTGTAGCATGTATGCAGAGGGCCTAAGTCAGTCCCATGCCAGCTCCCAGGTTATCCAGTCAGTTTCTGTGAGGCCCTATGAGCCCGGGTTAGTTGATTCTGTTTTCTTGTCGTGAACTTGACCCAGTGGCTTATTCTTAAGGAATAAATCATAGTGATGGAGTCAAAGTTCAAGGCATCTTTCAGAAGGCAAGGTATGCTCGTGTGAGCACACTACTTTAGAAACATAGACAAAGGCTTGTGCTTTTCCACTGTCAGATTTATTGACATTTTAATACATTCATGAGGTGTACACTAATTTCACAAGCAGATGTGCTAACTCTCAGACCACACAGTAAATGCATGCATAGGTTACAGAATCTCGTTCTCACCCGTAAGAAAGGTCGAGTGCCAGTGCCTCCATATTTCCAGAGAAATTCGGCATTTGTGACAACTGCACATGCCCAGAGGTTTGAGTGCGTGACCGAGGGAGAGGGAGTATCCTCAATCAAGCAGCCTAGATCATGTCATCCATGCATGGTAAAAGTGACAGAAAGAGGAGGTGGCTTTCAGAATCTACTTGGAACGTGCTGACATCAGGAGGGAACTAGATTTGGGATGACCTTCACATACCAGAACTCAGAGTGACAATATTGAGCCACCACAGCACCATGTATCTGAAATGATGTTTAAGTCACAGAAGTTACTAAGCAGGCTTTATGAAGATGGTTTGAATCATGCTTCTTCTTTGGTATCTTGTAATCATAATAATCCTAAGTAATTTACCTCTTTTCCATATTTTCCAACATAAAAGATTATTTTTTTCTTCTTAAATTAAAACTACTATTTTTTTTTTTTACAGATTATTATCTATTTCAAAATAATGTACCTGTAAACTTGGGAGCGTGTGAAGTGATTAGATCATTACAGGGTGATGCATTCGAGTGTGTTTGCTGACTAAAAAGAACTCTGAGCCCAGGTTCTGCTTTGTGGTATTTTCTCACATTTTATTCACTTTATTTTGTTTTTGTCCATGGGATGTCATTTGAAGAGAATATTTTGCTGTCTGAGTGTTAGCATTCAAGCTTCGTGAGCTGGGGGTTACTTTGCTCTCTCCCACTTAGCCACAACTCCTTGAGACAGCTGGGCATGTGCCCCTGGCTGGGACAGTCAGCCAGGTGACCTCGGCTCATTAGAGGTGTCCTAATGAGGCCACTGTCTCATGCCCCTTCCACATACAGGTTGGCATTGTTTCTGTAAGTTGGAGCAGCCAGGGCGCCTCTCCTTTCAGAAAGACAACTCACAGATGCACACTACTGGTTATAAGCAAAAGAATTCACTGGTAGATTTAGAGAAATACACAGAAATTCACTAACAACTTCTTCTGACAGAAGGAAGCATCAAAAACAGTGCAGTCTTTAGTTGAGTTTGCAGATTGACATCCACGAGGTGTTTCTACATAAGACCCAGCACGTGAGCACATTCACATGAGACCCAGCACATACGTGCATCCACATAAGACCCAGCACATGAGCACATCCACATAAGATCCAGCACATGAGCAAATCCACATGAGACCCAGCACATGAGCACATCCACATAAGACCCAGCATGTGAGCACATCCACATAAGACCCAGCACATATATGCATCCGCATAACACCCAGAACATGTATGCATCTACGTAAGACCCAGCACGTGTGTGCATCCACATAAGACCCAGTACATGAGCACATCCACATAAGATCCAGCACGTGAGCACATCCACATGAGACCCAGCACATGAGCACATCCACATAAGACCCAGCATGTGAGCACATTCACATGAGACCCAGCACATGCGTGCATCCACATAAGACCCAGCATGTGAGCACATCCACATAAGACCCAGCACATGTATGCATCCACATAACACCCAGAACATGTATGCATCCACGTAAGACCCAGCACGTGTGTGCATCCACATAAGACCCAGCACATGAGCACATCCACATGACACCCAGCACATGAGCACATCCACATGAGACCCAGCACATGAGCACATCCATGTAAGACCCAGCACATGAGCGCATCCAAATGACTATATCGCACTTTTGGAAATGGTGTCTAGACACATTTCGGTGAGGAGAGCAGTTACGGAGCTCATTATATTGATTTTGGAAATATTTGACGCATTTCTTGTGCACTTAGCCAGCTCATTAGGTACCGCGGGGATAGAGTTCTCTTTAACATCACATTCCGGGTGAGAGACGAAGTTGCCATGTTCTTCTGGAGAGAGAGTGGAGGGTGGAGATGGGACTGGTGTTGGGGAAGGCGTGGAAAGGAGATTCTTAAAGAGGCAAAAAGAAAAATTAACACTGGAGAGGGGCTCTGAAGGCTGCTTGGTGCTTAGGTACGTGAGTTGGTGACACCAGACATTCCTGCAGGAGAGGGAAGGCACAGAACTAGGAAAGAGCTAAGGTCTGTAGCACGGTCACTTTGCTGTTCACACAGGCCAGGGCAGGGGGCTAGTGAGAAGTCACATCCTGGGAACACATGGACATCATCAAGATGGGCACGGAGCACACATGGTTGTGTCTGAGAGGTGAGAGCCTCTTGTCCTAGGGTTAAGGGATATGGTCTGGGGCAGAAGGGAGCATCAGGAGTTCTGGCTGCGGCGCCATCAGAGGGGAGTAGGGAGAAGGGGTCTTGAAGAGACTAAGAGAAGGATTTGCATCAGGGTTGTACTAGCAATCTGCATGCAAACCCCGCCCTAGCCGGCTTCAAAGAACCACACAGGGAGGAGCTCCCGGTGGGCCAGCTGATGAGCACAAGCTGCCAGATAAAGGCATCAAGATGAAAGGCCCTCGCTGGGTCCGCCACAGGGAGGCGGAGCTGGGAGCCTGCAGCTCTGGGGCTACTGTCCACCAGCACTGGAGGTGACAGTCTTCTACGGAGCATGAAAGGATGCAGAGCTTCTGAAACACACTATTCATAATGTCCAGGGTAGGTTTGCACTCTGGGGCCCTGCTGAGGTTGGACAAGCCCTAGACTGATGAGCATTGACTAGAAGTGAGAGGTGTCACTTTCAGGATGAGGCAACGGATTGTTGCATTCTCTATGGGAGACAGCTAGAGCCTTTGCTTCCTTGGGTGCTGTGACCAGCAATGTCAATCAGGCTAGGCTCCCTACTGACTGTGGCACTGGGGCTCCCACGAAGTGGCTGCACTTGCTAGCTTTAAAGTCCCTCACGGCCTTATGCCCCTAGAGCTTGGGGGACTGATACTATTAAAAAGCCTACTGTATTCTAATTGATAAAATTTTCTTTATCATCATCAAAGAATCCTATTCTTTGTTTTTAAAACTATGAAAGGCCTCTCCTGTTAGTTTCAAGATATCAAGCAACATTTGAGCTTTGCTCTGCTCAATTTTAATTCCTTGATAGCCACTGTGAATTCATTCTTCATTAGTCCCTTATGATGCTCTGTGATTGAGATGATGGGGCGTCGGCTGGTCTTCTTTAATGTGCTTTGGAAATATATTTCAGGCGGTATATTTCCTGTAAGTTAGTGCCTTACTACATTGTACAAAAAGCGTGTATTTGAATCTAATTTCTGGTGCTATTTCTGTGAGTGTTTGCAAGTTTAATGCAACATCTTCATTATTGTGCAGCCAACAGGCTTTCTAACATATTAAATAATTATGATTTCTAACTTGGCTCATGATTTTTTACAAACACACATCTTAATTTCAAAATAGAAATGTTTCAGCTGTCATTTTAAAGTCTGATTTCCAGCACAACTTACATTTTGATTATCCAATGGGCTTTATACGGCTTCCACTTTTGGTGCTTCCTCTGAGTTTTCTCTTAAGTCTGTGAATGGCAGGCTGAGTGGATGCTTTGTGCTTGCCAGGGCAATGGTCGCCTGCAATGGCACACACAGCGCTGAGGCCCAGGTGTCGTTCATGTTCGGAAACAGCATGGCATGGGAACACTGACTATCTGACACTATAGTTGGGGGTGTCTGCGGGTTTGGGAACAAGGTGGCTGCTTCCCAGAGCTGCTGGATTCAATTCCAGAAAAGCCTAGGGGAGGCTTGCAGACTAAGAGCAGTGTTGGCATTGAGGTGACAGTGAGAGGATCTTTAATAATTTCTTCAGTCTTTTCCTTAACTGTTCATGAAGAAGAGAGTAGTATGGGCTGGGTAGACAGCAGAGTAGGCTAAGTACTTACTGCACAGGCCAGAGTTCCAATCCTCAGCACCCAGTTAAAGGACAGGTGGGTGTGGCATTGTGCCTGTGATTCCAGCCCTTGGGAAGCAGAGGCAGGAGATTCCTAGAGCAAGCTTTAAAGCTAGGCTAGTCTTACTTGAAAGCTCTTGGTTCAACTGAGATTGTTCATGGAGCTCTAAAAACCTGAATACTCACGCATTCACACACCATGCATAAGAAAGAAAAAAAAGTATGTAGATTATTTTAATCACATCAATGAATCTGATAGAAGAAATGTACAAAGAATAAATGTTTCACCTCATGAGAATAACTTTCTCTTTGTCTTCTGGGGATAATGACAAAATGGCAGTTTCTTTTGTTTGTCTGACTTTGTTTTTATTTTGAGACAGGGTCTCACGTAGTGCAGACTAGCATCAAACTTGAACTGCCACTGAACTTGACCCTAGAATCCTGCCCCTTCCTTCTAGGCTGGGAGTTTGGACTATGACAACAGGTAAGCATTTTAGAGCACAATGATTAACACTGAAGTGTCCCCCACCCCATCACTCAAAAAAGAGAAAGGAAGGACGAAAGAAAGAAAAAAAGAAAGAAAGAAAAGAAAAGAAAACAAAATCTAAGTTAGAGAAGGTTGCTTTCTCTGTTCTTAAGGTAACAAAAATTAAGTAACAAAACTCAACACTAAAATATTCATAGATTTTAATGTAGTACCTTGAATTAGAGAATAAACAAACTCTTCTCACAAACTGTTTACGAAATAGCGACAGATGAAGAGGAAAATGAATGGAAGGAAGTCAAAGTTCACCCAGAACCAGACACGCCTGGTGTGCCATGGTCACAAACTCTGGAGAGGTGGACAGAGGGGAAGGCCGTTTTCCCTTAGTGCAGCGCTGAAAATTGAGCCCAGGACCTCTCAGTTCCCGTGCCGAGGGCTCCACTGTGAGCTGCGGCCTTAGCCCTAGAGGCACATATTCAGCTCAGGGCACAGAAACACAGAGCAGTGCAATAGCAACAAAGATGGCCAAGCTTACTCCATCAAAGCAGAAAGGGAGAGAAAAATCAGAGCTCATCACATTCGTGCATGAGAGTGCCAACTAATCAAATTAGTCAATAAAACGACGTTATCCTGGAACGTGGAAGAGTAAACAAATTCAATTTAATAATGTAATAAAGTAGTACAAATCATAAGATTGAATCAAGCTGGAGAAAACGAATCCTTGAAATAGACCATATAAAATACAGAAGCCACACTGGCAATAAATCAGAGAGAGGATGCTAATTCACACAGTGGCAGCATTTACAGGCCGGGAGATGGTGTCACACAACAGAATCGTATAACTTGCTTCAGGTTGTTCCAGCTAAATGCTACAGCCAAAGTTCTGGCTGGCATCAGATTCTGTCTGCTTGTAACTAACAGGTCATCCTGCTGAACTTCAACGCTGACAAAGGACCAATTCATTTACAGTGAATGAGTAAAAGGACACGAATCACGGATCCCTCCCAGTCCCAAGGCCTACGAAATGCCCTTCAAGAACGAACAACCTCAAACAACCTGAAATAAATGTATTGAGAGATAAGAGACTGACATAGTGTACTCATAAAGGAAAAAACATTAATTAAAAGAATATCAGAAAAAACAAAGTTAAGAATAGCTAAAATAAAACGTTTGGAGTTTGGGGGATAAAGTCCACGAAGTTTCCTAGGATGCAGAACTCTGGAGCAGAGACGGGAAACTGAACAAAAGTGAAGGGCTTGGCGGAGGGGTCAGCTTGTGAGGCAGAACGCCGCTTACGACTTCTGAGACAAGAAAAGAAAGCAGCAAAGTCTTCAAAGAAGAACGCATGGGAAGTGTCCACAGCTGAGAGGGGCACTTCTAAGTTGAGATTTCCAGGAAAACTAGTGGAAAAATAACCAAAACACAGCATTAAGAAATTTTATATTACTGGAAATATCAAGAAGATGGAAAACACTTTGTGAGACTGGAGGATAAATCACAGGCAGATGAAACTCAGATTGTACCTTTTTCTAAAACAGGACCTCTCTACATCCCTCTGGCTGTCCTGGAACTCACTGAGTAGATCAGACTGGCCTCAAACGCACAAAGATCTGCGTGCATCTGCCTCCTGAGTGCTGGGATTAAAGGTGTGTACCATAATGCCTGGTAAAGTATAACTTCTTTTCCCAAAGATACAGAAATGTGGCCTCAGATGTGCAAAACTAATAATCGAGTTTTATGAATGTTCAGATCCAAGAACTAAAAGATACATTTTTCCTGAATCTTCAGGAAGTTTCTGGAAGGCATGCCCTATGGAAATGATGAAGAAACACACTGTCTAGGAACAAGTTCATGCACAAGATGCCAGAGCACATGCCAGGTTAGGGGACGCATGGTCCAGGCCAGGGTGTCAATACGGAGGGTCAAAGAATGATTGACCCCAGAAACAAAACCGGTGGACCACCTGATGGATATTCTGAATACTTGGAAAATAACATCCTCTTACTAGATCCTAAGATCCTGAAATACTGAAATCAAGCAGGCAAGAAAAGACTCGATGTGAATGCCAAGACACATCACATGGAAATTTAACTACTGCAGGTGAATGACTTGCAGTGATTACTGAAGTATACAAAAAGATTGCTCGATGAATGGAAGCTGATATAACCACACTGAAAAGCAGGAAGGGGCAAAGGCGTGTTTACAGTAGAAAGGTAGATTCTTACCGGGGAGAGGAACCACAAGCTCCTAATAGAACAAGCCTCCCTCGCATGCTCCAGAAGGAAGAAGCCTTTCTTTACAGTGAAAGAATCTCTTCTCCAGTTTTCTTGAGGACACAGCGGGCGACCTGGGCTGAGTTTCTTTCATCTTCTTGCAGACAGCCTTGACAGTGCCTCCCCCTATGCATCCCGTCCTGGGCCATCTGTTGTGTTCATGCATGGCTACTCAGCACGTCTATAATCATTCTGTAATCATTCCCATCATGAGTAAGGGAGGATCTCTCCGCACTGTAGGTGGAATGCAGAAAGCTAGCCTCCATCATTTCCCACAAGTCACTGCACACTGCTGTCCTTTACCCTGCTTCCACACCAGTATGTGGGTACCTAAGCTTCCTTTCTGCCGTGCCCGGCAGCTTGAGGCAAGTGTGGCGACTCTTGTCCCTCCATGTCTGTACTGTCCGAGGCTTCCTAATCTCTATGGCCTGGCAGAAATTCTAGATCTGAAAGCCAAAGAGGAGACACCAGAGGAATGTCAACCATCACTTCTCCAGAAGGATGTCAACCGTCACCTCTCCTGAGGAATGTCAGCCATCTCCTCTCCTGAGGAATGTCAACTGTCACCTCTCTAGAGGAATGTCAACCATCACCTCTCCTGAGGAATGTCAACTGTCACCTCTCCAGAGGAATGTCAACCATTACCTCTCCTGGGAAGGAAGTCCATTCTTACAGAGACAATGGGCATCAGGATGAGCAGCTAATTGCTCTTCAAATGCCAAGCCTTAGCTTTCAAAGAGAAAACTAAGAGAGTTTTGAAGACCAAATCTTTACTGAGAATATGCTCACCAACATAAACCAATATTTTTATATACTTGAAACCTCGTAATATTAATTTTTACTTAAAAACCTTTGTATATGCATAGACGTATATATGCATTCCTGTACGTGAACATGGGTGTGTGTATTCTGTAGCATGCATGTAAAGGTCACAGGTCAACCTTGGACAGTCTGCCCTCATCTTCCCCTGGTTCCATCTTTTCTCTAGCCAAAGACCCTGGGATTGGAGACACGCACCACTGGGACAGGCTTTCCAGAGCCACTAGGGCTTTAATCTTAGGTCCTCACGTGTTCCTGGCAAAAATTTCATCCAATGAGCCATCTCTCTAGCTCCAAAATTTACTTTTCTAAAAATGAAATGGGTGCTTGTGCCTTTAAAAATGTCTTTTCTTAATGTTTTAGTCATATTTTGTTTAGTAGAGCTGGTGTTTAGACTGTGTTTTGTGCTTTATGAGCAAATTTGAAAGTTGATTTTCCCGGCTGGCAGTAAATAATTCCACACTCACCATCTTTGCTTTGAGCTTCTCGCCCCTTCTTGCTGCCCCTCGGGTTTGCTGCCCCTCGGCTGTGTCTTTTTAAATCACTGCTGGATGAGTTTTGCCTTATTTGTTGATTTTGAAGGCTTAGAGCCCAGTCCTTTTGAATTTTGAGTCACCACAAAATTATCATGACATTACGTGTAGCCATGAACTCTTCTCTGCCAACCGCTTCCACTTAACTAGGGGTGGTGACTCCTGGCCACTAGGCCTGCGGACTCTGAGATCCTCACTTTGGGTTGACAGGGCTGGAGGCATCTCGATGTGTTTTACAGCTCATGGGTCCACAGGTCTTTACTACCGGGAGGCAGAGCACCAAGGCTGGGTCCTCCTCCTCCAACATCCTGTCACTCATCTGTCCGGCTTCAGTTGTAACCAGCCTGAGCCCTGGTTATCTTGATGCACAGCCTTTCCCTGTAAGGTTCGAAGGATTCTTCCTTGTTCTTTCCTTCCTTTCTCCATCCTTTTCTCTTTTTTTTCTCTTCCCTCCCTCCATCCTTTTCCCTCCTTCCCTCTCTCCTGTCTCCCTTCCTCCCTCCCTCCCTCCCTTTCTATTTTTCCTTCTTACTTTTGCAAATGTGCTTTGCCAGGCTTCTTGTCATTGATTTTTCTCTGCACTGTGCGAGCTCCTTGACAACATGGTAAAGGCTGTTTTTCCTCCCAGGACCTCTGCCTTGGTTTCTGTTTGTTGTCCTAATACTTTTCTAGGGAACACCCATCTACAGTTCCAGTTTGGGTCCCAACTTCCCTGCTAATTCTCCTTACTCATCCCTTTCTTACAGACTTGCCCTTCCTACACTGCCTTATCACAGGCTGGAGCCCACGATTACGCTCTTGGTGTTGGGTGGTTGAGATAGCTGTTTCCCTTTGGCTTGTGGAGTTTCCCTTACTGCATTCAAATTTGGTTATTTGCATGTGAGTTCCTCTCTTATTTAGGATGTAGTGTTGTAATAACCTCTAGAATTTCAAGACTATCAAACAACATTCTATGAGTTTATTCTGCTTCAACACTCAATGTGCAGCATTCTTTTCCTCTGGGCATTCAAAGTTATTTCTCCCTGTCTCTCTCCCTCCTTCCCCCTTTCTCTGTCTCTGTCTCTGTCTCTGTCTCTCTCTGTCTCTGTCTCTCTCTCTCTTTTCTGTACGTGTGTGTGTGTGTGTGTGTGTATGTGTGTGTATACTTTGCCCAATGGGCCATCCTCCCCTCCCCACCATGGTGTTACTTTCTAATTTCTAAAGCAGGAGACACAATTATGGTTGCCCCTGGCCCTTTCCCTCCCCGTCTGCTCCACTTCCAACCCTCTTCTGAATTCGACAAGCAGAGAATCTTCGCTCACTGTGGCTGCAGGCTGGGTTGAGATGGATTTTTCTTTACTGTAGACCAAACATTAATCCCAGACCAAACATTAATTCCCAGGTCAGGCCACCAGAGGACTCTTCCTTACCCACAACAAAACATCTTTCGACCGCTCCTTGCACTTGGTGCTGTGTCACTGACCACAGGGACACAAAGCTGGAACATCCCGTTGCTGAGCCTGAGTACTTTCGAGTGTCTAACCCAGAAAAGCTCACGAGGGTGCAAACTGAGAGAAAGGAGCAGAGGTAGCTGGGCCATGGAGCGATTATAATGGAAGAGGCAGTGGACGCTAATTTGCCTACGGTAAAGCATGAAACCTTTTCTTATTTAAAGCCTATCAGGGCCCATGGGCCACTCTCTTTACCCCAGAGTTCTCTGCGATCAAGTCCTTTCACCTAACAGGAAGAAGAAAATCATATTTCTATTCTTACTATTTTTTTTCAGTTTGGAAACCCTAGACCCACTGAGTGCATCCATATTTCATCCAGGATTTTCAATTTTGTAATTTTTTAATAAAATAAATCCCGGATTCTGGGAATGCACAGAGGCATGGCTCCTACCTCTCTTTCCCACAGTGAGTTAACCCATGTTCGGCCTTCACGGATACTAATTAGAACAGCTGACTAGTGGTAAAAGGTACAGTTTTGCCCCTGGATAAAGTCATGATTATACTAACAGTATGGTTTGAGAATAAGGTACACAAGGCGATTACATGTTACGCCAGTTATGCACATCAGCCAGTTTCTATGCCAATTAGCTTCATTCCCGAATCCCACCTGAAAGACGATTTTATGCGCTCTTTTCCCACCATGAGCTGAAACCTGCATGATGCTACACAGTGAGCCAGCATTTCTCCCTGAGAGATGCTTGTCTTTCAGTGACAGGAACCAGGATGGGGAAATGGTGACCGCATCCTGGACAGCCATGCAATGACAGACACCAGGAACAGGTTGTCCTGGCTACTGGAACCTTGGGCTATCGAATTCCTATTTTGCTAATTTTCCCTGACAAACCATGTTTACTGTTTAATAACGTTTCCGCTATCGGGAAATGACCTCAGGTGTGCCAGTTCCATCCATTTTGTCTTCATAATGCATAGCTTTTTCCCATTTCTTTAAGTGCCTTCAAATGCAGATCAAATAGATTCTCCCTTTACCCCATGTCACCACTCTCTGATTTGGTCTGCTTTAATTGTAAAAATAATCAAAATATCACATAGGAATGCTCTTTCTGCCCCTAGTACCTGCACCAATTAAAAAATCACATAAGAACGCTCTTTATGCCCCCTCCCCCCCGTATATGCACCACTGA
This sequence comes from Chionomys nivalis, assembly GCF_950005125.1. Taxonomy (NCBI): domain Eukaryota; kingdom Metazoa; phylum Chordata; class Mammalia; order Rodentia; family Cricetidae; genus Chionomys; species Chionomys nivalis. The sequence goes on from NC_080087.1 coordinate 8,770,247, forward strand.
AGTGTGGAAGCCCCTCAAGGAAGTACCTATCTATCACCCATCTGAAATAGACAGAGCACATATTTTAAATTGTAGGACAGAGAACTGGACTTTGGTGCTCTTCTGATGGGCGTGGGAACAAAAGGTCAGATGGTTCCTGGAGAGAACAGTCTGGTTCTCTTTTGTTTCTCTGTGAAACTTGTATATCATCTTCTAAGAAATTTCAACTAGAAGTGAACATCTCTAAGCCAAGTGACCCAGAGGAGAGAACAAATCACAAGTAGGAAAGTCTGAACTACTCAGCCTCCGTCTCATTCCTGAGGGCCTTGTAAAGAGTCCTTCTGGAGGCTGATGAACGAGAGCAAGGGCGTGCTGGCCACTCAGGGCCCGTTTGAAGGCCTTTTCTTTTCGCACAATGTCATGATGACCCTTCCTGGGTAGAAGGGGGCTGCCATATTACCAGCCCTCCAAAGGTTCAAACCAATCCAAAAAGTTCCAGAGCTGGCTCTGGGTGAGCAGGGATGAGAGCAGAATGTTGACGTCCCAAACCTTAATGCCACTTAGTTACTTCAAATCAACAAAAGATGGACCATAAACAAAACTAAGTAACCCAGGCTCTGGGTAGCGACCCCAGTGAACTCATCTGTCCTCCTTCTGGTCACACCATGTGGCTAGAGCACACGAGACTGTTAAGATGAGCCCTGAAAGCCTCGAAGCCCAGGAAAGGGCCCTCCAGCCTCGGGGAAGCAGTTGACCTGGATAGGAGCTGGTACAGAATGTAAAGGGGAGGCAAGGTCCTTGTCACTCCGTGCAAGTCTTGGGGCAGCTGAGGCCAAAGCTGGGAGTTTTACCTGCCTGGGATAGCTCAACGTAGGGAAAAGAGAGAACTCTCTCTGTTGTGGAATTCTCAGAGCCTCTGACCTCCTGGTTTTATTAGCAGTATGGTGAAAGGCATAGCAAGCTGCACTGGGCCTGGTGATGCCTGGTGGGAGGAGCAGGCCCAATTCTCCATCTGGGAATCGGTGCACCGACCTCTTTAATCTTTGTGGTGAGTACCAGCCTGGCCTGTGGGGATTCTATTGCCATCTCTAACAGAAGCCAAGAAGATGTGATGGAAAACAACCGAAAACCTAGCCCGGTGCCTGGAGAGCTCACAGGACCGCATAGGAAAGCTGTGCGGAGGCTGCTTTCAGGCGAGCGGGAGGCGGCCAGGCCTGAGCAAACTGTGGCGAGGAAGCACGCTCCCGTGTTAGGAAGGGAAACACTAGTGGTCCTTGTCTCCTGGAGTCACTGCAGGAACCCACTGTGAATTAAAAGTTCCCTGTGCTAAAAAACTATTTTCTGCCATCCAGATCCCGAAATTATGACTTCTACTACTTCATGGACTCAGCAAAACTGTATTTCTATTTAACTTAAAAAAGTAGAGGTGCTATTTAACAAGAACTTGGGGTTTGGATATGGAACACATGAAAGGTCACACACATTACCTCCAAATGGGCAAGTTAGTGTCTGGACACCATGTCATGACCATGCCGTATCTCAGATTAGTATGACTGTCCTGCGATTTGTTTTGTTTGTGGTTAAGTCATGGTGTAGTATTGGTGAAGACAAGTATTTTCAGAGATTGCAGTTGTCTGGCCTCAGAAGTCAGTTTATGAAACTCCCCCAGCCTGGGGATCGTCTCGGTCTGCTGTGTTCTACTGCTTAATTAGAAAGTTGTCAAACGTGGCGGCGGGCAACGCTGAGTGACGCTTTCTACCTGTTCACTTACTTTTTATCGGGATAATGAGCTGCGGAATGACAGGCAGAATCTTGTTCCCCCCATGTTCCAGCATGTCGTGGATTCCTTGCCGAGCAAAGAACTCATAGGGAAATGTCATTTCACAGAGCCCGTCAAAAAACAGAGGCAGGTAGTGATGGTAATCCAGCTTCTCGATTTCTACCTGGAAGCAGAGAGAAGAAACGCCCTGTGAAAACAACGGTTGAGCAAGATGTGCAGGGCCCCCAGGCAGCTCTGTCCCCTGCTTTGGGGAAGAAGACCCCCGCACCCAGTCGCCAGAAGTGCGCCCCATGCCTTTGATCTCTCAGCAGTGAGGGTAACATTCTCAACTTTGAAATCTCAACCACCAACTGCCTTGCTCAGATATCATTGGGAGCACATTGATAATTTATTGATTTTGCTTTTTGTTTTTCCATTTGGACCAAGTCTGATCATAAATGTTCAGATTAGGATTCAAGATAGGTGCATTGAAAACACATGTGTAAGAACAAAATGAAAGGAAATCCAAACTGGTCTAAACAGATTGATTCGTAAATTTCTAACAAGAATATAATAAGGAATATATATGTGTGTCAATAATTGGCCAGTAAGGCAATGAGGGCCACCTATGGTTTCCTGGGACTTGGGTGACAGTACAATACTGCTGCTATCAAGAAAACAAGGGAATGAATGACGGATATCTCAACCCTGAGTGGATCTTTTAGCACATATTGTTTTCCCAGTACAGGGCCAATTTCCTTGTTTCCGAGTCTACCAATGTGCCCAGTCTCCTACGAGCTCCTATTTAAGTGACCTTGAGAAATGCCCTCCTTAATAGTAGGATGCTTTTCCTCTCGGCCCTCCGGAGTCTACAGGCTTATCTCTGCTGTCCCCACGATGTGGGCGACTGGTAGCCAACAGAGCACTTTCTTCAGGGTCTGAGTGGTTCTGAATCTATGTCTATGGTTCCCCAACCCTAGGATTCACAAACGTAGGAAGACACGAAGCTACATGTACTTCATTAGTTAGATTAATTTGTTGATTTACACAATGTATATGATTCCAGTTGAAGTGCATGGAATAACCTCTGAGTAATGGTGGTCCTAAGTTTCTCTGAACATTTCAAAGTGGGGGTGGTATTTTGCACACTATGGGAAATTTACTGCTATATCTCTTGGATACAAAGGTACAATGTTACTTACAATTTTACCTGATTCATAGTTAATGCTTCCTGTACTATTTTTTTCCTTGTGTTTTAAAGTATATATAAAAATCCCATAGCACTGATCACAGTCATTCTTTGTTACTGAAACTTACATTTTGCTAATTTCCCTTTTCAGAACATTGTACTTGTAGGTGTGCTCTAGTAATTACCAACTTTTACATTTTGATATGATCTAAGACTGTATTTTCATGTTAAGTCATTTGCAGGTATAGCAATGCCTGATTTAATACCTGTCATTTGTATGAGTTCTAGTTTCATTTTTCATAAGTTTTTTCTTTCTACTTCCCAGTTTTGTTCAGTAGATTTTGTTTTATTTATTTACATTGTATGATTTTGCAAGGACTTTAAAGACAGGACAGCTTATTTAAACACTCTATTGTAGCCATCTTTTCTTTCTCAGGTGTTTCAGATACATACTTTTAGGGAGACAAGGAAGTTAAATATCTCCTAGCAAGATCACTGACGTGCCAAACTGTGTGTGTGTGTGTGTGTGTGTGTGTGTGAATTCTGTTTTTCCTTTCCATGATTTGAGGCAACAATACTATGAATAACAATGATGCCAGAGGGCATGATGACAGGAGCTATAAACACTGCGTTGGTGTCCTTAACAGGACAATGTTAAAGGACATAACTAGTGTCCCAGTGTCAATATATAGGGAACCTGAGGGGCACGGGGTGTCCGGACAACTAATTCCCTTAAGGTCCACTGAAGCTCATGATCAATGCTACAGCTGGGTGGGATTCAAACCAGAGCCACTGAATGGGAGATGTCGCTGCTGCAGCCTGGTGAATCGTCCTTTGTCCTATGTCTTCATTTTCCACATCATTACCAATGCAGTTGGATGGAGTCCGATCTAATATTATCATCACTGTAACTGAGTGGCCTAAAGTGTGTTTTCCACTCCCTCCCTTCCTTCCTTGCTCTCTCCAGCCTTGTGTTTCGAGGGCCTCTCCTACTGCATGGTGGGAATTGTTTTATCTCTTCCATTTTGTAATATTTCAATGACAAATATTGAGTACCCACATGACTCTGTTTTCAAAAAGCTGTAAGGAAAATTCATAAAATAACATAGAAGAAGAAGGGAGCAGTTGGAGACAGGGAAAATGATGAACTACCGGGTGGTGATAATCCTGTCTTTCCCGACCTGTTTGTCACCGGACACATGAGTCACCGGCGCAGGTCTGCTGCCATCACAGTGAACAACAACATGCCCTTGCATGCTGACAACCTTCTTTAAATGCTGTAGACAGGAGAGGACTTCTTTCCGTGTGAAACCTCCTGCTTGCATGTCTTCTAGGGGCCCATTTTGTGAGCATAATATTGTTTCTTTTTTTTGAATTTGCCTAGGCTTTGGCAAGGCCTCTTGGGGTCCACTTAGTATAGGGAGCTTCATGTATTTTAATATCATTTTACTTGACTTTTGACTTTACCATTCTTTCCTCCTTCCCAACCCCTCCTCTTCAATTTCTGTTTTCCCTAAATTTCCCCTAGGAGCAAGCAATAGGACCATCTTCATAGTAAAGTGAATCCTCTAGAGTGATGTCTACGGCTCTCTACTTCCACCCTCTCTTTGCCCACTTGCCAATTGCGTCCTTAATTCCCTTTGATCAAGACCACCAATGGTCACCTTTCTCTAACCCTTTTAGCCCTCTTCTGATCTCATTAGTATAACACAACAACCCTTCCCATCCTCCCTGGGCCTCCTGTACCACATCCCCAACGCCAGGTCTCTCCCATTCCTTTGGGTGATGGACTTCCACTGCTCCTGGTCAAAGTCCCACAGGGCTCCCTGACCCATGCTTTCAGTGCCTTCTCCCTCTGGCATGTGCAGTGCCCTGGAGACTCGCTTGCCTTCACCCCACCCTACTTGGAAACTGTCTTTGGAGGCACATTCCTACAGCTGAGGTGGCAAAACCAAGATACTAACAACTGAATGGGTCAAAACAGGCATTTAGGGCTGTGGAGAAGGCTCAGCAGGTAAAGGGAATAGCACGCAATCATGATGACCTACTTCAGGTCCTGCCACCCACACGAAAAGTCAGGTGCAATGCTGTGTGACTGTAATCTCAACACCAGAAGGGCAGAGGCAAGAAATTCCTGGGGCTGTTGGAAGTAGAAGAATTAGGAACTACAGGGTTAGTGAGAGACTGTCTCAAGAAAAACATGGAGAGCACTGAAAAAGATGCCTTCCGTCAACCTCTGACCTATATTGTACAGATACACACACACACACACAGATACACACAGACACAACACACATGCGCATATACACACCTTAAACATTTCTTTTCCCACAGTTATGGAGGTTAGAAACGCAGCATCAGGTGTCAGCATGTTCAGGTTCTGTTGAGGGCTCTCTTCTGTACCTCGGAGAGCATCCTCCCCTTACCCTCACAGGCCATTCTTCTGTGTGTGTCGAGAGTGGGCTCCCAAGCCCCTGTCACTTCTCAGAAGGACACTAATACTTTTATCATCTCCATCTAGACCCAGTTGGCTTCGTTTTAGTACCTACACATGGTCAATGGGAATGAAGTGGGGACAGCTCAGTCCATGGGACACTCTCTTACCCCCAGAGTTCTCTGAGATCAAGTCGTTCCGCCTAACATCAGTTCAGGGAGGCCCCTTTGTCATCACTGCCACCACTGCCACCCTCTATGACTTTCTCTCAGCTGTATTAAGTCTCTGGAGTCCTGTCGTTCAGTGAGTTTGCCACTGTTGAGGAGGATATGCCCACAAGAGTCCTTAGACATGGTGGGTGTTTCATTTATTTATTAATATATCTTTATTTATGAGTGTGGGCATGCCATGGTATGCCTGAGGAGGTCAGAGAACAACTTTCAGGGATCAATTCTCTCCTTCCATCATGTTGGTCCCAGGGATTAACCATGACCTTGGACTTGGCAGCAAGCATCATTACCTGTTGAGCCATCTTGCTAAGCCTTGGATTTTAACCCCAATCTTTTGAAATCTACCAGGAAGTTGACTGAACTGAGACACAAGGGTCAGTGATGAGAGCTTCTGCTCACCCAAGGCCAGGCTATTACAGGGGTCTGCAGGGTGTGGAGTTTTATGTTGATCCTGAAGCAGCAGAGGATGTACACACCCCTGTAAGTTTACATAGCCTACAACTTTATTCTTCAAGTAAAATGCTCTTGTTCTCTCTGTGGGGACATATCTCATGAACCTGAGCATTTCATGATGATGTGACAAGGTGTTGAGCACCTTAAAAGACAACCAGTATGAATGACTTCATGTTTAGCCTGAAATTCACTAGCTGTCATGGAGGGCATTCACAGACTGACCTGTGTATGGGCGACAGCTTAGGAACGAAGGACCTTCAGGTGCAATCACCCTAAAATATGTCCACGACGGCAATGAAAAGGTCTGCATTGTAAAAATCTAGATGTTGGGACTCTATGATTTGGCTCAAGTCTTGAAAGGGGCAATCCCTGAGGTCCCTCATTTATGGTACACAGTGTTGCATCACGACTATGTTGTAGGGTGCTTCTAAACTACTGCTCTTTTTGGTTTGTTTAGGCTTAAAAATGACTTTTTAACAGTTTATTTAACAACTAATAGCTTTCTATCTATTTTTGAAGGTATTGTGATTGTGTAGTTCATTTAAAAATGTAATGTATAATTAGGAAATATAGGTTGTTGATGGATAATCATCAATAATAGTCAAGCTTGTAGTGATGTTAGATTTTCTGGATATATAGAGATATATTTCAGTTAGATAGGCATTCTTCATATCTTTCAAAGACTGCAGAATATGGCATTTTAAATGTTTTAATAATTTAGGGCTTTTCATGACAATGAGACACGTCTGCTCCTGGCAGAACCAATCTACTTCAAGAGGAAGATGGATATTGAAGAGGCTCCTTATGGAGTTGGTTAGCCATTTGGGCAAGAAACTGCTCTTGCCTGGACTGTTGCATAAACTGGACATAAAGAACCTACAGAGAGAAGACTGCTGAACTTGCCTAAAGGTGAGATGTTCTTTCGGGGTTCCTGATCTATGAAAGAGTCTGTGAGACATTCTGCAGGACACAGCAGAAAGTGACTGAACTGTCTTTGAATTTTCCTGCTTCATGGAAATGTCTGCTGGATACTATGGATGGGCCTGTAGGCTGAAGATGGATGCCCCAACGGTACAAAAGAACTTTGGGTGATTGTACAGGCAGCGAGATGTCTCTGTCATTTCTAGAGTTTTGGATTTCTTGTTTGCTTAGGTAATATTATATCCTTCTGGAGTCTTTGATGGTGTTGAAGAATGATTAGTTATAGTTTTTCTTAGTTATGATAAAAGATAAAATAGATATAAATATTGTAACTGTAATTCTTACTTGATAACTGTTTTGTTATATGTAATTGTACTATGTTAAAGTTAAAGCCTTTCTTTTTTGTTTAAACAGAAAAAGGGGAAATGATGGAGGACGGTCATCTTTCTATCTGTTGCTTTCATTGGTTAATTAATAAACTGCTTGGCCTCTGATAGGGTAGAATTTAGATAGGTGGAATAAACAGAACAGAATACTGGGAGAAAGAAGCCGAGTCAGGCAGTTGCCATGATTCTCCCACTCCAGACAGACGCAGGTTAAGATTTTTCCTGGTAAGCCAGCTCATGGTGCTACACAGAATATTAGAAATGGGTTAGATCAATATGTAAGAGCTAGCCAATAAGAGACTAGAACTAATGGACCAAGCAGTGTTTAAAAGAATACAGTTTCTGTGTAATTATTTCATATAAAGCTAGCCGTGCGGGTGGCCAGGTGCCAGGAATGTAGCCCGCAGCTCATATTACTACAGTGACCAGTTTAGTGCTTAAGATAATGTGTATTTCTCAAGAATCACCATAAACTCTCGTTTACACATTTGATAATCTTCTTATGGAAGTTTATGAAATCCAGAACTAGAAGAAACTGTTTGGACTTGGACCGAGCCAAGGGCTGTGTTGAACACAAGGTTAAAGTCACAGGTGCCTCACTGGTCAGCAGCCCCTTGGACATTAACCCCAGAGATGTGAAGTGTTCTGTGCATGAAATCATCTTCAGAATCCATGCAAACATTGTGAAGATCACAGCGCTTGCACCGCTGGATGCCTAAGTCCTCTGGTGACCTTTGGCTAGAAGCAATAGAACTCTATCTCCCTTAGCCTATCAAATTCAGTATTTCGTCCCCGTAACAGACATGTCTCAATAATGCCATACTGAATGGTAAGAAACACACTATGGTTAACAACTTCTGGGATATTCTGACCAGAAACTACACACTTTCTCATAGTTTCATCAATTAGCAAATGGAATACTGTTATAGCCCATATAATAATTCCTGAGGACACTATGCAGAATTACAAGCTAATATGTAAAGGTGCGGTTAGCTATGAATGTATTACAGACTTATATATACTAACTATGACATTTCTAAAGCAAGGCTTTTAAAATGTTCTCTACCCAGAGGCAGCCACTAACTTGCTGCAAGAAGCCTTACACAGTCTATAGGTGTTAAATGTTGTCTGTAGATGATGTCTTTAACCCATTTCACACATATGGGTCCTGTCTCTAAATGTGTATAGACACAGTCATGATGAATAACTTAAAATTATTTCAGCCATTTTATGTTTCAGCTATATTAAATATACAACAAAGACATACATGTTGCATGTTTAATTTTGACATTGGAAACTTTTGAACATGACATGTGTTCTTGGAAGCAGGAAGATGGTAGACAAGACCGAGATGAAGTCATAAACCACCAAAAAATCTAAATCATGAAACAGAGCATCCTAACAACACAGGTAGAAAATGGGCTGAGCTCAGAGATACTCAGGTGCCAGAGATGAGGATGAAAGCCGTCACAGAGGTAAGTGGGGGGCTCCAGGCAGTGACAGGCAACCTCAGGAGGATCAGCCCCAGGCTGAGACATGGTGCTGAAAACACAGCATGCCAAGAGAAGGGACCTGAGCAGGAATGCCTGCGCAGTCAGGGAACTTGAAGACTGCTTCCCTGGTGAAAAGGGGACCAGAAGGCATCTCTCTCTCTTTTACAGAAACAGAAAGATAACTTGATGGGAAACTCTCAGTGGAAAACAAAAATACCCGAGAAATAAAAGCCCAAAGAATGTAAAGGCTAGAAATCAAATCTCAGACAATAGTGACGGCCTTCACAGGGACCAGATCCCAAACAGATGAAGGAGCGTGATCACCTCCACAATGTGGAGACATGCACTGGCGCTCGAAAGCCCAGCTCCTGCTCTCACATATGCCGTTGTCAAATTTCCACCAATCACTATGGTGACAGAGTGACCCCCCCAACTGCTCACTCGGCTTGTGGGTGTGGGAGTGAGTGCTGGGGCTGGCAACTTGAAATAAGAGAGTGAAATATGAAAAGGGACACTTCAAAAAGCCCTTTAAAACAGTGACAAGGCTGCAGAGATGCCTCCGAGGATAAAGTGCTAGCAACATGCGTGTGAAGACCTGAGTTCATATCCCAGGAACCCAGGCAAAGCCATGTGTGGTCAGGGCATCTGTAATCCAGCATACCTACAGGGATATGTGGGATGGAGACAGGCAGTGAGGACATGTGAGATGGGGCTAAATACAGAAACGAAGAAGTGTGGTGGGTCAAGCCGGCTCTCAATAGACGGCTGTCACCAGGCACATTCTTGTTATGTATTAGTTTATAATGGGCACATTTAAGACAAAAGGTGGGAAATAGGAGGCAGGATAAAAACTGAGGGGAAGAATACTTTATAAAAATGTATCATATATATATATGACATGATATCTATAAACAATAATATATATGTATACACAATAAATATATTATATATAGTACATATAACAGCATACATATGCTGTCTATATGCTATCAAAATCACACACATATACATCATTTTGACAGATTTTTACCAATAAATGCTTCACAGATATGGTATCAAGTTATATCCCCATAAGCAATATGCCAGTTCCTCTGTTTCTATTGTTTATCCAGAGAGAATGCTATCAGAGGCTGATTCTTAAGGACATCCGAGATAAAAATGGCATTTCAGTGTGGCTTTAACTTCCATTTCTCTCCCTGTGAGCATGACCACCTTTCAAAGACATTCCTGAAATCCATTTGTAAACTGTCTCCTGTGAATCATATTTCCATATTCTTTGTGATTTTTCACTATGAACCATTGGTTTCTTTTTTTTCTGGGCCTTTTGCTTTTGGGGTGGAGCATAGTGGTTTGTATATGGAGGGATCTTGTGTATCTTTTGCTAATGCAGTCATTGTTACGTTGCTAAAAAATTTCAATCATTTCTGTGTCCTGAAGTTTGAATTATTGTTAGAAAGAGTTGTCTCCAATTTTGTGCCATAAAGAATATAGCCATTTCCATTTAAATCACGAACGTATTGGTGACTTTTCTGGTGTGAAGTATAAGGTTCTCTTTCAGCTACGGTTCCTCTCCAGCTGGTACCCAGATGTCCACGGCTCTCTTTCAGCTACAGTTCCTCTCCAGCTGGTACCCAGATGTCCAGTGCATGTACAGAAGTTCTACACTTACAGAAAAGTCCATCCTGGCTTCCTCTTCTCTCCTCAGCTTGACCACTGTTCATGAACCAGCAACCCTTTTATTTAATTCTGAAAACCGCCCAATAGCTGTTAACCTCTTGTAGGATTCACACATTTTTATTGTTAGAATATTTTCCTTTTTAAGTTTTATTAAAATATAAAACTTTAAAATACATTTGAGATGTAAGTTCCACTTTGAGAATCTACACATAACTTCAAATTTGACAATTACAGCAAATGCATTCTTTGAAAACACATTACAAATATTTTTGAAAGTTAAGTAAGTACTGAGCCCATAAAAAGAATCTGAAGGAACCCAAAAACATCTGTCCTGAATGTCATATTCTCTAAAGCAAATTAAACAAAATAACACTTAGTAAGGCAAAAGCCTAACTTCTAATCCTCACAGATTTAGGAATTTAGAAATTCTTTTGAATTACTCATAAATCAATGAAAAAAATCACCACAGAAATAAAAACATTTGAAGCACTGAATTACAATGAAATCATTTAACCTACTTGCAGAGATGTCTTTTAAGAAAAGGACAATAAAAGACAGGAACACAACCCACCGCGTGAGCCCCAGCTCAAGACAGGAACACAACCCACTGTGTGAGCCCCAGCTCAAGACAGCAACACAACCCACTGTGTGAGCCCCAGCTCAAGACAGCAACACAACCTACTGTGTGAGCCCCAGCTCAAAACAGCAACACAACCTACTGTGTGAGCCCAAGCTCAAGACAGCAACACAATCCACCATGTGAGCCATACCACAATGCTGTAGCCTCTGAAGACAACTGAACAACATGAAAATCAAGATTCCAACAGTATGTTAAAAACCAGGCCCCATGGGTAAAATGCTAGGACATCACAACATTGTATTTGTGTTTGTAGACAAAATCTGAAGGAAAATGCATGCACAAACATGGCACTCTATGGTGAAGCTTTGAAGACAGTCACTGTTACTTCACCCACCATTGTAGAGGTTCTCGCTAATAAAACAAGACAAGAAAAAATGATCTTGAAAGTATGTAAGAGAGAAAAAAATGTTCAGCGTTGAGGCTAATATGGCTGACTACAGGGCACATTCAGGGAATGTACAAACACTATTAAGCAGGGAGAGAGTGTTGACTAAAAACTGTTGTACCAAAGAGGGCGGCAATGCCATATGTGATTAAAGCATATTTAGAAAATGCTTTTTTAGAAGTTCACAATAGAAATAAATAACAAAACGAGTTTGTTAAGAAATAAAATTAATACTTGATATGTAAGACTTTACAGAGAATGTTAATTAATTACTGGTTAGTGTAAAAGCCAGACAGGAAAGATCTTCAGGGATCAATGACATTGGCCAGGCTCTTAGACAGATAGACAGAATTGCATTCTGTGGCAATTCCTCACTGCCTGAATGGTCACTGTATACAAATACTGATTGCCCTGTCTTGGTGGAGGATATTAATTATGGAGTCACAAATCTGGACGTGGGCTAGAAAATCAAATTACTTTGTACAATAACCTTATTTTAAGTTTTTGTCAAAAATGCTACCAAGACAGTTAAAGGTCAGTTGTAAGCGGATCTCGAATTTATTCACACTTAACCTTTATTATCGAGAAATTTTATGTTCGTAACTGTAGCAGCCGGTGAGTAATAAATAAGGGAGCGCCCCATGTTCTGTGGCTTCAAAGCTTCCCACTCTCCATCACTTGCCAAAATGTTAAGGTTAAGGAAATTTTTAAAAACTTAAAATTAGCATTTATTTTAACCAAAGAGAAATACCAAGGGGCAAAATGTATGTAAAAATACATTTTTAGAGTTTATCTTCCCCTTTATCACATTCCTGATCAATGCTAAAAACTGCACTCTCTAGAGAGGTGCAGGGGGTTCTCTGGGAGCCGCAGAGTCCATGAAACAAGCAGGAAATGTGTGAGAGGCCAGGAACGTCTCAGTGAAACTTCAGGAACTGAAAGGAAGACACTATTTGTGGCTCCAGCCACCGGTATTCATCGCAAACATGTCAGTGTTTTTTAAAAACTGTCCTTGAATGCAGTAACATACAGTTGATTTCAATACACTCAGTCACAGAAAGAAAACGAAAGAGGTTAGCTCAGGGGATGCCCTAAGGCCACTTCAAGAAGGACCAGCTGTGTGGGGCAGTAGTGGACTGTCCCCCACACCAGCGTACTGGGCATGCATTTGACAGATGCTAGTTAGCATTTATTTGCATTATTTGTAATCAGGATTTCTTCTGTCTCTTAGTTAGGAAACTAAAGTAAAAGTTAAAAATAAACCAATCACAGACAGTAGCTTAGCAAATGTTTAGATGTCTGAGTGGGGCACACAAGAAGGATGCCTAGGAAGAGGCCCTGCTCAAGAGAATACCTATGGAATGGTGTGAATGGCTGAAAGTGTCATCAGGTGGGGGACTGCACCAGACTCAGATGGGAGACAGTCACCGCTCTGCGCAAGGGCCCTCGGAAAGGCTGCTGGAAGCCAGCCAGGGCTTATCAGGAGATGATGTCTGGTCTGGGCAAACGTCACCTGGGTTGGGGTGACCTGTCAGGCAGTTCCGAAGAGACAGGAGGGCCTCTGTGTCAGGTGGACACTGAACTAGACATCTCAGAGAAGGTTAGAGATGATGTAACAAGCGTGTGGTTAATAATGACCCCAGTGGGGTCGTAGGAAGATCAGAGTTCAGGGACCAGTGTCTGAGCGTGAGTAGTCAATGGAAATTCAGATGTGAAGCCACAGAAGCCTGAATCATGGTCAGGATCTCTAACACAGACAAGAAAGACATGACAGAAAAGGATTTCTGTCTGTCTGTCCATCTATCTAATTATCCATCTCTATCATCTGTCTATCATCTCTCTCTCTCTCTCTCTATCTATCTATCATCTATCTATCTATCTATCTATCTATCTATCTATCTATCTATCTATCTATCTATCTATCTATCATCTCTCTCATGGGAGGAATAGAGGAATATTGAACAGGGTTATGTAATTAGCTAGGCACGGAGACTGGAGGACAGGGTGGAATACATAGGATAGCTATGTCTCCAGCACTGACTGCCGGCATCAGGAGCTGCACAGGGACTGGGGTTACAGGCCATGTGCTCAAGTTGGGATTTAGGATGAGACTGCTTGGATGCAACCAGAGACTTAAGAGCCACACTGAGAATTAGCCTGGCAGACATCTGCATGGGAGCCATGGTGGTTAAAGGGTACAGGAAAGGCCCTTGAAGGGAGCTCCAGGCACCTCCTCATTCAGAAGACAGGAGGTGAAATAGATGCCTAAAAAGGAAAGAGTAACGCGGGCTGACTTGGCCTGAAGGGTGGGAGTTCGGCCATGTGTCACAGAGGGAGGAGATTCCTGGAAACAGAAAAGTATAACAGAGTGTTTGCAGGCAGCCATACCAGAGGGAAGCACAAGTCTGGACCCTAGAAATATTTCTGGAGGAACTTGAGCCATGTCATGAGGAGGGGGCAGCATCAGGACACGCAGACCTCCATCCTCCACCCCTTCCTCCCAAGTACTGCAGAACTGCCCTGCCCTGGGAGAGGTCCTGGGAATCCCCAGAGCTGGAATCCCCGGGTCTCTGAGCACCATCCTTTGTGGGTCTTGGGATTGTCCCATGTGACACCTGCCGGTGTTAGATGGGCACAGACAGGTGAGAACTCTGAGAAGACGCTGTTGCTCAGAATATTGTCACATCTATCAATCAACATTCCATTTTCTTCCTTTCTAGCAAGAAGCCGCGTTTTGGCACTTGCAGACGGCTCGCCGCTTGTGTCCTCAGTGACTCTAATAGATTACGTATGTGCTCCTCTCCAAGCTCCAAAAGTCCAACCGCTTATCTTAATGGGTCGTTTGGTGCATGGGACAGCTCAAAAGGTGGCACAGATGGTGAAGCCATTGTGAAAGCTTGTTGGGGGTGTGCCAGCCAATTATAAAGAGCATGCCAGTTACTGTGTCTGGAACGTTGCTGATGGGCAAAATGGATCCTCAGAAACCAACTCTGCATACAAGAGGGAGGGGCACTGGCTCTGGACTCTCCTCTGTTCCTAGACACAGTAAGCTCATGGGCCAGCTAATCACTCCATGTCTCAGTTTCCACATCTGTAAAATGGGACAAAGATGGCATTTTCTTACTGGGACTGCAGAGAGTTAAATCAGAGGAAAGCTAAGATTGTGCCTGACAGAAAGGCATGGAGAAACGAAAGCTGTGGAAACAACCATGGAGACTCTGACTGCTGCTTTCTCATTGTGTGCCTGGCTGTCTCTGTCTTAGGGTAGGGTTATTCGTGTGGTAGAGAACACATGACCAACAACACGCTGGGAAGAGAAGGGTTTATTTGGCTTACGCTTCCACATCACTGTTCATCATCAGAGGAAGTCAGGACAGGAACTTAAGAAGAACAGGAACCTGAAGACAGGAGCTGTTGCACAGGCCATGGAGGAATACTGCCTACTGACATGGTCCCCATGGCTTGCTCAAACTGTTTTCTTATAGAACCCAGGACCACCAGACCAGGGATGGCACCACCCACAATGGGCTGGGCCCTCCTCCATAAACCACCCAGCACAGCTTCTTCAATGGAAAGCACTAGATTAGGTCCATATTCCATAAAGTCTGACAATTTTAGTCACTAGAAATTCTCTTTTCAGTGTGCCAACATTTTCGTAGACATTCTGATGGTGCCCCAGCCCTGTTGATGCCAGCCAGTGAAGGGTAGAGGTCACTTGTGAAGGACACGAGCTATAGCCCAGGGAACTCACAGGGCAAAGTGGCAGGCACCAGCGTCTGCCAGTGATGCAGGGGCCTTTGAAGCAGGTCAAAACACCCCAATCAAAACTCCCATTCTTGCGGGTTTTCATGGAGCAACAGTAAATCTAGGGAATAAGAATGTGAAATGCAGGAGATCACATCTTTACTATAATAAAGTACTTTATAAAGTTTATTTGGAATTAAAAACAAGTTCATGTTCATAGAAGACTACAGCTACATTCTAAACTGATTAAGAAATAATACAAAGTTAACGAGGCCATACACGTTAATATGGGCATTTGCTAATGTGTAAAAATGAAATCAGTTATCTGTCTAGAGGTTCTTCTGCCTTCGGCGCTTAACTGTGGGCCACACGCCCCATGGCACTTTCTACGGTGCAGTATTAATCATCATGCTATCTGGATGCTTTGGGATTGTACGCCAGGAGCACGTGGGGAGATAGGCTCAGTGCAACAGTTTGTAGTTCTGGAGACGGAAACGCTAAAGGGTTTGGGGAATGTCGCTATATTTCCTCTGTTTGAGTATTTGTCTCGAGCTAGAGACTCTCCCTGACACAGTGGCCATTTCTTCAGTGCACAAGGAGGAACACATCTGTGTGTAGCAAGCCCGGAGGTACTCGGTGTTCTCTGCTCTCCAGAACCCCATCTCTAAGTTCCCTTGGTCACCCCTTCCCTCTGCTCATGAGTTCGCTAAACTGTGATTAAATTTGGTGAAGAGTTTTTCCTTGGCCCTTAAGTATATCTGGCTGGGCCCATTGTAGCCCTTCTGGAAAAACCCAGTGGGGAATCACCGCCTGCTTCTTCCATCCTGGGTAGGACTGCTTCAGCTCTGGTAGTGACCGCATCTGGGTGTCTATCAATCTCCACTGGGAAGATGGCTACTTATTAAGGACTTGTGGTATAATGAGCAGCTGAGATCCAGACTGTCTGATCTCCACATGTGACGGTGCCTCAGTGTTCCCATCCACCCAGGTCTCCTACTTATCCAGTCCAGTCAGCCTTCCTGTCCTCCCTGGGGAGGGAGGGGGATCCATGCGTCATTTATGCACGTTTTCAGCAGACGCTTATTTACTTCTTTATTTGTCTACTTATTTATTTGTTAATTATATTCTGGCAGCGCTGGGGCTCGACCCCGGGGCCTCATGCATGGGAGGCAAGTCTTCCCCTGCTAAGCTCCACACAGCCAGTCACTTATGACGACTATGGGCACGGATTTGCTTACATCCTCGCCTTGCTGCACTGTGAGCCCTGGAAGCCATGTTCCACACAGTGTTTTCGTCCGCACCTTCACGGGACCCCATCATACAAGCTGTATTGCCCTTGGCAAATGGTCAGATCATCAGATTTTCAGAAGACCTCCCCAACAGGAGCTCATTTATTCTCTAGGGTGTGGTCTAATATCCCTTCTAAGATCAGCATGTCTGTGGACCTCAGCCATGAAAGCCCCTCCACTGTCTATGAGCAAGGGTGGTGCCCAAGCCCTGGACCACCCACGCTTGGCTCTCACGCTGTCCGCAGGTTCCCCTTCCAGCTTCTCCACGACATTCCCTTTACACCCTATACTCCAATTGCACAAACAGCCCTCTTTGCTGACTGTGTCTGGACTCCTGGAAGGCTTTCCCACTTCTCTCCATTCCCTGTGGATTCTTATACATCACCACAGCGCAGGTCAGATCACAGGCGCCCCCTCCTCCCTGTCTCTGCTGTAACTTAGCTATATCACCTTGCGCACATCACATTTGGGCTCCTCATTCAAAAGCGGATGTTAGCAGTACACACTTCAGCCGTCTTCAGTAAATAACACAACTGGCTCATTCATGGAACGCTCTAAGCAGTGACCAGCACATGCTTACCACCATTACTAACACTTTAGCAGCATTAGACACGTTCTAATTACACGAGCAATTAATGAATGTGTACTCAAATATTTACCTAGATTCCAGCAGGAATTAGGCCTCTTGTTGCCTTTCTAGTTGGAGCAGAGAAGCAGGAGTAGAGACTCCCAGACACAAGGGGCTCTGTCGGAGCAGGAGAGAGAAGGCAAGCCAATGGCCAGCATCATACTCCCCAGATCCTGCGCACAGGGTGGAGGTTGCTCGCATATGCATACCTCATGGATGGACATGTACCCGTGTGTACACAAGAGTGATGCAGACAGAGAGACTGAGGGAAAGCTCGAGGTGCCCGAGTATGGTGGCAGAGGACAACGACTGGCTATGGTACTCTGTTTCTCACGGAATGGGCCAAGAACGTTTCAACTACGAGACTGGTGGTGCCCATGCCAAGTCAGGGACAATGCGCCACTTTGTTAAGTCATCAGCACTAGAGTGAGGCAGGCTGTGGAGTCAGCCACACTTCAGTAACATCGTCAGGAATCTTCAATGCTAAAAGAACAGGTGAAAAACCAGCTCCAGCCATGGAAACTTTAGCCTTGGACACAGCATCCACCCAAGACCCACGTGAAATAACCTTCTCGGGTGACTGAGGTTACAGGAGAAGGAAGGGGGCAAGGTGAAGTTGATTCCACACACACCATTCCATGGAAGCCAGCCTGATGCCCACACTCGGCAACACCACGTGGAAGGCAGCGATGGGAGGGAGAAGTGAAGCCGTAGGAGAAAGACTTGCTCCCTGTGCCCACTGCCGGGAAACACGTTGTCCAGAGCAACATGGGGATAGACAGAGACAGTGGGCATCCGCATGGTTTGCAAAAGTGGGGTCCTAATTCCCATCACCACCAGGTGCTCACCACGCACACATGTGCGCACACGCATGCACCTTTACACTCACACATACACACACATATACATACTCAACACACATATATACTCACACATACACACACACAAATATACATTCACACACATACACACACATATACACACTCACACACATATATACTCACAGATACATATACTCACACAGACACACACTCATACATACAGACTCATATAAACACACACACACACACACACACTCAATTTACACAACACTCAACATTACCATTCCTTTGTGTCTACATTTGACCCAGCCCAGGGTCTGCTGCACAGATCTAGATGAAAATATTAAAAGATAAATGAATTAATGAATCTGCTTTTTAATCTACACTCCTCTTTTGGGATCAAATATCCATTTCATATTTTTTTTCTGGAAATTTCTTCAAAATAATATGCCAAGCAAGCATTGGTTTCAGACTTTCTGGATCTGGTCATCTGGGATAACAAGTCATTTTGTGTGACTTTAAATCCTTCATTTCAATCTCCCTCTGATTCTCCAGTGAGAGCTAACATCCTATTCGGGGAAAAATGACTCGCCCAAAGGCAGAGAGTGATTGAATTGTCCTCTCATCAATCCTAACTTATTTAGGCCCATTGTTCTTTTTCAGCTGAAAGGGGCTTTTGATTTCATTTAGTTTCCTGTACTTTCATTTCATGAAAAGTGCCAAACAAGGCTCCATTATTAGGCCCATCAGACCCTGCTGCACGGCGGGCTCTGTGTTCTGGCCCACAGCACATCTAGCATTCCGGGAAACCACTGCTCTGGGGTCAGGACCCACAGTCACGGCAACAGCTTTCTCTCTTCTTTCTTTCCTACTCTACAGGATTAGTTAGGCCACTTTCATGCCATAGAGAAAGCACTTTGAGTGTGTTTCCCCCTTTCACCTCTCTTCTCCCTTTAATACCCTCCCCCTGTGCAGCTTTACTTCAAGTTCACGTCATGAGCATGTATATGATTCATGCATCTATAGCATTTAGACCCACAGGTAAGAGCAAGAATGCCAGCCGTATCCATGTTTCTGAGACTGAGTTAATTCACTTACTATGGTTTCTCTCCATTTGCATCCATTTACCCCCAACAACAGAGCCTCATTCTTCTTTATGAAAAACATTCCAGGGTATAAGATTAAGAGTCACGTTTTATTTCCTTGTTGATAGACACCTGTATTGGTTTCATTGCTTAGCTGTGAGAATAGTGTTGGACAAAACTGATGGCAAGCGTCTCTGACCTGTGACTTGGAGTCTTTTGAGCAAGTATCAAGAAGCTGAGTCGAGCTGAGTCATGTGTTGGGCCTCTCATCTTTTTGAGTAACTCAGAAGCCGCCTGGAGCTCAGTGCTGTGACTGACTAGACTGTGTAGACTTCAGGTGGAGAAAAGGACTCTTTATATGAAAACACCCGCACCTGTGAGTATACTTCTCCTTGATTGGTCAGCCTAAGGCAGATGCTCACACTCTTGGCCTGCCCCTGCACCTCTGTGGTGCACATCACAATGAGATGTTACTCCATTCACAGCCAGAGGAGGAGAAGGTGCAAGCTGAGACGCTCATGAGAAGGCTTCTTTCACTGACCCTATGCAAGCTGAGCTTCCTTCTAGCTGCACACAGATTTTGGCCTCTGTCACCTACACGTCTCTCTTCCCTTTCTCCTCCTTGTACACGGTCTCCTCTCCTGGCCCCATTTGGTTCTCTAAGTACACCCAACAAAACCTCCTTTGTGTATGGATTCGGCTTTTCCAAAAAGTCTCAAAATCAAGTGCTCTGTTGATTGAATTGAACACTATAGTCAAGCACACAGGTGGCTTCCAGCCATCCTCTGTGACATACAGAATGGATCAGCTGGTTCCCCTCCTGATCACAGAATGGCTGTGTGCTAGATAACTTTATGTCAGCTTGACACAAGCTGTAGTCATCTGAGAGGAGGGAACTTCAATGAAGGAAATGGCACTATAACAGCAAGTGATAGGGCATTTTCTAATTTAGTTATTGATGTGGGAAGGCCTAGTCCATTGTGGGTGGGGCCTTCCTGCACTGGTGGTCCTAGATTCTATAAGAAAACAGGCTGGGCAAGTCATGGAGAGTAAGCCAGGAAGCAGTACCCCTCCACAGACTCTGCATCAGTTTCTTCCCACAGGTTCTTGCCCTGTTTGAGCTCCTGTCCTGACTCCCTTCAATGACGGACTACAATTTGGGAGTATAGACCAAATAAATCCTTTCCTCCCCAGCTTGCTTTTGGTCACGGTGTCTTGTCGCAGCAACAGTAACCTTGACTAAGACAGGTTGCCAGCACTCTGGAAGTCACCCAGTATCACCCCAAAGGACAGGGAAGACCTTCTTGTCTTTTTCTCAGAAACAAGTCCTCTCCTTTGCTATTCTTAGAACTGAGCTGGAATTCCATCCTAAATGTCAAATAAATCACCATCAATACAAATACATTTGCCAAGTCCCATGCCCTTGGAGAAGGAAGAGCAGGCGGTGTGAGCAGACACCAAGACTTCTGTGGACAGCAAGAGGTGGGGAAGTCATCATGAAAACCACCCAGACGACCCTGGGCACGGTAGGCCCCACTGCTGCTGGAACCGATTGCTACCCCAGCAAAGTCAAAGAGCACCCCTGAGGGCCAAAACAACTTCACACAGGAAAGGCGCTCTACTAGAAAAGGCTGCGATCCAATAACACAGAGAAAACTTGCAGGATATGTTCATAAACGCTTTCAGAGAAAGAGATTCGGAAAGTATCCCATTCAAACAGCTTTTCAAAAGTGCCTAGGAATACACCCAATCAAAGAGGTGAACAACCTTACAAGGAGATTTCAAGAATTGAAAACAGATATCAAAGAAGTGAGACCAGGGGAAGACCTTTCATGCTCCTTGATTGGCAGAATTAATATTGTAAAAATGGCTATAATACCAAGATCAATTTACAGAATTAGTGTAATCCCTATCAAAATTTTGATGTCATGTTTTATAGATGTAGGAAAATGATTCAAAAACTCAGGTGGGACCAATAAAGGCCGTGGGTAATGTAGTGGCATTTCAACTGCATTTTAATAAATAGAAACTGCCTGAAGATCTGGGAGCAAAACAGTCCCACTGGTCAGCCTTACAGACCAGGCTATGGTAACACACACCTTTAATCCCAGGAGCCACATTAGTTGCCATAGAAACTGGGCAGTGCATGCCTTTAATGATGGTGGTGTACACCTTTAACCCAGCCTCAGAGAGTAATATAAGATGGGAGGAGACAGCTCTTACACACAGTTTCCTTCTTAGATTCCAGGAGGCAGGATCGCCCTTTCAGATTGAGGTCGATAAGAGCCAATAGCTGGCTGTTTTGCTTTTTGGATCTTCAGGTTGAACCCTAATTTCTGACCCTGAGTTTTTATTAATCGTGCTTCAGACAACCTAACCAATTAAGTAAGTACAAGGCTGGAGGTACCATGATATGTAAACTGAAATTATATTACAGAGCTATTCTCTCTCTCTCTCTCTCTCTCTCTCTCTCTCTCTCTCTCTCTCTCTCTCTCTCTCTCTCCTCTCTCTCTCCCCCCCCCACACACACGCACATGCAGAGCCTGGTATCAGCATTGGAATGGATAGGCAATCACATGTGCGCACGCACACACACACACACCCACACACACGCACACACGCACACATGCAGAGCCTGGTATCAACATTGAAATGGGTAGGCAGATCAAAGTGGCATAAGAGAATCCAGAAATAAACTGAGAAAGCAATGGCCACCTACTTTTGTTAAGGGAGGCAAATCACACAGTGGGAAAAGAAAGCCTATTCAACCAATGGTGCTAGAAAACTGGTTATCTACCCACAGAGGAATAAAATTAGAACCTTACCTCTAACTTTGTATAAAAATCAATTCAAAATGGATCGAAGACCTTAATTAAAAAACTTGAAACACCGAAAGTATTAGGGAAAACACGGGGGACTCTTGTCGAGATGGTGTTATTGGCAAGAACTTGTGGACGGAGCCTCAGTAGGGCAGGAACAGGACCCAAGTGTGAGCAGAGAGAACCCCACAGGTGAAAAGTTTCCGCACACCAAAGGAAACCGTCAGCGGAACACAGAGCAGGCACAGAAACGGAGACATCTCTACCAGCTGCACTTCAGGCCGGGGACTAGTGGCCAGGATTTCCCACTGCAGAAATTAAATACCAAGGCAATAAAACCTCCAATCAACAGACGAGGGATTGAAATAGACAGTTTACAACAAGAAACACACATGGTGAATAATTGATTTTAAGTGTGTCTGTTCCTCCTTATGATGGAAATTCACATTAAAACTATTCTGAAATAACAACTCACCCCAGTCAGAATGTCCATCACCAAGAAATCTGATGTTGGAAATATTAAGGAGGCTGTGGGTAAAGAGGACCCCTATTTATTGTTAATACAGCCATTGTCGTTTGGAAGTACAAAAAAACAAAAAAACAAACAAACAAAAAAAAACCAGGAAAATGTACAACTTCCTCATGGGCCATTCATTCCACTCCTGAATAAAAACACAGAGAACTCACGGCCTACCATAGAGATAACTGAACATCCATGTTTGCTGCTGTTCTATTTATGACAATAAAGAAATGTAACTAACTTAGATTTTTATCAACAGGTGGACGGATAATAAAAGTGTGCTATGTACACAACACAGTCTGTGACTCATGTGGAAAGAAAAATGAAGGTAGAAAATTTGTAGGAAAA
Source organism: Chionomys nivalis (assembly GCF_950005125.1). NCBI lineage: Eukaryota > Metazoa > Chordata > Mammalia > Rodentia > Cricetidae > Chionomys > Chionomys nivalis. The sequence goes on from NC_080087.1 coordinate 8,793,047, forward strand.
TTGGTGGATTTAGAATGTATAATGTTAATTGAAGTAACCCGAACCAATAAAAAAAGAAAACTGCAAGCTCCTTCACGTATAGATGCTGGCTATAATACATGTATGTAAACAGTAGCAAGGGTGGGTGGTGTGTAATGTGCAGAATGGGTAACATATTAGGTGATGAGCAAGGAGAGAAGGCAGGCCATGGACACATGCGCCATCGAAGAGGAGATAAAGCTGGCTGGCTTTCAGTTCTAGCTCTCCCGGGGCTGTTTCTCGTGTGATAGAGGAGTCCACAGAAACACCGCTGGCAGTGCAGGTGCAAACCACACACAAAGCTCCGTGACTTCAGAACAGCCATTCTAACTGCGCCAAGGTCTACGGAGCTGCAGAGAGCCTAAGACTGGGCAAGCGTTTCAGTGATCCCTTAATCTCCCTCTGTGATGTTTCTTTTCATGAGTTCACTATAATGATGTGTGATGGAGGTGGGTCTTGTATTAATCTGTTGCTTTCATTGGTTAATTAACAAAGAAACTGCCTAGACCCATTTGATAGGCCAACCCTTAGGTGGGTGGAGTAAACAGAACAGAATGCTGGGAGAAAGAAGCTGAGTCAGGGAGTCGCCATGATTCTCCCACTCCAGACGGACGCAGGTTAAGATCTTTCCTGGTAAGCCAGCTCGTGGTACTACACAGAATATTAGAAATGGGTTAGATCAATATGTAAGAGCTAGCCAATAAGAGGCTGGAACTAATGGGCCAGGCAGTGATTAAAAGAATACAGTTTCCGTGTAATTATTTCGGGGCATAAGCTAGCCATGCTGGCGGCTGGGTGTCGGGGACGCAGCCCTGCCGCTCATATTACAACAGATGTGATTTAAAGAAAGAAAAGAAAAAAGTTCAAAATGAATCTAGCAGGCTAAAATCCAAGTGTGGAGGGTTCTATGCTGTGCAGGGTGCAGACTGTGGTGTGGATATCTATCTGGGGGACTTAAAATCCCAACATCTATCTGTTTACACAGTTGAGGTTTGCAAAATAACTCAGCAAATTTTAGAAAAAACTTACCTGAAATATAAAAAAATCTAAAATATTGAAATTGGAGGGATAGAACTTGGCACAAGAAAAATAATTGGGATTATTTGAGATTAGCAGGCACATAGCACTGACAAAGACTTATTTAAGGAAAGAACTACAGATACCATTGCTATTTAGTCATTTTTGATCACTTAAACTTCCACATAAAACCCAGAATTTTTATCAGTGAATTAAGTTTAAAATACTGTTTACGGAGCCAGTTTCATGCCCTGGCAGGAAATCAGCAGAAGAATGGAAGCGGGCCTGTGAGCTGGTCCTTCCCGGGGATCCCAGGACCACAGAGTGGCAGTAATAAAGCGTACATTGATGACAACATGCTCACACCGTCCGTTGCATAGTGGCCTAAACACCCAAGCGCTCCTCCTAAAGTCTGCCCAACAGCAGGGCTCGCCTCACCACGCTGATCTTAGGTCACCGTCATCTACCGTGACAGTGTCCAGATGCTCTGTGTGCCGGCCCAGGCCTCTTCCAGCAGCTTCTGGCCATGGCAAATAGTTTCTTGATGTCCCATACAGGTGTTTATGTGTTTATTTATGTGTTTGGGTGTGCATGTGTTCATGTGTGGGTCATGTTATAGACGTGTATGTCTTAGCTAGAGGTCAACATCAATTACATTTACATTTGAGGGTCTCTCAGTCACCCTGAAGCTCACCCACTGGCTAGGCAGGCTGGCCAGTGAGCTGTGGGGATCCTCCTGTCTCTGTCTCCAGTGCTGTGGTTACAGATGCCCACCACTGTGCCCACCACTGTGCCCACCACTGTGCCCGCCGTTCTTGCTTTAATCATGGGATCTAAGGATCCAGACTTGGGTTTTCATACATGTGGGACATGCACTGCACCACAGCCATCTCATTCTATAAAGCTGCCCCATCAAAGCAATCTCTTACTTAGAAGAGGTATATACAGAAGCAAATTAACCTGTATGAGAATAGTGGTGCCTGTGCCTGGACGAACTCCACCCTGTGAGAGCAGAGACGCACGGAAGCTCAGGCTGTAATTAGCTACCCTCCACTCCTCAGTGTCACAGAGAGAGGAAGGAGGAGTCCGCTGACTTCTGTCTGAATAGGAGGACATTGACTGCCTGTGCACAGATAATTTTCCCTCGGGCCTCTCATTTCTGGATTCATACAGAAGGCTTTCAATGAAATAAACATCTATATGTTCCCTCCTTATCAAATTGAATTTTTGAAAGGCCGAAATTATTTCTGCTACAAATTGCCTAAGCTAGACACTGCTCTGTATTTGTCAAATGACCATTAGGCTGCTAACTCAGCCCGTGTGTCTTGGGCCCTGTGGCAGGCTCTCCAGGCTCCACAGTGGTGGGGCCTTGGATGGCAGTCCAGCACCTGCTCTGCTGGGCTCCACAGGTGGAGGGAAAACTTCAAACTGCAAAGTCTGAAGGGAACGAGCCCTAACGGGGGAGCTTGGAGCACTGGAAACACAGCTTCCTCCAAATTTTAGTCTCAAAACTGCAATTTGTTGTGAGCAGTCAAGGTTCCCCAAGAAAGGGAGCCTGCTGGGGGAGTTAAATAGGCATGCTAACTTTTCATTTCCTCAAAAATAACATCCATACGCACTGTACTCCATCTGTAAGTAAAGTTGAAAAGCAGACCTGGGAAGGAGTGCTGCTGAGCATGGGCACAAAGCCTGCTCCCTCGTGCTCACGACAGAAGCACAGCCCTGAGAACAGGGAAGCTGGAGATCATCTAAGCCAACTCAGTCTCAATGTATCATAAATACATCACAACTGGGACAAATTGAAGAAACTGTCTTTTATTCCGAGTTCCTGTCTGAAGAAAATGGCGGCTAATCCACACGCGTGTGAGTTCACCACCACAGTTAACTCTGTCACACGTGATGAGCAGGTAATTTAAACTGACCGGCTGCCGACTTGCTAGGGCTTTGCAGTGTCTGGGACTCCCGCCTGTGGTGAGAAAGGGCTCATTGGCCGGGCCACCAGGCTAGGTTTCTATGGCACAGCCAGGAGGCCCACACCCCCCTCTCTGTGGCCAGGCCTGAGCCCGCACTCCCAGGCTTTCACCAGAGCCAGCAAGGGTGAGACACCAGACACACAGCTGGAGAGGGTGTGCCTTCCCTGTCTGTCTGGATTCTGCTCTGTGGGGACTCAAGTGTGTGCCTCTCTTCGTGTCTGGCCATCTCACTAGACCATAGTTCCAGGCCAGCAGGGACCAGCCCCTCCTCTTTATCATGAAATTCCTAGCACAAAATACAGCACGTTATCGAACACAGCAAGTAAATACTTGCCAAAATTGGAAACAAATCCACCGAGTCCATTTTCTCCCTATGGCTAGCAGCAAGGTGATCCATTGGGCCAGGCAGAGTGCCGAGAGGCTCAGAAAGACATGCTTCCCAGGCAGTGGACACTCCTGAGAAAGCAGAGGGTCTTGAGAAAAGACCTCCCATGCTTTAGAACGTTAACACTGACACAATGTGATAATAAAATTATAAAAAATGAGTTATATTTGTGTCCAAGGCGTGTTCCTCATATCGGAAGGCAGAGGCTGCTCCCCTAAAAGCAGGGGAGGACTCCAGCACAGGCAGGGGCTGAAGCTGGAAACATAGGTGCTTTTAGGGTAAAGAGAACTCTGGGTGCCAAGGCTAAGGTTGACAGCAGGGTCTCAAGAAAAGGGAACGGCCAGCTATACTGGGAGTTTAGAGTTTATTCTAAACAGAGCGGGGACAGGATGTATTTCAGGAGGCACAGTCACATTGCCATGCAAGTTGTAAGCCACAGAGGTTTGCATGCTTGGAGCAGAGACAACCGTCTCCCACTGACTCTGTTAGGACAAAAGTGGCCCCAGCCTTTTAATAGCAGACACACCAAGTAGGTATTTGTGGGATGGAGGCTAAAGACTGAAATAAAGAAGATAAAGTGGGGATGGAGAAGCACAGGGGGCAGGCCAAAGGCGATTCCTAGATTCTAGCCTAGAACCATCTGTGATGCTGTCAGGCAACCTAGATGGGAGCCTGCAGAGAAAGCTGTGCAGCTTCCGGGGCAGCGGGTCATGATTTACCCGGGGCATACCTCTGCAGCAGAGACGGTAGACAAGTAAGTGAAGAAAGGTGGGTGTATGAGGCTAGAACACAGGGGAAACAAGGCCTACACTGAGGTCCAGAGAGCTTATTGACCTAGTCTAGCAAGCGCTAGGTTCACTGAGAAATCCCATCTTAAAACAAAAAAAAAAAATGAGATGGAGAAGTGATTGACAAACGATACCCAAAGATGACCTCTGGGCTCCTCATGTACAGACACACATGCACACATGTGTGCGCGCACACACACACACGCACACATGCACACACACCAGGCCCCCAAAGGCTGCCTGAATTGAACATGCATTCTTAAAAGTAGCCTGGGAGGAGAGCAAGGCATCAACTCCAAATCCTAGGGCCACAGAGGGAGATGGAGAAGGGAGGGAACTAGAGCCAGGGGTGACAGCTAGGAGGACAGGGAGGTGACAGTGAGAGGTAGTTGTAGACATTGTGTGGACTGATGGCAGCAGGGCTGTTAGAGGTGCTGGACAATGAAGGGCAGACGGTGGCTCTTCTTCCCAACGTGACATTTTTAGAACAGCTAGAACATAGAGCCCAGACTGCAGAGCATCATGGGTAAGAAATGGACATTTGGGAGTGAAACACGTTGCAATTAGAATTAAAGAAAAAAAAAAAAGACAGTCCAGGTGATTTGTTATTCTCTTTTAAATAAAAGTGAAACCATGACAAAATTACGAGCGATTACAGAGAGGGCACAGGGGATGGTGCCGGACTGAGACACAAGTGTGATGGCTCTAGACGCCAGGTGAGCGCTGAGCGCCACTGCAGCCTAAAGCATGGAATCAAATCGCAGCACACACTCTGCCTCACCATCTCACAGTGCACACAGTAGTCGGGAGAAGGGGGTGTGTGCTTGTTTGATTTTATTTCTGTTGTTTCTATGGGGGATGTAGGGACAGGAGAACAGGCCAAGAGCAGCGCCAAGCTAGTTCCTTTTCCTTCCCTAATAATCGTCTCAGTTTCAGATGTCACAGGCTCCTCCACCCACAATTGGGAAGGTGACCTGTATGGACACATAAGGAAGTCTTGCACTTTCTTAAATGAGTTGTGCTAATTATCAGAACTGTTTTAATTAAAATCTGAACAGCTGGCCTGCTTGTGGCAGTCTGCCAGGAGGTCCCACCATTCCCTGCGCTGGTTGATACTTGAAGACTTGCTGTCTTCATGTTGTTGCTGTCCTGACAGTGTAGCTAAAGGGTCGTGAGGCTGTGAGTGAATGTTTCCCATAATCAGGATCCCCCACCTCAAGAGTTCTGTTTTGACCAATTGGAAGACCCTTTGCCAAAACTATCTGGTGTGACTGTGGTCTTCAGTGTGCAGCATCCGGGGAAGGCCAAGGGTGTATTTGTCTCGGAAAAATGTGCTTAATGTTCCATAGTGGATGCTTTGAGCAAGAAATTGAGTGTCTATAGCAAAAGGGGGAACTAAGGAGTTAAGGCATGGCACAGCTTTTAACCTCTGCCATGCTTCTCATACAAATGGACAGACAGATAAACTGGGATAGCAAACCCAAACCCATCTATAAACGCTGCAATAGAGTAGTGTGCAGGCCTGCTCAGGGTCTTCACATACACACAGAGGCCGCAGAGTCCACGTAGCAAGGACGATATGCAGGACGCAGAAGGGCAGGTTAGTGGCCACCAGGCCTGAAGACGGGAGCATCACTGCATGTGCTAGAGTAAGCAGGCAGGGAGAACTGGGAGAGGTCATGCATGCACCGTCAGTTCATGGGAGAGAGGTCTGAGACGGGTCTGCAAGGGGGCTTGAACCGGAAGCTCTCCTCTTCCTGCAAAGCTCAGGTTCCTCATAGGGGAGCAGAACTCAGGATGAGCTGAGCAACTGCAGGGCCAAAGAAGGAAAGGAGAAAGTGAGTATTCAGCAGAAATGAGGGGAGTCAGGGAAAAGGGTTAGTTAGAGATACAAAGTCATTACCAAAAGACATTGTAGAGGCAGTGGGAGGGGCTGTGGAGACAGAAGCTGATTGTAGAGGCAGTGGAAGGGGCTGTGGAGACAGGAAGCAGGTTGTAGAGGCAGTGGGAGGGGCTTGGAAACAGGAAGTTGGTTATAGAGGCAGTGGAAGGAGCTGTAGAGACAGGAAACTGGGAAGCTATCTTATCCGTTTTTCTCCTTGTCGAAGTTGAGGGACAATTAAGGATTGGGACAAAATTCTCTATAAGATGATCAAGAGAAGAGACTAAAATGCAAGATGATATTTATAGAGAGAGCAAAAACAGGCCCATGGCAAGGAAATCCTAAGCTAGTGTTTGAAGGCAAGGTGAAAAAGATAGGAGAGATTTAAAAATATGCCCAGAGTAGAACTCACAGAAGAATTTACAATGAAAATAAAAAGGGGTAAAGGGTAAAGAAAACTAAAGGGAAAGAACAGAAATGGAGCTCAGGAAGGAACTCAAGAAGGAATTATCACTTAATACTAGGTTATTAGAAAAAGGAAATGAAACTACATTTCAACTGTCCATAATTGAGAGAGTTACGAAAGGAATTTTAGATAAGGTGACAAAGAGGAAAAACAGATTCAACATTCATAATTCTTGAGGGTTATCATAACAACCACACAAGCACTGCAACTTAAGACCACATTCCTACAAAGGGCAGGGATTTAATGGAGAATATTACCCCTGGCCCACAGATAATGCATTTACTGAATCTTAGCTAAAAATCAAATACGGATAAAATTACAAGTTCATTTATAATAATTAGAGACAAAGATTTTATACCCAGCTAAAAATACTTTTTAAAAATAGTCTCAAACTCTTAAGGAGTAACTTACGTTCTAAAATATCAATCTTACGGACACTTCTTGAACATTATTCTAGAAAAAGGTATTCCTTTCAGCAAAGTCTGTGGAGAGGCATGTGACTGATGATGGGACCAGCTACAGGTATCTATTCTACTCACACATCTGCTTCTAGTTCAGTAGTTGACTAGAATATGTAGATGTGGGGGACAGGGAACAATGAAGAGGAAACTGAGTCTGAGTATGGGTTTATATATAAAATATCATATAAAGAGAAGCAGAGATTGTTTTAAAAGATTTATTTCCAATTGTGTGTGTGTGTGTGTGTGTGTGTGTGTGTGTATGGGGGGGTATGTGAGTGCTGGTGGCCGTTTTAGCAGAGGTGTCATGTCCCTGGAGTTAGAAATATGGTGACCGTGAGCTGACAGACATGAGTACTGGGCCAGAACTGGAGTCCTCTGCAAGAGCAGTACGCGCAGTTAACTGCTCACCTCTATGTTCTGCCCCACAGTTTTAAGGCATGACAGCAAACAAACAACTCTTACTAATCAAATGTCTGTCTGTTAACACAAAGGAAGAGGAACTAGACTATATGGATGATCACTTCTCCTCTCAATCTCACAGCAGCCTCTGCTTCGCATCTCCGTGCCTGTCTGTGCCTGCCTGTTTTAATCAGGCCTCCATCAACACCAACAACTACCCTAATACAAAGTTTATCTTTAAAAGATTCAGTATTTGTCTACATTAGATTTTGAAACTTGAGTAGAACACATGTAAGATGTGCTTTTTACACATGGGAGACAAACAGAAGCAGCAAACCCTTAACAACAAACATGAGTTAAAAAGGTGGTTGCAAAGATCCGGTGATTTCCACGAGACAACCACATTATAATCAATCCCTAGAACCTATGGACTTTCTAAATGATGGATGTTGCTTAGTAACTTTATTCCAGCACAAAATAGAAGCATGGTGGAAATTTAATTATAAATGCTGCCACCCATATTTCTTTTCTATGGAGCTGTAATAGATATGTTGCTTTAGTCCATATCCATCATTATGCATAAATTTTACTTGTATAATTATGTACAGAATAGTTTAATCTTAGCTTGTGGTTAGTTTATATGTATATAAATAATTGGACTTATTTCATAGTTGATTCAACTAATGGGTTTGATAAAGTTGAGCCAGGGAAAAACTAAGTGGAAGTAACGAAAGGAAAGAAACAGCTCCCAGTGGAGTGGTATTATTCATGATAAAAATTTAATATATTTTAGAATCAATATTTTCTGATTCCATTTTTATGTAAGGTAATACATTATACATGAAATACATTTTGACCTGATCTCATGGAATTTATAAAACACTATCCCAATATTTGAGTTCAGTAGATGAAAGAAGACACCTAAATAGATTCAAAAAGAATTCACTTTATCCAATGTACATCAAGATACTAGAACTTACAATAATCTTGAATTTCAATATATTTGAACACTGAAGTTTTACATTCATTGAAATCAAAATGAATCACTGGTGCATAGTGTTCACTGACATTCTGTATCAGCATTCAAATGACCTGACCCTCAAGTCTTTTGTCTGGGATACCATAAAAAAACCCAGAAGTTTCTATGGGATACCACAGAAAACCCAGTAGGTAGTGTGTCAGATCTAGACCTCACAACTATCTATGCAAGCACTAATTAATAGAAAGCAACCCAAAAAGTATTTTCTTTTTTTTTCTTTTATTTATTTTTTATTCTTTTTTAATTAAAATTTCCACCTGCTCCCCGTTTCCCATTTCCCTCCCCTCCTCCCAAATATTGCCCCCTCCCCCCAGTCCCCTCCCCCTATCCCCACTCCTCTTCTCCTCCCCCCACACCATTCCCCCTCCCTCTCGATACTGAAGAGCAGTCCAAATTCTCTGCCCTGCGGGAAGACGAAGGTCTTCTATCTACGTCCAGGAAGGTGAGCTTCTAAACAGGCTAAACTCCCACAAAGCCAGTACATGTATTAGGATTGAAACCTAGTGCCATTGTCCTTGGCTTCTCATCAGTCTTCATTGACCGCCATGCTCAGAGAGTCCGGAATCAACCCATGCTTATTCAGTCCCAGACCAGCTGGCCTTGGTGGGCTCCTAATAAATCAGTTCCACTGTCACAGTGGGTGGGTGCATCCCTCGTGGTCCTGATTTTTTGCTCTTGTTCTCCCTCCTTCTGCTCCTCATTTGGACCTTAAGAGCTCAGACCGTTGCTCCAATATTTTCAAAGATTACTCAAAACTGTGATTACCAAAATACTTGCAGCCCTATAAACATGTCTGTCAAAAAAGGCAGAGGAAGCTGAGGCAGACTTGAGAACTAAAGAGTGACTTCCTTTCAGATTTTATATCAGCAAATATTCATTGGAAAAAGTGGCTTTCTCTTTCTTCATTATTTATTATGAGTGCTTGGGCCTTATGCATGCAGGTTCCCACCCAAGTGACGGGTTGTACAGTGACTTCTTAATTCAAGTGTAGCAATGCTTTCTTTTCATCTTCTCCCCATTGCCTTTTCCGCTCTGCCACTCACATTCCTTCCTTCTTATTCCCAGCCTGGTGGAGCTCTCTTTCCCCTTTCGTCTCATGTTTACACACACTCTCTCCCTCTCCCAATACACATCAGATGCATCAAATGAGCAGAAGCCTTCTTTCCCTCAGTGATCTCTCGACAATGTTGCTCCAACAGAGGAGCCGAACACTTCCATTTTCCGGGGAGCAGCTCTTTCCAAGTCACCCTCTTTCTCCTGCCCCCCCCCCATCCTCATCCCCAGTTCACACGGTGATTAAAATGGTGACAAAACCTCTCCGAACCCAATCCTCTCTGAAGATGTTTGGAAAGTGTAACTCGGGGAGTTCATTAACAATGCCAACTCTGGGGCAGATCAGTGATAGTTGCCCACTGCCCATACAGTTCCTTGAGATGTGTGCTGGCATGAGGGGGGGCGTTGCCAAACCTTCCTAGGCTACCACATAACACTCACGGCCAAGTGAGGTCTGCCATTTATATCCTACCTACTATCAATGATGGGAAGAAAGAACCATAATCCAATTGCTGATGACTTAAACACAACAGAGATGATACTCTCCTCAGTGCCTGTGCTTCCCCTGCACTGGGAGAGGCTTCAGCTTTCCTGTGTAGTCTGTGTATCTAGGACAGTGACATAATTCCTGACAATGCTTCTTAGAAAGAGTCTGCTATCTTATGAAGTGTAGCTACTGTTACAGGATGTGATGTTAGGGATGTGTGTTCAAAAAGGCTGATATTGTGTTGTATTTTGTGTAAGCTAAAAGATAATGATAAATTTTTTTTTAGTAAAGGGTTGGGTTTTTTATAGGAGGACATAAATTAAAATGACTTTAATAATGCATTTAATTACAATAATTTGAAGTAGTTTATCAAAATAAATGATTATTTTATACAAGTGTAATGTTTTCAAAAATATTTTGGATATTATGAGGAAGATGTTCCCTGTTTGGCATGTGATACAAATTTGCCTAAGGCTATGATTGACAGTAGAAAACATGATCCAAGCAATGCCATCACTTTGTATGAGAGCTTCTTTTCAGGTGTGCACTGTAATGTTAGTTTTAACCCAAATCTAGATTTGATGCAGAGAAGCCAACAGCAGGAGTTAGTTTTTAAGACTTATTTATTTTAGTCTATGAATGTTTTGGCTGCATGCAGCATACGCAAGCTGCATGTACCACACACACATGCCTGCTGTCCATGGAAGTCAGAAGATGGCTTGGGGACCTCTGGAAATGGAGCTATAAATGGTTGTGAGCCGCAATGTAGATCTGGGAACTGAATCCAGGTTTTCTACAAAAGTAACAAGTGTTCTTAGCCAGTGAGCCATCTCTCCAGGCCCCAAAATTAATATTAAAACAATCACATTATTAATTCTACTAAAAATCCTTACTGTTATCTTTGGTGACATTTTGTTTCTATTTTACTTATGATTATTTATGTGAGCATGTGAGTATGCGTCCCGACTTGAAGTTTCTGATGCTGTGAAGAGTCGCATGTGATGATATCAACAGTGCAGCACCAGTTGCATCTGTCCACATGCCCATGCATTTTTTCCTGGGACAGACATTCAGGTCCATGTAGCTCCCAGCAATCTGAATTTCCGCTCTGCATGACATACATGATCTTACAAGGACTTGTAAAGCCTGGCGCTTTAAAGCGCAACTGGAGGCAGCATCTAGATGGAAAGTCAACAAGGAATGCTTCACCTCTAAGGTCAGCATGAACACACGTGATGGTCGTGCTTGCAAGCCTCAAGCATGCTGTTATTGCAAAGCGCATACTCTCTATAGACTATGCTGAAAATGTCACACTAGATCCGGTGACAGCAGGATCTTTCCACTCCGCTGTTATAGTGATGATATGTATATGTATGGATATGGATATGTATGTATGTGTATATGTTATGTGTGAATATATATGTATGTAAATTATATATGTACGTATGTGTTTATGGATATGGATATGTATGTGGATATGGATATGCATACAGGGTAACACAGATAACAAAGAAATATAACTGTAACCTCAAGCCACTTGCCAAGGTTCCCATCTAAGGCAGCCTCACCCAAGGCAGCTCACAGTGGCATGTAGGTGAAAACCAAAGTCAAAAGAAAGAGCAAACAGAAATGAGAAGTTATTCTCACTTCAACATGGCATTCTTATAAATATTGTGAAATAAGAGGATTTGTATTTCTTCCATGTGAAGCCTTAAGATCCTGGCTTGTGTTTTGTGGGCAATGTCTCTTGGGCTGGAAGGTCTGAAACGACCCTACAGGTTTCCTATCAGTAGCTCAGTAGCTGCACCTTATTGATTCCATGCTGCAAACCTGAATCATCTGTGTGTCTGAAAGTGTTTATGAGATGCTGCCTATGCTTGAGTGCTGATGTCAGGGCGGTAACACGTCACAGGTTATAAAAGATACACGTAGTGTTGAACTAGTGCATGTTGGGGACTGTGCTGCCCCTAGAAGTCAAATATAACACCCTTCTAGGAGCCATGTCTACGACAGTTATGAGCAGATCCCCACCTGTGATTTAAAGGGCTCTGCACACCTGTGGATACACTGGCGGTCCACTTCTCTGTTGGCTTTCCCACTGTCTTGTTGCTGAGTGCTGATGTTGGTGACACAATTCACCTTCTAAGATGTGTGCAGTGTGTCGTGGCTTAGTTCCCACTGGACCTTCCCTTTTTAGCATGGCGAGAAGACCCTGGGTTCCTCCAGTCTGAATCTGACATGTGGCAATGACAAGTGCATTCCTGACTAAATTCCTAGACCTTTGAACTGAGATGCAGGGTGCCCAGTGCTAGGGCAGCAGCTCTGGAGGACGTACATAGCAAGAGGCCAAAGAGTCTGCATCTTGTCCCCATGCGACTAGTAACTGCTTGTAGGTGGAACGTTTCCCCTCTGCTCTTCCTGTTTCTTTCTGTGTAGCAGGTTCTCATTCAGTGTGGCACCTGCTCCTTCACCATGCAGCCTGAGGCAGTGGACTAATTGGTTTTAGGGCACAATTGGGAAGTTGCATCATTGTGGAAACATTGTCCATGTGAGCAGTATAAGTAAAATGAGTTTTTGTTTTGCCTTTTGTTGCTTTTATTTCCCTCTAATCCAATACACAGGCATTTCATTTATTCTTTATTACATAAATATTTAATGTTTCCCTTCTCTGGGTGAACCCAGAGAAGAGTCCTGTGCTTTGTCCCCAGGCTCTCAGAGCCTAGCCAGGATCCCAGGCCAGTATGAAAACTGTCACATGGGGACAATGGCCTGGTTGGAGTGACTTTAATTTTGAATATTTATAGAGGGAAATAGTTTTTAATTGTTAAAGTAGACAACTTTACACTAAGTTTATCTTTTGGCTCAGGGGATTCTAAAGAAAGCCAAGGCAGTTTGGGGAAAAGTGAAGTGGTGGACAGGTTTTAGAATGGTTTGCAAATATTTCCATCTATGTGCAAGTGCTTGCCCATGAGTGCTTGTAAGCACATATTCATGTGTTGAAATGTGTATGTGAGGCCAGAAGTCAACCTTGCTTGGGTGACAGGGTCCCCCATTGGTCTGAGCTCACTAACTCTGCAGGTGGTGGTTTAGTCTCTCTCCCTACTGCTGTGAAAAAAAAAAAACTCCCTGATAAAAGCAACTTAAGGAAGAGAGGGTTTGCCTTGGCTCACAGTTTAAGGTCACACAGTCCATCCTAGTGTGGAAGTCACAGTGGCTGGAGCTGGTCACAGTGTGTCCTCAGCCAAGAAGCAGAGAGATGAGCACTAGTGCTCAGCTCACTTTCTCCAGTGTGTGATCCTCCCCAGGAAACAGTCCTGCCCACAGTTGGGATGAATCCTCCCCTATCAATGAACAGAGTCAAAATAAACCCTCGTATGCATGCCTAATGGCCCATCTGCCAGGTGATTCCAGATCTTGTCCAGATGACAATTAATACAGCTGGCTGGCCAGCAAGCCTCAGGGACCCACCTGTGTCTACTTCCCCAGCTCTGCGTTATAATGCACAGCCCTATGCCAAGCATTCTTATGTGGGCTTTGGGGACTGAGCTCAGGTCTGTGTATTTGCATGGCAAGCCCTTTACTGACTGAGCCACCTCCACAGTCCCCTATTTCTGCATATTTACAATGTTGGCTGCTACATCACAGTTGGGTAGTGGACATGACTGGACATGACTGGACACTCAGGCTTATATTCGGTTATGTGGGGCTATGGAGTTCTGTAAGACACTTGTAATTAACCTAAAAATGAGATGTCTCTGTTGTCATAAAGGACAGAGCAAAGAAGAGATAGCTGATCTTCTCACGTAGACAGCCATACTCCAGGTTACCTATGGCTAATGTTAAGGACACATAGGGTGTGGGGATTCCCTCTTGCTGAGAGTCCACAGCCCACTGCATTCCCTTCTCTGCTCTCAGCACACTTTTCCAATTAGAGAAGAAGCCATTTAAATGGCAGGCAGAGTTAGTCATGAAGAGTTTTCTCCCCAAGGCCACACATGCTTCTGAGGCAGTCCCAGCTTGCCTGAGGGCCCCGCATAGTCCAGGGCTTCACTGGTGGAGCTCTCACCACAGGAAGTGGCTCTCTGGCCTGCCTCACTCTGTTTACTGTGAGCTGCCATCACCTGTGTGGTTCCTGGTGCCTGTGACTCCATTTCATCCTCGTGCAGGAACCAGCGGCCCCACCTCTATGTTATGTGACTTACTAAAGCTACCATGTGTTTTCTATGCCCTCTAGTTAGAACACCCTCCCAGAGAATACTGCTAACATCTGCACCATTTGTCCATAAGTCCCTGCTCATTGTGGGTCACTGTGGAGCAAATAAACCCACTGGTTATCCGAGGAGGACAGAGGATGCCAGTTTTTAAGTTTCTGGAGTTCCAAACTTTGAATATAAAATACATCATGAGTGAAGGGTTTATCCATGGCTAGGAGCGCAGCTTAGTGATAGAACACATAACTAGTATGCTGAAGCCCTGGGTGTGAGCTCCAGCATGGCGAAGAAGAGGAAGGAAAGACTGGTAAGATGGCACTAAGGGCAACAGTTGCCAAAACTCACAACCTGAGTTCAGATTCACGTAAGGGAAGGAAAGGACCAAGACTTGCAGGTTGTCCTCTGATCTTCACATGCACACAGTGGCACACACGGCAGCACATGCACACACACACACATGTACACTCAAGCACACACCACACACACGCATAAGCACACACCACACACACACACACACTTACACACACAAGCACACATGAGGTACTAAATAAATAAATGTATAAAACATTTCTAGGGAGAAGAGGAGGAAAGGGGGGATGGGATGAAATAATACCATAGACAGACCATGGATGCTTCTGGAAATAAAGTCAATAGTGCTGTCCACCATGAGTATGAAAGGACTGGGCTAGCAGATGAGTAAAGTGTCTGTTGAGTAGAAGACAACCATGCCACGGTGTCCAGGCTGTAGTCCCATCTGCTGGTCATAGGTGGTGTCACTCATGCCTCAGGACACTACCAGCAACCTGTCGTTCCCTCCTCGGTGTTCTGGTACTTCTACAGCCAGCCCTCCTTCCTCAGTGTTCTGGATATTTCTACAGCGAGCCCCCCTCCTCGATGCTCCCGGTACTTCTACAGCCAGCCCCCCACTCCTCAGCTCTCCGGGTACTTCTACAGCAAGCACAATGCATGCCAGCTCTATAAAACGCTGAGTAAATAAGAATTCAGTATTTTTCTCTGTGTGTAGCAACGGTTAAAGGACAGTTTGTTTGATGGTATCAAAGGCATCACTCTCCCGTCCTCTGGCTTCCAAATTCAATTTATGGACCTGTCTTAGACCATGTTGCTCAGGGAATCTCTTATTTTTTCTTTCCCTTCTCTATTTCTTTTTCTTCCTTTTATGAGACGAAATGTTATTGGGACCACGGAAAGACTGCAAGAGCCAGAAAACAGGAAGGTTGTTTGGTGTGTGTGAAATTGTGTTTCCTATGGATGCCAGAATCTGTACCCATAATGTCTCGCCAACATGGTGGCCTAATGAACAGGGATGACAGCAACAGACGCTAACATGGACAAAGGAAAGCCATGAGCCTCAATCCTACACAAAGAACTACGGGCAACTGCGGAATGCCAGGAACTAGGGAATCGCCTTCCCCAGGGAAGATCACACCAATTGGTTATCCAAAACCAAATGGTCAGCCCTGAAAACATAAATGAAAGGAACATTATGTAGACTGAGTAGGTTGTATTTATATATTTAGAAATACATACACACATATACATGTGGAATGTAACAATAATTAATGAAAAAGAGGCCATGAATTTGAAAAAGCAAGGAAGGCTAGATGGGAAGGAAAGGAGGATATGATATAATTTAGCACAATCTCAAAAATAAAATAATTAAAAATACTTTGAATATGGAATATTAAGAAGATCACACTTTCCTACTAATTCTTATTTTTTTTGACTCTGAATACTTCATCATTTGCTAATTCCACAAGTACAAGTGTGTACGTGAGCACAGTCACTGAAATATCTACAGACATATCCACAAGACCAAGTGTGTATATGGGCACAGAGACTGGAATATCTACAGACAATATCCCCACATCAAGCTTTGTTTAAATATTAGCTTATGCTTCATGCCACTGAAACAGGAATCTATAACTTCTTTCTCCAGCGACTCAACCTAACCTTATTGTTAAATGGGCACCTGCCATAAAGAAAAATGAAATGTAATAATAATAAAGCTTCTACTTGCAGTTTCCCAGAGGTTTTGGAAATGTAGGGTTCTGCTGCCTGCTTAAGGTGTGTAAGACTTTACACACTTTCTGGAGGTGTAAATAACTCCGTGGTGGCTGCTTAATCACCACTGGGATGCGTTTCTGCATCCCTAATTAGCTCATTCTTCATCCGCTGAAGGAGGCAAGTGGCTAGCTGTGCTAATAATTTCCGTAATTTGGATTGTCAAAGAAATCATGCTTAGATTAAAAATTTTGGAGAGGGTCACAGAGGGAGCTAAACGGAATCTTCCCAAAGACTACAGGAGGGAGGGCTGGGACTACAGGAGGGAGGGCTGGGACTACAGGAGGGAGGGCTGGGACTACAGGAGGGAGGGCTGGGACTACAGGGGGGAGGGCTGGGACTACAGGAGGGAGGGCTGGGACTACAGGAGGGAGGGCTGGGACTACAGGGGGGAGGGCTGGGACTACAGGAGGGAGGGCTGGGCGACCGCCGGAGCTTTGTCTCCATTCTTACTGAGATTATTAAATGCCATGAACTCTGTTGATGTCATGTTGGATTTGAGATTTGGATAGGAGGAATTTGCAGGGTGGAGAGCTCACATTTCCAAAACTGGGGCCACTGTCCTTTAATAGGGTATATTCTATTTTACAGAATGTTTAAATGACAGCTTCGTGTGGAATGAAAGACTGAGATTTTAGACTTCATTCCAACATCTGCCATTGATTCCTCACTTACGGTCATGAGACAGTAAGCATTTCAGTAGTGAAATCTGTTCTCAGTGATTAGCCTCGCTAAGACAGGAAGAGTTAAGTCAATGGCTTGGATTTTCTCAGTCACTTGGGCTTCACTGCTTTCACTACATAGACCTGGTTAATTGGTCCATATATATGCTTTCTTCTTATGGGCCTGGTACATATATGAAATCTCTGATGTGTAGAAATTATGAAATGAGATTTTGTATTCTACTTTCTGGTAGTTATTTGAAGCTGAAAGAATTTTAGGAATCAAACTGACTGCCAGTTGGGAAAACAGGAAGCAGCCCAGCCAAGCACTTAGTTAAGAATGAGGAGCAAGTTGAGGTGCACCGTGGACTACTCTGGAGCTGGGCACACCATGGGCTGCTCTAGAGCTGGGGCGCACCGTGGACTACTCTAGATCTGGGGTGCACCGTGGACTGCTCTAGAGCTGGGGCGCACCACTGATGTTCACCATGGACTGCTCTAGAGCTGGGGTGCACTGTGAACTACTCTAGGGCTGATGCAGACCGTGGACTGCTCTAGAGTTGGGGCCCTCTGTGGACTATTCTAGAAGGCCACAGGATCTGCCTGAAATCATAGAAAATGGCAGCATGTCCCCTCACACAACAATGTGGGCATTCTGTGCCCTGTAGTAGGTTAGAGGCATCGCTTCCTGCTCTTCAACTCTTTTCTCCTTCAGACTCAAGGTTAAAGCCTCAGTCTCCACAAGTAGGGGAGAGAAATGATCCCTAACCCTGGGAGATACTGAGCCATTGTCCCAGACGGCACCGGTGCAGCTGCCCCTGGACAGGGTCTTTGAGAGAATTAGAGAATCTTCTATTTTTCTTGTTCATCCATTCTCCTTCCTCCCTCCCTTCTTTCTTCCCTTCCTTCTCTTTCTTTCTGCTCATCTGTCTCCTTTTATTTTGCCACTGTTTTTAGTTTTTGAGACCAGGTTTCACTCTACCCCAGGACATCCTGGAGCTCACTATGTAGCCGGGCTCTCCTCGAGGTTAAACACAGACTCAGAAATGAAGAAGACAGAGTCGTCGGGACAGAACTGCAGCTGTTCTCACTGAGGCCTAACATGTTCCTGGAGCCGGAGGAAAGCCTGGGCATGTAAGCAGAGACAGGTTCAAGATGTTTCTAAAATTCAAAGTGGACTCCAGAGGAGAAAACTAACATTTCAGAGACTTAAACGATTTTGGGAGGAATTGTAGTGGTGAATTATGCTTCACAGAACAAATCTTTAATGTTCCTGAAGACCTAGCAGTACAAAGCACGCTACCAGGACAGGACTGGAGAGCCCAAGGCACGAGGGAGCCATGGAACGGACTCGAGTTCATGTGTAAGTGGAGTCCCAAAAGGTGTGTGTGAGGGATTTTCTGAAGCTTTCCAAAACTCATGAAAGCTATTGACCCGCAGATCCAAGAAGCCCAACAAGCTTCAAGCACAGGAAACAAAGAAAGCACAGCAAGGCACATCAGAGACTGTTAAAGCTACGAATAAGGAAAATCCCAAGAGTCAAAAAGCAAGTATGCTTAACACAAAGCTAGACAACTTTAACCCACAAAAAGTTATCCTTAAATGACGGTTTGGGACAATGTTTTTGGGTTCTTTGTATTCCAGACATAGAGAAGAACGTATGAACAGCAAAACGACACTTCAAGAAATGCCAAAGCAGATAATTCAAGTGGGAGGACATGATGCCAGATGAAAATGTGGGGCCATATGAAGAAAGGCTTCTTAAAATACACATTTTTCCTATTTATATCTCTAAAAGGTCAAGGCCAAAATAACAATGTATTTTGGGCTTTAGAAGCTTGGGAGGAAAGAAATGGAAAAACTTAGTGTTTGTACACTGTACATGAAGGCTGCAATCTTTTATGATGTTCTAATGTAAGTTGAAACATATGCTACAAAATTGAGACAATTACTAAAATAATATAAAAGGGAATTATAAAAAAATACTCGATCTAGCCAAATTAAGAGAAACTTTTACAGTATAATTTTTTTCTAGTCTTTGAATATTCTGGATATTAAATCCCTATCTGATGCAAAGATGGCAAAGATCCTCTCCCACTCAGGAAATGACAGCTATCACAAGCAACTGTACCATAATAATATAGACAATTTAAATTAAAAGATATCAGATATACCATACAAAAGATAAAGGAAAATTATAAACTGCCTCAAGAAGGTTTAAATTATGTAAAAAGATAATAGAAACATCAATCAAAAGAAAATCATTAGTGGCCACATTAATATCAACAGAACAGCTTTCAGAGCATAGAGATTTACCAGTGAATTTCATAGTCAAGGTTCAGTGGTACCAAGTCCATTCTTTCATCCGCCTCAACTACCACCCATTATCAATGAACTCATGAACGAATAAATATATTCATCAAGAAGCAGCTTTTATTCCAGTCAAACCTACAGTAGAAGGCCATGTGCACCATGTGTTGCAGTGAATACCCCTTATAAATGTGGCTGCATTTGTGCCCACACACATTACAAGGCAATACAACAGAAAGTATAACTTTAAAACCTTTTCATGTGTTAATTTTGGCAAGTAAAGAGGAACTGTGACTTACATTACAGTGAGATATCTTTTTTGTAACTCATAATTTAGGATCAGTCAACTCTGAAACAGACTGATACGGTTATTATTTTTTAAGCATGAGTTAACTACCCAGGAGGAATGATTAGCCAACCACCAAGCAAGTCCAAGGGGAAGGAGCAGGCATCGTGCAGCCATGTGGACCTAATGTAAATTGTGGTTCTGCTTTCATTAGAGGGGAAATTACTTAGTCATTGTAAGCTTCAGTCACATCATCTGCAAGAATGGAGGGCTCAGTTCTACCTTAAATAACCGTGAGGATGAAGGCTACTGTGACTAACGTGGCTAACGTCACGGCAGGTGGAGAGCAGCAGACATGAAGAACAGATCCCATCATGGTTGCTACCGTCAGGGTTAGACTAGATTTTACTCTTGAAACTCCTATTCTATTGCTAATAAGCAAAAGGATTTTTGGATGGGGGTAGGTGTTTAAATAATTGCACCTGAAAACTAAGACAGAAAGGACAGAGAAAAATATTAGCTGAAAACAACAGCCAGTTTCTGAAGTAGAAAGGGAGAAAGGGGTCGTATCCAATATGTCCCTTCTCTTCTAACCCCTCCTCGCTGTATTTTATTAGCCTTTTCAAATTCTTGTTATTTCTCACTTTGTTCCTGTATCACAGACTCAATTTCCTGTTTCCTTCCTCACTAATATTTATAAAGAGTAGGTTTGAAGTTCAAATACATTTGGAATTATGCAAATGAATCACTGAAGCATCCTATTGTGCTCTTTCCCTACAGAATGTTGTATCTGCTTATTAATCATAAAGAGGTAATTATTCGCTTTCGCACAAAAATTTGTTCTCTTCCATTTTTCTGGCAGCATGGGCTCAGCCAGGCAATCTGGGACCGTAGGACTATTTCTTTACTATGAGAAAAATTATACTGTAAACAAGGTAATTGATGCCAGTTGGCTTTAGCCACTTCACTGGAGTAGCAGGTGGTGAGAACAGAGAAAATTGGGGTTCACTGCCCCTAATATGCTCCAGATCTGTCCTGACAGGCAGGACAGGGGGTCCAACATTTTGATAGCTTGCATCTTTCAAGAAAAGCCAGAGACTTGGCCATGAAAACCCTCAAGTGGTAGGTGTCTCAAAAAATATTCGCTTGGGCTTGCTAAACATATCTGAGATCTGGATCCTGCCTTTGGGCCTCCGGGTTTCTATGAACCCGCTGTGGAGGATGGCTGAATGGTCGTTATGAGGGAGGCCCACCTAGTGGATAGTCTAATTAGAGGAAACCACTCTCAGAGGTGAAAGTGGGAGAGAAGGAAGGAACCAAATAGATGTTTCTAGTCTCTTCATTATCTACAATAAATATTCTATTGATGTATCAATAAACAGAACCTGCCCCAGTTATACAACCAAACTATTTTTGCAAAATATAAAGGCATCTCTTTTAAAGTAACTTCCTTCTTTCGGTCTAGGAACACGTCTGTGTGTTGTGATCCAGGTGTCACGGGCTACACAAAGCCAGCCCAGACGCGTGCGACTGCTACGGTATTGATCATTTCTGTGCATTTACCTTTTTACACCCAAAGAAGAGGCATTTTAAGAACCACTGATATTTGTTTCAAATCATTTTACCCTGATCTTCTTCAGCACGTGTCTACATGCGGCATTGGGAAGCCCTTTGAAGGTCAGCTAGAGGAAGGTTTCCATGATAACAGAGTTCTGAGCGTCAATCAAGAGCTTTTAAATGGAAAATGGTGCAGTGGGCGGAGTTGGACTGAGTTCTAAGCCTCTGTGCTCCTGTCCAGCATAGCATTGCTGTCACCAAGCAGACAGGCCTAGGGTGTGCAGCGCACATCAGCTGAGGAGACATTTTTTTTAATTAATTTATTTATTTTTTTATATATTAATTAATTAATTTAATTATTAAAGATTTCTGCCTCTTCCCCGCCACCACATCCCATTCCCTCCCCCTCCCCCAATCAAGTCTTCCTCCCTCCTCAGCCCAAAGAGCAAGCAGGTTTCTCTGCCCTGTGGGGGGTCCAAGGACCACACACCTCCATCCAGGTCTATTAAGGTGAGCATCCAAACTACCTGGGCTCCCACAAAGCCATTACGTGCAATAGGAACAAGAACCCATTGCCATTGTTCTTCAGTTCTCAGTAGTCCTCATTGTCCATTATGTTCAGCGAGACCGGTTTTGTCCCATGCTTTTTCAGACCCCGGCCAGCTGGCCTTGGTGAGTTCCCGATAGAATATCCCCATTGGCTCAGTGTGTGGGTGCACTACTCAGCAGTAAAAAACAATGACTTCTTGAATTTTGCATACAAATGGATGGAAATAGAAAACACTATCCTGAGTGAGGTAAGCCAGACCCAAAAAGAGGAACATGGGATGTATTCACTCATATTTGGTTTCTAGCCATAAATAAAGGACATTGAGACTCTAATTCATGATTCTAGAGAAGCTAAATAAGAAGGTGAACCCAAAGAATAACATATAAGCATCCTCCTGAATATTAACCTTCATCAGGCGATGAAAGAAGACAGAGACAGAGACCAACATTGGAGCACTGGACTGAAGTCTCACGATCCAAAGGAGGAGCAGAAGGAGAGTGAGCACGAGCAAGGAACTCAGGACCGCGAGGGGCTGAGGAGACTTTTTAATTAAAAATTCCTAACATTCGTACTTTCAAATAAACACAATATTTTGATGTCATTCTGAAAAATTTGCCTTTCTTCGGCCAGGGCAGATTCCTCGTTAAATGCTTTTGATATTTTTAATAGTACAGCCAGGGCTATTTTATTTCGTTTACAACTTACTGCGGTGATTAAAGCAGGTGGCCTACCTCTCCTTAAGCACATTATTTTATGCATAATAGGGTAATTACATTAAATGAGTACACTATCAGTGGACTTCTTGGATGAGTGAATTTTCTTGGGCTAAACAAATGCCAGAGCGTATATTACACTGTTCTGTCTTGGCACATTAGGCTAGAATTCAATTATGTTGAGTTACAAAGTTCTTCCAGAATCTCACCGTGGAACTTTTCTATATTTTCTCAGGCAAGTGAATGCTGTCCTGCTTAACTACCCAAACGCATAAACAAGATTAAATAATTAAATCAAGTTCTGCCAACAATCAGGTCCAGTGCAGGCAGCTTCTGAAAGAGCTAACGGTGGCCTGTGACTGGGTGGAGGTTTCCAGCCTGAGGGAAGCTGAAAACTCAGGAAGACTGGGTTTTCCTTGAAGTTTCCTCCACAGACTACTGCCCAGCTCTTGGTTCTGTTTTGTTATGGGCTTCTGCTTCTATCTCACTAATCATACCCCTCTCCCTGCGCCCCTGCCTCACCCAGCTTCTTGCACTACAATGCTTGCACCAAGTACTGGAATTATGTAGATACAGAGGCGGGGAAGAGAGCGGCATGAGCAGGTGTACTGATTTCTGTATCCCGGCTCCCTGGAGCCAGCTGCATCATTCTTTGACTGCTTAGAGATTAACTATTGCTCATTCCTCTTCTCGTGGAGACCCATTTTCTTCTCATTCAGTTTCATTGGATTTTTGAACAAATCCTAAAGTCGGTTCCTGGGCAATGAACATCCTTGTATTCGAGAGTCTTCAGCTACCATTTGTGGAAGACTCAGCTCTCCAGGGGTGCTGAGGTCTCTTCCAGCCCCAGAATGCACTGCACTCTTGGCCAAGAAGCACCCTGCCAGGCTGTGGCAGAAATTGGGACTGTCAGATTTTGCTAGCTACTCTGGCTCTAGCTGCTCTGAGGCCAAGGACCCGGATGTGCTCCAGAAACCTGGCTCCTGCACTCTCCCTCAGCATGCACCTGCTGGGATTGTGATTAAGTTGTGCATTTGCCCCTAAAGCAGCATCTAAGTACAGAGCTAGCACCATTGATGTCATCGTTGGTTTCTATCGAGAGCAAAAGTGTTCACCATAAAATTGCACAGTGATAAGAAGCCATGACCACGCCAATGGCCTTTTCCTGCCATTACTTGTCAGCAGCACCCGTTGCCCTCAGTTTTACAGCTAAAGAAAGAGATGATACCGTCCAAGTCAACATGTTGAGAGCATACCAGAACCAAATCTGAGGAGAGGTTGACTTTTCTTCAAAGAATCAAAACATCAAGGCACAAGAATGTCCCTACATCCTTTTGCTTGAGACAGAGGCGCTGTTCCCAGAGGCCTGAGGACTAGTCTCCACCCTAGAGGATGTCCTCTACACAAGTCTCAGCCTCTTACACTAACAGAAAGAGCTCAACCCCAAGGACTCCCAAGTGGGAGCCTGGCTAGGGAAGTCTACTCCAGTGACAGACTACCCCAGACACGATCTCATTGGTGGGTAGAACATGGTCCAGGCCTGAGAAGACAGAAAGCTCACCTAGTCAATGTAGGTGTGACTCCTGTTGTCTCAGATATTAACCCAGGATCTTGATTGTCACACAAATCTAAAGAAACTCTGGCTTGGGACTCATTCCTCTGCAGTCCATCTAAAGGAATACAGCCAGAGGGCAACACAAGTACACCTAGCTTCAGGTTCCTAGTGTAATCTGAGTTGTAAACATTTAACTGTTGTAGGCAATAGTGTTTATAATTATGTCTTATAATAAATGCTCCAGAGAAATACTTTAGGCTCCCACCTCTGTATGCAGCTTCTAGATGTAAGATTTCATACTAAAGATGGCAAAATACCAGGGGGCGGGTCATGAATCACCAGGATTAATAATATTCCACTATGAAAATTTGAAAGGCTAAGGTTAAAGTAAAACTTACAAGAAAATTAGTCATATCTGGTGGATTAAACTTTGCATTGGAAACCCAGACTTCATAAGGTAAACACAGTTTGTACAATTAAATGATAATCCTCTCTACAAATGAAATTTTTAATGTTTGTCACTAAAATGTTATGGAACTATGGAACTATATAGAAGGCCTAGCCAATTTTATTCTGAATGATTTCCATCGTGTTTAATTCAATTTACCTGGGTTGTCAGAATAAAGAGGTAGTGGAGAGTGAACACAACCTCACACTGAGCATCTACCATGAGCGTCAGTATGCATGGGTCTAATACAGTTTGCAGGGATGCTACTGATGTGTCTAAGCTCTGATGCCAAGAAAGGGGGAGGGGAGGGTCATGGATGGTGGGATGATGAAGATACAAGGATCAGGGACATGCTTCATTCACACAGACCTCTGGAGAGGCAGCAGACGCTGGCAGGCACTAGGCACACAGCACACATGGACCTTACATACATGGGCACAGACAAACATGCAGACCAGCATGCAGGCTCCACATAGGACTATAGGAAGACACACATAGGCAGGCTGACCCAGGCTAAGGTGGAGACACTGGCCTCTGACCTGAAGTTCATAATTATAGGGAACCACATAAAAGTAATGTTCTGCCAGAAATACTGAGATAGCAGATTATATCACCAGTTACTTCTGGGTTCTAAGACATTCAGAGTCAGCCATTTTGTGATGACATATGCCCCTGGATGGCCAGAATTGGCCATTTTGGTTCATGATGGGCACCCATAACAGCACTAACATATTGTTTAAACATGAACTGGCCCTTAGGGCCCCTAAAACCACAGGCCCGCACAGCCTGGCCCTTAGGGCCCCTAAAATCACAGGCCCACACAGCCTTTGCCCTTAGGGCCCCTAAAATCACAGGCCCGCACAGCCTGGCCCTTAGGGCCCCTAAAATCACAGACCCACACAGCCTGGCTCTTAGGTCCCTAACCACAGGCCCACACAGCCTTCAAAGAACAGGGCTTGGTGAAAGCGCTCACTGGAGGGATGAGGGCACGCTAGAGAGACTGTGTAGCATCCCCTGTTCAGTGAGCACAGGGCTGGAGAGGAGAGGCAAATAAACCTGGCTGCCTGCTGCTGATAAAAGGCCCTTCCGGCAACCCTTCAAGTTCCTCTTATTTATATTTATGTCTAGATGCCTCCAGGATAGTATTTGCTGGTGTCCCAATTATATCAGTATTTCAAACCCAAGTGGTTTGGGACTTAGTACTATTAATTAAAATGCCATTTCCCTCCATTCCTGCCAATAAGGACAGGTGTCTAGGAGAGAGTCAGACAGGTGCTTACTACCTGGGTGTAGGAGAAAAGACTGGTGTGTCCTGGTACTGACCATACCTAATGGAAGGCCTGCAGGGGCAGCTGGTGATTCCTATGCTGGAGACAACTGGCCTAGGAGCTATATTGCTAGGTTCTCTATGTGGGTCCTCATGAACAAATCCAATCAAAATGACATTAGTATCACACACGTATACTTATATACATAAGTAACTATTTCAATGCAACCATGGGCAAAGGTGAAAAAGGAATGACTTCCAGATTTAAACCTAACAAAAGAAGCTTACACCTGCAGAGAGAGAGAGGGAGAGAAAGAGAGGAGATTCTTTAGTGGCCGAGGGTGTAGCTGGGTGGCACAGAGCTCCACCCTCACCCGATCCTTGAAGCCAGGGTAGGATCGCTGTGTGATTTCCATCCCAAGTGTCTAAGTAGGAGTGAAATAATTGTTGCTGGTTTCACTCTAAAAGGACTAATGTAACCAAATAAACCATATTTGGCTTTCTTGCTGCTTCATTAGCATATGTCAGACACATCCTACAACCCAATTATACTGAGCAAAACATATCTCAGGGCAAACAAATCCTCAGCAATTTTTTTTGCTTTATGTAGATTTGCTCTCTATTTGTTGAAATTAAAATTGAACATGGCATATTTTCTGAAAAACCTAAGAAATGGATTCCTGTATGTGAATGTCAAGTTTCATCTTTTTCAAATCAGGGTTTAAAATCATGTTCGTTCTATCGAGCATCCCCAAATTACAAAGGCCTGCAACTCTAATTGACTTTTGCTGAACATGACTGAATTGTTAGAATGCTGCTGTTTACTGTAGAGAATCTCCACACGGACCAGTCCCTGAGAGACCACACATCTCCTGCTGGAGCTGAAAGACCACCCAGGACTTTGCTACCACCTCCAGGAAGATGAGCCTCAAATACACATCCCGACCCTCGGCACACACACAAGCTCTCCGTTTCTTGTTAACCTCTACTTACACGATCAATGTGTGTCCTTATCTGAAAACAAGTTTTTTGACGGTCCTAAATTGTTTATTGCATATGAATTTTACAAACATTACACAATTTTACAAACATGTGTTAGCGGTAACGGTGGAGCTGCAGAGTGTTGTGCCTTCTGCAGGCTGCACGGCGAGAGCCACCAATAGTGTGGTGGAACTTGTGGTCCTTTCCAAGGCCACAGCTCTTGCAGCCTGCAGATGTCAGCCCACGCATCTCTCTGTGCTTGTGGACTGGTTTGGTGATCCATTGGGTGTCCGGATTTCTTCTGATAGCTTTATGGAATGGATCAATGAGGATAACCTCAAAAAAATCTGTATGTGGAATCTTCACCAAGCCAGTAAGAATTCAGGATTCTCAGAGTCCCACAGTGGCGTCCAGCTCTCTCCTGGACTGAAGGCTTCGGGCAAACGTTAGCTGGTTAACACCATGATGGGCAGGTTTGTTGTAGGTTGCACCTTTAGGAACTGGGCTTCTGCAGCCACCAGTGAACGCAGACTCGAATCCTGTACAGGACGTAACCTTTCTTGGCCTTGTATCCCAGTCGCGATCTTTGTCAGGCCGGGTGGGGCAGGGAGCCCTGTGCAGCAGGAACAGCTGGTGGTACTGCCAGCAGCAGAACCCTCAGGAGAAAGCACATCACGTCCTACGCTTCTTCCTCCACAGCTCCTGGATGTGTCTGTACGCACCCGTCTTGGCTCACCTGGTGGCTGCCGCCAGAGGAAAGGAAGAAGCCTTTCTTCCTCCGTCTGGAAACAATTCTAAAGAAGGAGTAGGACGGCCTACAGCGCCACTACCAAGACTTGAGGCATTTGTTGCTAACACGTGGGTATGTGATTAGTATGGTCTCCTTTACATGTTTTACAAGGCCCAAAGTCTTACTGTGTACAGAATTTGAGCATGCTATTTAAAAAACCTGACATATGCACCTTCTTTGGTTGATATGTTATTTTAATGATTATGTAATATTCAGTTGAACAGATTTATCATAATTCAATCATTTTCCTAAATGGAAGTGTGGGTTTTTTTTTGTGTGTGTGTTTTATCTTGGTTATAGAAAGTACAGAATAATTTGTATGGGGGTCTATTTTACATTAAATATACAATGCATTTTCTATGTGTAGTTTGAACAAATTAGCAAACAATTTTGATCACTTCCAACATAGGTCTAAGTAGGGCTTTCATTATATTTTTGTCAGTCCTGACAACTAGGGTCTGTGTGTGTGTGTATCTCTGTGTATATGTGTATGTCTCTCTGTATATGTGAGTATCTCTGTGTATGTCTATGCGTATGAGTGTGGTGTCCGTGTATTGTGTTTGTATATGTGTGTCTGTCATCTCTCTCTCTGTCTCTCTCTCTCTCTGTGTATCTCTGTGTGTGTGTTTGTGTGTGTGTAGGCTCGAGTCAATGTAAGACGTCTCCTTCTGTCACTCTCCCCATTACTATTTTGAGACAGGATTGTTCAATGCTGGAGCTCACCATTTTGACTAGATTGCCTACACAATAAACTCCAGGGATCTGCCTGTTTCTGCTCCCCCAGTTTGGGTTCCAGGCATGGATCCTGGGGATCTGGTCTTAGGTCCTCTTGATTGTGTATCCCAAACTTTACCCACTAACTTATCTCCCCAGTCCATGAATATTATTTTTAGCAGAATTATTGACATGTTGACATTGCACGCACACACACACACACACACACACACACGATGTTTCACAATTGGTTTAAGATGCCCACTCTCTCATGTATAGTTACTTTTTTGTTTGTTTGTTTGTTTGTATGTGACTTGAGATCTGTTTGCTTAGTCAATCACAGTTTTAAACGGGTGTGGCTACGTCAGCAACATTAACTACAATCAGCAAAAACTACGGGTTTCAAGAAATACTTGTGGAGCAATATTCTGAAGATTCCTCTCCTTTGACCAACATTCTATGACATAGCTATCTTCTGGCTGTGTATCCAGAGGAACCAGGCTGTGACATTATTCAAGACAACTGTCTATAATTCCTTTGATGTGTGAAAGCTTAAAAATGATAGGGTTTTTACACACAGGGAGATATTACTTGGTTTTAAGCTAAGGAGGCCATGAAGAATTCCAGTTTCATCACTGAGCTATCTTGAAGTCCCTTATAACGCAGACACTCACTATGGAACCACATAAGCTCCTCCATGCCTCAATCTACTTCTCCCGCACTTGTTGACCCTGCCTCGAACCCCATCATCCAGCAAGCTATAGAGGTCTGAACAACACAGCACCCTCTCTGCCCCTGCCTTGCACAGATGAGAACCCTTCTCTGAAGTCACATAGTGGCTGCTTGGCTCAAGGACTCCTTTGTTCTTGATTGGTCTATTGAAAAAAAGCATTGATTTTTTTAAATAGATCCCAAAAGAAATATATTGGACACTGTAATGCAGAAATAAAGAACAAAAACTAAACAAACAAACAAACAAAACAAAATAACAGTCTCTTCACTCAGAAGCTCCTGCTTGGCTATCTGCCTGTGTCTCCTGCTGTGACCTGCACATTGTCACTTCCCTACCTGTGAGCCTGACTGGGGCTTTTCCATTACTTCCCCTCTTTCACTGCTGTCTGCAGATTTTGTGTATGATTAAGACTTTTGCCAGTTTCATAATTTATAGCCATTTCCCAATATTCTATTAAGCAATTACACCACAGTTTATGGACCTCGGCCCCTTACCATTGGTCTGAGGAGCGGAAGAGCCTGGAAAGCTCTTTCTCGGGTCAGTAGTCACTTGTTTCCTTAGGATAAACTCTCGGCAAATGGTATCACTCCACCAAAACACACAAATTCGTTAGATTTCCTATTTTTATCTATTCTCCATAAAATTATAATCTCAGCTTTCTGAAGAATATAGTTGACTCCCTCCCCCAAAAAACACTTCCTTTTGAAAACATTGGGGTGGTTGGTGACTCACATCCTGCTGAAAAAATCTCACTGGGCTTGCGGTTCAAAGGCCTGCCCCTGGAGGTCCATCTGTGTCTCCCTCCATCCCAGTGGCCAGCTTCATCCAAAATCTTCCTCACTCTTCAGCAGGACCTCAAAGACTTGTGCCCTTGGCTGTATCTATGTGGGATGGATCGTCACTTCTTAAATCAGTTATATTGCAGCTCCAACCATAGTCTTTTCCTGTCCAAGCTCACACCAGCATCTTCCTGTATTTTAAACAGCTGCTTCCTATTCTAGCTTACACTGGATACATTTAATGAGACTTTCTTTATCTATTTTATGTACTATCAATATTTGGACCAAATATTACTAATATCTGTATCAGGGAAATTTCAATGCCTTGCACATAATTGATACAAATGCAGTAAAGTCAGCTCCAAAGGCATTAATTATCCTGTGAAGGAGCTTCTTATCTGTGTGTAGAGCAGCTCTACCCTCACTTGGCTGCTTCTGAAATAAATATTAGTAGATTTGTGTACACGGAGATTCGAAACAAACAAGCAAACAAATAAATGTGCAGAACAGGTTATTATTAGAATTTTCAAATTTTTCCATGTTTAGATTTCACTCCTGAAACCAGCGTATTTAATCCTGATAAACAACATGGAAGCACCTAGCAGGAAGTGATTTATTATTGCTGGCATAAGGCAAAACAAAAAGAGAAAATGAAACAAAACAACAGCAACAAAAACCAAACTAGACTTCCATAGTTCTTGCTGAAAAGTTAAAGGAATGAAATGTTTTTCCTGTTTATTTCTGAGATTACACAGAATAATAGAGAATTGATTGTATGGTGTGAGCATAGACTTGTCGCTGAGGGAAAGCAACAAGAAATACAGGGGAGAGTTAAAATTATGCCAGCAATTATATTGAAAATGTACGTGTGATGTGCGCCTCTCTATCCCCCTCCCTCTGTGTTTCAAGTGATTTTGATTGACATTATTGCTCAAAGTCCCATCCTTCTTTTCACAGTTTAAATTTATTGGATGGAAGAATCTTATACTTTGATCTTTCTAAATATAGTGTTGTACATTTTCTTATTAATTTGTGGTAATTTTTATCTTTATTTTTTGAGTAATACTTGCCAATTTTAGACATTAAAAGCCAAAGTCCTGGGTGAGGGGAATAGAAAAATTAACAGAATTTATTTTATTTAAGTAAACCTCTTGGTTTCTACTCAATAGAATGCTGACATGGGGCATTAAAGCAGTGTTAATAGACTATTTTTAGCACCCTTTATCCTGTTAGGAGAAAAAAAACAAGTGATACCTCAAACTAAAGCTAAAATATTCACGTAAAATATAAAACTGCATTAAAATTTCAAATGTCAGTCAGGTATGGTGGCACATGACTTTAATCCCAGCATTTAGGAGGTAGAAGCAGGCAGTCAACATAGTGAGTTCCAGGACATCCTGGGCTATAGAGAGAACCTGTCTCAACAAACAAACAAAAATAAAAAATTCAATGTCTACATCAACATAATTTTGGTTTCTTAGACCACTGAAATGAAAGTATATGGCTCACAACACAAGAAAGTCCCTCCTGCTCCTTCACCGAGCAGACTTCCCTCATTAGATCACTACATTAGGACACACCTTGACAGCTAGGTGCAAAGTTGTGGCTATTTCTGTAGATTTAGACACATGCTCAAAAGAAAAAAGATTGCATTGGGAGGAGGAGCTGTAAAAGGACACCTTGTTCTAGCTGCCACTGGAGTCAGCCCCAAATCAGCTCAGTTTGGCATTCACTGGGGCCTGGGGCTTCAAGACCTGCACCAGGTACTGGGGTAGGTTTAAAATGACCAGGATGCCAGCTGTGAGCTGTGCCTTTGGAAGCCCTAACAGTCCAGGAGATGAGATAAGACACCCACACAATTCATCATAATGGTTAGCAGAGGTAGATAGAGGTGCTAAGAATGTGACAGAGATAACACCAGACAGAGAGAGGTTGATGGCTGATGGACTATGGCGAGGTTTATTAAACAAGGTGGTGTAGGATGTGGGCCTAGCAGGGCAGCTGAAATTTCTGTTATATGTGTATAAGTGTGTATGTGTATACATGTGTATTATGTTTGCATGTGTGTGAGATGTATGGATTTATGTGGATATATGTATACTATGTATGTGTGTATATGTGTGTTGTGTATATGCATGTGTTATTGGTCTGTGTGTTTGCTATGTGTATGTACTTGCTATGGGTATGAACAGTGATAGGCTCAGCATTCATGTTATTTAAAGTTTGGGGCCATTTAAACCATTATGTCATAAAGATTATTGTACATGTATTATATGGTGGTATTTTCATATTTTCCGGATTAAAACTAAATTGGAACCTGGGTGTGGTGGCTCATGTCTGAATACCATCACTTGAGAGATGGAAGGAGGAGTGATGGTCCAAGGCCAGCCTTGGCTAAATAGAAAGACTCTGTCTCAAAACCACAAACAAGTAGGGTTGGGAGTGAAAACATGAACAGTTACATGGTCTTAATAAGCATGGTCATGTAGCGGCAGTTTCAGTGATTTGTGTGTCCTCCTGCAATACCAAAAGTGCTGGTTTTCCATATCCTAAACAGTTAAGGAGCCTGCGGTCTGGGGCGATGGCTCAGCACTTAAAATGCTGTCATAAAGACACACACCACACACACAAGCTCATGCAGACAACAGGAAAGGGAAACACAGAGTAGCAGGGCTAGAATGCTCAGGAACATTCCGGTGGCACGCATTCGCTCATCTACTCACTGCCTCTCAGGGGCTGAAGAGTCTGGTTCAGCAGAGACCCGAGGTTGGCGCTCTGGGAGAAGGGACCTGTGGGTAGCCGTCTCTTAGGAAGTGGACTGCTTGCATTTTGGTGACAGTCCCAGACTTATCGGGCATGGGTCACTGGATTTTTAAAAATTAGCAGGTTTACTGTCAGATACTATTTTATCTTTTGTTTAGAAGGCATTACACAACAATCAACGTGTTAATAAGAAATATTATTAGGTTTTAATTTGTACTTTACTGAGGTCATACAAATTTCTTGCTAACTTTCACTAAGAGTCGATTAGTTTTATTCTTTCTGTGTTATCTTCCCAGGTTTAATGTTAGTATACAAAAGAGTTCTACAATAGCCCAGAATGGAGTATAACAAAGGTTTATTTACTGGGGATAAACTCACAGAAACAGGAGTGATCCACAGGCCTCTGCATGCATTGGGAAGTGGAACCTAATCCAGCAGCCAAGAACCCAGGCATGCTTTTCATCTGCATTTATAGTACATGAGCCCATGCCCAAAGTGGGCTAGTATTTTCAAGGATATTGCCTGAAGGAGTTCCCACAGCAGTTTAAAAATCATTATTTTTATTTTATATATGTGAATATTTTGCCTGCATGTATGTCTGTGTACCACATGCATACCTAGTGTCCAATGAGGTCAGAAGAAGGCATGGGATCCCTTGGAACTGGAGTTCTAGCATTGCGAGCTATCATGTGGGTGTTGTGAATCAAACCCAGTCTTCTACAGCAGCATTCAGTGCTCTTAACTGCTTAGCCATCTCTCTATCCCCACCTTTCTATTCTTAATTTCACCTTGTTACTTAAAAAAAAAAAAAAAAACATTAAAATCCGGGTGGCAGTGGATATGCCTTTAATCCCAGTGCTTCTAATAGAACTCACTTAATTCTCTTGATCTAGTTGTTTAGTTGTTTTTTCTACAAGTAAAGTTATGTAATAGTTTTCTTCTTCTTTTTTGAATACATGTCAGGCATAGTATTTTCTTATTATTTTGGATTATCTAAAATCATGATAGATAATAGAAACGAAGCCAGATGTGCCTGTTTCATTCCAAGTGTTGTGGCGATAGCTTTGTTAGACCCTACTACTGCTGACTGTCAACATTCAAACCCTGGAGTGACCACTGTCTATGTTGCTGTGGGTCCTGGTCAGTTTTCCAAGCTCCTTCCATTTGTCCATCCAAGGCTACACTATGTCTGTTTTTATGGAGACTGGAGTCTCCCACGCCTTCTGGTACCCTTCCAGGTCAGTCTGTTCTGGGAACTCTTTCCAAAGTTATTTTGTTAATGATGAAGCTGCTAAAAGCTCCATCTTAGGGTCACTATTGTTGTGAAGAGACATCATGACCATGGCAACTCTTATAAAGGAAAACATTTAAATGGAGTGGCTTGCTTATAGTTTTAGAGGTTCAGTCCATCATATTGGTGGGGAACATGGTACATGCAGGCAGACATGGTGCTGGTTACATCTTGATCAGAAGCCAACAGGAAGGGGAATCTATGTCACACTGAGGGAAGCTTAAGTAAGAGACTGCCCCAAAGTGACACAGTTCCTCCAAAAAGGCCACACCTACTTAGCAAGGCTAACACCTCCTAATAGTGCCATTCCCTTTGAGGTCATTTTCTTTCAAACAGTCACAAGCTCCCTTACTGTAGGAGGAGGGCCACTTGTTTGTCTCAGCTGTTTAGAACCGAAATAATTACAGAGAAACCATATTTATTAAAACACTGTTTGACCCATTAGCTCTTGCTTTCTTCTTTCTTTCTTTCTTTCTTTCTTTCTTTCTTTCTTTCTTTCTTTTTTTCTCTTTCTTTCTTTTTTTTTTTTTGGCTAACTCTTATAATAATTTAACTCATTTTTATATATCTGTGTATTGCCATGTGGCAGTGGCTTACCGGGTAAAATTTTTAGCATCTATTTTTGATGGCTTCATGGAGTCTCTTTGACTTCACCCCCCCCCTTTTTAGCATTTAGTTCTATCTTTCCCCCTACCTAAGTTTTGCCTTATCAACAGGCCAAGGCAGTTTTTTATTTATTTATTAATCAAGAAAGGCAACACACAGACAGAAAGACCCCCACATCATTGGCCCTCATCCTACACCTCACCCTTCAGAATAAAATGCACATCCCTCACAGGCCACCCCAGCAGCCTTTCATATCCTGTATCCCGTGTCCTTATACTCTTGGCTCCTGCTCTGACATCCACATCACTCTATGATGCTACCTCTTGGATTCAGGGTTTCTCAAACACATGCTTTGTTCTGTGTATGTTTGTGGCATGTTCTGCTTGGCTTCCTACTCAGCACATGCTTATGGATTTCTAGTCACACTTAAAACCTCTCCTCAGAAATCCAGACCCATGTGCCTCCTGCTGATACGCTGCCATTGTCTTACAGGGAGGGTACCCAGGGAGGAAGCTTGGGTCTTCTCCCTGCTCCTACAGCATGTATTCGGGGCTGTGGAAGCATCAGTGGGGACATCTGGAAGGAGGAGAAAGGTGGAAGAGAGGGAAGGGAAGAATAATAGGAGTGGGGGAGGAGGGGAGGAAAAGGCCCTACTAAGTATTTTACATTGAGAGAATTGCTTCCTAATCCTGAAATAAAACCAATTAGGTTGGAAAATGTTAAGGTCATGAAGAGTAAACTAAACCAAATTGACTTTTAAACATTTTAAACATTTTAAATTTGTAGAGTCGAATTTCATGACCAAAACAAAATCATGTCAGCATGTTGAAGGAGCGGCAGCGGGCCACTTCCCGCCACCCGGCTCCCACACAGCTAGCTTTATAAGCCCTCTCAGCTTTTACGTGGAGTTCATTACCATGTTGGGTGCCACTCTGTTGAAATAGGAGCGGCGGGCCGCTTCCCTCCGCTCAGCTCCCATACGGCTAGCTTTACCCGAAATAACAACACACAAATTGTATTCTTTTAAATACTGCCTGG
Organism: Chionomys nivalis; assembly: GCF_950005125.1. Lineage (NCBI taxonomy): Eukaryota > Metazoa > Chordata > Mammalia > Rodentia > Cricetidae > Chionomys > Chionomys nivalis. Next base: position 8,828,351 of record NC_080087.1, read on the forward strand.
CCCATTAGTTCCAGCCTCTTATTGGCTAGCTCTTACATATTGATCTAACTCATTTCTAATATTCCGTGTAGTACCACAAGCTGGTGGCTTACCAGGGAGGATCTTAACCTGCGTCTGTGTTGGGCGGGAGAATCATGGCGACTCACTGACTTGGCTTCTTTCTCCCAGCATTCTGTTCTGTCTACTCCACCCACCTAAGGGTTGGCCTATCAAATGGGCCTAGGAAGTTTCTTTATTAATTAACCAATGAAAGCAACAGATTAGAAAGAAATCACTCCCACATCATCAGCAAAATTATCTTTAGTGAAGAGTGGTAAAGAAAAACATGAAAAATGAGCACCATGACTTCTGCTTTGTAAACATTTTTAACTATGAACCAAAACACAAAGCACAGCTCTCCTGTGCTGGCAGAGCTAGGCAAACAACAGATGATCCGTTTCTTACCTAGTTCTCTTGCACTGAGGTACCGTCTTGCATGTTAAGATGTGTGTTAAACTTAGCGACTATAATGCATACTCTTAATTTTCTTTCTCTTGGCATATTTATGTTTACAATCTTATATTTTAAGGGTACCGAGATAATTAAGCCTAGATCATGGTAACAATTTACAGGGAGATGGCTGGGCCCTCCTGCAGCTTGAGCACTATCTTCAGTCTCTCCACTAAGGGGAGCTGAGCATCCTGAACCATGGAAGAATGGAGTAGATGAGAAATACGGAGAGTATCACAAAGCTAACTCTGACTTCTGCAGGGATGCTCTTGACATCCGGCTACAGCTCACATTTCCTCAGGTTTCCAGGAAAACTCAGAGCTGATTGGGAGTCCCAGAGAGCTCATTTTAATAAGATTCTGTTGTAGCCAGCTGTGGTCAAAGGACATCGACACCAAGCTTCACTGTGGGCAGGAGAGCAACCTGGGACTTGGTTCCGAAGCTAGCGTGTCAAGTTCAAGAACCACTTGTTCCTAACCAGGGGACTAATCTCTCTGTGAGTTGATTTGATCATCAGTAAAATGGAGGAGACTCTATCTCAGTCTGAGAAGACTGTTCGCAATCAAATATGAAGGTCTTATGGCCCTAAACATTACGAAGCATATCATTAATGAAGTAGGGTTCATGCCAACACGAAAAAGCGAATAGGCAAGAAAATGCTAGGCCATAGTGAACGCTTTATTCTATGAGCTTCTCTAGTTAGTGTGTATTTCAAATGTGTTGGGTGGATAGACACCATGTTCTAGAAGAAAACTGGCCACACGACGAACCATTTACAGCAATGTAGGTGAGATTGCAATCTTTAACCTCCAAAAAACTTGTAAGAGAAGAATCTGTCTGCAATGACAGTAACATAAACTCCCAACACACAGATTTGTGCTGCGGATCTGCCTCTTAGAGCAGAGACACACTGGGGCAGTGACACTTTGCAGGATTTACTCTGATGTCACCTTTTGAGGTTCTGTGGGCAAAGAGTTCCCTTTTAGAATTTCAAAAGTGAAAATGGCTTAGATTAGTTACTCTGCTGCGGGACTTACACTTGTTGTCAGATGGGCATACGGTGGCAGCGGTCCTAATTCTACCAGAAGAAACGATGCCTACATGGGGCCTCCGTGTTCAGCCTGAGCTCCTCAGCACGCAGGCCGTGTTCCGCTTCAAGCTCGTGTGAAACAGTAGGGACCATTTATTTTATCTCTAGGATAACATAATCTTTTCTCTGATGCTCCCTGCTAACACTTCAAACAAAAAGAATACAAGATGCTTGCTTAGGAGAAAACTTAAAAAGTAACCATAAAGAGTGTTTAAATTACAGGGCCTATTTGTAAGCTTTAGTGTTTGGTTCTTTACCTTCCTCCCCACTGTAAGCTATAATCTCTCATGAGCAAATACACACAAGTGGTACACTTCACCACCTCTGTCGAGTTAGTGGGACCCCATAGTTCCTTCTCCCGCATTTCAAAAGAGCTCTCTTTGTAGCTGTGTGTACCAGTGCACACACATGCACACATGCTTACAACCATTCTTAAAATTGTCCCCTGAGTGGAACCTCAGCTGAGTCTCTGAGAGTGTATTTTACTGGCTGCCTTTTGAAATAACAATGATTCTTTTATAAACATGCAAATGACCCAAAAAGTGGGGATAAAGTTGCAATACCTAATTTGGTGTGGGGCAGGGGAGGAAAATTCTGGTGGAAGAGAATCTCACAAAGGAGGACTAATAACTGTGATGACAAAAATGACATAATATTTCAAACAAAAGAACTGTCTGGCTTGCTACAGAGTATGGATTTCCAGGCTCACTCTTAGCAGTCGTGATGAGGTAGGTGGTGGCCAGGCGTCCCAGGAGAAGAAGAATGCCATGTGATGGGCTCTTCCTCCAGGAGGACCATGCGTGGTTTCTCACAGACACACGGCGCTCACGTGCCAACCACACCCTCTGCCTCTTGGGTTAGCAGTGAGGACATAATAGGTAATGTAATCCCCCTTTATAAATATATGGACCGAGGCCGGAATGTGGCAGTGGCTGGGACCCCGGATGGCTACTGTTGACATCATAGTGAGAACTAGATTTGGAAATACTAGTTTCTGAACAGTTTGGGCCAGTAGTAGTATTTCATTTGTATTTTAATAAATAAAGCTTGTCTGAAGATCAGAGAGTAAAACAGCCACATTGGCCAGCCTTCCAGATCAGACCAGGCAGTGATGACACACACCTTTAATCCCGGCAGTCACACTAGTTGCCATAGAAACTGGGTGCACGCCTTTCATCCTAGCCCTAGAGTGAAATATAAAACTGGAAGAAGCAACTTTCACAGTCTCATTCTGAGATTCCTGGAGGCAGGATTGCCACTGTAAGAGCCAGTGGCTGGCTGCTTTGTTTTCTGACCTTCAGGCTAAGGCCCAATCCCAACATCTATCTCTGGGTTTTATTACCTGTGCTACATTGGCTGAATCACATTTAGAGTGCAGAGGAGTCACGGCCATTCCCATCTATCACTGCTGTGACGTGAACACCATTCCTGGCCCTAGATTGTTTTGTTTTTAATATTCTAGGTCTGCCTGGTTTGGTGGCACTCACCTTTAGTCCCTGCATTCAGGAGGCAGACACAGGCAGATCTCTGTGAGTTTGAGGCCAGTGTGATTTATAGAGCAAGTTCCAGGACAGTTAGGGCTAGGCAATGAAACTGTCTCAAACAACAAATAAAAAATGTCCTAGGATGAAGGGTGAGGGGACCCTTCAAGGCTCTCTCTTGCTGCATAGGGTGAAACAGAAGAGAGACTAATTCTGAAAAAGCTGTAATCTATTATCAGATACTTGCAATAGTTGGCAGTAATAACAAGTATTCGCCTTTTAAAATACACCACAGCTAACACGGCTTTCTAAGTCCCAGTATTAGACAGCTGGGACAGGTGTGGAGCAGACAGCCTTCAGCCCTCTGCGATGCCCTCACCTCGACTCCACCAAGGGTATCATCTGAGACAGTTGATTTTGGCTATTGCATCATGGGATTTCCTGTCTTTCAACCTGGGAGATCCAGTTTCTTTAATTCTAGGGTATGATATGCACGAGGGAGTAAAGGCAAGGACAACTTGGACTGTCATGTCCAGCCTTAAGCAAGCGTAGGGGAGACACCACAATTGCTTATGACCTATACCAAAGCTCAAGCAGGGCCAGTGCATGGCATGGAGACATCTGGTTCTGGTATTAACAGTGAGCCCAGCTTCCTCCGGTCACAGTGCAATTATGAAGGATTCCGTCACACCAAACAGTCATTAAACAAAGTATTCCCCTCATGAACGACCTGTGTAACAGACTTCAGTGGACCCTGAATTGGTCATTAAGTCCAATTTGGAAGCTTAGTGGTCAGGGCTAGGGCTTAGCACTACTTGAGGACTGGCCTTGTTAGAGTAGGTGTAGCCTTGCTGGAGGACGTGTGACACCAGAGGTGGACACAGTGGCTCTCTCTCTCCTTGCTGCCTCCAAATTCAGATGTAGAACTCTCAGCTATGTTTCCTGAACTAGGTCTGCCTGCGTGCTACCATGCTGCCTGCCATGATGATAATGGACTAAACCTCTGAAATGGTAGGGAAGACCCAATTAAATGCTTTTTCTTATAAGAGTTGCTGTGGTCGTGGTGTCTCTTCACCACAATAGAGCCCTGACTAAGACGCTATCTTTGGACAAATCACTACAGAGGTGAAATGATCTCAGTTGTAGCTCGATCTAATCTCTTCTTAGAGATGAAGAAACTTGGGTCTTGAAGATCTGAGACTTGTCAAAGTCTCTAAATCTGTGACAGGCAGAGGGAAGGCTGGGTGTAGTTTCAGATTGCCAACTAGGCTTTTTGGTGTCTGCCATCCTGACCTGTTCTCACACAAGGGTCTATGGTCTTGTGACAACATTTAGTCACAGAGGAACAGAGACCTCAGAAATCTAATGCTCTGGAAGTATCTCTTGAAAAAAGTGGGAGCCCTGTTATGACAGAACAAAAGGGGGTGGCGAGGGAGGCAAAGAGAACACCAAGTCTGTGACTGTCTCCAAGCTGTAGAACATTTGAGAATGGGAAGCCTTCCTCCTCACCTCAGAGATGTCTGAGTAGAGCAGGAACCAGCAGCAGAAGCACCACACCTCCCATAACTACAGGTATCCACACCTCCCGTAACTACAGGTATCCACACCTCCCGTAACTACAGGTATCCACACCTCCCGTAACTACAGGTATCCACACCTCCCTGTACCTACAGGTATCCACACCTCCCTGTACCTACAGATGTCCACCCCTCCCTGTACCTACAGGTGTCTGCACCTCCTGTACCTACACGTATCCACACCTCCTGTACCTACAGATGTCCACACCTCCGGTACCTACAGGTGTCCGCACCTCCTCTACCTGCAGATGTCCGCACCTCCCTGTACCTACAGGTGTCCGCACCTCCTCTACCTGCAGATGTCCACACCTCCCGTACCTACAGGTGTCCACACCTCCTGTACCTACAGGTGTCCACACCTCCCGTACCTACAGATGTCCACACCTCCCGTACCTACAGGTGTCCACACCTCCTGTACCTACAGATGTCCACACCTCCCATACCTACAGGTGTCCGCACCTCCCGTGCCTACAGATGTCCACACCTCCTGTACCTACAGATGTCCACATCTCCCGTACCTGCAGATGTCTACCGGCCAAAGACTAAGTGACTCTTGCTTTGGCTAACTTTAAACTCCCTGCCCAGTGAGGTTTATTTTGGAGACAGAGGCTTTTCCTCTTGACTTATACTTTGTAGTGAAATGCTTGCCCTATTTATGAGCCCCTCAGAAACCTGGAGCATGAATGTAAGGGGGGATGCATGGCTGCCGTGAATCTACCATTCCGAGACAGGTGACTGCAAAGAAATTGGAGGCTGCAATACTTGGGGTTTCTATTTTATGTTGTGTATAAACTCTTTGTGCTCAGACACGGGCTTCCTCCCAGGGCATTGGAGAGCTCTGCAAAGGCTCGCCATAACACCGATGTGCTTAGAGGACCCATCTGATCTGTGCTGGCTCTGCTTCCACAATGAGCGACTGTGGGCTACACAGATTGACAATGTGGTCCACAACCCATATTTTATAAATGGCAGAACTGTAGCTCAGATAGGAAAAATAGCACCAGACTCCGTGAAACACAGAAGCCCAAGCGGAGCTCAGCCCGACATCCCTTCCCTCCGGCTCCTCACACTCTCACCTCACTTCTCTGAAACTGTCGTCAAGCAGGAGGGTTTGCCTAGGATGATCCCCGACAGTGAAAAGAACTGGATCTTCACAACCTGAACCTGTATTAAAGAAGCTGTCGATACAGAGGCGAGTCCCAAAACAGTCACGAGACCGGATCAAAGCTCAGTTTCGAGAAGCAAATACAATACGATGTCCACATCTTTACCCCAAACTTGCTCCGAAGCATGGGAGGGTAAAACCAGAATGCACTGGTAAGGCCCACAGCCCTTGAAACAATCGCTGAGTTACAGCCCAAGCACAACCCTTGCTGATTACTTCAGCCAAGAATATATGGCTGGGGTGACGGGGACAATGCCAGTATTAAATTTTGTTTTATGTTGTAATTTTTACCTGTTTGGGATCTGAACTGTGATGAGAACTGTTTCCTTCCTTTGATTTACAGTGCCGAGAACAGAGATTAATGGCAGGCAACTTTAATTTAGCTCTCTCAACAACTTTCAAGAGATAAAGGGCCCTGAAAAGATGCTACGGCTGCTCCAGCCATTGCTTTGAAAGTTGTACTGAGCAGACAACTGACGAGCAGCCTTTTTCCCGTGCTGGTATCTGTTCGGCTGGTTCTCTTCCCACGAGTATGTGGGCAGAGGAGAAGGTGAGCAGGGGTGGTGAGCGTTGTGAGAATATGTGCCCATCCCATGCCAGACCCTCCTGTGCTAGCCCACCAGACAGACAGCAGCTGGTGGTACTGCAGCTGGGATTGAGGATGAGCGGTGAACAGGTCAGGCAGTCTGCTGAGGAAAAACCCTCCTATAAGAACCTCAGTGGAAGCCACAGGCAGCTCTGATGGGCCAGCACGCTCCCTAAGTCCTGTACCAAACTGCTCTTTCTTTTATGCACAGGGGAACTCCCCAGGCACGATGCATTTAGTACCACCTTTGGGGTATGTGACTTCTGCTCAGCACAGGGACATGTCCCAACAACAGGGAATGTCACGGCTGGTTGTTATGTGCTCTCACTTCGTTTTCAGGTGGGGAAACTGAGGCCCACTTTACTCACTAAGTCACATAAAGAGGAACTATGGCCAGTATGGTGGCATCAATACGCTGGATGCATGAACTTCAGTGTATCAAACTGCAGACATGTTCCATATGGCCACTTCATTCATTCATTCACTCATTCATCCATTCATCCATTGAGTCATGTCATACTGCAAGTGTGAGTCTCCTGGGCACAGTGAGCTAGGGCTTAGCAGCACAGACCTGCTTCCTGCGCTCCCTCACACCTGTTCAGAGATCGGCCAGAGGCAGGGAAGCAGTCTGTGCTAAGCTCACTGAAGACCTTGTTCTTCATGTGAGCCACTAACAAACTCCAGCTGAGCTGAGGGGGTGACCACTGACTTAACATAAGGGGGTCGGGAGGGACCCTTTAGGGGTGTGGGATATAAGCTAAACCTTTAATAATGAGAAGGAGAAGGCTATGCTGTGAACCGCCTTCGGGAAGAGGCAAAGAGATTTGTAAGGAGCAGAAGGCAGGCTTGACGGGCAGAACCTGGTGAGCAGTGAGGTTGGTCAAGGCCAAGGAGGGCAGGTGCTCTAAACACCGACAGTGACAGGTTTTTGTGCACATTTACACACATTTCCTGTGGATAGCGGATGATGGGGGAAGGTGGTGAGAGAGAAAGTGGAGAGGTCAATGGGGTGTCGACTGCAGTATTTCAGGCAGCAGAGGATATGGAGGGGAGGGGCTTGTCTTAGTTACTGCTCTGCGGCTGTTCTAGTGGGGATCTCTATTGCTGTGATGAACACCACGACCGAGAACAACCTGGGGTGGGAAGGGTGAATTTGGCTTACACTTCCACACCGCTGTGTAAGAACTCAAACAGGGCAGGAGCTGATGCAGAGAACATGGAGCGTGCTGCCTACTGGCTTGCTCCTCAGGACTTGTTCTGCCTGCTTTCTTGATCCAGGACCACCAGCCCAGTTCACCGAGGACTCCACCACCAATCACTAACTAATGGAATGTCTTACAGACCTGCCTACAGCCTTTTCTTGGGGAGGCATTGTCTCAGTTGAGGCTCCCTCCTCTGAAATCACCCTAGCCTGTGTCAGGTAGGTGTGAAATCAAGCACAGAGGTCTTCCTAGAGAAATGTGTGGCCATCATGAGGACCAGCATTCTGACTGGTGGTGTTGGACGTCAAGGAAGGAAGGACGGAGGAATGGAGGATGACTCTTATCTTCCTGTGTGCATGCCTCATCAACAATATTTTTATGTAACAGTTTCACTTTGAAGTTTTTGAAATTAAGTATGTGTCAGTATATTTACCACTCAAGTAAATGGTTCATGTAACCTAATGTAATAGACATGTATTAACATCAAAATAATAATCATAAAGTTGATAACATAATAACTAACAAAATTAATAAGTTAAGAAAAATGAAATTAGGGAAATAATAGATGATCTAGACTTGGGCTCTTACTTTATTTCTTAAAGTTTTGTTTAAATGTGATGAAAACTTCTGGCTTTCTTTGATCTGATTACCATGCACCCACACGATAATCATGATTGAAAGCTGGGTAGCAATTTTTCTACCTACGTGGTGCCTTCATTATGAGGGTCCTGTCACACGGAAACGTCAGAGATTTGATGTGTCCAAGAAGGCAGGATGTTGACTCAGAGATGTGAATCATTGCCTGAGCTCCAGTTTGGTTTGACAGCAGAGCAATGCTTTCAGAGAGGAAGCACTGTGTGTGCTCCTGCTTTGAGATTTCTGGAAGGATCGCACAGTCTAACTGCAGATACCTCATTAATCCTTCACGTGTTTCATTGAGGATGGCAGCCAGGGTTTCACTGTGTTTTGACAGCATTCTTGCTGAAGTAGTTTATAGAACTAACTCATTATGACCTCATTATATAAAGCAGCCGATTGTATAGATGCATATAGTTAGTTTGGGGCACTTCTTGCTACTTCTTGAAGGTGAAGCACACATTGAAATAACCTAGAAGAGTGGCAGAACCCCAATTTATTTGGATACATAACAGTGGAGAAAAGAGTCAGAGGAATGCGGGGACAGACAGACACATAAGCCAGCGAGATGGGCTCATCCACCTAATTACGACAGTCCGAGATTTTATGTGACAGAGAAAAGGATGGGTAACTGGTAACTCATTATGTAAATAATCCACAGCTTAATGTTAGCTGAAGAAAGGTGTTCTATACTAATGCTTCTAAATAACTTCTTTTTGAAGATTAAAAAATATAGGAAAATTTTATATGAACACAGCAATTTAGTTTACAAACATGCATTTATATTTTATTATTATTTTAATTGGGTAGTTTTATTTAATAGACTCACTGAAGAACATACATTAATGTGATTCAACAAAGTGGCATTTCAAAATGTAAAAAAGAGACCCCACCTCCAAAGGCGACGCCCAACTCTGTCTTGTTCTCCCACTCCTCACCCATTTTAAGACAGGTACAATTACCTGAATGCTGTGTCCCCTTGGTATCCCTATGTTCAAGTTCTAACCATCTCAGGTTATGATTTAGAAAGTGATTAGGTCATGGGGACTCAGTGCCATAGTCAGGACAGCTTAGAGAGCTGGCCGCCTTGGACCAGGAGGTCATCAGTAGACGCTGAGTCTGCTGGCATCTTGTTCTCGCATTTGCTAGATTTAGGGAGAAATAAATTTGTAATGTCTATACATACAAAGACGATAGTTTTAATGGTAAGCCAGTGTGCTAAGACAGGAGACACTCCTGACCTCTGACCTGAAGACTTCCATCTTTTCTGGTATCTCTGCCACCAGTCTTCATACGACCTAAGAGTTTCCAAGTGCAGTATGTCACACCATGCCTTCGCTTTACTGATTGCCTTTGGTTCCTCCCAGAAACAAAGCTAGGCACTGATGTGACCCTCTCTGTCCCGTGCACTCCCCACGGACACCCTTCATCCCCTAGAGTGTTTGTGGCACTCTCATCATTGCACCCCGAGTGGGCACACTTGCGCACATGGCTCAGTGAGTTCTGTGACTCGCTGCTCTTCGTGAAGGCGGCGACAGATAAATCACTACGGTTCAGAGTAATCTAGGAAACTCAGATGCACTCACGCACTTGGAAATGTCCCTGCAGATGACCTCTTGTCCAGCTGCCATTCTCTCCGCTCCAGCTCCCTGCTACTCTGACTTCTAAATCCTGAATTCTGACCCTGGGGTCCCTAGACACATTGTGCTTAGTTTTAGCTCAATTTTGTTTTTCATAAACTATTTCCCCTTAGCTTATTCTTGGTATACATGATCGTGTTATTTTCCTGTCTTCTGAGAGTAATAACCTTCTAAAGCATGCAGGGCTAGTTTAAAATTCTTTGTGAAGTGGGATGAAAACCTCCAGACTCTGGGAAAGTCCCAGTTTATCACTCAGTTTCCTCTCTCTAACCTCCTAGGATGACCACTCAGGACTCAAGTCTGCCTTTTCTCGCTGAATCAGCTCCTGAAGTCATGGCTAACAACAAAAAGCTTGCATGATTTTATTAACTTAATGTTTCTGTGATTATGACTTTTCATAAAAATAGCTGAGAAATGAGTCACAGCCTTCCTTAGCCTGAAATTTCACTGAGAATGTTTTGAATGTTTTGTAGCTACAAAAGGGAGGTTTTAATGAGATTAAGCATTTTGCCAAAAGTGATTTAGTTTCTAAATGGCAGAGCTGGGACTCAAAGTCCAGTTTGACTGTGTCATGCTGGCTCTCAGCCCCTCAGCACACTGTTTGTTGCTGTTCTTGCCGCTCTCCACCAGCACCGCCACACTAGTCCATGCCTGTTGCGTTTGCTCCTTTCCAGATCAATTCTTTAGATAAATATTCATCGAGGTCCGCTCCTCCTGGCAAGGCCTCTCACTAGTCCGCATGGGTCGACAATGACGTGCAAGGCAAGAGCCTTCTCCTCAAGGGACCCACTAAATTGAAACAGTGCATAACTGTGACTGTTTATGTAGCTATGGCCTATGATATAACTGACACATTACAAGTGCCGGAGATATAGTAGAAAAATAAAAATGATGAAAACATGCGGGCCTGAATGCTTCTCTCTAGTACTGTACACTCTCCTATGACTGGGGAGTTTCCAGACGAGAAAGATGATCACATATGCCTGCATGTGTATTTATATATGCTCATATAACATGCATACATGTATACATCAGCTCTGAGCCTATGTGTGATTTATATATGCCCATTTATATATACATGTATAAGTGAGTTCTGAGCAATTTTGTCTTGTGGTGTGCAACTATACACACACAACTTTGAGCTGAAATTCACATGATCTGTGATTTATGGGAGTTTTATTGGCATCTTATAATTACTTTTGCCACTAGATGAGAGATTAGAAATTCCTAGCTTGAATATCTACACACTGGAGACATAACATCTTTTAATATCTAATATAATCACTTCTAGGAAAATCAGTTGTTGCATAGAATTAGCCATTAAAAACACATTCTTTGAGCAAAGGAAAATTTCCATACTTCGAATTCCCCCATCTGTCTTTACCTTCCCAAACAAGCATCTTTATAGTTTTTAGGAACAATTCAGTATAGAAAGCTTGCCTTCTTTTTCCCTAAAGACAGTTCTGCTATTCTGATTTCATCCTACTTCCCCAGACATCTTCCTGTTACTATAGCAAAGCTTGTGTTATTAGTACTGACATGGCGCTATGCACACAGCAGGTTAGTCACAGAAGAGACCCTGGAGGCCTAATCAATGAATGTTCTACAGTTCTGGGATGAGGGCAGCAGGAGCACAAAGGCCGGCTTGCTTTCACCGTCATCTCAACATACACGTGTCTAGCGCCAGGAACAGTGTGGGAGAGCTGCTGGGCCCTGTCTCCAGGAACACTGCGCTAGCAGATTTGGTGTCTAGCGATGATGGGATCTTTGACCGTTCGGGCTTGCTGGATTTGCTTTCTGTGAATCCACACGAAGGAGAGAATTGTGGTCTGTCCTTTGACTGAGAAGCCAAGGACAATGGCACTGGGTTTTGATCCTACTGCATGTACCGGCTTTGTGGGAGCCTAGTCTGTTAGGATGCTCACCTTCCTAGACCTGGACTTCCCACAGGGCAGGGAACCCTGACTGCTCTTTGGACTGAAGAGGGAGGGGGAAGGGGATGGAGGGAGGGGAATGGAGGGAGGGGGAGGGAAATAGGAGGAGGGGAGGAGGTGGAAATTTTTAAGTAAAAATAAAAAAATAAAAAGAAGAATGTTAATTCCATCATGATGGACAATCTGATGACATTATCTAAGCTTACATATTTCTAAAAGTTCCTGTCTTTAAACAACATAATATGCGGAGGCCTCGATGTGGGGATTATGGGAAAAAGAGAGTGCATATCAGTCCATGAGATCACCAGCTGACGTCACCTTCAGGGAGATAGTGGAGACCATCTGTGGCATCAACAGGCAGGTAGCCCAGTAAAGGGCATCAAATGAGATGACCAAAACCCACAAATGCATTGCAGAGACCTGAAAAGATGGCGAGCAGGGTGAGATGGAGATGCACGCAGAGCAGAGGATTAAACCGCGTGTGCACAGGAGGGTCTCGGGGATGCACACTCATCCTGAGCCTCCACAGAGGAATAAGTAAATTTCCATTATCCCAATGGCAAAGAAAGACCATTCTAGAAGGAATAAATATATAAGTAAAAACACAAATCACGGTTGTCTCAGGACTCACAAAAACATATGTTGGAGAAGCGAATGGGTGCAAAGGAGTCAAATGAGAGTCCGAGGGCCAGCGGGGCTCACGTCACAGGGAGCCAGCTGTAAGGCCTGTAAGAAGGAAACTGTGGAAAGCAAAGCCACCAAAGTGCTGTGAAGAGGTGAACGCAACACCCGACCATGCTGTGGGATTTCCCTCTGTATGCCTGAATACCATTAATGAATAAATAAACAGCTTTGGACCTATAGCAGGGCAGAACTTAATTAGGTGGGGAAGATGGAACTGAATGCTGGGAGAAAGAAGGGTGGAGCAAGAGAGGTGCCATGGAGCCGCTGCCAGAGTCAGACATGCTGAAACTTTAACCAGTAGGCTACTACCACGTGATGATACACAGATTAGTGGAGACGGGCAGTCGGGAACCAACAAGCGACCCTTCTTACTCCACAACCACACACACTTCAAATTGCATACTGTGCTCAGGATGTAGTTCTGGTTGGAAGAATACTAGATAAGGCAAGAATTCAGGAAAGGAGAGAGGAATTTGGGTGGTGTGTAAGAAACTCTCAAAGATGACTTGAGTTGTAGGCCTTGGTGACTGGGATAAAGGGCTGCTATCAACAAAACCTTCAAATTAGGAAGATCAAAAGCAGGATGATAACATTTGGGTCAGGGAAAGAACATAAGGTAAAATTTGATGCCACACAGATTAGGTTGGGGTACTTGTTCAGTCACTGGACTAAAATAGTATCACTGAAGGAAGAGACACAGATCTAGAGCTATAGACACTCGGGGGCTAGGGTGATGGTTCAGTGGGTGGGTGTGATCAGTGCACAAAGATGAGGACCCAATTTGAATCCCAAACTCGTGTAAAAAGCCTAACATGGGCGTGGATAAGCCAGTGTTATGGGGCAGGGGCAGAGCCAGAGAGATCTCTGGGGCAGTTAGAGGTAGCAGGCAGTCACAGATACTGAGAACACCATGCCAGCTCGCAGTTACGGCTGGGTGCAGACACATCTTCCTGTTGCTTCAAACTGTCGCAGCATCACACGGCCAGCCCTGGATCACACTCTTCCAGCAGTTCCATCCACATCTGGATCCATACCCTTTCTGCCTCCGTCCTAACTACTTTCTCTTCCTCCACAGTCTTCAGTCTTCTCAGCAGAGCAGTTGCAGGAATCCTTCCAGGGTGCAGGTCAGCACAGGTGACTCCTGCGGCCACTGTGGTCTGCGAGGCTTCCATTTGTTCCCAAGGTGATGCTGACTTCTGTCCAGCTGGAGCATCCCGGTCAGTCACCAGCTTCTTACCAATTTCTGGAGGTACGATCTGCCCCTTACACTGCTGGACCTTCCCCATGGAGTGCTATCTGGTGAACCCTCCATCTCCCTCAGGTCTTTACTTAAATATCACCTTAGTGAGCTTGTCCCTGGAGACTCCATGATGGCAGGCTCCCCTCCCTGCCCACCCACTAGCCCACACGGGACTGGTATACGGGTACTTCTGCTTTGCCACACACTCTGTGACTTACACTTGTGTGTGCATAATGATTCATGCTCTGCCTCTGTAGACCCAAGCTCCTCCCATTTGAATGTCTTGTTTGTTGATATAGCTCAGCATCAAGGTGATGATGTCCAATACAATGCAGCTCCTTGGGACATATTTGACAGATGGATAAAGTACTGTTAAAGGCAAAGACGGCTAAACGGGACAGGTGCCACAACAAAAATGCATACCCCGGGACGGGGCGTTCAGGGGACCCACCAAGTGTGATTTGTTTTGAAGGGGAATTACATAAGCATGCATCTGGGGTGCTTGGAAACTTCTGTTTTCATATGCAGAATTGAATATGAGCCTCTGTGGACGACAGCCTGTCATACAAATGAGATGTGTTGTAAAAAACTCGTATCCAAGCTACTTTAAAAATGGGTTTTTAAATGAATGTTTAAATATTAATATAGAATATTAATATTTGAAGTTCATTTTTTCATAAAATAGAGTTAATCTTGAGGCTAGCATAGTTTTCAGGACTTTCACTAGCTAGGTTTCAAAGCTCCCTCCCCAAGCACTGCAGAATCCACGCCAGCCATATTCATGGCTATTTGTTTGTATTCATTTAGTAACACCATTTTTTGCTGGAAGTCTGAATAGTGGTTAAATGATTTATTTAATCACAATTACGATTATTCTCAGAATTTCAATGGCTTTCACTTGTCTCGAGGTAGAAATATTTTAGATTATTAGTGGGAAAACTTTGAATTTCTTTAGTCATGAAATTAAAAGAAAACTGATAGAAATTACACATAAATTTCATCTCCTCTTTCCTTGCCTGCTTACTTGTTTACGTTGAGACAGGATGACCCCAGACTCACAGTTGCTGTGCAGTGGAAGAGGTCCCTGAGTTTCTGGCCACTGCGTTTCTGACTTTCGAGGATCCAGATTAGACACACACTGCCACCAGGGCTTCGAACACAGAGACAGGGAGACAAGTGCCCTCCCAGCTGAGCTCAGCCCCAGTCCTCATCTCTCCTTTGTGTGACTGATAGAGTTTTTTTCCTCCAGGAAAAGTAGATTGAAACTTTCAGCTTATTTCAATTTTCATCTCTAGTTCCTGGGACTGGGACTTTCACAGTTAAAGTAAATTCTAGATTTTTCTAAATCTAATATAATAAATTAAAGCTTTGGCCTTAATTTTGAAAAAAAATATAACCCTCCCCAACTTACTTTCTTCTATGTTAATATTAGACAGAAAGATAAGGAAACATGAAATAAAGTAACATCCTAATCCAAAAAAAAAAAATCATCCTTTAAGTTTATAAACTTAAAGTGTAAACACACTAGATGTAAACAGATACGACTGTTACAGGACATTGGTACTACTGGTCCGTGTAACCAAGGACCAAATGAACCTTGTCATTGAGCAAAGCCAGGGGTGACACAGCGCTAAACCCTCTCAAATGCTGGGAACCCTGTTCTGACTCTCCATAAGATACCCATTAACTTATTCATCTGCAGCAATATTTAAATGACTTGCATGTGAAGACATCGAGCTCAGGTAACATACCCCAGAACCTCAGGGAGAGGAGAGTTCTCTCCCTGGTCTGGCGAGATGGTGCTCCAGACCCTTCTACCGCACCAGGGCCCTCTCAATTCAGAATGCCAAGCCCTGTCTGATCTCAGACACTCTCGTGAGATGTCTATATCTCCAACAGGTGTAGAAGCTGTGCACGGTGCTGATGGGTCTCTTGCTGTAGAACAGTTCAGAACAGCAGCTCTAAGAGGTTTTTTAAATTTAGGCATTTGGTGATGGCTAACAGCCAGGGAAGGATTTGGAGCCTTTCAGAACTTGGTAACATTATTGAATCCAGTCATGAAGATTGGCAGCTGACTTTTTAGTGCTATTGACTGCTGTTTTGGTTACTCTGATCAAATGCCTGACAAGAAGTAATGTAAGGGAGGAGGGTCTATTTGCCCGAGAGCCTACCATAGAAGGGAAGACACGGAAGCAAGAGCATGGTGGGAAATAAGTAGATGTATATTATGTTTTTATATTCTACTAAATTTAATTAGAATATCTTTACATTCTACTAAAAGCAAAAGAAATTGCTATGGGGGAAATTTTCTGTGATGATACCAGTAACTACGAGCTGGACACCAAGAATGGGTTCTCATCAAGAGTCTGATGGAGGAGGAAAATGATGTCTATGTGTTACTTTCATTGGTTAATGGACCTTTAATAGGACAGAAAATTAGGTAGGCGGAGTAAACAGAACAGAATGCTGGGAGAAAGAAGCTGAGTCAGTCAGTCGCCATGATTCTCCCACTCCAGACAGACATAGGTTAAGATCTTTCCTGGTAAGCCAGCTCGTGGTGCTACACAGAATATTAGAAATGGGTTAGATCAATATATAAGAGCTAGCCAATAAGAGGCTGGAACTAATGGGCCAGGCAGTGTTCAAAAGAATACAGTTTCCGTGTAATTATTCCGGGTAAAGCTAGCCGTGCGGGAGCTGGGCAGCGGGATGCAACTCCCTCAACAAGAGTCCATTGTCCTCATACAGAAAAGAAATTGGACAGACAGACATATCCAGAGGGAGGACTGAATGGATGTAGAGAGAAAATCAGAGCATGCCTGCAGTGAATGCCCTTGACCAAAGCAGGTGGAAGACATATGGAGGGAATGCCACTTACAGGATTTAGAGGGAGACTAGCACTGCTGAGCCTTCGGTCTTTGACTCTGGGGCCCACAGAACTTTGAACAATGTGTTCCTGTTGATTAAAGCCACCAGTGTGTGGCACTTTGTCCCAGTGGCCATAGGGTGCCAACGAGGCATCCCTGGACTGTCCGCCATTTTGCACAGGTGACTCAGTCAAAGATTCTGAGGCTAGCTTCTGTTGTGAAGATGACAAAGGGGATGAGGCAGTTTCCACTGGTTACAAGGACATTATCATGGAACACTGAATGGGAAATGTGTGCGCTTGAAAGAAAGCAAACCTGCCTGCCCAGAACCTTACCCCGAGAAGCCTCACAGTCTGACAGTGGTCTTTAGGGTTTGGCCTGCCGTAAAGACTGAATGCTCCTGGGGTCCTCGCCCCTCGATCTTGAGCCATGTGAAAAATCCTAGTAGCACCGCATTACCTTCATCATGTCCCGCTCTTTCCCACGAGACATGGTGGTGATGAGGATGAACAGGGGACTCCAGAACAGCAGTGCGCAGATGCGTGGGCAGTAGGGGGAATCAGAGGAGAGACACTGGGAGTTTCTGACTCCTTTACTACATCCCAGGACTCTCTGCTTTCCTTGGCCTCCAGACCTCTTCCTAGCCTCCACCCCATCTTGGTCCCATCTGCCTATCCTGGGTGTGTGAACTCACACAGTATTGCTGCTATCTGTAGTGATATTTCATTTGTATTTTAATAACTAAAGTTTTCCTGAAGATCAGAAAGTAAAACAGCTGCCCTGGTCAGCCTTACAGCCAGGCACTGGTGACATACACCTTTAATCCCAGTAGCTATACTAGTTTGCCATAGAAATGGGGTGGTACAAACCTTTAATCCCAGCCCTAGAGAGGATTATAAAATGGGAGGAGACAGGTCTCAGACACAGTCCCATTCTGAGGACTTCGGGAGGCAGAATCTCCATTTTGGATGACTCTTAAGCCAGTAAGCTGGCTGTTTTGCTTTTCTGACCTTCAGGTTGAACCCCAATATCTGTCTCTGGGTTTTTATTAATCGTGCTACAGCCGTTTAGTGGGGTCAGTTAGTAAAGGAAAAAGGCCTTGGAGAGTGAGTCTGACTGGCACACAAACAGCCCCCCCCCACGCTTTCCAGTGTAAGGTGGGCCCTGTTGCCATCTGACTGGCACACAGACACCCCCTTTCTAGGGCAAAGTGGGCTCTGTTGCCATCTGACTGGCACACAAACACCCCCTTTCCAGGAAAAGGTGGGCCCTGTTGCCATACCCATTCTTTCCCTTGCTGCTGCCCGAGATCAGGAGGGTGCGAGTGCTGAGTCCTGGACAGTTTGGGAAGGATCGGCATCACAGATGAATTACTGACAGCTTCTGTATCCTCAGCAGACATGGACACTTTATTCCTCCTTGGAAGCCCAGTCTACATGATCTTGTCAATTAACCCTCTACTTCGCTTTTCCTTGTTACCCCCTTTCTCTCCTGATCTCATTTCTCTCTGGCTTCAAGATGGCAGGCCATGTCCAGACAGCTTCAGTTTTAAATCCAGGCATATTAGCCCAGGGCAGAGATCTCTGCGTGTATTTACACAGTAGCTGATGTATTTCCAGTTACCCAGTGGTAGCTCTTGTTGGTCCTGTGTCACACAGTTACCATCATAAGCTTATTTTTCTATATTCTCAAGTACTGACTTCAGGTTAACCCATAATTTGGGACAAAGTAAAACAAGCTATGACCTGTTATGTCAACATCCATCTTGGCAAATTAACAGAAGAACCAGTTTATAGGATTAGGAGTCAAAAAGTACACTTGCGGAAGAGCTGCATTTCCCGTGTGACCCTTCACCCCACATGCACCTGTGCACTTGATCTGAAAGAAGAAGCAGGACCTTCCACCACCCAGCACAACGCCAAGCTCATGGCAGGTTTCAAACTGAGCTGCTAGGCAAATGTTAGTCAGGCTAAGAAGAAAACTGCCCCACACTAACTAGTGGGGAGTGTTATGAAGCATCCGGCACCAGAAGTGTTTGGAGAGTGCACTAGTGTTTGTGGCCAAATGCTTATACAATTCTGAAAATAAGGCTTAAATATTTGGAGCTATTAATTCTAAACTGAGAAACTTAGCATTACTAAAAAAAAAAAATACCAAGAAGTGGTATAGCTCTTTTTCCATATATGAGTGTAAGGAAAAGGATGTGTGTGTGTGTCCCATGTTTCTCGTGTTTAACATGAGGCAAGAGATTCTAGAACACCTGCCTCATTAGTTTAACAATTAAATAACCAAATCATCATTTTCTTTTCTAATACAGCAGAAAACTTAATTTAAAATACATCAAAACAGACTGTTGCTTTGAGCTCTTTGCCACCACATATAAAACAAAACAATTAATTAGCTTCACGCGCTAGATGAGACTCAGTGGCTTTCGTGCAGTGGTGATGATCTAACCTGACGGAAGTCAGCCAGTGGACAGAGGCTTTGTTTCAGCTCACACTCCCAGAGGATTGCAGGCCATTCTGGCACCTAAGATGTGGCAGCAGACAGACAGACTAGATGTTCATGGTGGGGGTGGGAGGTCACATCCACACGCAGGAAGCAAACACTGAACAGAGGAAGTGGGGCTGGGCAATGAAATCTCAGTGCCTGTCCCTAGGAACTCATTTCCTTCCCTTAGTGGTTCTACCACTGTCCCATACAACGCCACCAGCTGGAGACTGAGTGAGCCCACTGGGGACATCTCACTGAAAATACAGCAAAAGGTCATGCTTTGTAAAGATGCTTGGCCCTCATCTCCACAAAGAAAACAACCCGCTTCATTTACTAACTAGTAAACAGAGGCGATGCAAGTACCGAGATTACAGGGGTTTAGTTTGCCTGTAATCACATCCGGAAAAAATAAATAAAATGGGTGCATCACAGTAACATTTCATCCTTGTGATTAATAAACCTTTTAAGGGAAGCATCAATAAATTATGTGGCTGCTTTCCGCTTCTGCTCTTGTGCTTTGTGTACAGGAAAGTCGAAAACACAGCTCATGCATGCACTGGAAGCCCAGAGAGTTAGTGAGTTTACACTGGAAAGCAGAATTTACCATCAGTCTTCCATTTCATTATAGGTGACTGACATTTGCCATGGGGGCAATGACAGTAAGAGAGGGGAAAGGAGAGGGGACAGGGACAAAAGAGGGAGGGGAGGAGACAGTGTGTACAAGCCCTGTCAGTCCAGTTCTGTCGCAGCTCTAGACAAGGCCAAGGCCAATGGCTGCTATCTGTGTGTTAGCTCCGGTCAGTCAGAAACGGTCTCAGGGTCATTTCCACCCCAGCATTGATGGGAACACGTCCCTTACAAGGTTCTGTTTTCACTAGGTTCAAGTTCCTGTTTATTCACACTGACTTCTAGGGGAGGGGTTGTCTTCTTTATGAATCACTTGCAATATTATATTTGAAATTAATTTTCTTCTGCATATCGGTTTCCAGACCGTATAATCAAAAGAAACTTTCTGTGCCCTTGAAGAGTGGAATTGAGTCTGAAAAGTGCTAGTGGGCTTGTTGGGTGGGAGCACAGCCTCCTGCACTCCTGTCGGGGTTCTGTACAGATAAAGCAATGGACACGACCAACCAGGCACAGAGTAGACAGGCTCAGAGGTAGCAGTGACATCGAGTGTTTAAATAGCCAAGTAGCACGGAGAAAAATGCAGTGGGTTCTGGATTCCAGAGAATGCACATGGACTTCAGCAAAAGGAGTGTTTTTGTTTTTCAAAATACAGATATCTCTTATCACTGCTAGAGATAAATGACTTGGCAAGAAAAATTCACATATTTATCAGTAGATACAATATCACACGCAAAAAGTCGAAGCTAGGGGAAGCCCCGGAGAAGGAAATAAATCATCCCGTGCAGTCTGAGCTGTAGAACCTGATGCCAAGAGCTGAGCTGAGCCGGGTACCACCCTCTACCTAGCTGCTGCAAAGGATGATGCATGCTGCTTACCGTGGCCCTTCGGTGTACCCGAGCCCTTGCTAAACAGGGCTATCTCCTCTAAAGATGCGATACAATTTAGTGTGTTGTTAGTTCAATTCCGGGACTCTCTCGAGCCTAGACTATCAATCACGCAGAACGGTGGAATTATTCATACAGTTCAGTACTCTGGACTGCTGCTCACAAGAGACTGAAGAGATACGATCAAGCTCATTTAATTTAGACTTGAAGCTGGACGTGAACTTCCCTCCCAGGGGGGCAGAGCTGTTTAGCTACTGAACCACCCGATTCCTTAGATTTTTTAAAAGTAGTTTCTGATGGAGGATTCTTTCAGAATATTTTGCATTAAAGATGAAAGGGTAATAGCATAAAAATTCAGAAATCTATATAGCAGTAAGGGATTCCCAAGTTTGAATACTGAACTGCTGGAAGGGAAGATTGGCTACAAATAGGTTCAAACTATTGTGTGACCTGTAACAAAAGTGCATGATGTCATTTAAAGTTGTATTTTTCTTGTAGTGTTGCCTTGTAATAACAGGCCAGATCAGCAACTAAATAAATGATGGCTGAGGATATACAGAGAAAAGCTAATCTGTTAGAAAATTAGTCCCCATGTGCAGTGACTCTCAGAAGTATAGATAATAGATATCACCCCATCCTCTTGGGTTCAGCTGTGTGGGAGCTGCTGGCGGTTCTGTTTAATCACGGACCTCATTTCTCTGCCTGGGAGATGCAGAGCGTTTCTCTTCGAGGATTTATCTGCACAAAGCCGAGAAATAGAGAATTCTCAGAGCCACAAAGCGAAGCTGAGGGGTGAGGGCAGGGAAGCTCCTCTTCTTGCCCTCTCTACCTATGGTCTGACGACAAACAGGCTCGTCTTTTAAAGCTGTCAGCTTAAAGAAGAGCTGAATTGCTTCTTTGAAGTGTTTCAACACTACATGAATTGGTTTAAAATATTAATATAAGAAAAATACCTCCTGACTTTAAGTGGGAGATCCACACTACCAACTGTCAAGGCAACATGCAAGGAGCAATGTTACACTGCAGAGTATGGTAGTTCGAAAAAAAAATGACCCCCAAAGGAAGCGACATTATTGGAAGGTATGACTTTGTTGGAGTGGGTTTGGCCTTGTTGGAGGAAGTGCATCATCACTGGGCGGGGGGTGGGGAGTGGGCTTTGAGGTCTCCTATGCTCAAGCTACGCCCAGTAAGACAGTTCACTTCCTGTTGCCTGCTAATCAAGATGAACAACTCTCAGCTTCTTCTCCAGCACCATATCTGCCTGTATGATGCCATGTCCCATTATGATGATAAAGGACTAAAACTGTAAGCCACCACAATTAAAAGTTTTCCTTGCCATGGTTATGATTTCTCTTCATAGCAACAGAAAGCCTAACTAAAACCCCGAGGATGAAACTATCTCATCTCCTCAAAGGGAAACTGCCCTTCCATCTGTGTTGGTTCGAGTTCCTTCCCAACCATTCTTCATGTGTTTTCTCCAGGTGTAGGGTCAAGTTTGTTGTTGGTGAATGATTTACTGTACTTTTGTCTATTAGTATTGTTGTTATTTATTCTGGAGTTGGAGAACAGAGTCCTGTACCTGGCAGGGAAGTGGTCTACCTACCACTAAGCTAGATTCACACTCCTAGGTCTTTCTTTCAATTAGTAAGCAGTTATCTTCTGCACTGAGAGCACTTTTTGGTCACTTACATTGAATTCTTTCTCATATGTATTTTATAGTTAA
The DNA here is from genome assembly GCF_950005125.1 of Chionomys nivalis. Taxonomy (NCBI): domain Eukaryota; kingdom Metazoa; phylum Chordata; class Mammalia; order Rodentia; family Cricetidae; genus Chionomys; species Chionomys nivalis. The sequence continues at coordinate 8,850,669 of NC_080087.1, forward strand.
AAGTCAATTTGCATTGAATCCAGGATTAATGACATATTTGTAGTGCCTTCAGTTCATTCAGAAAGAGCAAATATATTTTAAAGGATTAATGTTTTCTATTAATATAATGAAACAAAGTAGAATAATGAACATATTTCCAAATCCAACATATTTTAATTTGGAGAAGAGTAAACATGTGGTTCACTTGACACAGTGTAGTCTGTCCACTTAACAATTTTCTGTAAAGACCAAGCACAGAGGGAAAGGCCTACAGTCCTAGCACTAGGCATATAGAGTCAGAAGGATCAAGAGTTCAAGGTCATCCTTGGCTACATAGTAGGACTAAAGCCAATCTGGTTCATGAGACCCCCAGTTCAACAACAGTAACAATAATAATAACAATAATTTTCCCAATTATACCAATTGAAGTTAATTCGGGGAAATAAAAATTTGAATAAAATGGAAAATAGTAATTGTAATTAATAATATATTGGGTTTTCCCCACAAGAATAATGTAGCATTTTTAAAGAGGAGAATATATTTTGTGAATACCCCTTTTATAATTGTTGATTTTTTTTTGAAAATTTCATATATGTTTACAGTGTGTTTTAGTCAAACCCACCCCAACACCTTCCTTCCTTCCAGTATCTCCCAGACTCTTCCCACCAGATCTCTCTTAGGACAACTTCAAGTGCTTTTGTTTTTATCACTGAGTCCAGTTAGTGCTGCTGGTAAGTGCAGGCACCTACGGCCATCCATGGTTCATGGTGACCTACCTGAGGCACATCCCTGAAGAAAATGATTTTCTTTCTCCCTGCAGCCATCAAACACCAATGCTTCCTCAGAAGCTAGTGAGGCTTTGTTAGCCTCCCCCTTGTTTGTGTTAGAACTTTGGCTGCCTGATCTTACACGGATCTTACATAGAAGTTATAGTGGCTGTGAGTTCGTGTGTGCGAGGCCAGCCACGCCCAGAAGACACCATCTTTCAGTGCCCTCCACTACCTATGACTCTTACCATCTTTCAGTCCCTGCCTCCGCAATGACCCCTGAGCCTCGGGGAAAGGCTGTGGTATAAGTGCCCCATTTAGGGTTGAGCATAAGACAGTCCCTTATTCTCTGATTTGATCTGTGTGAAGTGTTATCCTTGGCAAAAAGAAACTTCTCAGATAAGGGCTGAGAGCTCTACTAATCTACGGCTCTAAAGATAAGTATTTAGAGAGCAGTTTGATATTGTGCTCATTTAGCAGCACAACAATAACAGGTTGCACCCTAGGGCCTATGACCTGCCTAGCTAAGGGTTCTTGGCATAGTTTACAGTACGAGGTATGCATTCCATTTCATCATGTGTGCCTTAAATCTCATATGAAAGTGGTTGGTTACCCTCATAATATTCATGCCACTATGGCACCACTGGCATGTCTCACCAGGATGGTTATTATTACAGCTTGTGTGGTTCTTAGTAAAATTTGATGACTTTTCTTCCATAGCAGGCTACATGGCACCTTCTGGAACTATAAAAGCTAAATTTTATACACACACACACACACACACGTGTGTGTAGTTTTTTAAAACTAAATAATATAGTTTTAAATAATAAAGTTTTAAAAGCAAAAAATGAATTTAAAAGAAATGTAAAATGCATAACATTAATTTGCAAATCAAATTAATGCTTCTTTAATGAATATATTTATTATTTTAGCCAAACTTTCCATGGATGTGTTTAAAGCAAGAAGAGAGATGGGGCTCATCCATGAATTGACCTTTTTGTTTACCATGAACAGAAGACTATGGCAATAGGACAATACTCAGCAGACAGAGTTCACTGAGTTGTGGGAGCCCAGCACCCCTAAACAGCTTCAGTTTCAGGGTTGTACCTTCCTTCTATATTATGTGTATTGTGATCTCCAAACAAAGAAACCCAAATGGTTAAAAACAAAACCTGTCATAAACTACAGTGCTCTAATTCTACGGTGTTAGTTCAGCTCAAATGTGGACCAGTAAGAAGGTAAGACGTGGTTAAGTGGTTAGGAGTGCTGGGGGCACAGAAACCACTCAAGCTCAGCATAAGCTTCTCCGAGGGCTGGAGGACAGAGACAGGTGGAGATACCAACAAGGACCACAGTTGCTCTCCTCTCCCAGAACATCTCTTTACAAGGTGGAACAGGGCAGTGGACTCCAAGCCATCAAGATCTCAAAGACACATTGTTCCAGGCACTGGGGTCAGGGAGATAAGAAGGAAGCAAAAGAACCCTTAAAAAAAATAATGAATTTCAACTTCTGGGTATCTTAAACTAACCCCACTACTTCAAGTACAAAATTTCTATGAAAACAGGCTGTTTGAAGGCATTCATGAACAACCACCACATCTAAGACTCCAGACTCCAGCATCTCAGGAAGAAGGAAGAGATCAACTCCCACCAGCGTGAGTTTGAAGATCAGTAGGGAGAACACAGTGGCTTAGCTATTTCATCAGCGTACGGGCTGGAGGACAGCACTATAATTCAGGAATCTTGGCAATCATTGCAGTGTGACCTGCAGCTGAGAATAAAAGTGAGTAAATAAGGTGCCTGGTAGGTAATTTGGAGACGCGGATATAACTATTACATCTGGCCTCACTTTGTAATCGGGACTTCGGGGTGTGAAGTCAGGAGCTCGCTCACCACACTGGAGAGTGAACCATGATGCACAGGTGGAAGTGGCTCAGCACAAACCTCAGGATAAACACAGAGAAAAAGAACAGCACAGGATGGACAATGAAGGAAAGAGCAGGAGACATGTGACAAGACAGAGGTGAGGAAGGGCAGGCCTAACCAAAGGGTGAAGAAGGGCTACGGTCATTTCCCCAACCAAGAACAACCCTCCCTGTCCGTGGTCTCTTCCAGTATTACACGTAGGACCAGTCTATTCTTCAGATGATTAAGGAAATGTTTTAGGGATGGGAAGGTGATTGGGTGGTTAAAAGCAGGTACTGCTCTTACAGAGGACTTAAGTTTTGTTCCCAGCAGCTATGCTGGGTGCCTCACCACTGCCTGTAATCCCAGCTCTAGGGGATCAGACATCTCTGGTCTCTGTAAGTACCTCATCCAGGGTATGTGCTCACACACACACACATATATTTGTAATTAAAAAATAAAATATAGCTTTAAACTAAAATAAGAATAAATGATTAAAGACTTGATCATGTTCAAGAAATTTGATTTTCAAACAATTTTTAAATTACCATGGGGATTCTTATTATTGATCTCTTTTTTTTTTATCAACTAAAGGTTGGCTGAGGAAAAGAAGGTTGCTTGTTCAGAAAAGCTTCAGTTTGGTTCTGTGTAGGATGGTCCATGTGAGGGCTCAATAGCCCTTGTGTTTCAACTCGAAATAACAGCAATTTGGGATGTGAATCTGCCAGGTAAAGAGCTGGGGACAATGGGTTTTGCTCAGATGGAAACACGGAGGAGGCAGAATGAACAAAACAGCTCTCAGGTCAGAGAAACACAGGTGGGTGTGCCGGGGTCTAATCTTTCATTTTTCTTTATTTGCTGTAATGTGCAGCATGCTTCCTGTGGTTCTGCCAAACCCTCAGTAAAAGTTGAGTCAGTGGTCCCTTGGGGGACAACAGGGCACCGTGCAACTCAGGGAACATATGGAAAAGGGCAACGTGTGCGAGAAGTGAGACACAAAGGAAAACAGAGAGAAAGGGACACAAAGGACGTGGTCACAGAAGATGCCAGAAGAAAAGAAACGCGTCATGTAAAGTTCTGGAAGCTACTGCATGGAGGCAGGAGGAGATCAGCTACTACACATTTCTTATCACCAACAGTATAAAGATGTGATCTGCCCTACATTTAGAGAGACCGTAGGGTGTGATGATGCAGAGCTACACAACATGCTAGCAAGAGAACCATGCCATCACAGCATACAACCATATGTGTGCACTTTTCTTTCCTTTCTTTTGTTTTTTGTTTTTTGGTTTTTTTTGTTTTTGTTTTTTTTTTTTGTTTTGTTTTGTTTTTTGAGATGGGGTTTCTCTGTAGCTTTGGAGCCTGTCCTGGAACTTGCTCTTGTAGACCAGGTTGGCCTCGAACTCAAAGAGATCTGCCTGCCTCTGCCTCCCGAGTGCTGAGATTAAAGGCGTGCGCCACCACCGCCCGTATTGTATTTTTCATATTTTATTTGGAAACAAATTCTTGAGTGTCATGTTTTTAGAGTTTACACTCAGTGTCCTAGCTGAAAGTTTACTAACTGACCCCCAGATCATGGACTGCACTCCAGCACTGTCTATGACCCCGCGGGGAAACTTGGCAAAGGATCACTGATCCTAGTAACACTTCATCCTCCAGAACGGCCCCACCTACAAGCCCCAGGCAAAACAGGTAGCCATGACTTGCCCCTGCTACTGGGAGAAATGAGACCCACAGACTGCTGAGGGCATAAGAACCCAAAGCAGACTGGGACAGAGTTTCTGATGTTGTGGTCATGTCCAGTCCTTCTCTAACAGTATCTGACCTTAGAGATCAGGGCAGCTCTCAGAGCATTGGCTCTGAGTCTCTAAGACAAGATGTGTAAATGCTTTGCTCTCTGTGTGTCTTTTCCTGAATCCGTGGCTTCAGGCCCATCATCCAGGGAGCACAGGAAATCCATTAGAAGGAGTGTTTACGTGCAAGTAGAATTAGAAACCAGCTTAGATTACGGGTTTGGCTCCACTTCATCTGAGGAAATACTTTGACATTACAGTTTTGACTTGCTTCAACAGTTTTTAGAAAATATAATTATCAGTAAGAACTAATTTGTACCGTAGTTCTTAATTTAAGGGAATAGACTGACAGCAGACACTAAATAAATTTTGCAAATTAACAACTTGTGTAATTATGAATTTAAAACGTGCTTAAATAGAAATAAAACCAAGCACAAAAGACAGTGTTCCATAGCATAACAAAGCATGCATTCCCCTGCCATGTTAAAGTCAGTAAAGTGCCAAACATCCCCAATTGACAAACCTGTGACTATTTTATCAGGGCAGCAAGTGTTAGAGAAAATGCTCTCTCCAAGACTTCTAAATAATACATAAGAAAGTACAGGCTGTGTACACAAAAAACAAGAAGCTGAGTGTGAAGTAACAGAGAACGGGAGAAACTGAGGAAGGATAAGGAGAAATGATGCAGGAGGAGGAAGAAGAAGACACAAGACAGGGGGAAGGGAAGGGGGAGGA